>NC_089681.1:7223880-7849713 GCF_031753505.1 Anomalospiza imberbis
AAACTAGAAAAAATAATAGCTTAAAGGAAAGAGAGATGTGGAAAGGAAGCAGAAGCATGCTGCACTAGCTCCTTCAGTATTTTCTTTGTTTTGCATGAAATATAATTCTTTTGTTAGGGACTTGAATAGTTACAGCAAAATTGTGGTAGTTCAGAGTGCAAAGGAAAATTTTCTGCATCTGCAGCAATAGGTTGCTGGAGTGCAAGCAGCTCCTGGCTCCACTTGTGTTTAAAACACTCCTTTTCAAAGGAACTTTTGCAGAAACATTTAAGGACACGAACAAAGAATTTCTGTGTTAAAAACTTGTACGTTAAAAACCAATCTTGTCTGCAAGGACATCTGATTACAATGTATGTATCATATTAGCAGTGGCGTGGTTTGGTCTTAAGTAGCAGCTCTCTGCTCTTCAGGAAGGTGTTTTTAAAGGGATCTCACAGCAACAGGCTGGGCTGAAGTGAAATACTCTTCCCCCAGTCCTCCCCGCAGCCGTATGGATGCCAATATCATGAACTGATTACTAAAAGTGAGAGTTGGTAGGTGTCAGAGCAGAACAATTTTATTTTTTTAGCTCTGATCATATGCATGTAGGCATAATTTAACAAGAAGCAGCCAAAACAATTTCAAAACTATTAGTTGTCTAAAGTTGGGGGGGTGGAATTTTTTTTTTACTTATTCTGTGGAGTTTTCATTCTTTCAAATGTTCCTTTGTACAGCTTACATTGTCAGATAAATGCTTCATGCATATTTCCTCTAGCTTCTTAAACAGAGGCAGAATTCTGTGTTGAAATCAGTTTTCACTATAACTTTCTTATTATGAGACACTGAAGGTTGGATCCTGCCTCTCCAGGTGAGATGTGTAAGCACGCATGTGCAAGCATCTTCACCAAAAGGATGCCAGGATGTAGCCTCTCCCCACAGAGGATGTTTCAAAATATTAAACTAATATTGAATTCATCTGAAACTAATATTTAATTAATCCAAATTCACTAATGAATTTGGATTTCCATTTGACTCAGGCCTACTCCAGTTCTTCCTCCGATAGCCACTTTTCTCTCAAAATAAACATGTTGTAGCAAAAATAAGATCCTTCCTCTTGTGTCTTACTCTCTTAATGAAATAAAAATCATAGATTTTTTACCTGTGCCTTTTCCAACAGACAGTTCTCTGTATTTTGTTCTTCAAAGCAAAGGTTCCACACCTTCCTTGCTTGGCAGTCTGGGCAGATACCTGGCTGAAAGATAATCAGCAGCACAAACTTTAGGACTTTTGTTAGGATTTTTTTTTTTTTTTCTGATTGGTAAAGACTGGGACATGGAGGAGGGAGGTTCTTTGACTTCATCCATTTTACTTTGTATACAGTGAAAGAGGGATGTAACTCATTTTTTTCCTCCTCATCCCTGGGCTAAGGATGTAACTCAGTAGTGCCCTCAAGTTCATGAGCTGACAATGGAGCTTTTCTGGCTATTCCTTGACCCTGTAACCATCTTATTTTGGCATTGCTCAGCCATAGAGAGCAGAATAGTGCTTCATTCTTTCACAGCTCATAGTGTTTGCTGAGTTTAAATGTGGAACTACATTTTCCTGAGAGTAAACAGAAGGCATAAGAAGTTTTTCTCCCATCTAGTGTGTTTTGAGTGTTGTTCTTTCTGTTCAGTGTGAGACCCAGTCACCTCTTGCACTTGAAACCATTTCAGCTCATCAATCTTAATTTTTTAAGTGATATACATTCCTTCTCAATTATTTTGTTTTTCTGCATATAAATGTAGAACCTCTGTTATTTTTAAAAAATTTCATCTTTAGGAGAAGAGATAATCCATTTAGGCTTTGTTTTAAGAATTTCAGAATCTCAGCAATGGGATAATGCTCCCTCCCTGTGTTGTGCCGTGGTACCTTTTTAAAAGCCAAACCTTTAAGCAAAAGATCAGCAGCACTCCTAATGCAGATGCAGACCTTTAGGAAGCACATCAATGCAAGTCACTGCTCTTAGGGCTTGTAGATTTGAACCCTGTCAGAGTTTATCTGCTGCCAGCTTCAAACTGTGGTTTGACATTTCTGGTCAAGAGGGGTGCCCTTGTGAGTCCCGAGAGGGGATGAATCTGAAAAGACAGAGAGGAGCATATTGTCTCCCTACAGCAGTACCCTGCCAGCCTTCACTGCAGAGGTACCTGCTACCAGCAAGACATTGCTTTGAGGGAGATCATCACAGCATGATCTTACTTGTGCCTGCAGTAGAGAGCCGTCAAAGCACAGCAAGAAAGAGAGAGATAGCAGGAGGCATCAAAGGGGAGCTGCTAAAGACTGAATAGGAATGAAGATAAAAGCTGCAGCCAGTGTAACTCCCTTCCCAAAGGGAGGGAGCAGAAGTGCAATGTGAGAAGGAGTGGTCACAGGAGACCTCAGGGCCAAGTCATTCCTCCTGTAACGCAGCTGTTACAATAGGCTGGGAATTCGAGTGAGAAAATCACAAGAAAATTGCTGTGGTGCACAAAAGATGCTTGTCAAACACTGCAGTCCCATGTCTCAGGGCTGCTGGGGACTCAGATACTACACTGCATTTTTTCCTGATTTAACAGATGAGCTGTGGACCTCAAACCCTTTAGCACTGCAAAATCCACACCTGCTTTCTTGCATAATAGGATGATGACTGTGTACAAAGCCCAGCCCAACAGGGCAGGCACATGGACCTGGAAAGGACAAGGAGATTGCTGGCAGCCCTGATCCAAGGGCTTGTCACTACAACGCTCGATTGCCTTCTGGAGAGAAAATATAAGGACCATCTCTAATTGGTATAAGAATGCAACCACTTGTTTTCCTGTGGTTTAGGTATCCACGAGGAAGTCATTCCCTGGAGTAAATTCTTTACTACTTTCAGTCCGTACAAAGTGAAAGCCTGAATGATCAGATCTAACTCTAAAGCCAAGCAAGAAGTCCCACCCAACTTAGATCAGAGCCTTCAAGATACACATCCCTGTGACAAGGATAGAGCTTCACTGCCATCATGCAGATGATCAAGTCCTGGGATCAAGGCTTGGTAGATGAACTAAACATTCTCAGCTTTGGAAATTGAGATACAGTCTCTGGTCAGTTGTGCCTAAAGAGCAAGTCTCATAAGATTTTCAGTTTGTAAGTGCCACACCATAGATGACCACCCCCTTAGATTCCTGAGCCTAGCAGGAATTTGAGCAAAGATCAGAAGGCACACCTCCTTCTGAGCCTCAGCTAGAGCTTTGATTTCAGAAGACTCACAAAGAGAATTTGCTATCGATATTGGTGAGCAGCTCTCAAAATTTGCTATGGCAATTCTACTAGGCAGACTGAAGAGACTGCCTGCAGGGTTATAAACCCTAATATAGATATAAATAACTCCCAGGAAAATAGATTAAAAGGAGAGAGCTCAGTATGAGCACTTCAGAATCAGAGGGAGCCAAGGAATCACTGAGATGTTAAAATAAGAAGCAAATAGAAATGTTTGAAAATTTAGGGAATAGCTAAAACTCCATGGATTTGTCAGAAAATGGGTCTAAATTCATTCAGATAACAAACTGGATGTGCCCCAAGGTGGAAGAAAGAGAAGTACATAGTTATGCTACTTTCACTTAAGCAGCCCTAGTAAACAGATGCTGCTGTCACAACAATCTGCAGAAGGTCTCCTGTTGAAAGCCTTTGTGCACTAGTTCTGCAAGATGATACTGCATATTTATTGAACATGTTGCAAAAAGAAGTCACTTGGGCTGGTGCTTGAGGGCTTGGGACTCTCCTTTGCCCTGAAGTTACAGAATGTTAAACAGGAGCTGGCTGGATCTGGCTCTGTTTACAAACGTGCCTATGAGCCCAGCTGTGGTGGTGGTGTGGACAGACGCACCTGATCAGAGGCTGAACTTGCTGTTGTCATGTGCTATGGCTTAAACCCCTAAAGATCTACTGCAAATTTGCCACCATGGTGTAATTCACTGATCATGGGATCCCTGAGACAATATTCAAACTCAGAACTTACTAATTAAAATAAGTAAAATCTTAAGCACCTGCTTTATTTGAAAAGCATAGTGTTATCATGATTGTAGACAGATGATGCAACATATCAGACTGCATCCTTTATCAAAAAATTTATATCCCATAGAAGGCATAAACTTTTGGGACAGCTTATACCACTTTTACATCATAACAATTTGGTGCTCTTTATCAGTAACAATAAAAATCTACACTTGACTTCTGTGAATTCAGGATGAGCTGGTTGTCTGAGTTAGATTGGACTCTGACTCAAGACTGCAAACTTCTGTGAAATCACATACACATATTCTAATATTTAAATATACTTTAAAACTCTTTTATAATCAATGGAGTTTAAGCACATCTTTAATGTAAGCACACATTTAGGTGCCTTGAATAAGGGCAAATTTCTGTCCTCTTTTTATGAAGGAATTCAGCTTAACTCAGGACACTAGTGGTATTTCCTTACCCCAGTTGTCATTTTGACCCCCTTTTTAAAATAAATCTGCAGAATTGCATGGTCTGCTCTTGCAACAGCTGCCAGACCTCTGCAGATTATAAACTGGCATTTTAAAGTAAGTCAGGACTACTTTTGGCCTGTGAACTCTGGTAGTTAAACAGGTGAGGCAGCCCCTTTAGATGTCCCCCAAGAAGGTACCTACTTCAGGAAACAGTGTGGGACGTCATGGTGAGGCTCAGAGTAATCACCCCCAGCTGTACAATCCCTGCCTCAGACCTCTTGCAGTACTATTTTTCTGGTCTCTGTCTTGAATCAGAACTGTGAGTTTTACACTTTTGCATTTAATAAGCCTGAATATTAAATCAAAATGCACAGTCATTTGTAAAAGAAGATTCTGGTCCTGTTAGCTCTCATCAATCTTTTCAAACTGTCTTTCTATTGAGAGCTCTCTTCTCTTATGTGCAAAAGTCAGATGTAGAAAAAGGTGGATGAAAAACTGCCTCCCAAGTGCTTTTATGGCTTTGAAATTGTAGTTTATTTTTCCACCTCATTCTCCCACTTTGTGATAATCATTATTATCTCTTTTTCCTACATCTTTCTAACAGAGTGATGCCATTAGTAGTTTAGCAAGTTTTCTGCTACCTATTATTCCTTTGCACTTTTTAGGGAACAACGTTCATTTAAAAATTCAAAGTGGCAACCTCCATCTGTGGCTCTGTGGGGCTCAGGGATATAAACATGGACATTCCACTTTGCTTTTCATGTTTAAGCATAATAAATTCAGCTTATTTAGGTCATTGTGCACTCTTCAGGTTTTTTTTTTTTTTTCCTTAGTTTTCCTTGTTTTGGAGAGGAATACAGTATCAAAACAAAACTGTTTGCCACAGACTTCAATCTTTCCTGTTCATCTCTCAGTATTGCAGATGAATTACAAGGTGTTCATCAAGGTTTTTCTGAGGTTAGCTGTCACCCTTGTATTTGAACTTCCTCTATATGATCCAGAAATCTGGTATGGGTTAAGCTAGGTCAATATACCCATCATGAGAAAAGCTGTGGTCTTATCACAGGTTAAAATAGCAGTGAGAAACAAACAAAAAAAAAATAAACAGCAATATGGACTTTTGTTTGCTTTGGCAGGATTCTCTGTGAGGGTTTTTTCATCACCTGCTATTGCTAGTTAAAAAGCTAATGTCCTTGTCTATACAGATTACTTAGCTGGCATTAATAAATTGTAATGAGATTATCTTTATTTATTAGTTTAGGTATAACAGTGTGTCCCATCTATGCCAGATTTGTCATCAGGAATAAAGCTGAAGGTTATTGTGGAGAATTTCTTTATTTACTTTGTAATAAGCACAAGTCATCTGGTGCATTTGGGGGAATTGACATGAGAGAGCAAAGTCAAACACATCATTTTGCATTTTGCATGGAAAAAGACTCCAGTGATCTTTGGAATAGCATCTCACAGCCCCAGTGTGACTCCTGGAGCCCACAGAGCTCCCTCCTGCTCAGTCAATGGACTCTTGTGCCCAGGCTGCTTTGCAAAACCCCAGGAGTACACAACAAAAGCAAGAACTTTCACTGGAGGACAAATCCCAGCACATGGCGTGCCATGTCAGGGAAAGAAGATGGAGGAAAAAACAACACTTTCCTAGCCAGGTCAGTATGGTTGTAGGGAGGAAGGCCCTAAACACTTGTACAGGGATGGATTTAAAGAGGTGAATGATGTGGTCTTCCCAAACTGTTCACCTGGCAAAGCAGCTGCAGTGCTCACCAGCCCCTGAGCCTGTAAGGCACAGACCTTTATCCAAGGTGCTCAAGTTCAAAAGCTTCATAGCAAGCTGTGGTTTTCTATGCTCCCTCCCCATCTTATCTTTATTGAGATACTATTTCTTATAAATAAACTGCTGCATTCCTGCGTTATCTTTAAACTGCCAAGGATTTTTACATTGATATATGTTGGAGATGGTCTTTAAAGTAATAATAAAAAGTCTTGTCAACAGTGATTCAGAAGCAACTGGATCTGCCTTGGCACACCTCTAGTTTAAAAGATACCTCACTGCAATTAATTAGCTGGAATCTGAGAGCTTCCAGAAGGAAAGTTTTATGAGTTACCTCTTTCCTCTGGGAAGGCATCATTCAAGCCAAATCACTGTTAACTGACATATTCACTCTTGAATTCTTTCAACTCAGCATCCACCCAGACTGTTTTCTCTCTTCAGAGGAGAAGTGCCTGTGGAAAGTTATGCACTTTTATACACTTCTTTCTGATTCTCTTAATTTTATGGGGTTTTTTCTGAAAAAAAAGAGAGGAAAAAGTACACTTTTTGTTAATGTCACTGCTCTTGACATCGAAGTTTTCAGTCTGCCTGCAGAACAGATGGAAAGCTACAATGCCAGCAGGGCAAACTTCCCTCAGCACACAGTGTGTCTTCTTTTCCTCACTGAAGCCAGGGGAAAGAGTGTCCTGAATACCAGATGCAGAAATGGATGTGCTGGCACTACAAGCATTTCCCCACCACCCCTCCTCAGAGGGAAAGTGTGCCTACACAATTACCCACACATGAAAGTCTCCCCTCAGTAATATCAGCAGCAGAGGAAGCTCCAATCATCAGGGCTGGCGCTGACTTTGAGCTACCACCTCTGCCAGTAAGGTTGTCTCAGGCAGCAACTTCTGTAGCCCTCCTTTGATTCTTCTGATTTGTAGGAAATTTAGGGCTGGTTCTGAGAAGATGAGTTGGGCTCCATGCCTGTTAATCCATCTCCTGCCCACCTGGAAAGAGCTGAATATCCTGGGAATGTCTCTTCTTTGCCTTCAGACTGCTCTGCAAGGGCCCCGTGAGAAGGCAGGCGAAGAACACCTGCTGTGGTTTAACTCCAGTGCAGCCCAGCCCTACCCAGACACTCGCTGCCTGGAGTGGGACAGGGAAAGAATCAGAGGAATAAAAATGAGAAAACTCATGGGCTAAGTTCAATAGGTAAAACAAAATCTGTGTGCACAAGCAAAGCAACACAGAGAATTAATTCATCACTTCCTGAGGACAGGCAGTGGTTCAGCGGGGCTCCATTACACCCAACCAGGGCTTGGGAAGACAAACACCATCACTATGAACATCCCCCTTTCCTTCTTCCCCCAGCTTTATATGCTGAATGGTGCCTTATAGTCTGAGGTGTCCCAGAAAATGATCTTTATCCATGCCAAAACCAGCACAAGACCACTGTCAGGAGAGCTGCAACTGGGTCCTCTTCTCCAGGAAGAGTCACCCCTCCTTGGGACACTTGTATTTAGGGAATTGGAGTGGAACCTGAGAGAGACCTTTCTTCTTTATTGTCCTGTTGCTTCTTCTGTGATTTGTTGCAACAAGCACAAGCTGAACCATCATGGCCTGAATGGTAGTTACATATTTTTCTCCTGACCCAGGAAAGCAAAGGCTGTGTTACTTATGTGAAAATTTAACATTCCCTTTATCCTCCAAGGATCATTCAGGGTTCTTTAAGTTCAAGCCATGTGAGCCATAGTTGCTGAGAGATTCGTCTCTTGATAAATGGCTGTCCTCAACAGAATGATTAATTGCAGTGTTGCTATTGTCACTGGTTCTTTTTCATGTTGTACACTTGCAATTGTGTTACCATTTTGCTTTGGGTATAGGATGCCTCTTTATCAAACCATGCTTTTTCCTCTAAACCCAGGGAGTACAAGATATCGTTGCATCATAAATTTTTTAATATACCCTGTTTGAAAGCAGACTGATTTCCTGTCTGACTTGCTCATCTATTACAAAGAGTGGATGAAAGTGAAGTTCTTTCTTGTTATGTAAGCTTACCCAGATCTGATTATTATGCATGGAACCACATTTCAAGCTCTTCAGTATGAAAAAGCTTGGAAAACTGTTATAGTAAACAAGGAGAAACTAAACCCATGGATTGGATTCCATCAGGAAATCTTAACTCTAAAATCCACAACACGTGGTCTGAAATGTCACACAATTAATTATCATTTAATTTATTCAGGAATTCATTATGAGTGTGAGTGGAGATGAGCAAACTGAGCAGAATTAAGCAATTCCCTTGGTTATAGACTCTATTATCAAAGAGCTCTGGACATGAACCACAGCTCCAGAATTAAGCTGGTTTTAAATTTCCTGAAGCAACAAAGAAATGGCATTTTTTTATTCTTTATTTTACTCTTTTTCTTTGAGTAACTGGAAAATTATGAAGGGTCAACAGGTAAAGAAAACACTTTCAAGCTGAAAACTAAAGATTTAATATCAAGAAAGACCTCATTTTCCCATACCCTTGTCAGCATGCAGCCATTTATTTACCCCAGGATTAATGAGTAAAAGCACTGCTAGATGAGAGGTGGTGCTGCTCATGGTTTGTTTGCACCATAACAGAGAGGAACAGAGGAGAAAGGATGAGCATGTCCTAAATTCTGCAAAAGCAGGTGTTGGATCTTCACAGCTTGGCTCTGCTTCCTTGTCATTTGCCACTATGGGGGAAAAAAGGACAGGAAAGGGAATAACTTACACTTCTCAGGGCAGTATATAAATTTCCTGGATACAATTATTTTGAAGGACTGACATCTCAAACCAGGGCACGCTCCAAGTTTGATTTTAAAGTATGGAAATGTAATCAAGTGTAATCACCCCACTCAGTTATAGGTCTGTAAATGCACTCAGATGATCTGTCTTAAGAGAAGGGCCTCTGCTCTGGTCTATAAACAGAATGGGAGACTTGATTCAGCTTCCTTTTAAGTCAAAAAGGAACATTTCATTCACAAAATGAGGCTGGTTTTGGAACACACATTGATCAAACCAGGTTAAAGTATCTCCCAGCTGGTTTCATACTAGAGGTGTTGTTTCCATTTTAATTTCTTGATGCCTGCAGCTTCGTCACCCACTACAGATAACTACATGTAAATGCCTGAAATTTGAGTTAGGACCTGCCTCTGAGTTGATAACAGTTCTTATCCATGCCTAATGGGATAAACTAAAGCATTTTAGCCATAAACCAACTACTAACTGATAACAGGAGCACCTGCACCTGCAAAGAATGAGAACAGCAGTTAGGGTACCAAATAATAATCAAATATTTCCAGCAAGATGGCTATTCCTTCATTACAAACTACAATTTTTGGTTTGTGTGTTTTTTAATTTGTTCAGGAGTATGATACTGAAATTTTAGTATCAATTGATTGACTTAAGAAATGATATTTTTATTCTTTTTTAAATTTTGTGGAAAGGTTATTTCCAATTTGAATATTTATCTCCTGATAAACTACAGTTAAATTTTGGATTTTTGTTGTGGACCTTGAAACGAAAACCTTCCTGCACATATCAGTGAGCATGCACTTGTCTTTAAATATATTGTGCCAAATGTTATGATTATACAGATTTTACAAACATCACCAAAACAAGTGTGCCAAATCTGGATAATTAAAAAAAAATAAGATAATACTGACAAAAGATTGAGTTAAATAAGAGAGATGAAAATGACTACATTGTCAGAGCATACGAGTATCTCTAGTTCTCTGTCTCTAGAGTTTAGGTAAAATTGATTCCCAAAGATTTCTTCTTCACCCTAAGAAGAACAGGGCAACAAGGAATGGAGGTTGCAGTCTGTTCATCTCATTATCTCTGCTGCTCCTTCCTTCTGACTCACTTCCCCTTCTTCAGATAAAATAACTTCTAATTCAAAAACCTACAGTCCAGGCACCATTAAAATTAAAAGTTTCTATCCAAATGTTCTTCAACAAGAAATTTATTTTTTGTAAAGAAATGGGGATTTTAGAAACTCAAGCCAAAGCTGGGTTTGCTGCTTGCATTGGCTTTGGCAACATCTATTCAGGAATAATCACTTAGTAACAAAGCAACACTGTTCCAACATTTTAAACATCTTTTTTAATGTGCTATAATCAATTATTGTTGTGGTTTTTTAATGTTTTATAATCAACAAAACAAAAATACAGATTAGCAGCAACATTTATATTTCACACAAAGTTCATGTGGAATCATTGATAGGATGTCAATCTCTGAAAAAATCATCTGGTAGACTGTGGATTGCATCACAATTATTGACAATGACTTCCCAAGCAGTTTGTTTTTCCACTAGGATTTTGGTTTCTTACCCACAGTTTTTATATTGCTGTGAGCTAAATCTAAGGACACAGGAACTCATCATTGTGCTGTGTAATTTACATTAGGATTTTCCAGTTGTGCTCTTTATTTCTTTCCTCTGATGTTTTCCATCTGCCTTATTGAATTAGGGTTGGTTGAGACCTTCTCACTGGAGCGTAAAGTCATGCAAAAGTACTCCTAAGTCTGTTCTAGGAACAAGGAGAATGATTTGTGCGTGAGTGGAAGTTTTGAAGACCTTTTTGAGCTCTGAAAGAATAAAAAAATCTTGGTAAGCCTTAAGGGAAGCTGACAAGCGTCTTGGAAAGAACACTGATTTCATCTTTTAGATTGGTACCTATGTATTTGGGAAAAGTTCGAAAGGTGAATTTTGTGATATTTTTATGTGTCTCCATCACTAGGTTGAGACTTGAGGAAGGAAGAAAGGTCCAATTCTCAATCTGTCACAGAATTCCTGTGTGATTTAGGATTATCCATTCAGTGTCTGTGTTCCAGACCCTTAGCCATAAAGCAGAAATGCTATTATTTTATTATTGTGTAATTTTGTTGTCAATGCCATGAGATCTGGACTAGCTCTTACTAAAATTTCTACAGCTCATAGCAGACCAAACTCACAGCACATTCATTTCCACATAGCCTTGGTCTTTGCCATGATGTTTATAAATAACTGGTAAACATAGAGAGGAAGGAGGCTTGACACCTCTTGTAAACTGAAATTTGGGATTCAGATGCTGAGCTGAGCCCCTGGAGCAGAAGCCTTTAGCATGCTCAGGTCTGCTCTGCACTTTCTGTCTTTTTAATTCAAACTCTTTAATCCAAGCCCTGACTGATGAAAGATATGTAGAATCTAAGGACATCTGGTTAACAGCTATCAGCATAAGAGGAAAAGATAACAGACAAAGATAAGAGGCAGGAAAAGGAATAAATTAAACACCTAAATACACAAGCCCTAAGGAAAACAAGATAATAGACACCAGCAAAAGCCTGAGCCTCCAGGTCATTAGCTGAGGGGCCACTGAGCAAATGACTAAAGCCTTTAGAGGGCTCAACCAGAATTTTGTAGCTGATCAAGAAGGGAGAAAATCCGTTTCCCACATGCACCACAGGAAAAAGAAAACTGATTATGGGATAGCTAATGAAACTTGTAGGGCTGTGTAAAGCTGCTTATAGAATGCTTTGAGGAAATCTTGAGGATACATGAAAATTATTATGGCACATTTAGAGGAAGGGCTAAATGTGAGAAAGGGAGGGATCAAAGTAGATTGAGGTGGAACAAGCACGGCAAATTGAGAACTGCAGTCTGTGCTTTCTTCTCATTTAATCCTATTCCCATTTTCAGGCAATCACAGAAGACTTTGGATTGGAAGAGACTTGTAAAAATCAGGTACTCCAACCCTCCTGCCACAAACTGGCAACTTTCCACTAGAGCAGGTTGCTAAAACCCCTGTTAAACCTGGCCTTGAAAGTTTCTAGGGATAAGTATCTTGGCAACCTGATCTGGTGTTTTAACAGCCTCGTTATAAAAATTTCTTCTTATAACTAGTCTGAGTCTGCCCTTTTTTAGTTTAAAGCCTTTACCCCTTGCTCTACCACAACAGGCCCTGCTAAAAACTCTGCCCCCATCTTTTTTATAAACACCCTTTAGGCACTGGAAAGTGCAACAAGGTATCCCCAGAGACCTGAGACAATCTCCCTGTGAGAGGTGTTCCAGCCTTCTGATCACCTTCATGGCCCTCCTCCTGACCTGCTCCAACAGGTGCTAAGGACCCCAGAGCTGGATGCAGCACTGCATGTGGGTTCTGAGCAGAGCAGAGCAGAATCCCCCCTCACCTGCTGCCCACAGTGCTCTGGATTTGTTTCTGGGCTGTGAGTGCACATTGCCAGCTCACGTCCAGCCTCTTGTTCACCAGCATCCCCAGTTCCTTCATCTGTTCATCCTCTCCCGACCTGGACTGATACTGGGCATTGCCTGGACTCAGGCACAGCACCTTGTACTTGGTCTTGTTAAACCTCGGGAAGTTGCCATGGAACCACTTCTCCAGCTTGTCCAGGTCTTTCTGGATGGCATCCCCTTCCTCAGATGTGTCAATGGCACCTGTCAGCTTGGTCGCATCTTCAAATTTCCAGAGGGTGTGACCTCACTTTCCATGTGACTCACACATGAACTTCAAGCTGAACTGGCAGCTCACACCTGAAAAGACGCAAGCTTACAGCTGGTGGCTGAGTAAGGAACCCAGGGTTTGCACTGAGGTACTAGAGATTTAAAAGTGTGTGTGTCTATTAGTGAACCTGAGACTTGGTCATCTGAAAAGGGGAAACAGGATAAAGACCTCTGTGTTTCTCATGCCTGTGTGAGTGCTGTTGGTTTTTGTGTGGATATAAACTAAAATCCTGCTCTTTGTTACCATGCCTGGCCTCTTATCTGCTCAGTGCAGGTTGACATCCTTGACACCTGCTCATCCTTGTTATTTCCTGGACCTACAGGCTGCAATGGCAGCAGCCTCACCTATGGATGCCCAAGTCAGAAATCCCTGGTTCTCTCAGTCCAGCAGCTGTGGCATTCCCATCACAAGACAAATCCAGAGTGCAAAGGTTCTTGTTACCCTGACAAGAAGTTATACCATCAGCCTTTATTTCAAATGTAGTTTTCAGTAGGGAAGTGTTGTAGGTTGGGTTGGTTTAGTCAGGAGTTTATTAATGTTAGTTAGATATGTTCCCTGAACCCCTATTTTCCCTCACAGTGGTTTGCTCCAGGTTGTTTACCATTGGAGCTCTTGTCCCTCAGACATATCAATGTTCTCACCTCACACAGTTTTCTCCTTACATGGTTCTGTCAATCAGGGGTTGTCACTCCTTGTTGGGGTGTCAACCTTGTAACCTCTCCCTGCTTCTTCATGAAAGTTTTGCATCAATCACCCCATAGCCTTCCTATTTGTCCCAGAACCCACCTCTGATGTGTCACCATTGGTTGTGAAACCCTATCTCGGTTAACCCAAATAGGGCGAGACAGATTTCCACCACTGTCCACCCACTCCCTATTTAATCAGCTGTAATCTTTTGTCTGTGGCCATTTTGCCTTGCAATGCTCTGAGGGCGATTCACTCAGACCACGCATGGGGGAATAAAGGTTCTCAGTTTCGCAGGCAAAGTGTCCTTTTGTCGTCTCTTCCCTTCCTCTCAGCATGAAGCTAACAAAGCTGCTTTCCCACACCGGGGCATTCCGCAAGCCCGGAGTGCCGTTCACGTGGCGGCTACAACCTCACAAGGCAGCGCTACTGCTTGAGGTCATAACGGGCAACCGCCGCAGGGAAGAGCCTGTGCTTGGAAATCTGGATGTGGCCCTGAAGCAGAAAGGGTTGTTTGTGCCTCAGGGCTTCCTCAGCCAAAACACAGTGACAGTCTGACAACAGGGACATAAAGTACAGGTCTGTCTCCCTTTGAAGGGAGAGAAGTCAAGAGTGAAGAAGTAAAATTGAGCCGGGGCTTGTGGTTTCTCTCAAAAATTATTTTAATTTACAATAGAATAAATTTAATTTCCCCAAGCCATGTTTGTTCTGCCCATCATGGTAACTGCTGAGGAATATCTCTATCTCCACCCAAGACTTTTTCCATCCTATTTTCTTCATCTGGCCTGTTGAGGAGGGGGAGTGAGAGAGTGTCTGGGTGGGCAGCTGGCAGCTGGCCACGGTCAGCCTACCACAACTATGTTATGGTATAGTATTATAGAGATCTCTGGTTAGAGAGTAGTGGCTTGCACAAGATTCTGCAACTGTGAGATCTTATGTACATAATTTGCTGCCCACAGATATGTATTTCTGCATATGGAAGAGGTCCTGGTAGACCTGAACTACTTTAGGTAGTGTTTGAAGGTATGCTGCTGAAAATGGTTATGTAAAAATAGGATACTAAGGATATTAGTTCCTTAAGAGCACAGATTTTGCTTCTGGCTCAGAGCAGAATGATGAGGACACATGAATAAATGAAGAGGTGTTGTTCTGAACTTTAATGTTTCTGAGTGCTGAATTTAGGCCAGCAGTTAGATCAGGGACTGTTTCATATGAGTGTTACATGCCCTTGTCCAGACAGATGAGTTAAACCAAACAAACCTAATTGTGCATGAGTAATTACACCTCAGTAGGACTCAAGGTCACACATCCTGACAGGAGTGAGGTGGTTTTCATAGCCAGTGAAATGGGAGTCACCTTGAGGTCATCTTGCTGGTTTAGAGGAAGTGCATGATTAGTGAAGGTGTTTGGGTAAATGTACTGAGTATTTCTTCCTAAAGGGATGGAATGCTCATGCAAAGCTAAAAGGATGGCATGCTTTCAGGAGAATGAGACCAGCAATGTCTTCTTTTAATAAAAGAGCAGAGAAATAGAAAGCATATTTTCCTAACACCAGGTGTTACAGAAAGTTTGGCACAAAATTGTCTTCCTTGGCACTATGTTTAACATTACAGAACTGGAATTATGTGTTTTGTTAATGGTGCAAACATCATGCTGATCATTTCCAGATTGTTATAGTAATCATTTGAAAGCATTAAAAAAGTTGGGTGTGCCTTTTTATTTTTCTATTACTGCTTTCCCCTCCAGCTAATTTTAATCTCTTCCTTGTCTACACATACTTTCAGGCTCCAGCCCCTTGCTAACAATCCTACTTTTTATATTAGATGTAGCATTCTTTTCTGTGCACAGAAGATGAGTCTTTTTGATTTGAGATGACTTTGTTTCTGTTTCATTAATTTCATACATCAAATTAGAAGGCACCACATGCAGTTGGATGAACCCTGGTCAGGTGCAATACAATAAATCTCATAGACTTTTTCTAGGTATAATTTGACTTTTGGAAGCACATACATCCTCACAGAGTAAACAGAAAAATCAAATTACTTACTCTGCTGCAAACATGTTCCATCACCTTGAATTTACTGTTGCATTTCACTCTCCCTGCTTTTTTGAGTCAGTAAAATATTTATGGCTCTTACCAGGTCTACCTTATAGAAAAGCATGAACAAGATTCTTTGAGATAATTTAAATTCAGTAACATTATGAAATCATTATTATAGAATAGTCTGAACAATTTCTGCACAGAAAAATTGGTAACCCTGTAAGTGTAATCAAACAAATCCCTGGATGTGAGAATATAGGCTATAAATAGTACACATCTTAATGACAGTAAACAGTGAACCCAAACATTTTGGGTTCACAGGTTTTATACATTTTTAATTCATCTTGCTCTCCTTTTCCTGAAATTCTCCTTACTAAAGCTCACATTGAGTGCTTCCTCAAACAATTTTATATTATGATAGTGAGACCACGTGCTGGAAGATGCTCGCCTCTCCTAGCTCCTGTTGCTTTGGAGCAGCAGTGAGTGGTTTGTGGCTTCCTCACAGGGCTTAGCTCCCCAGCCTCTTCTTCAACAGAGAAACCCCTTCAGGTATGAAGCAATTGTCAACAAGAAAACAAACAAACAAACAAACAAACAGTTTTTCACAAGTTGTGTTTAAAAGCTTTCGCTGCAACTTAATAAAGATGGAAAAGCGGATTCTCAGAGCTTTCAGCTTTCCCCCCCCCCAAGAGGAACACTCCCATTCTTTCTAATTTAAGTGGAAAAAGTCAAAAAGTTCAGGAGCTGAGTCCAGAGAACTGGCAGACATCTGCAACAGGGAAACAAAGTGTCCACACAGACCATAAGAGAGGAATCTCAGAAAAGAGCAGGAACACCTTCTCCAGGGATCTTGGAGAAGATCTCATGCCATGTTCTCTTTCTTGACACTCCTGTCTGAAATCTAAGATATGCAGAAGACTATGCAGGCAGACAATCTTTCAACTTCATGGTAGCTTAGGACATTTAAAGTCATGACCATTCCAGTGCGAGCCTCAAGAAATCAACAAAGTTTAACTGCCTCAGAGGTCAACAAACAACAGCCTTAAGGCCTTCTCCAGTAAAAGATACTAGTCAGTGTCGGTTTTTTCTCTTTTTTATTCCTAAGGTAGCAGACCCTTTGCCCAGGAAACAACAGGCACCTGAATACTTGCTTCTGTCTGTAGGCTAGGACTGCCTGAAGGTAATTAGACTGGAACTTTCTTGTCTTACAGAGACAACGGCTTTGAGAGGTTTTTAAGGAAGTCATAACTCCTTCACACTCTGGAAAAAAGTGCTTTGTAGTGTAGGGTAAGAGAGGGAATTTCCACAGAATTGCTGAGATTGAAAGGAACCTGTAAACACCATGTAGCTCAACCTCACCTTTCTCAAACCAGGGTCAGCACACACAGGCTGGCTTGGGCCTATGTCCAGAAGTGTTTCAAGTGTCTCCAAGGCTGCAGACTCCATAATCACTCTGGGAAACCTGTTCCAGTGCATGATCACCCTTACAATGAAAAAGTGCTTCCTTTCTTATGTTTAAATGGTATTTCCTGCATTTCATTTCAGTTTGTGCCCATTACCTCTTGCCTCGTCACTGGGCCCTACTTAAAAGGATCTGGATTGTGCATATTTATACACATGGATAATTTTCCTCCCTGAGCCTTCTTTCCCAGCCTCTCCTTGTATGTCATATGCTCCAAAAGCCATCTTGATGGACATTCTCTGGACCTGCTCCAGTGTTTCCATATCTGTCTGTGGCAAACACATTTCTCTCTCTCTCAGGATTTTTATAAAGGTGCACAGAGAGAAGTGAAAGAGAAAACAATTTCTATTTCTGCTCCTTGTTTTTCTCTTGTGGAATGTGTTTGGAGAATTGTTTACCTGGAGCAAATGCCTGGTTGGATCACGGTGGATTGTTTGGGCCTGATGGCCAATGAGATCCACCTGTGTCTGGACGCTGGCGAACAGGGTCATGAGTTGTGAGGAGCTAGATGTGATAGTTAGAGAAAGTAGCATGTAGTTTTTAATATCCTCTTTTATATAGTATATTAATGTATCATAGCGTTAATTATAATAAAGAAATCATTCAGCCTTCTGAAATAAGCCAGACATCATCATCATTCTTCCCACTGGGTTCGCCGACATCTACAACATCTGTCCTCTACTGGGCAGCCTAGCACTGGACACAGTATTCCTGATGGGCTGAGTAGAGGGGAAGAATCATCTCTCTTGCTTTGCTTGGACTTGAAGCACTTCACATTTCCCTTTGTTGTACTTGACAAGGTTCCTGGTTATATCTTCAGCCTCACTGGATCCACCTGAAGGCAATGCAACCCTCTGGACTATCAGTTTCTCTTCCCAGATATGCACCAACTCCAAACTTGCAAAGGGTGCATCTGGTCCCATCATGCAGGTAATTAATAAAGTTGTTGAACTCTACTGGCCTTTGGATCAATTCCTCAGGTCACTTCAGTAGTGACTGGCCTCCAGCTTGCTTTTGTGCCCCTGGCCACAGCGCTTTGCAAACAGCAGTTCAGCCAGAGTTCAGTCCACCTCCCTGACTATTTATCTACTCCTTACTTGATCAGTTTATCAATGAGGACATTACAAAAGAGAGAATTGAAACCTTTGCTAAAGTCAAGGCAAACAACATCCACTGCTCTCCCCTCATTCACTGAACCAGCCAGCTCATTATAGAAAGATATTAGCTTGATTATACATGACTTCCCCTTCAAAAATCCATGCTGACTACTCACAATCACAATGTGCTTCATATGTTTGGATATAATTACCAGGAGGATTTTCTCCATCAGCTTCCCAAGGATTGCTTTAGCAGTACTTGGGACTTGTAGCAGTAGGATAAGGGGTAATGGTTTTAAAGTAAAAGAGGGTAAAATCAAATTCTGACACTCTGGGTCCTGTTCTCTGACTGCTCCCCACACCATGAAGTACAGCCCCTAAAACCAAGAGAAAATGCCTGTGTGGAAACATTTTGAATGGCAGCATTTTCATGGCGAAATGGAGGAGTAGGAGAGTGGGCAAAGCTCTGAGAAGCTTCACTGCTGTAGGTTTTCATTTGGTGTACTGTGCTGTGAGCCATTTTCAGTGCTTTTTTTTTTTATACTTAGTGATCAGTCATATTAAAGCATTATTTCCTCATCTGCTCATGTTTGTGTTGTTTCATATACTGTTCATAGCATGTACTTAACATTAGCAAGCAGAACTCTTCACTCCAAACTGGAAATACCTTAGCAAACAATCTGTCCCAGTACGCTCAGGACCCTGGTACCTCAACAGCGGCATGTAATTTGGATTATTGCAAAGAGAGAGAAAGGGTGTCTGGTGCTTTGTAGCATGAAATACTGGTCATAATTAAAGAATAATTTAATTTCCATTTACAGAAAGGCCATGCAGGACCAGGCTGGGAAATGTTCAGTTAATCAGCCACAGTTATAAGACACAGTGGTGTAGCATCTTCACCATTACCTGTCAGGAGGTCCAAATCAACACATTAAGTGAGACAAAAAAAAAAAAAACCCAAAAAAACCTGAAAGGACAGAAAAAAAAAGGGTGGTAGGAGAACTATGGTATGGGATGTAGTAGCTGATGAAGGATGATGAGGAGGAAGCAAGAGGAAACAGAACCTGGATTTTTTTGGTTTTTTTTGTTTTTCATCACAATATGACCAATTAGAAACACATGGAGTTGGGCCTATTAAGGAATGAGAACTGGTAAAATTGTGAATAAAACATGGTATGGAAGGAGGATTTGCAAGGGAATAATTCTGTTGGATCTATATCAGTTAGGAAGGAAAAATAGATCCGTTTTCTTTTCTTGTTGCAGTGGGCTTCATATTAATTAAAAAAGGGGAGGGAAAAAAAGAAAAGAAGACCTAGCTGAATAACAAAGCAATGGTCTGGACAAAGGAATCTGACAAAGATACTTCTATCAAAAACCTCCTATTAGACCTAAAGGACATCACAATCCAGCTCCCCAGGAAAAAGGAAAATGAAATTCACCTAGAAAATGAGAGAAGGTACATGAAAATCCATGCTACGGATTGCACAAAACCTTTTGGCATTTTACAGCCTTCTCAGAAATTAACCAATCTGTATTTTTTGTAAGGTGATTTCATCTTATTTCATTGTGGAAAAGTAGATCTAATACCAGGAAGTTTCCAAAGACTTTTAGAGAGGAAGTACATAGTCTAGCTCCTGTGAAGAAGTTGGAGAATATGTTGTGGATACAGCTCCTCTCTTTGAGCATTTGCCTGATTTTTTTTAAATTGTCTCTAAATCAATTTCTTGTAATTTTTTCTTTATACCTCTTGCATACATAATTATTTCTCTATACCTTATACACGGCTGTCTTACTTTTCAAAGCTGCCATTATTCTTTGCTTTGGCCAGCTGAAACTTCATGGCAGTGTAAATGGATTCTAAGGATTGACCTGCTTACAAAGGCAAGAGCAGCACCATGTAGTGCCAGGGAAGAGCTCAGATGTTGGGGAGCAGCTGGAGATGGCATGGAAACCTCTGCTCCAAAAGCAGATGGTTCTTCACATCTCTGTTAGAAGTAAATCCATTGGACTAACAGCTCCTGGCTGAATCTTTGCTTTCAACTTCTTCATCCAAACTGAACAGTCCAAACATCTGTCTGTCACATCAGCAGCCTGAACTGGAAGATGAGAGCAGGGCAATGATCAGAAGCTCTTATGCTGTGCCTGATTGAAGTAAGAAAACTAGATAAGCAAAAAGGCTGAGGCTCATCCTCATGTTTGATCAGTGGAGCTGACTGCTCACCTTTTGAAGTATCTAGATATAAAGTAGGTATGTATGCTGGTAAGAAATTGATCATACTGGTTACAAATGTACTTAATCAGATGAATATATCTATCTTTTATTTGATGAATAATATTGAAAATAGCTAGCTGTTATAAAAAATTCCCATTAAATTATCAAAAGCTTTTTGGGAAGTACCTTAGAAGTGCCATGGCATTTTTTAGGAGACATCTGATTAGTCTTTTCTGGGAAACAGCTGCACTTAACAGTACCACAAACATTTAAAATACATCTCTTCATCCCCAGATAGTCCACTTCTGCTATAGAAGGAAGAATACCTCCACACTGAATCCATGGTTCTGCTTCATAGATTTACGAAAGTTTCATATCCAAAGATTGGTCAGGCAAGACATGAGGGGAAACTATCAGGAATGTTTGGCTCAAATAATGTAACAGCAGGTATGTGAGAAGCTTAATAGGATTAAGAAATGTGGATAAAGAGGGGACAGGGGAGGAGAAATACAGTGAGCAAGACAAATGGTAGAGCCATTACTCACTCTCAGCCAACTAGGTTGATCATCAGTTCTGTCCCTGCTGAGAGATTTAAATAGGATGTTAACTCCAGCCTCACAAAGTTTTGGCTTCTGTCAGGGAAGCCCAGCTGACTGCAACCACCTGAGATTCCTCCCCCTGGTTGCCCAGATTTTAGTTCATTGCTCATCTGGCTTTTACATTGGCCCTTTGATTCATTCAGAATGTCCTCAGGTAAAGGCTGGAGGGTATCTGGACAATGGTAGTCTAAGACTGAGTCTTCAAGCTCTGCTGATTGGTGGGAGATCCGGGAAGGTTATGCTGCTAAGCCTTACTTGGCTTTGTCCATAGTGCACCTAAAGACAGTGACCATGGTGTAAGAAAGTGGAAAACTTTCTATGAAGCCTAGGTAGTGCAGTGTATGTCTTGGTCCTGAAACCAGCTGGGATTGATTTGGTTGTGAGTGTACTTACACAAGAAATTATGAGGAGCCTTATATTCCAGTTATGATAGAAATGCCACAGATAATGTTTACTGGGGTATATTCAACAACTTTCTTTTTCATAGAATTTTTTTTTTCTTTTTAATTTTGGTCAGAAATATCTTAATTCATCAGCTTGAAGGAGTATGCAAGACCTTTCCTTATTGCTTAAAATCTGCCAAAGATGGAGTAAAATGTAAACTGTAACTGAAAGTCATCTGATATACAAAAGAGAAATTACCTGAAGCTTAATAGAGCTTGGTTGAAACTAACAGAAAAAATTAAATAGCTTGTTTTAGACTGATGTAAACTTAGATAACATTGTGGCAAGATGAACATGCAAATACCTGCCTGGTGATCTATGTGACACCTAGGCAGGAAATCACTGCCATAAACGTGAATGACAGCTGATCAGTTTTTCTGGACAAAAAGAAATATAGGACAAAACCCCAAGGAGAGCTATGGGAAGGGAAGGGAAGGGAAGGGAAGGGAAGGGAAGGGAAGGGAAGGGAAGGGAAGGGAAGGGAAGGGAAGGGAAGGGAAGGGAAGGGAAGGGAAGGGAAGGGAAGGGAAGGGAAGGGAAGGGAAGGGAAGGGAAGGGAAGGGAAGGGAAGGGAAGGGAAGGGAAGGGGCCCAGATAACTTCCCTAGTTGCTGAGAACATGACTTCCCTGGTGTTGCCGCACCAAGAGGCTGAGGGACAGTGGTGGTTCTGTCCTCTGGTGACAATCACAGGGCAGCTGGTGTGCAGATGTGCCAGCAGGGTTTGTGCTGGAGCTGCACATGTTCTCATGGTGTGCACGTTAGGTGGGATACTATTTGTGTTGTTACAAGGTTATAATAAGTCATAATGAGATTATAGATAATGGTTGGAATGTTGTTTTATGTAATAAAGGATCATCCAACTCCATAAATATTCCTTGTGTTTGTCATCATCCAATTCAATCACTGATTTGTGGAAATTGAGCCTTCATTCCCTGTAACCATCAGGAGGCATGAACAGGTATGGGATGCAATTCATGATCAAAGTGAGAGAGTGACTCAGGACAACAGAGAAAGACAGTACAAAAATCCCTTAGACCAGGCAGGAGTTTGTTTCAGAGATATCTATCTGGAAGAAGATGTTCTCCAGGAAACATAATTAGCCCTTTTGTTGTCTTGCTTTAATATTTCATTTTTATATAATGTGAGACAACTCAAACCAGGACACAGCCTGCTTGCCTGCCAGACAACAAAGCTCGGAGATGACCTATCAGCTGGGAGATCAAATCCAAGTCATTCAGAGAAGGCATTTAAGCCATTTTTGCTGTGGATTCTTAAAACCACCTGTAAGGGCCATTTAACCCTGTTAGCCCCCTCCAGGTCTGGGCACCAGCTATGGTAATTCTCTTAGTGTATATTTTTACCAATAAAGTCTGGGAAGCCTTCTCTAGAACAAGATAGAGAAATGTCAAAAGCTGATCATTTTCACAAAATTTTGTTCTTGCTTTCCAGCCAGCCTTATCTGTGAGGCTGCCAACTGACCAGCTTAACACAGCACCTCAGCTGATCTGGGCCTTCCTGCTGGTATGAACAGCCCTCCAAAGAACAAGGGTGTTCAATCTTATCAGCAACTTCTGGCCAAAATGGCAACCTTACACTTTTCTCTTACACTTTTCCTCTGTAGCAGAACTGTCAAAATGCTTCTTGGAAGTGCCGCTTCATCTTCTGGAGGTTTTCACTGTGATGACTCTGCTTTGTGAGGTGTATTTCCACTTCCATTTCCTTGTCTTAGGCAATTACAGACACCAAGTTTGACAAATGCCTTGACTGTTTAGCAAGGTACCTCCTGTAATTGTTTTGCTTGTTGATCATGGGATTTAGATCTTCTGTGCCCCTGCCTCAGCACAAGGCTTTAGGAGGGTTAAGGATGGTGCAGGAGGCAAGCAGCACACACTTTCACTCAGGCTATGTTCACATTGAAGCAAAGTGCTCATAAACACAATTTCTAATATTACACTGTATAAAACTTCTTGACGGTGCTTTTTAATGTAATGAGGTATTACACTGTGAACATGGGAATGAAGACAAGGTCAAAATTTCATCCATTCTATGTTTTTCATTGGGTTAAGTGCAGTCCAGCTGGGAAATGTGTGAATAAGTATGCCAAGCAGCTAAAATTACAAGGGAAAAAAATTCTAAGATTTAGGTTTTCATGTATCTCACATGTTGTCAGAAGTTGATATCCTAGAAGGTGTCGGGCAAGCATATATCCTGTTGAGTCTGGAATAATTTTCCTTTACTAAACACTTGGAATCTGGCCCTCAAACATTCCCCTTCCTTACATGACAAATAGAATCCAAATAAACTGTCTTGACTACTTTAAAATTAGACACTGCTCTAGGGGTTCTGCAGCTGCTTGGGAAATTTTACATTATAGACATTTTGCATCTAGTTTTGGGCCAGAAAAACACCAGTCCACTGGAGTGAATGGGAAATTCCACAAAGGTTGAAGACATGTCACACATTACTCCAGTGCTGATTTTCACCACTTAATGCACCAAGGAGGTGGAGGAAGAAGTGATCAGGTCTTCTGTTAGCGAAGGGGAAGAATTTGGGAAGAACTGATCAAACAGGGAGGAGAACCCATCACCCAATAGGCCATGTTACATCTTGCCTGCCTTACGGGGGTTAGAAACTCTGAAAGAATATTGAGGCACAAAGCTGACATTGTCTTAGGCCATTTTATTCCAGTTTTCCTGCAGTACCCTCGGACTCATTGCTGCAGGCTCCTTCCCTGGGTAATAGATATAATTTTTACCTATGATCCAAAGGGTTTGTGAAGATTAACACATTAAGTTTTCAAGCTTACAGTGGCTGAGGAACAGATGTTGTCTTGCATATCAAGCCACTAGTGACCAGGGTAAGAGGCCTCTGAGTATGCCCCTGGTGAACAGGTTGTTTCCCAAACCTGCAGTCCCACAGGCCACGATGTGTCCCCGACTACTGGGTGGATGATACATGCAACAGTCTCAGAATATTCTCACTCTGATTTCAGACCTCTCTATTCAGAAATAGTTTGCCAGAAAAATTTGTACTCAGTGGACACTTTGCTTCCTTTTTTTTCCCTTTTTTTTCAGAATTCAGAGGCAATTATGTCCTTTTCAAAGCAGCTTTCTTTCAACACAAGGGAAACATTACTCTGGGTTATTTGTGCTGACAGACTTGGCAGCCTTCTCGTGTGTACATGGGCTGTAAGAAGTCTTTTAAACTTGAGGCTTCACTCCTTATAGATAAAAATTAAAATGTTCTCTGAAGAAGGATAGTTTGAGAACTCAGTCTGCCCCTGTAGTGTGACACTATGACCAAGCACCATGTCCTGCTGAAAGGCTTTGTCTTCTCAAAAGGAGATATTTGGCTGGAGTAGAACACAGGACTGCAAGGCTGCTCCTGCCTTGTGTTGGCTGCCTTGGGGGAGAGGAGAGGAGAGGAGAGGAGAGGAGAGGAGAGGAGAGGAGAGGAGAGGAGAGGAGAGGAGAGGAGAGGAGAGGAGAGGAGAGGAGAGGAGAGGAGAGGAGAGGAGAGGAGAGGAGAGGAGAGGAGAGGAGAGGAGAGGAGAGGAGAGGAGAGGAGAGGAGAGGAGAGGAGAGGAGAGGAGAGGAGAGGAGAGGAGAGGAGAGGAGAGGAAAAAGGAGTAGAGCTCATATGCATACTTTCCTTTGTCATAGGAAAGTACATCTCAATAATCCCTACAAAGTTCCTTGGTTTTGCTGCTGCTGAAAGTCTGAAGTAACCCCATAAATGGCAAAGGGCCCAGGATCTCTGCTGCTTTATGTCTTGCAGATAATCATCTTCTACCCTGCAAGATGCATGAAGAATTGTCCCAGAGCAGGTCTGTAGCATCTAGCACTCATTTCTTTCAGGTATAATTTACTGTGCAAAATGCAATGCAGGGGAGAAGCTTTCCCAGAGGAGTTGTTCAGGTGTAAAACTGGTCCAGGAGAAAACTGGCTCAAACCATAGAAGATTTAAATTAGAATGAAAGGGTTATGAATACTAAATGACTTTTCAAATGAATGGTTCAGAAAATCTCACCTTCCATAAGGTTTACTCATCCTTTATCCTCAGGGAATAGATTTTATTATTTCTGATAATAATCCCTCTGCTAAGGGAGATGGCAAGGTAGACAGGGAAAAGGGAATTTAAAAAGAGAAGAAGGAGATAATTGTTTTCTTGCTCTCTTGCCTGAAGAAAACTTTTTCATTTTGTTTTTCTACTACAGAAAATGGAAAGACTGGAGAAATCAGAAGGGTTTTTTTCCTTCTACACCAAACCTTACACTATAATTGGAGAAAAAATAAATTAGCAGTTTTTCATTATTAAGATCTATGGTTGCATTTAATAGTTTGACTAAATTGTGTTTCATGAAAGGAATCCTAAATTTACTGACAGGAAAACAACACAACTTTGTTCTCAGAGACTTTCTTCTTCAAAGGTCATTGATCTTTTTGACTGTATTTCCTTTGTGCTGTGTCTCCAGAGACAGATAACACGGGGGGCAGGGCCAGGAGCCAACATTCTTGTCAACTTTGCAAAATTTTGCTACAATATTTATTTTACTGAAGGTGACTTCTTGCTTTTTTAACTAAGAGATTTAATTCCATGAAAAATTCCTCAGACACTTAGGGATCTTAGTAGCAACCACAAGAAATGTCTGTTCTTTTTTCTTTGTAAATCAATGAAAAGAGACGAAAAAGAGACCTAGGTTTGGGTATTAACCATTCTTAAAAGTCTAATCACTTAATTTTTGTTACTTCTTGAGATAAGCACTTTAATGAAAAAATAAGCCAGATAACTGATTAACAGAAAAGTAGGCCTAGGTTATTGATAAAGCTTCAGAGGTGAAGTAATATATTTATCTTAAATTTCTCTTACCTTGCATCTTCCTGGATGCTGGCAGGTGTGCACATTTTGGAATGCCTCAGCCCAAGGCATCACATGTCTGTGTCCTGGATTGCTCCTTCCACACTTCAGGGTAGGTAAGTTCATGTCCATGGAATTTATCAATTGCTGTTTTGTGAATCAGATAGAAGGATTAGGCCTGTTCTCCAGGAATAGCAGTTCTTCTCACCTGTCTTTAGTCAAGTTATCACTCCTCCTGGTCTTCCATAGAGGGCCTAATATATTTGGGGGATACTCTTCAGAAAGTGACTCCATTGCCATGGTGCTGTACTTATCTGGTAGGCATTTGAAATTACCAGTCCTCTCTTTGCAGATTATCATTATTGCTTTTGGTCTGATTAGTTGCTTGTTTTGTTTTGTTTTGTTTTTAAACAACAGACTTACTTGCTTATGCACAATATTTTTAATATTAGTTATCTTCCCTTGTTTTCCCTTGAGACCATGGAGAAGTGACCCTTTTTGATGTTCAGGATTGTTTGAATACTGAATAGATTTTGCACACATAATTAATTTCTTTCTCTGTGATTCACTTTTTACTTCAAATTTTGTTTTCAAAATGCTCATAGTAGTTCATGGGTTTTGGGGGTTTTATTTTGTTTTGTTTTTTTTTGTTCTGTTTTGTTTTGCCAGGATATATCAAACAGGCCATTTATTCTAAATTATGTTGCTCTTATCCACAAAAATTTCCTCTTCTCTAAGCCCTTTTCCCCACCACAGACAGGACATACACTCGTAACATTATAAAGACCTATAAAATACTCTGAGGAACAGGCTGACTGCTTCATTCTGCTAATTCAACAGCTCCAAGCCTCTATGCACGTCTGCACAATAAGCAGTAAGAGTTTTGGCATAGGGGGAAGTGAAAATGCATAGTGTGTGGCATCACCTCATTCACCCTGTGTTTGCCTTCCCACCCAGGAATGGCAGGTGACACAGTATGTGACATTAATTTTGCTGGGCATGGAGAGACTCCTTCACATTTTGGGCTCTACAAGGGAACTGAGGATGGGCTAATCTTTCTTTCACCAATCACTGCAACCATCTCTTGTCATTACTCTTTACTCTCAAAAACGAAACATAGGTTCAGTTCTTCACACAATGTTTCAATATATCAAAGAGTTCTGAAAGATATCACACATCTTTTCCAACAGAAACATCTACAAGGTAATCATCTGCATCTGAACAAGCAATCAGACTTCCTGTGTAGCCAGAGAGAAGCAGGCAAGAGGTGATTCATGCCCTAAGGTTGAGAGCTAAAATAGACCAGATGATTCAGATCCCCCATGTACTTATTTCCCTTCATTGACTGTGCTTGGAGCTAGTTCAGACTGAGGTGTACATACATGGCAATGTATAAAAGTGGGTGAAAGTGGTCTCCCCAAAAGGATTTTAAATAGGGGTGGACTTGGCTCTTATCACTAGCACATTAGCTATATTTTAGATATGTTTCCTGAGTTTGTGGATAGACTGTCATCATTTGGGTCATCTAGCTTTCCTATAAATCTAATGTATTTGTCAGTTATGAAAAGGAAGTTTAGATCTTCCTCTAGTTAAACAGAAACAGCAACAATTCAAGTTTCCTTTTATTCAGAGATTGCACCCTGTGGGACAGAACTGCATGTTTCTGACTAAATACCTTTCCAGGGGGTTGAAGTATGCAGTAGCCTAGACAGCCATTTGTGTAGACAAAATTTACACATTATTAGTTCTTGTCTCCTCTTTGGCTGAATATTCTTTTGTAACAAAACTGTTGCAGTTGGATATTTCATTTGCACATTTAAGGTTCTCTTGTCATACATGTACTAGTGCTCACACTTTACCCCTGCTTCTTCAAGTCTACACCAGTCAAATTCCAATGCTTCTGTTTTGGCTTGCTGGTTTCTCCAGCGAGTCTTTTCTTGATATTGTCTGTATCACAATTGTCATTATTTCATATTACAAATGATAACAATTTAATCAGCTGTGTAACTTCTCCATTTCAAGGATTCACATCATCTGGCAACTGGAGGGTGTTTCCTGCACCAGGTGGTTTTGGGGCTTTTCTGGACATATGTGCTAAAAGAATATGGAGTAGCAGAGCAGAGATCAGGATCTGTTACCTGTCCTTTTGTAGTTCATTCTCATTTCCTAAAGCACCTGCCCTTTGTGAAGGACACAATCCAGCTTCTCTTCCAGCTAGAAGCTGTGTTTGTTGAGATGGCTGCTGATTCGGGCCCTCCTGGAGCACTTTGAAGTGCAAATGCTCTGATAAGACACCTTTCTCAAGGAGACTTTGGTAGGAAAAGCATAAGGATGCCTCCAAAGGCAGCTCAACAATAAGACCATTAAATCTAAAATATTACAACTAGGTCATGGGGAATAAGGTCAGAGATGCAAGGCTCTTGTAGAGCACGATGAATGTGAATGAGAGCTGAGACGCTGCAGACAGTGGCCATGAAAGCACGTTATCAGAACTAGTTTGTTACACAAACTAGCTGACACATCTCAAGGGTCAGTGTGGATATTTCAAGCATGAAAACTTGCTGAATGGACAGTACACTGGTGAAATAGTACAAGTCTGAAAAAGATGCTTAATGATGGTTGAATAGAGTGTGCCCTCTTTATATATGGTTGGAGGTCTCAGTATGGAAGATCTACAGAGACATACTCACATTATAATCATACAAGGGAAAAAAAATACAAAGCAAAAAAATAAAGCAAGCCCTCTTGCTATCATTATAAGCCATAAAATGCACTGGCAACATTTTCTCTGCAAGCCAAGGCCTTTCTTCCAAGCTGTGTGAAAGCAGATGAGGTGATGGAAGGGGGTAGAGAAGCAGATCATGTTCTTGTTAGCTTAATGATTTATGTCCAAGTTTGTTTGTCTTTGGTGTGATTAATTGCTTCCAATTATCTGCTTCCATATAGTCAGTTCTGTACAGAAAAGATGCATCCTTGTGGGTGGGATCTCTTATGTTTGGATGAATCAACCCTGAAAATGCCCCAGTGATCTTCCGTCTGACAGATGGGACAGATTATTAGAAACTAAATCTAGGAAGGGAGAGAAGCAATATTGGAGGGAGAGAGACACAGGAGACCAGCCAGATTTTAATTTTTTTTCAGAATATTCTAATTGTGTATGTGGTCCTAATGCTTGTATACCTTTTCTCACTCCCTACTCCTTGTTTTATTTATTGAACATGACAAAAGCACATCTGTCTTGCATCCAGATTACAAACATGGGAAAGGGAAAGGGCAGCTGACTGGCTGGAGTAAACTGGAGCCTGGTCTTGAACCAGGGTACACACAGCTTTGCTGTCACCCTTCTTGTATGGGAGAGCCTGTTATTGCTGATCTCTGGGATCCAGGAAACAACAGCCAAGACGGGGAAGTCAGGTGAGGGACTTGCCATCCTTCTGTAGTGGTGTGCAGGGCATTTCATGGAATCACAGAGCCATAGAATTAATGAGGTTGGGAAAGCCTCCAAGATCATCAAATCCAACCTTTGACAAACACCACATCAGCTAAACCGTAGCTCCAAGTGCCACATCCAGTTGTTTCTCAAGCACTTTCTATTCACACAGTGAGGCCAGACCAGTGTCTTGTTTGGATTTGTTCTTCAGTGGACAGGAAAGAATTGCTGGTGAAATTCCAAAGTGGGGGTTTGTTTCAGAAATTTGAGACCTTGTAGACGTAAAGAGGTGAGTTTGCAAAATGACTATTTTGTTTCTTGTGCCCTACTGAAGGACTGATGTAGCTTTGCTGATTTCTGGGTTTTACATTTGCTTTGAATATGTCCTGAGATGTGATGAGTATTATGCACTGTTGCAGTCACTTTGTCTTGTTTCTTCTGGAATTTTCTCTGGTATTTTACTGTTGCTTCTGGCTTTTCCAGTGACCTACATTTATCTTTGCTTTTGCCCTTCTGCTAGAAATGTACCAATGCTTGCCTGGATGCCTTGTCTCCCTTACCCATCCAACTTTCCCTCAAGGTGCTGTTCATTCACTTGTATTTTATCAGATACTATTAACCACAAAAATTCAGCATGAACTGGGGATTTTTCACTTTCTTTATATCAAGGAGGTGCATCTGTAATGTAACAGGATTGTATGTCAGGTCTGATAAGGAGACCAGAACTTCTCTGTTTCAATTCCAAATGCATTATAGGCCAAATTCTAATTCTGATAGAAAGATGCTTGAATGTAACTCAGGGTAAAATTTAGCCTGTAGTATAACCTTCCTGTCAGAGACAACAATTTACCACCTAGTTTGTGGATAGCATGAAATTAAGCAGAACCACTATCCTAAACTGTAATAAAATCTGTTGGCATCCAAACTATGTATTATGCATATGTAGTCTATTATCCTGAGGCAAATATGCACAGAGGTTTGACAGCAACCTAATGAAGGAATGCAAAAGAAATAGGATTTAAATAAAAATCTGCAAAAGGACAGAAAATGTACCTGATAGCCAAAGGGCTGCTTCTCTTTAAGATCTGTTTCAAGCAAGTGCAATTCTGGGAGCAGAAAAGGATTCATGGGAGTGTGATGAGGAAGATTAAAGGGAAATGAATGAGGGTGATTGAGAAGGATGAAGATTTTTGTTAGGAAATGGGTGCCAGGACTGCAGGAGAGGATGCTGCAGAAGGAGTCAGAACACAAAAAGAGTCCATGTGATAGGGTGGGGAGAAGGGAGGAACTGCTGATCCTCCACAATGGGGACACCAGTGAGGTGAGGAAGGGAGTCAATGCTCGTGGTGAGTAGGACAGGCTGTGGCTTTAAGGAAATCCTGTCTGGTAGTTTTACCAGTTGTGGCCACAAGGAACCACTGCAGCAATTCCTCCTTTGCCAGGCAGCTGGCTTCCTGGATGGATATTGAGTTGACACAAAGGCTACATTAAAGAGTAGAAGCAATACCTGACTAGGCAATGACAGATTGACCAGCTCCCACCGGAGCAAGGGCAGAAACAAACAGTCACACCCTGTGGATCCCTCGGAAGATGTGGTTGCAGGTCCTCTCTAGACTGCAGCCTGCCATCCTAAGGTTATTTTTTCATTTTTCTCTTTGAACTCTTAGCAATAGAGGAAAGGAAAAAGTGTTGAGATTCCATCCTGAAAAAAAAAGTCTATCAGTCTAGTCTCAAAGAATGTGGGATTTCCTCCCTTAAAAAAAAAAAAAAAAAGACTCCGAGCTCTCGCTAATCATTTTTAGCCATCTATCTTACTTATTTAAAAGTTAGCAACCATCAAAATTACCATCCTTAATCTAAAATGTGTCAACATGCTGAAACCTACTGGGATTTTGCAATTTATTTTTAATGTGTAAATTGTCTTCGAGAATTAAGGGTACTATGATATTCATAAAAAGCATGTTTTTACTATCACTGGAGAAATAGAGCTAAATAATAAATTAAAGCCTTTCTACAAAAACATTAATTTTTTGCATACATTTGTTTGTAAAGCTCCCTTATTTGTAAGCAGTGATAAAAACTATTCTGCACACTTTCTTTTTTGATAGTGAGATGAGAAAAGCATAATAGGAAAGTAAAATTAAATTATATTTCATTACTGATGACAACCTGAATAAAACATGGAAAGAGCATTATCAGGCTTCAAAAACTTCTGGCACCTTGACAACAAACAGAACAAATCTATATCCACTTAAAAGCTCCCACACATTAAAGTACCCAAAAATAATAATCTCTCTTTCTGTAGCTGCAAGCTAGATGAACTGGCAGTGAACAAAAGGAAAGCATTTCCTCTTGAATTTTTCATAAGAGCTGTCTTTCAAAAGAAGCATATCACATAGCCTCCCTTACTTCATTTCATACCAGGGTACACCCCAATGCTGCACTTAAAATGCTCAGAAACCTCTCTGGGGCAAAAAGTCCCTGGGCATCCAATTTCAATCACATGCAGTCTTCATCAAAACTAATCTAGATCAGGAGTAAACAACATACAAAGACAGGGCCTTCTTACTGATACAAGAGCCTTTGTTTGCTCTGAAAGCAACACAGGGTGCAATGCAGCATAGAGACAAAAGCTGGATAGCCCTCCAGGCAGCTCAAAACTTTGATGTGGCCTTCACTGTGCTCCCAATAAAGCTTTCCACGTTTTAGATACAGTTTTAAGGGATGGATGGAGGATCTTTCCACTCTGCTCACTACTGATGCTACAAATTGAGAGTACTGTGTCCAGTGCTGAGCTCCCCAGGACAAGAGAGTTTTATATGTCCTGAAGCAAGTCCAGTTAGGGTTACAAAGATATTTAAGGGACTGGAGCATCTGACTTATTAAGAAGAGGTTGTAAGAAAAGGGATGGCTCAGAGGGAACCAGAGAAGAAAAGACTCAAAGGGAATCTTATCCATGTGTACAAGTAGCTGACTGGGGAGTGTGGGGGTTGCAATGAAGAGGGAGCCAGGTTCTCCTCATCTCTGCTTACTGAAAGGTCAAGAGCCAATAGGCACAAGTTGACACACAGGAAAGAAAAAAAAAATTTTTTGTTTGAGGATGACTAAGAGCTGAAACATTATGCCCAGAGATATGGAGTCTCAGTCCTTGGATATATTCAAAACCCAACTGGGCAAAGCCCTGAACAACCTGGTTTAGCTAACCCTGATTTGAGCAGGGTGTGGGCTAGACAATCTCCAGAGGTCACTTCCAACCTCAGCAACTGTGTGATACCAAAGTAGCAAAGACTGTAGCAACTGTTTTCTTGTAAGGTCTGGTTCATCATCAGAGAAACTGTTCTAGGAGTGCAGCAGCTCTGAAAAATACACCTTACCCCAAGAGCTGCTGTACTCAGTACAGTGGTAGTGGTGAGAACTCTGCTGCTTTCTATAACTTCCAAAAATACTTCAGAAGATTATAAAATCCTCTGAGCAAAGATCCTGCTTTGTTTTGTAGACTCTGCCCATTTTTCAGGGTCATCAAGGCACATGTTGTGCTTCAGTAAATAATGTATAGCCAGTTGAAAGCTGCAGAACGAGAGTCACAGAGCAAATCTGGAACCTTCAGTGTCCTTGCCAGAATCTCTTTTAGGACAAAAACAAAACAGCTCCAGCAGAGGTCAGTTAAGGAAAACTTTTATTTTGTTGAATGATATGCTCTGGCATAGAGTGTAACTTTGAAAGAAAAATAGCAGGCTTTATGTTGTGTTTAAGAGATTCAAATATAAGCATTCTTTAAAAAGAAATAAAGACACATATCCTCAAAATGTTAGCTACTATTTTTTTCAAGTCTTTAAAAAAGTTTAGTTACTGTAAAAGTGAACAGAAAATATTATTATTCCATTTCAATATTCCTGATCTGGGTTTATAAAAAAGTTAGAGAGGTTTAAATTAAGTTTAAACAGTCCCAGAAGGTTGTTTTAAACAATTAAAGTTTTCTTCCCTTTCCCCCTTCTTTTGGCTTTTTTGGCTGCTCATGATATTTTAACTCTTTCCTGAAGTTCTCTGTGAGCCCCATTCCCCATTTTAAGGCTTCACAACATCCTATAGTCACTGCCCATGCTGTGATTTTGATCACATCAGAAGGTCCTCAATGAGACAACATGAAAATTTATATCTCTTAAGAACTGAGTATTCCTGTGGAGTATCTAAAATAGTGTACAGCCAACCTTACAGTCTAATGGATCAACCTTTGAGTCTTTAAACAGAAAACTCTAAAAAATGAGAATGTGAAATCAGGAATACATATAAATATCAGGATGTATGACCCACACACAACTGTCTTCACTGATAATTTCTCTTTCCCTCTTTGATTATTTATCTTCTGAATTATTTATTTTGTTGTATTGGCTTTATGTGACAAGGTTTTATGGGAGGGACGGGGTGAGAAGCTGACAGAAGTTTTCCCCCATGTCCAACACAGCCAATGCCAACTTTCTTCAAGATGGATCTGCCCCTGGCCAAGGGTGAGCCCATCAGGAATGATAGTAATGCCTCTGTGATAACATGTTTAAGAAGGAAAAAAAGTTATTGCACAGTTTACAACTACAGCCAGGGAAGAGCAGAGTGAGAGCATGTGAGAGGAACATCTCTGCAGACACCCAGGTCAATGGAGAAGGTGGGGCAGGAGATGCTCAAGGAACTGCAGCAGAGTTGCCCTTCAGCCCCTGCACAGCCCATGGAGAGGCAGCTGTGCCCCTGCAGCCCAGGGGGGTCCAAGGGGATGCAAAGATCCCACTGCAGCCCATGGAGGACACCACACTGGAGCAGGGGGATGCCTGAAGGAAGCTGTGACCCTGTGGGAGGCCTGTGCTGGAGCAGGGTCCTGGCAGGGACCTGTGAACCAGTGGAGAGAAAAGCTCAGGCTGGAGCAGCCTAAGACTGACCCTGTGGAAGAGTGACCCATGTTGCAGCAGTTTGGGGAGGACTGATTTCCCATGAAATGGACTAAATTTGGACTATTTCTTGGAGTTCTGTCTCCTGTGGGAGGGACCCCACCATGCAGCAGGGGAATGACTCCTCTCCCTGAGCAGGGGCAGGAACAGCATGTGATGAACTGACCATAGCCCCCATTCCCTATCTCCCTGCATGCTGGAGGAGGAGGAAGGGCTGGGAAGAAGTGAGGGGTGGGGAGAAAGTGATTTTGCTCTAATTTTGTTAGTAATAAATTCAGCTAATATCCTCAAGTTGAGCCTGATTTTCTGGTGATGGTATTTGGGGAGTGATCTAGCCTGGTCCTTATCTCAACCCATGAACCCTTCATTTTATTTTCTCTCCCCTGTCCAGCTCTGTAAGGGAGTGATAGAGAGGCTTTGGTGGGTGCCTGGTGTCCAGACAGGGTCAGCCTGCTACAGGGGACTGTCTGCTGTGAGAGGGACACCACCCTGGAGCAGGAGAAGAGTGTGAGGAGTGCTGTTCCCAAGGAGGAAGGAGGAACTAAGGCAACATACAATGAACTGACTGCTGCCTCCATTCCCAGTCCCCCAGTACCTCTGATGGGGAGAAGGTAGAGAATTTGAGAGTGGAGTTGAGACTGGGAAGAAGTGAGGGGTAGAGGAAAAGTGCTGTAAGATTTGGGTTGTAATTCTTGTTATCCTGCTCTGCTTTGTTTGGTAATAAATTAAGGTAATTTCCCCAAGTGAAGTCCATAAGTGGTGAGTGATCTCCTCTTTTCCTTTTCTCATCCCATAAGCCATTCTTTATGTTTTCTCTCACCTGTCCAGCTGGGGAGAGGACTTACAGAGCAGCTTTGCTGCACATCTGGTAACCAGCCAAGGTAAACCAGCCTTTGCTATGAGTCCACAACCAACATTTTTTATGAGTCTACAATGCATTTCCTTTAACGAAAAGCCCTTTGTAGAAGAATTTCTGAGAGAAAGAGGTCACGATCTGTATGTTCACGATCTGTATGTTCAGAGTGAAGGCTGAGCTACCCCAGCCTAGGCCTCAGATGTGGGCCTCGGTGAGGCCTTGAAGCCTGTGGCACAGTTAAGAATAAGTTTGTGGCGCAGTCAGAAATTATGTTAAGGTATAACACAGTGTACTGAGCTATCTAGGTGTGAATTAGTATAGGTCTGCAGGGTGAAACTTTAGCCACTTTAAGACAAAGACAAACAATGTTTGCTTGCCAATGAGAGTGTGCTCATGATTGTAAACTATCTTGAAGTGTATATAAACTGCTGTCGTATAAACAATAAACGGACAACTTTTGATTAGCCACATTGGTTCGGATCTGCGTTTGTTCCTGTCCAGCTCAACCTTTTTTTTTTATTAGTCCCTGCTTTAGCCCTTTGTGTGAAAAACTTAGCACAGTAGTAGCCCAACAAAGCAGTAAATAAGAACATCAGAGAAAATGTGAAAATGGATCATAATTACCTGAGTTAAGACTTGGAAAACAAGGGTAGGATTGGATACTGGTGAGGCCATGCCTCAAGTGCTGAGTCCAGTTCTGTGCCACTCACAACAATAAAGAGATTGAGGGGCTGGAACCTGTCCAGGGAAGGGCAACGGAGCTGGGGAAGGGTCTGGAGCACAAGGCTGATGAGGAGCAGCTGAGGGAGCTGGGGATGCTCAGTCTGGAAAAAAAGGAGGCTCAGGAAGAACCTTATCACCCTTTAGAACTTCCTAAAAAGAGGTAGTATACAGGTGGGGGTCAGTCTCTTCTCCCAAGTAACAAGTGAAATTGGAGGACAAGAGGAACAAGAGTAACAAGAATTGGCCAAAAATGGGATATTTAGGAAAAATATATTCACCAAAAGGGTTGTAAAGCATTGGAACAGGCTTCCTAGGGAAGTGGTGGAGTCACCATTGCTGGAGGTATTTAAAAGACCTGTAAATGTAGTGCTAAAGGAACATGGTTTAATGGTGAACATGGGTTTGTTCAGTTGGGTTGAAGTGTTGGGTAAATGCTCAGATTTGATGATCTTAGGTTTTTTTTTTTTTTTCAACATAACGATTCTATCAAAATAGAAAAAAAATAGGATCTGCAAATTCACAAAAATCAATAAGAGAACTATCAATACTGCATGAGGGAAAAACAGCTCGGAAAGACCAGTTTTAAGAAAAATAACAACAATTGTGTGGTTTCTTGCAAAGAGATATGGCAGAAAAATAAGCCAGTGTTATCATAAACATCATTCTCCATACCTTGCATTTAAGTGTGAAAAAAAAATCATCAAAAGATTTATCCAGAAGCATATGTTAAAATCCTTAAGTAATAAATGTACAGTAAGAATGATGAATAAAACTAGAAATTCATATATTGGTATGCAATACAGAGAAGAATAAGCAACAAGAGGATGAGAATGATTTAGAATATCACTTAAGAGTATAAGTAATAGGATGAAAGTAAGCTCAAGGTAGTGTAAAATGACAGTAATTCAAACAAATACTGATGATTTGATATTTTGAAGAACCATCTTCCCAGAGGAATGGTGAAACCATGTGAAAATTTGCAGAACATAAATAAATGTACAACAGGGAACTCCAGTACTGTTGGAGAGATAAATGTATTTATTTGTCCATGCCATCTATTTGTTACAGTGCTTTAGCTGAAGAAACAAGAGGCAAGTCTTTCTTTCCTCATGTGGCAAAACCAGGTGCTGCTGTAAACAGCATTAGACTGCCACTGGCAGATTAGCACTTGAGACATGTCGTCCAAAAGGAGGACAGAAATGATGGATCTAGGAAGTGATTGATTTTTGAACCAATATGTGCTGGAAAACCTGCTAGGAATAATATAACCAGATATGTGGTCATGACCAATGACAGGAGAAGGATCAGTAAATAATAAATTGAGCTCCCAGGATCAAGCAATAAAGCTGTTAAACAACCTGGCAGGCTTTCTCAGGGCAATACATCACAATGAGAGTTTAGGCAGAGTTTTGGAGGTTGACAATTTTGTATTTTACTTCCTTTTTGTTTTACTCGAAAATGTAACCTACAAGTCCATGATATTTATTCCAGAGAAATCTCTGTGTACATTTCAAAATATAAATTGAGCATTTTCTCTAACAAAAAACAGCCTAAAGAACTGAAGGGCAGGGTGGCTGTTGAGTACCTGTTCCCACATCACTAGTTCTAACTTGACCACATTTACAATGTTGTAATCAGAAGGAATATTTAACATTGCCCACAGAGCCCCTCAGCTCTGACCCTCCCCTTCCACCTTTCATTAGCTCACACAGGTTCTCTTTGGTGGCTATCAAGAGACTGTCAGTGACTTCATCCATTTTGGGGTAAAACTTGTATGAAGAAATAGATTTTGTACAGAGACAGCCAACTCTGATTTTTGGTGTTGGATTGCACTGTGGCCTGGTCCCCTTTCAGGAATGCTCCTGTTCCTCAAATTTGTATTCTGTGGATTTCCTAATTAAATTTCAGTTTTTGCCAGTGTTGGTTTCTAGATAAGAACTGGTAGCAGTGGTTGTTGCTTTGATTTATTGAAGCAGTAGAAGAGATTGTGTCTTCAAAGAGATTTATGGTTGATGAAAACCTGTGTGCTGTTCTTCCTTTAGGATTTCTCCTCTAGGTGGACACTGAAGTTAAGAGCCCCTGGCACAGGGTAAAGAACAGTAACTCACAGGACAGGTTAAGTCAGATTTCATCTGGCTTTTCACAGCTGCTTGAATTTCAATACATCAAATGACCTCCAGTTCCAATGAAACTGAAGGGTTTGAGCCCCACTGTGTCCAGAAGTTCCTTTCAGTGCTAAGTTGGATGCATCTAAGTTTCTTCATAGGTCAGCACACACTTGATGGATGAGGCAGGGTTGATGAAAATCAATATCTTGCTTCCATTTTACAGCTGTTAACTGGAGGATTACAAAGATCATCACCATCCTCCTTCCTTCTTCTTTGCTGAATCTGACCCATACCTAATCTCAGCTTCTGTCATCGTGTGCTGCTATATCTTTGGGTCTTTGTGAGACAAGTAAAGACTTAAATTAGGCTATAGGTACCCATAGACATAAAAGCCCAATAAAACATAACTGAAAGGTGGGACTTAATTTTCTTAGGGGACTGATAATACCAGTGTCACTAAAAAGGGAGGAACTATTTTGACTAACCCTGTATAGGCAAGTCAGGAACTATTATTTGATAGCACTCACACCAAGAAGACGGCCCATCTTACCCAGTCCACTGCCTCTATTAAATAGTACAGTGTTTATGGAAGATCATTCTTGCTATAAAGACATGCCATTCTTTGAAAACTTTTGAGGTCATCTTTGACAAATATCCATCAGGAATAGACTAGACAGAATTGATACTTCCACAGAGCAGAGGAAATAAATAGCTATATTCTGGAGGTTTTTCTTCTGTCTTGTTTTTTATTATGAACCCTACAAACCATAGCTGAAAATCAGACAATTCAGCTGCTTCGAGTAAAGGCAAACCAGCAGGACCTTAGCAGAGAGAATTCATGGAATTTAGGGACTGGAAGCCAATATTTTAAGAAGTAAGAGTAAATAAGAGCATTAGGGGATCGAAAACCAAAATTGCACACATTGTGATATAGCCACTGGTGTCTGGGCCTATAATAAGTTTTTCAGCTTTTTCCATTAGATGGTTTCTTAAGTGTCATTTAAGACCCCTCAAAACTTAATTACTATCAAGTTAATGATGGTGGTACATGGTCAATGTTAAAGCTGGGGTCACCTATCAAAAACAAGGTGAGATAAAGGCAATCAAATGCTACTCCTCTTTAGTGTTTGTTAGGGACAAAAGACAAATATATTGATACCAATCCATTTCCAAAGTGAAAGTGGAAACAACAGAAATAGCATTAGAAATGCCTTTGCTACCAGGCAAAGTACAAGGACCAAAGATGAATTTTAGCTATTTTCCATTTTTCCTGGCCAAGGTGGAGATTTATTGACAGGCATTTCTGAAAAAGCTCCTCTTACTGCTGCTTACTACACTTGATTTTGTAAGAAGCAACTTTAATCTTAAGGGCTGTCAGTTTGGCACCTGTAATGAGCATAATATTCATTTCAAAAGGAAAACTACCAGAAAAAGCTAAATGACAGGCTAAACTGCATCTCCACAAGCAGAACTGCTGATCTCCCAAGATAGTGTTTCCAACCCACACATCCCTCAGATTACCAGGTGCTGTTACTTCTTTTTTTTCCCCCCCTCAGTCTTCCTCATTACATTTCCTTGGCAGAAATTCCACTGTGGATGCTAGCAATAGACTTGCCTTGATGCTGCTCATCACAATTCCCGGTGACAGCTTATTATCTCATTATCAACATTAATAATAAACGTGTGTTCCTCTGAATTTGCAATGTGAGAACCAAATATATATATATATATATATATATATATATATATATATATATATATGACTTCACACTGCATTTATTTGAATGTGTAATAGCTGGTATAAATGCAGACTCAAAGCAGTGTGAGGGAAGGACACAATTGACATGCAGAACCAGGCCTGGTGGAGGGCCATGACAGAGAGTTCTTGTGTGCCTCTGGGCAAGTCGTTTGACCCTATGCACACTCTTTTCCTCATTCCTGAAATCCCTCTTGCACCTTTAAGGAATGATTTAAGTTTGGTGTGCTCCATGCTGCAATGTTTTAATACATGGTCTTAGTTTTTGTATGAACAACTACAAACTGATAAAGACAGGAATAAGCAATCTGATATTTGTGTTTCTGAAGAGATGTATTTAAGAATAACTGATGGCTTATTTTTCCCTTTCAAGCTGTCTAATAATAAGTGTGACTTTCCAAAGAAAATCAACTTTTATTTTTATCCCAACATGTTTTATTTTTTAATTTGAAAGTTCCTGGTTTTGAATAAATAAAAGTATTTTTTTATAACTTCAAGTATCAAGAGCTGACACACTATGAAAGCCAATTTCATAGATGAAACAAAAAAAAGAAGAACATTCTCATCATAAAATAAAAACTGGGCATACTAGAAGGTCTTAAAAAACCTAATTTCTCATTTTAATTTCTGAGAATATTTTTGTTGCTATTTCAATTGCAAGTAGCCAAAGCTGTAAACTAGTAATAGTTCTTTTAGAACTACCTATTTAAAAATAGTGGCCAAAAGGAGCATTGGATATTGAAGATGACAGCTCATTTGGCCTAACTGGTATGCAAGACATGCTGGTGGAAAGAAATGCATGTTCATTGTAGGGGATGGTGGAACTCCTCATTCACTGTTACTGAGGAAAACTTCATCCTTGACAGAGATATATTCCAGCCCAAGAAGGGAGGCAGTGTTAACAAAACCTCACCTACTTGGGAGAGTAGCCAGCAGTGTCCTTACACCTCAAGCCAAATTTCACAAGAAGGAACCAAATTAACAAAATCTGCAGCAGGCCAGAATACCAGAAAATAGTTCCATTTGCTTTTAATGGAGATTGATTGCAGATGCATTAATCTTAGCAACTGTATTCTGACCTCAGTCTATCCTGGCTGTCAAATTTTATGCAGAGAACATGAATGCCAAAAAAAAAAAAAAAAAAGTCTAGAAAACATTACAATTAAGATGAGAAAATGTCACTCTGACAGCTCTATGTGTCCTTAAGCATTTCCCAAAACAACTTCTCATATGGAACAGTTCTTGCATAAAGTTTAAAAAAATGAGACAATTGAGTGTACTATGTAGAAAGGAGTCTAGTCTAGAAAGAAAGGTCTATGTATGCTTAAAATATTATGGATCATCAAAATGGAATGGCAGACGTTCAAAACAGAGAATGCACACATGGAATGTCAGCACCAAGTGTTTTATCTGTTCTCCTATGGGAAAATAAAAAGCAACAAGTGCTTCAAAGTAGAGCAGAAACATTTTTTAAGCATAAATGCTGTGTGGTTTAGTCCTTCACTGAAATATAAACTCAGCAGCTCCCATTTCAGTTGAAAGATGACAAAAAAAAAAGTAGAAGATGTTCAATTTACTGAGTTAAAAAGTCAGGAAGGCAAAACTCTTTTCCTCAGCCCAGATCTCATCTCCACCCCTCTACTACCCTTTTGAATTTGATCTAATTTTCAAGTCAACATTGTTATTTGAATCTACATGAAGGTTAAACAAGCTCAAGTGAATCTCATGAAGAAAGGACTGAATATGAACAAATCATTACTTTGAAGTTGCTGTTTTTCTTGCTGCAGAACATTCCTCCTCTAAACTGTAACACTATTTTCAGAACAGAAGTGCCTTCAGAAATATGCCGGAATCAAGACTACGCCACTTGCAAAAATTATACATCAGTTTGTCAGGAAGCATCAATATGGTCAAGCAGCTGTAATTAGGAAGGTGTCTAATGAAGACAGATCATAAAAATCCTTGCTCTAGAAAATTTGATTATTTTGGAGGAGGTCTTCGAGTAATGGGATTAGAGAAAAAGTAACAAACGTTGTTCACTTGGACTTGCTCTCCAATAACCTGTACAAGCCTCTGCTTCCCTTTAAGTTCCTAAATATTAAAAAAACCTGAAATTATAGTCCTTATATGACATTTTACATGGAAGTGTCCCCTTTATGGGATATTTAAAGAAGTTTTAGCTGTTAAAACTAACTTGGCATTCCAGGCATAGGTACCTCCGGGGCAGCTCCTCAAAGCAGATACTGGATATCCTACAGAACAGAACCATTCTTCTCTGGCACATAACCAACTCCCACAATGTGTCACCTTCTCTCTTCTCTTGCTTTAGAGAACTGGAGAATTCCCAAAAATATTTCCTGCATATTTGTCTCCTTCTGCTCCTCTCTAAGATCCTTGGAAGACTGGTTTTGAACTTACTGTCAGTGTCCTCCCACCAATGTCAAAATCATGTTCATTCATGCGATGATTTTTCTGTGTCCTCACACCTGGAAATCTTCAGAATGAAACCCAGACTGGCTGAAAGTTGTGTACTTTATTTAATCTTCATTTCTTGCCTTAAACGATCTTTAAATCAGACTTTTCGGCACCTTGTTTAGATAGTAAAATCAGGACTGCAGAGTTTAAATTTGCTGAAAAAGACTAAGCAGAAAAACTACTGCAGTATAAACTTGGTTAGACTGTCCAAGTATCACTCTATTATGAATATTAAATAACAAAGATAATAACACTATTTTGCCAATTTCTGTTCTGCTTCATTCAGCCCATGCAGAGTGTATTGAAATCTCCATCCATCCGTGAAACCCTGGAATGTCTTACTGGCTGGTATTACTATTAACAAATGAAAAACATCAAAAAATACAATTTTTGCAAAGGGACATTTTATAAAAAATAAAACTAATCGAAAATTTTTTGCTCCCTTGCCCAAGGATCACAATTTCTTGATCTGTGTCTCTGTCTATCCAGCTGTCTGTTTAAAGGTTCCTTCTTCTCTACTAGAAATAACAAAGTCCTGCACCTGGGTTGGGACAATCCCAAGCACAAATACAGGCTGGGGGATGAAGGGATTGAGAGCTGCCCTAAAAAGAAAGACTTGAGGGTGCTGATGGATAAGAAGATCATCATGTCCCAGCAAGGTGCCCTTGCAACCCAGAAAGCCAAACCTGTCCTGGGCTGCATCCAAAGCCCTGTGGGCAGCAGGTGTGGGAGGGGATTCTCTCCTTCTCCTCCGCATCCAGCTCTGGGGTCCACAACAAAGGAATAACATAAACCTGTTGGGATGAGTCCAGAGAAGGTCACAAAGATAATCAGAGGGCTGGAATGCCTCTCCTGTGAAGACAGGGTGAGACAGTTGGAGTTGTTTGGCCTTGAGAAGGCTCCAGGGTGACCTTAGAGCATCTTCCAGTACCCAGAGGAGTTACAAGAGAGCTGGAGAGGGACTTTTCACCAGTGGTGACAGGACAAGGGGGAGTGGCTTCAAACTGGAAGAGTAGGTTTAGCTTAGCTATTAGGAAGAAATTCTTTCCTGTGAGGGTGGTGAGGCACTGGCACAGCTTGCCCAGAGCAGTTGTGGCTGCCCCATCCCTGGAAGTGTTTAAGGCCAGGTTGGATGGGGGCCCTGAGCAACTTGGTCTAGTGGAAAATGTCCCTGCCCATGGCAGGGGTGTTGGAACAAGATCATCTCTCCTTCCAATTTAAGCCATTCTATGATTCTGTTGTTTTGTTCATCTTAAAACCATCATCTAAACTGTTAGAGAAAGTAATTTCTGGTTTTGATTGGCACCTCACCCAGCTGTATTTTCTTAATTGTGGTTACAGAGTAAATGCACTCATCACATCTCCCTCTGCTGACTTGACTATTCTTGGAGTTTTTCTTGACTTTTCTATGGATCCATAAGTGCAGCTATTATTCATCAGTCCTCCACACAAACAGTTCTATGCAGCAGAACTCAGTCTTCAAGGAAAAATAAAAATAATTTTGAAAATGCCCTGCATTGTTCTGACACTTCATTAGCTAAGTCCTCTCTGTAGCCAAGGGACATTCAGCAGTAGCCTTAAATAGATCTGATGCTCGCTTTCAGCTATAGGAAATTTTAGCGATAGGAAATTTTAGATTTGGTGTAAGGCCCCATATTAACAGCTGTGGAGATGTGTCTTGATTCTCCCAACAGAGGACTATTGAGTCAGCAGGGTAAATTTTCTTGCAATATTTTCTTCTGCAGTGAAAGTTTCTGTCTCTTTCTCCTACTTTCTGTGGTTCAGTCAATCCAAACATTGCCCTTCTGTGGCAGAAGGAACACCTGCTCTGACTTTTGTTGTGTTGAAACTTGATTTTGCATGAAAAAAACTTCAATATTCATTAGAAAATAACAGCTTCTGATAATTGAGGACCTCTGTGTCCTAGATCTACAATTTGTGAGGCAGGAAGTTCTGGAAGAGACACACGATCATCTGATCTAGGCACCAATCCTAATTCACATATAGAATGCCTAACCAACCTACTCACAAACCCCAGCTTAAGAAGAATTCCTTATTTTGAATGGATGGAAATCATGTGTTGTCATCTACCCTGGGATGCAGCTCTAGCAGGATTTTCACAGTTACCAATCTCACCCATTCCAAGTGAGCTACTATTAATTGATCCCTCTGAACTTGCTCTGTTTTGGAGTCTGCTTCAGGCATTGATTTGTTTGTTGCCTTCATCAACATTATTTCAACACTGTGTTCTTTCTTCTAGATAATAAAGTGCTTACAAGTTTTAAAGTCAATTATAGCCCTACGCATAGAACAGTTAATATCAACAAACAGAACTCCAGATAATTTAAAGGGTAGCTCTGAATGTAATTTACAACATAACACCCATATTTAGATTGACTGCATCTGGGGATGCTTAAATTTGAAACAGATGGTCAGGTGATTTGAAAATCACTCAAGGAAATCTCAAAATTAGCTCACAGCAATATGAAGGAATATTTGCTAGATTGAAAGGGGAAAAAAAGATGGGATGTTGATTGGGCTGGAGAGTAAATGAGACTACAATAGATGTTTAGTTCCATAGACTGGAAAAAATAATTTTCTGGGTTATGAATATGATATTCACCATGATACATACTTAGCAAGAGAGAGACACATTCTGACAGGCAAATGTTTAGTTTCAGACAGTTTAAAATCAGTGCCAATATAGAAACAGGAAATTCATCTTATAAATAAACATGACGAAATATATGAAGACTCCAGGAATTTGAAGTGACAGTTAAAGTGGCACCTTGTGGTTCATCATATTTGATCCCACTGTGTCAATGTCACCGTGGCAGCTGGTATTGAAAATTGCTAGTGGGGAAGAGGATAATATGCTCCTCTCTTCATCCTTGCCACTTCTTCTAACCAAGTTATTTATATTTATGGTGGATGGAAACTGGGACAGTGGTTTTGAAAGTCGAAAAAGAAGAGATGTCTAGGTTCACTATACTCAGATCATACCTTCAAGTAGAAAAAAAGTTGAGACATTTTAGCAGCATGTAGGGCAGAAAACAATAATATTTATCTCTTTATAGAAATGCCATTTTTTTCACAAATTCTGAGCTATGATCACCTGTCCAGCACTAAATTTACCCTCTTTTGTGTTGTATGATTTAGTTGTCCTGTATAAATGTCTGCTTTATATAATGGAGAATGTGTCTCCAAGTCCCTTCAGGTGGAGTCAAATCTCACTTTAGCTAAATATCCTCCCCAGCTCTTGAGTTACTGGATGAGGAAAGAGGACAGCAATTCCTTCTCCCATTAGGTATCTGAGTCTTCCCAGGATATGTGTGGTTCTCCTAATATACCTCACCTGAATGCTGAATGTTCCCATGATTGGCCACCCTGAAAAGTCAGGTGCTGCAATATTTGACATCAGAAGATTTGCCCCTCCTGCCCTCTTCAGAGTCTTACACTTGGGACTGATATTCAGCATTTGGTAGCTCTGTGATTTCACACAAGGAGGCCACCAGTGAGGCACAAGAGTTCTGCGCAGTATTACAGCTGGAGAAGGTATTTGGCAGCTGTGGCACTACTGACAAGGAACTATCTACCAGTACTGATGAACCTATTCAGCCAACTCCTCTAGATGAACCAGCATTGATTCCTCTACTATTAGACTTTATTTTTCCCAGGGAGAGCCCCACATCTTCCCTGTTCAGCCCATGCATACTTTTCTCCATGCCCCAAAGTGAAACTCCTATACAGAAATGTTATGAACACAATTCAATGTCCATTATTAGCTTATCAAAAGCTTAGGTTTTGCACATGACTTTCAGGAGACAAGAAATACCAATGACCCAGGATACAATGAAACTTTTTAAAAACTTCCCATGAACCAGCAAAAGCCCCATAAAATGGATCTAGGTTGAGAAGACAGTGCTTTCCAGCAATATCTGGAGACTGGGACTTCTAAACATATGAAATCTCCATCATTTTGCAGAAACATCAACACAGAGCATAAACCTGGGTCTGGGTGAATGACATTTCTCTCCTTAAAGATGATAATTTTAACATTTGCAACCTGGCACCCTTAGCACCTGCTACCTAATGTCCTTTCTCATATTCCTGTATTTATATTAAAAGTTGGGATGCAGCTGTCAGAAATGTGTAAGTTAACTTTTCATACTCTCCAAAATTTATTCAATTCATTGTAATATATATGGCATTTCCTCATCCATCAGTATTTGAAATCCAGTCTTTAAATTGTCCTATATATGCACATATATTTATAAGTTAATAAAAAGATGCCATTCCCACAATTTTCTCCACAATGAAATAGCCTGTGAGCAAATTACATTTTCTTTTTACTGTTTACTCGACACAGTAAAAGAATATATTGACTGCTAAGTTTCTATGACTTTTTCCTAAGCATAAGAAAATGGACTCTCACTCTTACTAATTTCAGATATATTCCTTGTTGTTCTATAAAGTGTCACTGCAGCTCTGACCTCTTTGCAGATTTACAGGTAGAAAGAATTAAGACACCTATTTATTTATTGTCATTTCCAAAACAGCTGTGTATCCACATGCTCTTCACAAGAGTTTTATGCACTGTGGGTGTTTCAATTATAAAACCATGTGGCTGGCATATAAAAAACAAAGCTACTTCAAGAGCTGAATTTCTTAATTAGATGACTGGAGCCATTATAATTGCCTGTGATCTAGATATTGCTTCTATTAATCTTTTCCTTACTCTTCTTTAGCAACATGAGTTGTGCCACTAACTTAATTAAAGCTGTACATATGAAAAGGGTACCACGTCACATTGTTCTTATTTCATTTCTGTAACTACCTGCTGCTGCTACGGTAGAGATCATATATAATCTGTCATTTTGTTAATGAGGAAATTGTGTCATTCTGGAAGCAGCCTGGTTCACCCTGCACTGTGATATCTCAGGTTCTGACTTGGGCCCTTGGGCACAGGAGCTGACCAGATGAAGCTCCCTGGAGGAATTTAGCTGGTCAGCCCTGATAAGCAAGACTGGGGGCTGGTTCCTCTGCCTCTTACTCTGCTGCATGTATCACATGCACTGCAATATCCATGAGAACCATCTGGGGAAGATTATTTAACTGCATGGGTTTTTGCAATGGGCAGTGACTGCTCTGTAGCAGAGACAGTCATATCATCACCACGATCTTCACACCTTTATTTTGTCTAGGAAGGGATGCTGTAAACTCTTGCTTTCTCATGACACAAATTGTACTCTATTCCACATAAAGATCTGAATTCTACCCTGATGCAACTACAGAAATTTAGGACGAGTCATGGAAAGATCTTGGTCAAGGCAAACTGTTGCAAAGTTTTCAAATTCAGCTTCCTTAGCTCAACTTCATCAGAATACTTTAGCCCCTGAAACAGGAGAAAGAAACCTCATTCTAGATTTTTTTTTCTTATAATATCTTAGATCTATTATGGTTTTATTAATGTCACCAAGCATAAAGATGCCATTTTTATGAATTTACAAGACATAATTTAATTAAAATATTTTAAAAAACTTCATTGTTGGAACAAAGGGAAAACATAGCAAAGATATAACAAAATCAAGCAAGAGCATTTCTCTCATACAGCATGGTAGAGAGCTGTCTGTGGCTGTTAAAAATTAAAATGGAAAATAAATGGACTAGGGATAATTCCTATCTCACACAAGACACTTAACACTTGCATGATATCCAGAGCCACCAGGCACAGGATAGAAACAGGTAGCCCTGATCAATAAGAGATAAAATTAATGTCAATCAATATAAAAAGTGTGGGCAGCAAATCATCCACAGGTGGCAAAATTCTCAAAATGGTCTTTGCCACTGAGGACAGCTGATAATATGAGAATTGTATCTGTTTAACCCTTTCTACACTGGCAATATCAAGGCTACTCTCCTCTTTCTGCATTAACATCTTAACAAACCAAATAACATTTGATTTTTGAGCACTTGTTTCAGATTATTTAGTCTGTACTGCAATGCTGACACACTGTTATTGACGCTTAGTCAGTTGGCTAGTGCCACCAAGGATGCCACCTGGCTTGTCAGGAAGGACACATCACTGAGGGCTCTTGGTCAAACTTATATTTTGCTGCACCAGACAGGATGAACACAACTGGTGTGTGGACTCACAACTGGTACCAACACCCAACACGGCCCAGCGGTACTCAGGGCGTTACATGGGATTAGCTTAATGCCTAAATGACCGTGTTGAGACAATAGTCTTGAGAAACAGCCCTCCCAAATCTCACTCCTGCTTTTGCTGGAGCTGCCACATCCACGCCATCACTAACACAAGCATACAGAACACAAGCAATGAAACAATGAACAAGGGCTTCTCAAAGAGGCACCTCACTCACTGCTGGGGAGAGCAGGAAAGGGCAGACTCTGAATGTCAGGAGCTGGTCAGGTCACTTAATATACTCCTAGACCCACTTGTGGTGAGGAATCAGGATCAACAAAGCAGAATATGGGCTGAGGACATGGTGTGCTACTGTAGGGCGCACTGTGCTTCTCTCAACCACATAAAAAACCTGTCAGGGGTTTTCAAAATATCAGGAAAAACGGCAAACACATTTTTGGTGAACTTGAATTATTTCAGCATAATTAAAAGATGATAAAAATTAGAATAAGGACCATACTGGATTTACAAAAATACCTAATTTTTTTCAGATGGGAACATTTTAACCCATGCTTTTTAATCCAGTGTAGAAACCAGATGACAAACATATTTTTTAATATCCTAATTTTTTAATGAATTCTTCCACTAAGCCAAAGCTGTATTTGGGTAAAATGCTCATTCTGGAGATTTCTGCTTTCCTGGCAATTAAGCAAGAAAATAATATTGTTGCAGTTGACAATTACTGCTACTGTTAATAATTATCATAATGCTCTATCAGAGAAAATTATTTTGATTTAGGCAGAAGCATGAAATTGTCATCAACAAAAAATTTCTGGAAATGAAATGAGTTTTAGAAAAAATTCTATTTGCTCATCAACCAATGAAATGGAAGGAGAGTAAACGCCAAACTGATGATTAGGCTAAAAAAAAATCAACAATAACTAATTCAAATGTAATAGCATGCATTTATTTTTAAGGCTAGAAAGCCTGAAAAGTTCATAGTGTTACAGACTAGATACTTGAGAGTGAACATAAGGCTGTCTGGACTACATCCTCCTTTTGAGTAACATGATTAAATCAAGCTACAGACAGCAAATAAAGCTTTTATTACTGGAAAATTATTCCATCTAGCACATAAAATTGCTGGAAGACTCCTTGCTTAATTACAATTTTTTTCTTTTGGTACTATCATGCAAATGTTTCCTTAGAAGAACAAGTGCTGCCAAACTAAATTAGACAAAAACTCAGGGGTTTATGAGCTTTACAAAAAGGTTAAAGCAGTTTCCAGCAATGTATTCTAGGTGTTAGCCAGGGAAAAGAAGTGAAAGATCATAGACTAAGATATGCCAGATAGGTATCATTTGCTTTAGTGTAAAATGGTCTTCTGGTTGAAAATTGAACTGGCTCACATTAGGGGCCATGCTCTCTGAAAGTTGATTTATGGGTCTTGGGGGTAAAAAATAAGCCTACTTAGTAGAAATGCCACTTTCCTTTAAAAAAGCTATGAGATACTTTGTTTTTTTTTGGTTAAATACAAGTATTAAATAAATTTAGAGTAGATTAGAATTGGACAGTATATTTCCATTAAAGCAGACATAGTTTTCTTAGCAGAGTTGAATTTAGGTAAGTTTTGACTTCTCTGTTACACAGCTGAAGTTACTCTTCTAGATAGAATTAATCTGTTTTCAAGTGGCAAAAGTGAATTAAAGGAAAGGACTTTTCTTGACATGTAATGTTTTGGGGAACAAATTATAAGTGTAACAGATAGTTCCCACAAGGTCTTGATATACTGGAGTTACTTTGAAAAGGAGGAAGATGCCCATTTCATTATCTCTCAATTTTTTGCTGTTGTCAACTGGTATTTTGCAGAGGTCTTCTGGTAGTAATACTGACTTGTGCCCAGTTTTGTCATCTCCATTTTTATCTAGTTTTATCACACTTTTAGTTTCTCAGATTTATAGAAATGATCCTTCTGTCCACACCTTTTTTGACAACACCTTCCTTGAGCTTCCCTATGAATAAAAATAAGCCCACTTGACATCAAGCCATAATCTGCATGAGCTACTTTTGCCAAATTCTGCAGAATTTGCTTGGGATGAGTTCCAACACATGAGGAGCTGAGAGAAATCATCTCAAGGTCACCACAAAGAAGGAGGGTGTAAGTGAGAGAGGTGTGACCAGACTCGTCACCAGCATGTCTCTTGCTGATAAGAACAAAACTCTTCCCCTAGAAGGGCTCTGTTGTATAATTCTGCCTTGTGGCCACTCCAGAAATACACACTTGTTCACATGACTGACTAGTGGCCTCACACCTGCTGCTGCTGGTGTGGTCTCTGCCTTTGCAGCCCGAGGTGTTTGCAGGCTGCAGGTTTGTGTATTCTCTACGGTTCTTGCCTGTTTCCACGAGAGGCATGCTGGAAGGTTTCCCTGCATGATGTGTTACAGCTGCCAGGTCAGTCACGGGTGTGTTGCCACAGCTGCTGCTCAGGAGCTCCTTAGAATACTGTTCCTTCCCTCTCCTTGTGTCAAGGTTTTTGCAAGTGTCCTGTGCCAAGCAATGAAATGAAAATTTTCTACTCCATTTGAAGACCTCTATGACAGCAGGATTCCATTGACCATATGAAGTCTTAGAGCACAAAAGCAGCTGTCATTAATAAATTTCTCTTCTCTAAGAGTTACTACATGAGGTTACTTGCCAAGAAAGGAATGGCTATTATGGTAAAAGTGCTTTTTTTTTGTCTGTCTCCTTTCATCTCTGCACAGGGCCCTGCATCCTGGCATGGTGATAACTTGAAAAAATGACAATATACCCTCATTGCATTCAGAGAAATAGGTCACATGGTGTCCAAGTCAGAAGCACACAATTACCTTTAACTCTATCCCAGGAGCAGTGTTTCTGCTACCTCACCTTGGAATTGCAAGTGTTATTGCTGGGATGGCCATGATGTAATCAGGCACCCAACATGGCCTCATCTTCCATCCCCTTTCTCCTATATCCATTTTATAAGTTTCCTTACATCTGTAGACAAAATCCACCAAAATTCATTATACGAAAATAAAGACCTCCCTATCTGTATTATAGGAACTGTTTGGCTTGTTCCTGTTTGGTTTTGAGTTCTTTCAGTAGCTTGCTATTTGTGACTTACCTCTAGGCTTGTGTTTTCTATCATGCTTCCTCTAGTGTGTAAAGAACATTTCTGGCAGCTCCTTTGCCCTGATAAACCCCTGTGGCCAGGACTTCCAGGTAAGGTGCCTCATCTGATGTACCAAAACCAGAGCTCCAGAGCCAGATCTGCCTCTCATGAAGGATAGAGAGGGTGCTTAGTTATGGTCCAAGCTGTAAATCTGGTCAAGAAGGGTCAAGTGGAAATTCGAAGAACAGTTTCATTTTCCATAAGGCACTACAAATCCCACCTAATATGTGGTTCTGGTGTTTTCCAAAACATTGCTTTGACTTTGGGGCTTTTGCCTTATTTGTAACCTGGTATTAAGTTTTATTAGCAAAATTTTGATTCATTTCAATAACAAAAATTTTGTTCTTTGATTTACTTCATCCGGGAGATGATGCCAGAAAGGCAGCAGAGCTGTGTGATAATGGCAGTTTTAAAGCAAAAACAGGGTGATTTTAGGAATCAGATGACATTTTCAAACCCCAGATTCATTTGTACGAGTTATTTCCATACTGTTCTCTTTTAGACAATTTCCTTAGCCTTTATCATGATATTTCGAATAAGAGAATGGACTTCAGGGAGAAGTTGCAGGAGCACAAGTGAGTCAAAAGAAAACAGCAGCTATGGAATTTTCTGAGATAAGATAGAAAAGTACATCATTAAGTGATGGTGAGCAAAGTTAAAAAAGGAGTACCCCTCCTGGAGGTTTTTTTCTCTGTCCAAGTAATTAATATATTATTGGCTTCAAAAAAGAATTGCACAACTTTATCTCTTACTCAGAGCAACCTTGCTAGTAGATATCTTGCCTTGGAAAAAGCTAACACTGTATATCTCTACAGATTTTTACCACAAAAGCACATAGTTGGCAGTCCTTATTGCAACCAATAGGAAGAGCAAAACCCTTATGCGCCTTTGAAGGACAAATATTTTGGCTGGGACATAGCAGTTAATTAACATTTTTCTTGTTCACAGCACTGCAGTGTCCTAACCAAGGTCAAGGCTGCATTGTGTGAGGCATTACATGGATTCATGGAAGGAGCAAGCTGCTGCTCAAAGCTCAGAAGAAAGTAATGATAAAAGCTGGAGGACAGAATGGGAGTGCATTCAAAACAAATGCTAGAGACTGCTCATCACATGAGTTTTAAGCTTGAGTTTTGCCCAAATTGTTGTGCTGCCTTATAGCACAAAAAAACATGTAGCAATCTTCAGTGATCTTAGGTTTTTCTCTAAAGAGAAGAGGTGCAACTGCAACTAAATTATCCTCTTGAAACGGGGATTAATAGTTATAGTCACAAATCAGTTGGAGCTTACAAGTGAGCAGAGTGACCATAAATGGCCTTTGCTAAGTTGAATGCAACATCTTTTATTCACAGCAGAACAATCCAGGTTGTGTGTGGAGGAATTGTATGATTTCCCCAGACCTAACACTCTTGTGCTGAAACCCTGGCCCTGAAACAAAATGAGGTTTGCAAGCAATATTGAAATGGAGATTCTTATATAATGTATATCTCTGGGAATCTGGGTAATGAATGTAATACAATTTTAATGAGAATTTCATTTTATGACTCAGGATACAAGAAGACATAACTTCTCCTAATATAATTACCTTTGATTAATCTGTGGGAGTTATTAATTTCAGACAAAAGTTTTGCTTTTCTGAATGTCCAGACTAATGAAATTACTCTTATTAGTTTGACAGTAGATGATGACACAGATACAATAGGCACTGAAACAGAGATGTATTGGACAGCTTACTGGAAATTGAAAATTCAGCAAACGAATATTGTACATTGACCCATGAGCACAGTGGCCACTTTTTCAACAAGAATTCTTTTATGTCCTCTCTGTTTGCACTTTAACATACACAGAGCACAATCTGCTTTAAGCCATCACCAAGCACCTCTCAGGAACACAAAGCAAGAATGAGATGGAAGCACTATTGAAGGAATATTTAAGTATTCCACCCAGGCATATCAACATTATAATTTATATTCTGTTATGATAGTGGTCAAGGGAGTGAAATAAAACTGGTGTCCATTATGAAAGGAGTTGTCCCGACTCGCCAGAAAATAAAGCCTGAGCTCACAAGAATTCAAAATCTTATTTCCAGCAAAGCAAAGAAATAAATATAAGAAACTGTGGCAGGGAATTCAAAGAGGTCTGACTAGGGAGACAGTGTTAAGGAAGGACATGGTGATGGATTGAACTATTCCTTAATCTCCTTTCTTGCAGTCTGATCTATCTTATTGCACGTACTGTTCTGCTGAAAAGGGGTGCAGGAAGGAAAGCTGCTCAACTGCCTAAGCTGAGAGATACTCCCTGCATGAAGTGGTGCTGTCTGGATTGAGGGGAATTTGTGCCCTTCCTGAGAACAGCCTGAATGAAGCAGCTGGAGAGCAGACACTGATGAGGGCAGCAGGAAATCTGTAACAAAGACTGAGACTGGTAAACTTCTAGAGAACGAGTGAAAAGACTTCAAAGAACCAAATGCAAGCTACTCATGTGGAGTTTGTTACAGCCCAGAAAGGTTCTGAAAACCACTGGGCTGAGGCCAACATTTTAAGAAGGAAGGACAGAGGAATCTGATTGCAAATCCTTTATTTTCTCACATACTTTACCCAAAGGATCTTAGATCTGAAGTATCATTTTACAATTTCACTTTCAAAGTTACTTCTCTCTTGTATTTCCATAAGCACATCTGCCATGTTGGAGAGCTTGATTGGTCTTTGTGGTGTGCTCTGACTTACTTCAGGTCCTCTTACGCCCATGCAAAATTTAGGGGCAACAAATAATGAAATACAGAGTTTCAGAATTTTTACACGATGCTTGCACATAATGCATGTAGAAATCAAATTCATTTTATATATTTCATATATAAAGGACCAAAGAAACTCGTTAGGGGATGAAAGGCGAAATGAACATGTTACTAAAGGAATTAATCTCTGAAATAAGCTAAATTCTCTCAAGTCCTCCCTTACACAAATCTTACAGTAAATTTTAACAAGTTTACCAATAAAGGGCTGAGAGAAAATCAAATATTATCTTATTGGATTTAGCAGTGGATGAATATTTCTCATTCTGTTGCAATAAGATTATTTACTCACAAAGAGGTACTAAAATAAAATATCATGAAAGATAAATGCTTATATATAAATGGCAAATATTTTTCCTATATATTTTTACTTTGGGGCACAAACATTACAAATATGTCTTCTGTTTTAAGCATTATTTTTCCTCTAATGTTTTTACCATTATTTTCCCATATTTATCATTTCAAGCAAAATCCCTGTCCAATTACATCTGCAGTCCTGGATGCCCTGCTTCCTCCTTAGGTGAATATAATATGAAAATCAGGTACTTTCTTTCTGCCTTTCAAAGTGGAAACTTTCTTTTGGGGTCTAAAACCAAATCACCAAGAGATGCTTTCTGCAGGGACCATTACCTAGATTTATGCTGTTACATGCTTCTTCTAGGTGCCTACAATGAAAGGTGAAACTAACCATCCTACTTGGAAAAATGCAAAGATCTTTCATTTCTACCATTTCCCTAATAAAAATCTCACTGGCACTCTCCCTCCTGAATTTTAATTATGGGTCTTTTCAAGTTCATAAGCATTAAACAGATACCATTTCTTACTTAGGAAATACCATTACAAGTGATTCACATGTACCACAAAACTGTGATAAAAGCAATTGTGAATTTTCCTTGTCAGACTCGAAGTAAGCATTGTATAGAACAGTCCTACTCTGTTTTCCAAATTACAGTGCAATAATTGGCTCGTGGTTCCAAGTCACGACTGAGTTTCTGTATCTCCTACATTTTCTTCTCTCTTTCATTTCCATATCTACATCTTTGCTTTAAGAAGAATTATTCAGCAGCATAAACCAGCAATTTCTCTTTGCTGTAAAACTTTCTTTGACATTTTAACACAGTATTAAAGATGCTGAAAAGTGTGCATTAAAGGCTGTATGTACAGAAAAACAAATCTTAAATCTATTTTGCAGAATTTGTGTCTGTTCTTCCACTCCAAAAAACAACTGAATGGCAACATTTGATTCCTGAATATAGATGGTGAAAATCTGACAAGTAGAATTAGCTGCAGATGACGTAGATATTAGAATACTTAAAAGCATAAGAAAATATGCTACCTTTAAGATATCACACTGATTAGGATGGCCCTAAGGCTAACTAAAGATGATCCTCAATTATAAAAAAGCACTGCTATGTATAAGAAATCTTAATGAGCAATGAAATTAGACAGTGAAGCTCAAAAGAAAATGATGATATATATGCACAAATCTCATTACTCTACTGGTATGGAACATTCAACATAGAAACATCTGAAAATGAGAAAGTAATAATTTATCTCTAAGTTTCCCCTTCAAATTAAAACTTTGTCACATACTGATTTTTTTAAGACATCCTGAAATGCATAATTGGCATCATATCATCAAATGTGTAATGCCACTTGTTATAAAAGGTATGTAATTTTTGTGTCCCACAGTGTCGCTCTGCATCATAAAATTAGCCAAGGATTATGTCTTTCAAAGCAAAGGACTGAGCTCCAGCACATTGAAGCCATCTGCTGAAAGAATCAGACAGAAACTGCCACAATCACCAAACCCGAGATACTGCCAGCTTTACCTAAATGGAAACACAACATATCACACTCGTCTGACATTCCCTGTTGTCAAAGAATACAGCTTGCATACTGATCCAGCAAGCATCTGAGCAGCTTCAGGCACAGAAATGATTTAGACTGATTTTGTCATTTGGATCAAAATAGAAGAAGAGGAGAAGGATCTAGGATCAAAGTGTTCCAGCACCAGATTGTGGAGCTACTATTCTCAGCAAAGGCCATTCATCTTGCATGCCTTGGTTCAGGCAAAGGTCCCAAAAATGAAACTCTAAAATAAGTTACAAATTCATCACCTTTGAAAAAAAAAATCTATTCTGTCATGGCAGAGTCACCAAAGAGAGTTTGAAATACAAGCACTGCACTGAAAAGAAATTGTCTGGCTTCATTATGAGAAGTTTACAGTGTTGGTTCTTTCAGTTTTGTCTATACTATAGACTACCCATGGCAGAGATATGGAAACAAAGCTGGCCCATGCTCATCCACACTTTTTAATGTTGTAGTATTCCTGTGCCAGCTGGCAATTTTCCCTTGTTCAGCTTGGTATTAGCATCAGTCATGGTTTCTTCTTGTCACTCAGTACGGTCACCCTATTTGAGAGGAGAAAGAGAGGGGCTTTATCCAGACAGGTATGACCTGTGCCATGCTATCTGTCCACTCAGCCAAAAAACAAGCCCTTCTTTATCAATGGATGTGTAGCCTTTCTGTCCATGAAGAGAGTAATTGCACACATGGTTCTATATCACAGTTAAATGGTATCTACAAGTTTCCAGGGATGGGGCATCCACCACCTCTCTGGGCCACCTCTTTCATGGTTTCTCCACCCTCACCATACAAATTTGTTCCTTATATTTAGTTTAAATCTGCATTCTTTTAGATTGAAACAATCTACCTCTTGTCCTACAGCAACACACCCTGCCAAAAACCTTTTCTCTGTCTTTCTTGTAGGCCTCCTTTAATATTGAAGGACTGAAGTGAGGTGTCCCCAGAGCTTCCTCTTCTCCAGGCTGAACAGCCCCAGCTATCTCAGCTTTTCTCCATATTACAGTTGTTCTCTGATCATTTTTGTGTCTCTCATCTGGACTTGCTCCAACAGATTCAAGTCTCGTGCTGGGGACCCAAGAGCTGGATGCAGCACTGCAGGTGAGGTCTCACCAGAGGAGAGGAGAGGGGCAGAATCTCCTCACTCACCTGCAGCCCAGGACATGTTTGGTTTCTGGGCTGTGAGAGCACATTGCTGGGTCATGTCCAGCCTCTCATCCACCAGGTCCTTCTGGGAAGAGCTGCTCCCAATCCCTTCATCCCCAGCCTGGACTGATAACGGGTTTCTCCAACCCAGGTGCATTACCTTGGCCTTCGTCTTGTTAAACCTCATGAGATTCTTATGAGCCACTTCTCAAGCTTGTCCAGGTCCTTCTGGATGGCATCCTGTCCTTCAGGAATGTCAACAGCACCACTCAGCTTGATGTCTGCAAATTTGCTGAGGGTGCACTCAATCCCCTTGTCTGTCATTGATGGAGATATTAATTAGCACTGGTCTCACTGTGGACCCCTGAGGGACACTTGTCACAACTTCCATCTGGGCAGTGAGTCACTGACCACTACCCTCTGGATGTGACCACCCAACCAGTTCATCACCCACCAAGCAGCCCACCTGTCAAATCTCTGTCTCTCCAACACAGAGTGAAGGATGTTGTGCAGGACCACATCACAGGCCTTCAATGTCTCAGACAATATCTCTGACTTACGGAAAGTTTGTGCCCAGAGTTTTCAATTTAAAGAAAACAAAAATTCCTTACATTTTTAGACAAAAATATTCTTTATCTGCAAATCAGTAAAAAACGAGAGACTTTTCCATTCCTTATGTATTGTTCCAGTGACATTGCTGTATGTTCTTTGGAAAACAGTGACAAAATGACTGAGCAGTGAAAAATGGCTTTGTAAGAGCATTGTTTTTCATCTGCAGCACATAAGTTGAACATCTTGTGCCTAACATGGTGCTGGACTATGTCTTCTGTATTGTGAGCAACTGTTTTTTCCCAAGAAAAGAAAAAGAAAAAAAGAGGAAAAGAAAAAGGAAAAAAGAAAATAACCTGTAGAGAAGCATCATTAAAAGACACTAAGCAATGGTTTACAGAACAGTCTAAATCAGGTCATTATTTAATTTCAGATATATCTGCAGCTCTCAATGGGCCCGTTTTGTACTCTTAGAATTCCTTGACAACATATCACGTGTCTTAATTTTCTTCTTTCCATACTCCACATTTTCTTTTCTACAGTTATTCCTCTCATCATGTCAATGAAATAAAAGCATGGAGATACTGCCACGTGCTGCAGTGCTGCCTATGCTGCCAGCACTCTCCTCACTCCCCTGCATAAAGCTCTTGGCCTCACCCATGTCTCTGTTTCAACTACAAGTTCTCTGGGGAAAAGATCTCCTACCACTATGTATTTGTACAGTGCTTAACATAAGGAAACCATATAATTTATTGGCTGTTAAGCATGACTCTAATAAACATAATAAATAATAATAACCTTTTTAGCAGTCCACCAATTACCCAAGATCAGAGTAAAACCTTGCAGGAAATGGGAGAGCCGCCTGCCCTGGGGTACTTTCTGTGCCATTCTTAGCACAAATTATGACCAAAAAGAAAATTGTTCCTAATGAGATCTAGATGAAAGTCTTCACAGGGAGGGAAGAACTATACCAGAAACTGGGGGGAGGGTTTCTTCTGGCCTCATATTTGCTATAGGCAAATGGTCTTGTCCTAATTACATTTTTTTCTCTTAGAATTTGTCAGTAATTGTGGCAAAGAGCAGTCTAAATGGGATATTGTTAGTAGTGCACTCTTCTCCCCTTTGCCCAATTTGTTTGAAATAGGGTTGTCTTTTTTTTCCCCCCTCTGTGTTTTCTCATTCTATCTCCCCAAACAGCTCTTGTAGTGTTCTTTCCTCTTCCCTCCTTGCTCTACTTCTTCCTCATTTCAGTCTCTCACTCTGCACCCCAAAATCATCACTCACGCCTCCACACAACACACAGCCTCCTTCTCTCTGCTTTTCCTCACAAAAGCTCTCATACACCTGTTCCAAGAGGGTGTTCCCAGGTGGTGATTAATGAGAGTTCTAGCTGGAGCTAAAAGCTGGGATGAGTGTAGATATAATAACAAACATTAGTGCAGGGGAGGGAGGCAGAAGCACACGTTTCTCTTCCCAGGCTGCCGACACACTATTTCACAGCAACTGGTTTGAAATACTGAGTCCCTGGGCCTCATTCCAGCCAAAGATGCCTAAAGGTCCTGATAACTTCTGAGGTGCAGGAGAAGATCCAGACCCATATCACATTTTAGGAGAGGGTCTGCATTTCCCTATATTGGTTATCGTGTTAACTCTGCAACAGCAAAGGGAATTTCTTACTGTTCAAATGCCACAGAAGAAAAAGCAGGAGAAGTTCCTGTATCTGATGGTGTGCTTTAAATCCAGATGGGAACTAAGGCCCACAAAATAGCTCACTCACTCACCACTGGATGAGATAGGGAAGAGAATCAGAAAGGTAAAAATGAGCAAATCTGTGGGCTGGGATACAGACAGTTTAATAGGCAAAGCAAAAACCATGCATAGAAGAAAAACAAAACAGAAAATTCATTCACTGCTTCCCATGGGCAGGCAGGTGTTCAGCCACAACACAGCCTAATACCGAATACTATGAATAAAATTAACTTTATCCCATTCAAACCCAGCACAGATGGTAACAGTCCAAGTAGAACATCCCTCTTTCCACATGGTGCTTCACGGGGCTGTGTTCCAGGGGTCTCTGCTGTGGCAGAGCTGCCTTGACCTGCCTCAAACACCCCCCTGCCAGTCTTTCCTAGTGTTCTCATTCAGTGAGCATGCCTGCATTTCAGACAGAAACCACTTAGGTCCTATCACAACGGACTCTGAGGAAAACAGAGAAGTGTGCAAACAGAACGAGTGACATTTAATCTCCACTTCTGCACTTTTATCTGAGAAGCTTGACAATATACTGTGATTGGATAATGATTCAGGTAGAAATATTGGAGGGAGAAATTGCAAAGAAAAATGGGAAAAGAAAAACAAAAAAGCCCAAGAAAGAACTGTGTTCTAAAGTAGATATCCATTAGGGCTAGTTTTATGCTGAGCTGAGAAGGAAAATTTTAGACTGTTATGAGATAGCCACGAAGCAACAGCTACGTTTCTGTATCACAAAGAAAAGTTAAAGTTTCTGTATCACAAAGTGAAAAGGTTATTTCTACATAGTTATTGAAACATTTAACAGGACAAAAAACATACAAAGCCCAGACAAGGCTTGCATTTTATAAAGTATTTCAGATTTGCACAGTTATAGAATATCCTAAGTTAAATGGACCCACAAGAACTACAGAATCCAACTCCTGGCCCAGGACATCCCAAGAATCCCAATATGTGCCTGAGAGCATTGTCCACACACTTCCTGAGCTTTGTCAGGCTTGGAGCTCTGACAACTTCCTTAGGGAGCCTGTTCCAGTGACCAACCACCCTCTGAGTGAAGAACCTTTTCCCAACACCTAAACTAAATCTCCTCTGATTCAGCTTTATTAGATTCCCTTGGGTCTTGCCACTGGTCACCACACATTTGTACTTGCCATCAGAACTAGGGCCAGGCTACACTAAAGCTGTTCCAGCATCCAGTTCAGAGAGCTTGGTGACTGGCCACACTGCCCTGCCTGACATTCCCTCCAGCTTGTACCCAAATGAAGACAGGATGTGAATCAAAGCACTAACCATTGCTCTGGATTGCTTTAATTTGACTACATTAGATTCTCTCACGTAAGTTCTTATCTTGTTTTCCTATAGCTATAGTTGTCATATGTGTTATTGGCCTCTTATCTTTGCGGTTTGGTCTCAGCTAACCCTTATGCCTCATTTTCTTCCCTCACTTGCACTCAACACTGACTTTAGAACATGGATTTGAGATAAATGAGAACTGAGCAGAGCTCAGACTCTATTGTACTCATTAAAGAAACTTTCTGGCTGCTTTGCTCTACAAGTAAATAGTGTATAACAAGTTGTCTGCTAAAAGATGAAGGTCTGGGATAATGGAAGACCTTGTGCTGTTGTGAGAGCAGTCAGCAAGATGATGAGTCAGTGTCCCAGCCTGATACCAAGGGACACACAGTTTAGTCTTAGTCCTTATGTCACAAATCACAAAAGCTCATAGCTGTCCCTAGGCTGATCCTTAGGACAGAGTAAGAGCCAAATGACATCCTCCTTAAGGAAAGGTGTGATGGGGTCACTGCAAACCTGGCCTTATTATCCCAAGTATTGTAACATTTATTCTTGCCTGTGAATGTGTCTGGATCAATTCTGATTGCATTTTGCTTTCCTGCTCCTAAATAACCCCATTAGGAGCTGACTGCAAAAGAAACCCTGGGTGTTTGGGGCTCAGACTCCCTCTACTCTAGACATGTGTTGGATGCTTTAGCTGTGAGGGTCCAGGATGGCCGAAGAATTTCTCTGCTTTCTGCTCTAGAACTACCTGAGTCTTGCTACTCCTTACAAACATGCCCTTCCTATGTCCCACTCTTCAGACTGCTAGCAGAGGGATACTGGGAGAGGAGAGGTCAGGAAGAGAGGGAAATGGGTTGAGCATTACCAGAGAAGATTGCTGTAGTCTTCCTGAGGAAGCCATGGCCTGGCTTGAGTCTGAAGGGAGGCAGAGAGAGGGAAATTTGGGAACATCAGGGCCTATCCGGAGAACTGTGCAGGATTTCCTTTTTTAATATCAAGTTTTTTCATCCATTTAAGGCCCAAAACTACTGAGAACAGTCACCACCCCAATTAAAATGCTTTATTCCCAATAACTTCACTGTGGAATTGTTCATCCAGTTCAGGAGAAGAATTTCTATCTAAGCCTGAGAAATATGGCCTTTCCAGAGTAAATCCCATGCCAAGGGCTGTACTGCCTCAGAATCCTTTTCTCGACATAGTATTTGACAGATACACTGTCCTGTGTATCGGTGCCTAAAAAAATATTTCCACAATTTTATTTAAACACATCTCAATTTAAAATCTGAATCTGATGGAAATATTCTCTTCAAGGCAGGTATGTCCAAAGCACAGCTTCAACCCAGCTGCATCATTTACTTTTTCCCCACTGAGTTATATGATCTTTTTAATTGAAATTTCATTTCCGCCGTAATTGTTGCAGCACAAGGAGAAGATATTATAATATTTATCCATGACAGCAAGTATAAATTTACTAGGTTCAATATATGGGAATTTCTATTTTCTAAGATGATTGACCTCTGTGATAGAGGCTCTTGGCAACATCCAGTTCTGGAATTTTTAACAGTGAATTCCAAAGAAAAATAAGCAGAGAGGAAAAGCCTTATTTAAGAATTTGGTTTTGAAGAATTCAATAAAAGATGACATAGTGCTTTAGTATTTGTTAGAATCAGACACTAAAATTCTTCAATCTTTTCCTTGTGGTTTAAACCTATTTTTTATAAAATCTTCTTTTTACTCCATTGTACACCCATAGACAATAAATATCTACTTGTACCCATTTCAGAGCCTAAATTCTCTCTTTTTATATGCCCTGTCTTGCTTGAGGACAATAGCAGATACTTTAACTTATTTTTATAATATTATTTTATAGTAATTCTGTATCCTTTGAATATTACTGATTTTTTTTCCTTCTGTCTGATGTAATTTTTTTTCCTTCCAGTACTTCAAACTCAGTGTTTCTAATCACATCTTTTATCTTTCAGATTCTTACATTGCAATTAACCTTCCCCTCAGTTGTATAAAGATGTAACAATACTGGTCCTTCCTCATGGACTATTCATTCCAGACCTCCTGAAAAACCAGCCCGAAGCAGCTGACAAAATTGCCCCTTAATGAAACTGCCCTATGAAATCACTCCAGAATAAGCCCCACAATCATAGGAGGAGTCAAGCTTTATGAGTGTTCTGCAATAAATTTCTTTTTAATGTGAGCATTTTAAATCAATCATTAAAAAGACAGTAGTGTATGGGAATTGGAAGCTGCATAAAGGTTCTATACTAAGAGAGTCATCCTACCATAGTAAAAGAAAATCAGCTCCTACTTTTTTGTGCAGCTTTATTAATCAGTTATTTGAATAACCTGTATCAGAAGCAGCATATTGAATCTTTACTAAAAAGGTACCACAGACAAGTATATTACATTAAATGACATAGAAGATTCTCATAGATAAATAAATATTAAAATCCAATGGAGATAAAATACTACTTTTTACATATGTATAATCTATGCTTATTTATTGTCAGTATACAAGCTCTGCAAGCAGGAGAGTAAATTTGGGCTGGACACAGTCTATATGGTTAATTTCCAGCTTACTCTTTCAGTTTTCCTAATTGGTAATTATTCAGACTTTTTCCATGTCAGGAAAACAGCCATGCTTCCCACTGGAGAAAACACAGATGCTTAAGAGGGACTTTCAACTTGTAAACCATGTGTTGACTTCACTCACTCAGTTTTCATGACAGCCATTTAGGAGTAGTCCATCAAACCACCAGGTTTCTCAGATCCCAGGATTAAACCTGTGTGCAGACATACTCTAAAGAAAAGGCTCATCTAACCTAGAAAGTAGTTGGTAATTGGTTGAAACTAAGCCATTAGCACTTATGAAAAAAAGTTAATACTGGCTTTTATTATTATTATTTAGTGGATTTTTGGTTTGTGATTTTGTTTTGTTGTTTTGGTTTTTTTTTTTTTTCAGCCTGCTCTCCTTTCCAGACTTCCTCTTAAATCTGACCTTATACAAGGAGACAAACAAGATATCCTTCCTGTTATCCTGTTTGCTTTGCACTTTTAACAACACTTCACCATGTGTTTGCACTGTGGGGGCATATCAGGTCGCCAATCTATCACCTGCTGTGCTGAACAAAAAAGGAAAAAAAAATGAATTCTGCCCCAGATTTAGCACAGGTACAACACAAATTACGCCAGGTATGTGGTCTGGAAAGACAAAGCAGGCAACAGAAGAAAAGGTAAAACAGAATAATGAATAGGCTGTACCCTGTATCTTCTTCTGGCTGTTTGATTTCTCCTCTTGTCTGTGCAGGTCTCCAAGCATTGCTAAAGAATAAAAAATAGGATTACAAAATCCTGCAGAAGTTGACAACAGATTTTACTGAAGCCCTGTCAAAGCCTAAAATACACATACAATGAGCAAGTATGTCATTGCATATTATGTCAGGTACATAAATATGAAGGTGAAAGATCACGTACATCTTTAAGCAGGATTTTCAGAGGATCCCTCATTCATGTGCACGCACTGCTGTACCTTTGTGTGTATTTAGCAGAGGGACTAACACAGCAGATAAAGAAAGTTCTCACAGACAGGTATTTCAGTAGCATCTGTGCCTGCACCCCCAATTTATCCTGCAGTGCAGTTAAAGTTGTGCCACCAGCTCTGTGTTATCATCTGCTTACTGGTGAGTAACACAGAGACACTCTCTTCTGGCTGTTCTTATACCCCCTGGACTGGAATATCAGACCTGCATGTTTCTGCTTGAAATGCTTGAAATGCTGACAAATTGAATCATTATGAACCACCCTCAGGAATTTCATTGCCTGAATCCTGACAACTGCTGGTGACATGCAAGCATTAACTCCAGCAAGAGGTGTTTAAATGGTTTTAAATCTCACTTCTCCCTCCTTCTCACTTGAAATATAAATGGTCAGCTGAACTTTAGTGCAGACATAATCAATAGGAAGCGAGCAGAAAGGAGGAGGCTGTGGCAGAGTGGATGGACACTTCAAAAGAAGCCATGTCAATATGCTTATCTTTTCCTCACACTGCACAAAGACAAATCTCCCTCATGGATAACAGAGTATTCTCCATCATGAATTACTGTCTCTTATAGTGTGGTTCAGCACCTTTTTGCTTGTGCTGTGATAGTGCTTGCAGTCATGCTTGTTTAGCCTTTGAAAATAGGGAGCACATACGTGCTTTGTAACACTCTGAGTTTCCTGAAAATATTCAGTTGAAGCTTCAGGCACTCTCACTGCAAACACAAATCTCCAAAACTGTGGACAGTTTTGAAGAGTGTGGACTGTATAAAAAAATCCAGATGAGCTGGTCTTGCTCTTTAGTTGTCAAAGGACATAAAATTACTCCTTTTATATCCATATATTTATTTCTACCTGCCAAAAAAATTTTCCTGTCATACAAAGACATTAATCTGTGAGAACTATTAACATGAAGACTTTCTTCTATGTTCCAGTCTGACTTCCATTGAAAATGAGGTATGTTTGGCATATGTACAGAGGCAAGAAAGACTACCCTTCAGTGGTTACTGAGGGCAAAGATGTTTCTGCACTAAAGGCATCATCCAAAGCAGCTCACCTGTACATTAGGTGTACAAAACCACTGTAGACCAGAATAGAAAGCAGAGATTTGCCATGTTAAGGATAACAGATCCTCTTTGTTCATCTGCTACCTGACCAGGCAGAATATTTTTTTGTCAAAACTTCTTTCCTGTTGCTGTGGGAGCAGGCTACAGGTGCTCTTAGCTGTCCAAATGCTGCTGAAAGATGAGTTATCCTTGCACTTCTCCCTTCCATGTCACCAGAACTTCAAAGTTTAGAATTCTGGAAGACAAAGATTAAATACAGCTAAATAAGACCCAAAACTAGCCTGAATTTATCTACATATTAGTTATAAATTTGCTTTCCTAGTACCAGAGTTGTATGTAGAAGCTGATGCCTTATATTTTTCAAATCCTGTAGTGAACCATTAATGCATAACTCTAAACTCCATATAAAGTGTTAGTTAACTGTATTCACATCTTGGTCAGACAAAACAATCCCTTTAAGCCTGAGATCCAAGGACACCCCCTGCCCCAGGCCCCAAAAAGCATAAACAAATGTGAATTGGGGAGAAAGCAAACTGTGGGTACGTGACTTCATCACCTGAAGCTGTAATTGGAGGATTGACCCCTGATATGCGAATAGACCAAAACTATATCTGTCTGAAAAACTCGTGGCCTCCATCTACCTTGGGTGTAGCCCCTCTTGGAGGAGGGGCTCCCCTCCAAGAGGGGCTTTTGACTGCCCAAGGTGTATCTATTGAAGGCCTTTAATAAATATCCACTTTATTCTCCTAATCTTTTCTAGCCTTGTTCTAGGTAGCCACTCCAAGGCATCAAAGTGTTCCTTACCTTATCTTAAGTTTGGATGTGTCTAGACAAATTCTGCCTGACTGTGCAATACTGCTTTTTCTTGGTAATTCAGATATCCACTGCCAACCACTTATAAAGACTATAAAAGATCAAGAACGGAGGAAACTCAGAGGCATCAGCTACAAAAGATAGGGTCATATAGACATCAAAACCATGTCCTTACTGCAAGTTGGTAGAATGCAAAGTGAAGAGGGGGAGTAATGGTGTTGGTATGGCTTCCAGTTTTACCCCAGCATGGTTACCTGGAGCTTTTAATTCATGCTGTAGATGTCCACCATAACTAGCTGGGCAAGTAGTGAAGTTCATCAAACTGCCAATATAAATGTGAACTGTATTTCCTCTCCTCATAAAGCCTTAATCTTCTTCCTTTTCAATGATCTCACCCTCCTGAAACATAATTTTGTCTTCCTTGATAGTCTCTCCCATCTAATTCTTGTATTCCCTGTCAAAAATTCCTCAAAGCATTCCCTGTCAACAAATTCTTCCAAATCACTCTAGGTCTTTGTAACATCTTCGTCTAAGGAGAAAATTTTTAATTTATTTTTATTATTTTTTCATGAATCACAGCATATTTAGAAAATTACCCAATTCCTCCTACTTAATTTTGGCTCACTTTTCCCCTGAGATTTGCAGATGACTGTATTAGGAAAAGAATAAATGAGGTCACTCTGGGTACCCTGCAATCCATCCAAAGCTCAGACTGTGCAATGAGAAGAACTGATCTTCCACCAGTGAGAGATGAGGCCATGGAAGCTTCTCTGCAAAGGGCAGCACACAAGCTTTGAACAGAGAGAGATCAGAGTTTGATATTCCCCTTTCATGGTTTTAAGAGTGAGAATGAAATGAAAGTATAGGAATGGCTATAACGGGTCAGATTAAGGTGTGTCTGGTCCAAAATTCTCTGTCCAACAGTGTCCAAGAAACACAGGGACATGCAGGGAGAGCATACCATGATGTTGCCCAAGGAGAATTTTACAATGTCTAGTCCTTTGTAAGTCTCGGACTGCCTGAGCCAGCTTACTTGCATTTCATAATCCTTTATTTTAGTTGTTTTGGTTTTTTTCCAAATTCCTGTTAATTTGTCCAGTGGTTTACTGAAATTGTTAACTTTTATGATCATCACTTCAGTGAGGAGCTCCCATACTACAGCAATATGCAGATTGCTTTGCTTTCTTTCTTTAATCTGCGAGTTCCTTTTGATGTTTCCTACAGCGCTCACTGGAAGGCACAGTGAACATCATTCATCTTCTCCTGCCACTCATGGTTTTACAGACCTCTATCATACTTTGTGTAACTCACCTGCCTGCCAGCCTGAAGAGCTGCCACAAGACCCTTTCTCTAGGTGACACAAGCGTTACTGTGACGTGGGCACACAGGAACAGGCCTGGCAGAGAAAGGCGGTGCCATGCTGGGGCAGAGGTTCCTTGGCCCTGGGGTGTGCCAGGCGAAGAGCAGGGGGGGAATAAGGTAAGCTACAGCTGAGCCCTTCAGCCAAGATGGGGGCAGGGAGGAGCATCCCAGAGGGGTTGAGAGGGACTGAGCACAGCCCCCATCCCATCTTTGCCTGTGTCTTGAAGCACGAGTTTAATCATTCAGTTCCCTCCCCTGTTCCAAGGGAGAAGGGCAGTGAGCCCTTAGCCCTTAGCCCAAGTTAACTACCACAAGGGTCAGGATGAGGCCTAGTGAGAGGAAACCATGCCAGACAGAGCCAGGGATGGCTGGGAAGAACCATGGGGAACAGACTGTTCTCTTCAGACTGGACCAAAATGGGGTTTGGCACCCACAGGAAGGGATGTGGGAGGAACCAGGTGGGGCAGGTCAGGGCCAGCATGTTCTGGGAGTGTCCTCAGAACCAGGACACACATCTTCCAATTAAATATCAATTATAAAGAACCTAAGTCATGGCCTCAGAGCTCTGCCCAATACAAACCTAAGGGCATAAGTGGAAAGAATGAGGGGATTTGCTTCAACAACACACTCTCGATGTAAACATGCTAAGGTCTGCCCTCCAAGATGTTTGGATATGACCTCAGCCATCCATCCAAGTGCAGGCAGAGCATCTCCCAGCTGCTCTGATCAGAGCTGTGCAGTTTAACCCTAATTCCTTACTTAAGGCTAGGTCTATTGAGCATTTTCATGCCCAAGATCTGCTCAAATCCATTTGAAAAACCAAGCCTGTTCCCTTAATCTTACCTTCTGTAACAAAAATGCAACCACAAAGTTCTTCAATATATATTAAACAAGACAGTAGCAACAACAACAAATTCATGAAACATCAGGATAACATTGAAAAAAAAAAGAAAAAAACAAAGATATACCACAACACAAAGCCATTCACCAAACACTACCCTGAGAGGCAGGATAAGCAAATAAAGAACACATGAAAAGTAATGTGCTTCCCAGCGTATTCCTGGGAGACACTCATGCAACAGGGAGAGAGGTCTGGATGCTGTGGCTCTCATGCCTGCTTTCAGCAGAGGAAAAGTGAGATGAAAATAACCCCTTTCTGATGTATAAGCAAGAGACATGAGCTGACAAACAGTGTGATTCATGATCCTTGTGTTAGAGGGGAGTGACAAATGATTGATAATATATTTCCACATTGTTTCTGACAGGTGGTTTGTGGAAGAAGAGATCAATCCCAGGTTCTGAAATGCATAGAGATCTCAGCACAAGGTAAGAAGGCAGCAGCTAACATGAATTATGCTCCACAATGCTTGAGATCGTCTGAACAGCAGCTATGCTTCCCTTTGGGCATTTTATGCAGTAAATGCTCTATTTTCCAAAGCATTCAGCATCCTCTGCTTTCCCCTGATGCTCCTGTGTGTTCAGGATATTGAATATCATACTGGAATGGACCTTCAGAAGACCATGCATTTTTTAGCAGGGATTTTCAATAATTCACAGGATCAGGCCCTAAGTATGCAGGGTATTAGACAAGAAATTTTCCAGTCTCTTTACCACACAATTGCAAATGCAAAGAGCCTCTGGTTTCCATGTAGTAACAGTGTTTCAATCTCCCAGCCATATAAAATGCCTGGCTAATTGGACTGGTAGAGGAAAGGGGGATTTTTGTGTTTGATAAATTAATCAGTGAGCACTGCTGTACATTTCCCACTAAAATTCTTAATTAGACATAAAATGCCAAAGAATGAGATTCTTTCTTTAGTTTTTAATTGAAGGGATGACTTTTGATCCTCTATTAGTGAGAAGAGAAGAAAGCCTTTCAAGCAGAAGCGGCACCCCAGCTGTTGCTCAGCGTCTGAGAGGTTCAGCACTGCACTTCCATGAATCCCAGGAGCCTACTGATACTTAGCATAAACATGCTAAAAGGATAAAATTGACATTCTCACAAACTAGAGTCCACGAAATCACAAAAGCTCTTAATCCAAGCCTCTGTGTAAAAGGATCTCGTCTAATTACCAGTCTAGACTAATCATCAATGTTTAGCTAATAAAAATGAAGCTATCAATAACAAAAGCAAATTCTGAAATGCCGGTAGAGTCCAGGCATAAGCTAGCAGATGATTTAGTCATTCATTGCAGCATTTCTTTCTTGCTCAGTTTTTCATAATTTCCAAAGCTTTTGCAACCAATAAAGACATAAGTCCCAGAGGCTTCACTGGTTACAGGTTTCACACAAACACTCACACACACAAAAAGGCAAGCAGGTCAAGAAGCAGGGCAGTTGAAGATATCCTGTTAGAATTCTCTGTAGGTCTTTGCTCCTTCCTTGTACTGCTCAGATGGAGCTAACACTTAGCTGGACCCTTAGGCAATGTTATAGGGCAGCTGCAAGTCAAGGTGAAATGCCATTTCTGCTCTTTCTTTAACCCTCCCGGGCCTGTCATTAAATATGGCAGGCTTAGCATTTTTCAGTTCAGATGGAAAAGCGCTGCCAATCCCAGGAGGCAAAATTTTTTCGATGCCTAAATTGATGAACAAGACAAGGTCAGCAATTTTCAGTTTATTGACAGAACTCTATTTATCTTTAGAAGTATTGAAATGGCATTCCAGGTGCCCTGGAGCAGAACTGTGACCAAACCAAAAAGAGAGAGTTTATGAGAACCACTATCACTTTACTACCTGAAGTATTGTGAGTGACTTTAATTTAACTTGCTACATTGGGAGTGATTTTGTGATTAGAAACATTTTCATAAGAAAAGAACTTAAATAAATGCAACAACACACGATAGATGGAGACAAACACAGAGAAGCAGAAAAATAGAGAAAGAGCAGAAATTGCAGCCAGCCACCCATTTAAAGTTAAATATAGGTTCTGATGCAAAAATTGTGTGTGGGCTTTGTTTGAGGTTTGTTTGTTTGCTTAGAAATGTTTATCACTAACAGGCTGACTAACTGATCTAGATCTCAGTGGGAGAAACAGAACTGACCATTTGAAATCTGTCCATCATCACAGCAATTCACTCAGGACAGTTACTGAAAGCCACAGCTGAGCTCCACTTTTTTTTATAAATCTAAATAACCTCAATTTATTCATAATGAAGAATAATAATAATGGGTAACATATTGCTGCAGGAGCAGTTTGCAAAAACTGGATTTTCCCCTTTAACCATGCTGGAAGTGGGTTGCACTGAAAGGCTCTGCCTTCAGCTCGAAAAAGTGTCTTTTTTTGTCCCCCCAAAAAATGCAGATATTCTAAAAGTAGGCCAAAAAAGAAATGAAGGTAATAAATGTTTCTAGCAAAGACTAGAAAATCTAATTAAAATCTGGAGCCTACTGAATTTTCTTTAACCCACTAAATCAATGGCAGAGAGGTCTGACCAGAGCAAGGGACCTGCAGCAGAGATGGGGTGACTGCATCTCTGCCCCTTGGGCTGCTTCATGAATGAACTTTCATGCCTTTGTTAAAAATGCAAATTAAACTGTTGCTTTCCTAGCTTTTGCTGCAAGTGAACTAATTTATGCTAGCTAAAATGAGTGAAGACCACACTTTTGTCCCCAAGGAAGACAGAGTCTAAGGACACACCATCTTTTCATTATACAAACTATATATATTTAGGGGAAAAGCAAGCTGGGTCCCACGGTACCACTAAGCTAACTTTGGGTGAGGTTTTATTTTTTGGAGAGGTTGTACTGCAGACACCACAGGTCTCCTAACAAAAATGGTCTGGTTACTTAGCTTTTGAAACGGGCAGCATCTCTGCATTCTGATTAAATCCTGACATTAGGACGTCTGGAAAAAAAACCAAAAAAACAAAAAAAAACCCAAAAAACCAAAAAACCAAAAAAAACAAAAAAAAAAAAAAAACACCAAAACTCTTCTGGGTGCCAGCAAAAAAAGCAACACCAAAAGTGTATGGGAAAGCAGCTGGGATTGAATCTCTCAAGGCTGAAGCATGATTCCAGGGCTGCTCTTGTGCTTCTCACAATGATCAACTACCTTAACTGGGGCTTGAAATGAATGTGGCTGCAGGGCTGCAACTCCAACAGCATCCTCAAAGCCACTGAGGATATTTACAGAGAAGAATGGGTCTGATGAGGTTCTCTAGAATCCAAGCTGCTAAGAGCCACCAATTTAGATTTGCACAGAAGCAGGAATTTCTTGCTAAAAATGTAGGCATTAGCATGCATTGAGCACCCAGGGAGCCCGAGAACCTGGCAGGGTTGCACTTTTCCCCAGATTGACCTTCAAGGACCCCAGATGGTGATGAGTGGATGTGTATGCATGGAAAATGCCAGTTGGCAATTAATCTCAGAGATATTTCTGAAGAGGAAAACATTACTTTCATCCTGGAAGACTAAGGATATTAATGATGCAAACTGAGTTTCTGGGTAACCCATCAAAGTAAAATTCTTATAGTTCCTCCAGACTAGATTTGCAATTTTTAGGAAGTGGTCAAAGGATCAATACCTGAGTTTTGTGCTTTGAGCAGGGAGTATCTAAGATTTTGTTGATAATCCCAGAGCTTCCTGATGACAGTTTCCTTTATGTCAATGATTCATGTCAATTTTAGCTAAATTCTCATTCCATTTACCCTAGAGCACATCTGTGGGCTTAGCAAGTCCATGTATTTTTCATTATATCTTTCACATATGTATTTCACATGAGCCTGTTCTCATCTGGCTGCAAATTTAACTTGGCAGTGCAAATGTTAGCCACCAAGTGATGTTTTTACCAGAAAGCATGGCCAGCATCCCTCCTACTTCCTGACTCCTCTCTTCCTGCTGCATCAGCCTCCAGTCCCCAGTCCCAGCTGTGGCCTGGGTAGGAAATGCAGTGGCACCTTTAGGCACAACTTCTATGCATGAGGATGGCAGGTGAAAGGCACAGTGTCTCACAGTTTAATTGACATAGTCATAGCATCAGCCCCCAAACCAGCCACAGACCCTCATCCTCACTGCACACAGCCACTGACACCTTCACCCCAGTTTCCAGATGCTTTACTCACCTCACCTCTTCAGGTATGTTGGTGTGGCTCCATGCTATCCTATGCAAATTTTGGTTCTATGCAAATTGCTTATGGTATGCAAATCAATGCATTAAATAACTAACATAAAGTGACACACACAGAGATGTGCATAACTTGGCAGCTATATATCTGGAATCGTTCCACTGACGTCAATGGTTTCACTTCAGATAGGCTCCAGCATGGAAGGTGTTGAAATCTGGCCCTGTGATATTTTCAGTCAGCTTCTAAACACAAACTAAGAAATTAATGATTTCAAAGGTGTCATTATTATTATTGCCTGTGGGTTTTGTCATTATTTAGGTTTGTATGATTGAAAATACACCAAAATGGGGTTTCAGAATGTGCTTAATTTCAACAGAGCTCACGTTGATGATAAATAGAACACATGTGGTCTATCAGAACTTCAGGCAGTTGGAACCTGATCCACTTTGGTCCTAGTGGCATAATAGTTTCTATTTTAAAGTAGCCAGGGCCTAAAATGCAGGATTTATGCCAAAAAGTCTTCAGAGGCAGATGTACACCCTAAAGTATTTGAAATCAATTTAGAATGGAGAATGAGTATAGATAGTTCCGTGCTACATGCCACATATTTTTGATCTAGGAGCCTGGAAGCATATGCACCATCTTGTGTAACCACCCCCTGACAAGGATCTGCTGTTATTGTGTGCAGGGAAAGCAGAACATGGTAAAGGTTAATGCTGCACATGGCAGAACCACAGTGCTGAGCAGGGCCCTGGTTGTGACTGCTCCAAAAGCGCTGTGCAGTCATTTACACATTCGCAAATGTCGCTTTCACATGGCAGAATTTCCACCCACTTTTGCCTGAATGTAAATGACTTCAAGAGATGCCAGGCATTAAGTGTTCTCACAACTGCCCCCAACATCCCACTGTTCAAAAACAGTGCTTCAAAACACTCCTAGAAAACCCTGTAAGACTTTCAAAATAAATTTGTTTGTGTTTCTGAGCCTTCTTGGTCACTAGTGGGCTTAGGCTCAGATTTACAAGGATACACGGAATTACAGGACATGTGAAATGATGACAAGGAGATCCAGCAAAGTCTGATAACGAGAGACTGGAAGAGCCAAGCTCTGCTCCTGCTGTCTATTTGATCTGTTCAACTCACCATAAATTCTGTTGCATACTGCATGGGTAAAAAGCTACAGGAGGTTTGTATTGCATGAAGAAGCTTCCAAATTTCTTATTAGTCAACTGAACTAGCATCAGAGATTATGGATTTAAATATAGAAGCAGTCTAAACTGGAAATGTCTGTGCCTAACTGCACAAACAATGTAACAAGTGTGTAGTATGCTTTTTATCAATATTTTCTTCTGGTTTTGTGTGTGGTTTGGGTTTGTTTTTGTTTTTTTTTTTTTTTTGCTGACATTGTAATCATGGTATCTGCATGTTTGTGTTGCTACAACTAACTTCAACTGACAAAATTAGAAATGCCTATTATAGCCATTAGTCTGGGAATGCTTTTTAGTTTGTTTAGGTTTTTCTTTTTTAATCCTAACAGTCTCCCTGCAGACCTGAACTGACATCAATTTACCAGTGTCTTGACATCTTAAAGTTGTTTCTTATAAAATTTGCATTGGTGTCATTTTGTTTCAAGCTGATATTGTGACAGTGTCTCCTTGGATTTGTACTGACAATTTATTTTTGTTTTGACATCATGTCATCCCTATAGCCCTTCACTAGCTTCTATCGTAAGTCTGTGGGTTTAAATGAAAAGTGGTTTCTTTGTGCAAACTACAGTAACTAACTAAACTTTTTCAGTAGCTACTTTCCTGACCTCAATATCTAGCTATTGATTGCACTTGGGTTTTTATAGAAATGTCAAAAGTTCCTGCCTAGTGCTTTAGGCAGCTCTTCCATATGTACCAAATAAGGAAATTAAACTAAAGCTTCCCTTGAAACTAAAAAGTAATTGCCTATAAAAAAAAGTTGAATGCATGTTTATAAAACCAACATCAACAAACAAATGGGCCCTGTTGGTGGCATTGCCTGGAGAGCTGCTGATCCTCCTTTGCTTTCAATGAAATGTTAGTAACAGCTTTTTGGGACTGAACATAACATCTGCCTCCAGGTGTTTCCTTGGAAAACACAAAATCCTCAATATCTATATATTTAATATGCTGTTTCTACTTCATTTAAATATAAAAAATGACATTAGGCAAGCTCTGGTATGGGCCAGGGGAGGGGAGATTTCAGGAAAGTTCCCATGTGATAGTTATAGCTTTCAACCTGGTTTATTTTTTCAGCTCTTTCATTTTTAAATTCAAAGAGGCAAGAAGGATTGTGAGCAATGTCACAAACACCTTGTGACCCTTCCTGAAGTTGAGCCATTGCATGTTAGAGCTAAAATTCCAAAGGGGATATTTGTAAATTATAAAGAAAAATCCTGCCAGTGATTATTGAGTGTTCCTAGGATTATCCATGATCCTGACAGAGTGGCCTGTGTATGTGATTTTGCAAAAGCTATTTTTCATCAGAGTACGTGCATGGTTTAATGAGATATTTGCAGCAGTAACATCATTTCTGTGTTCTGGTATAAATGGTTAAGCTTCTATATATCATACCCGGTAAATCACAGTATGGGTCCAGAGAAAAGGAGCCTTCAACAGCAAAATTTTCTCATTTTTATTGGATCAGAACAGAAATTCTGAGTGATGGTTATGGTAATTTTCTTTCACTAATGTCTCACCAGCAGTGCCTAGGCAGAAACCCCTCATGGTTTAACCAAAATTAAGAACTCGGATGTGAATCTTATGTGTGTGGGGGAGTTTATTTATTCTGCCCCATTTCACAAAGAAGACTGAAATTTGATTGTCTGAACAGGGTAATCAGGCATCATTAGAAAAAGCACCTGTTCCTGTTCTAAAAGCACCCAGGTGTGACAGAGGTCCCGTGTGATACCTGTCAGCCTCACGTGGAGGTTTAGAAACCACAGCAGTAGATCTCACCTCCAGGCAATGAGATCAAGACCTAAGTATGACAAGACCAAGACAGGAAACATTTTAACAGCAGTGGAAATAGAGACCTGAGAAGACAGTGTGTGGGGCTAGTCACAAAATTTATTTTTAAAACAAAACAAAAATTATGACTTCATTAAAAAGTTTAACTGACACCTTGAAAGTTAGATTGGAATTACTTTGAACTTTATCACCAGAATTCGAAAGGGAACCTTGGGCTTGAAACTACATAGACAGAAACTGAATGCAAGACCTGCACTAAATGTAGCTAAAATGTCAGATATCTATAAAAGCAGTGTCAATTTCTATAAATGATTCAGATAAGGAAAAATCATAGTGTGTAAACCTATCAGTGAAGTTTCTTCTAAATCCTTAACTTTTCATTAGGTATTCTCTTTGCACCCTTCCAATATTGAAATATGTTGCTGCTGCTGTTAGAATTAGATCAGTGTATTTCTGTTTATCTGCAGAAACACTCAATCTGTCTTTGACTTCAGCAGAGTTTCATATGTAATTAAACATCTGTCAGATTGGAATGTCGCTTTCAATAATTCTTTTGGGGAAGGGAAAGACCACCACTGGAAATAGCATTCTGTGCATTAAGCATGGCAATGATCATTCATATTAACCTTGCATTTTAACTCTTCCAAGCACTTTTTACCTGAATTTAAAGCTGGTCTTACTGAGTAGACATTTTGCAACTAACTTTTGATTTTTGGTGCCTGTCGTGTGCCAGTTTCTAACATATGTCAATCATCCCTGAGTGATGCTAGCTCTAAACACAGTTTGGTAACTTCAGCATAATTCTCAGGGTGTCCAAAAATGTAGGACCCTTTTTGAAAATGTAGCTTTGCTCAGCTGATATTGAGCTTTCTTTCTGGCTAGCAATACTGATGCAATTGCAAAAGAAGCTCTGTGATGGTCTGCATCTTGCTACAACCTGTACATGTCAACAGAAACACCAAGAAATTTCTGGTAGCAAAATCAGACATTAGAAACCTGGAAAGTGTCTCAAAAGGTATGATTGCCTGAAACTTGGATTTTCACTGCCTTGAGCAGTTACCAGAGCCAGATTCACCCTACCAGTGCTGGAGCTGTTCTGTGGATTCAGAACTGGTTAACAAGGAACCACATGTTGTGAATAGTCCCAGATCTGGGTGTCATACCTGTGTGGCAAGACACAGGTGAGGGCTGGTCTCATTATGCTTCCCACAGAGATTTATCCAGGCTTAGGTTTTTTTAATCCTCAAAATACACAGCTCTAGAGATTACAGTTAACTATTATTTAGCTGCTCTGAACTGGGAGTCTTTCTTGCTGGGAGAAAAGAGCTGACAATGGGTTTGCTTATCCTCTCTGCAGAGGATAAGGTCCCTTTATAGAAATTCCATGGTGTCCTGTGAAGTGAGACACAGAGAGTTGCTGCTGATGCCCACGTTTGGATGAGTTGGAGTACAGATTTCTGCTTCACCAAACATGAAGTGTCAGTCAGATATTAAACCAAGGGCTATAATACCACTGGCTGTGGAGGGCTGCTTGATGACAGTGGTTTGTAATGCTTGGATAAGAACAGAGCTGTTGCTGTTCTTTACAGCATAAAAAATCCAGATGTGTACAAATCCAAGCATAGGTATGCCCATTGCACTTCTGATGGTCATGTGATAAAAAGGGAAAATTAGCTGTGAAAGAAAATTACATAAGGTGTGTTTATCTTGATGTGCAGACAGCATTGGGAAGGATATATTGAAACTTACATTCTAATTTCAATATGTAACTGGTAACAGAGGAAAGTTCAAGATGACCCTTTGAAGATCTAGTATTTTTTGGATATAATTTTAAAGTCAATCATATTTTTCAGCCATTATTTATTGCATTTTTAATATGCATTTGGTGTTTTCAGCATGCTCCATTTTTTATTGATGTTTGAGTAAAACCAGAACCTATTTCTCAAGGATCTACATATTATACTTCATAGGTTTTAACCTTGTGAAACTCCTTTTTAAAATGTGAGCAAGCATCCCAGATGATGGGGAGGAAGAAGGGGAACATAATCCAATTCTATATAATATCACTTCAGCTTCTCTTTATTCCATTACTTAAAAATTCAGTATCAATTAAGTGTTAAGAAAATATAAATGTCTTGGTCAAGAAGAACAAAATCTACAGTAATTATTGCTTTGCTATTTCTTGCAGCCACCCCCCCCCATAAGAAATTAATTTTCGTTCATATTTCAGACAAGATACAGGACATGAAGAACATGGGGATACAAGGGGAGAAAATTAATTTGGTTGATGTCATTCTGTAGTTGAATCCCAGCATTTATATCCTTTGCATAGTGACTGGGAATGATATCTGAATTTAAAAGTAATTCTGTGAAATTTGAGGCTTTACAGAATTGATATTGTTCTGGGAATGAAGATGTTGCAATCTTCCTGCCATTTGCAAAAGCCAGTGAAAGTGAAGAATCAAATGAGACCTAAAATTCCCATCTCTCACTCCAAAAAACACAGCTGTCATCATCATCTCCCACTCCCCTTTTGTAATGATCACACAGACTTGCCAAGATAGTCACGTCTATGATTGTCTGTGTTTTGATGGATGAGCCCTTAAAAAAAAAAGGAAAAAAGCTGAAATATGCCTGAAGGCGAAAAAAAAGAAGAATGTGTCTTTGTGCAGAACTTGCACTGGGCCCTAGATGAGAGAAAATTCTGGCCAGAGGGAACTTCAGAGATATCTGAAGCATTTTTCAACCCAAGGAGGGAATCAGGAGAGATGGGTTTGGGCTCCTACCTGCATGTCAGTCCAAAGAGGCTTCCTCAGGAAGGGAATTCTCCCACTGCTGAGAGTATCTGGGGGTAACTGATGTTTTGCACTCCCGTGCTGGCCTGATTAACACTGGGGGTTTGCACCTCAAGAGTTAAAGGACTCCTCTGCAGCTGTGCTGGCAGAGCACAGGCTGCTGATGTTAGGCTGGGGCAGCCAGATCACAGAGGGGAAATGTAGCTCCAGGTTTAGTATATAAGAATTTTAAATGCCCCACTACTGAGTTCACCAGAAGTTTCATACTGTTTCAATTTGGTGCAAACTGATGAAGCTTTCTTTCCTTGACTCTGAAGAGAGCCTTAACTCTGACTTCGGTCTGATTTCAAATCCATTTATTATAAAAGCTAGTGTTTGAAGGGTAACTCTGAAGGGACTTCACCTGTATTTGCTGAAGAGATTGGTATGTCTGCTTCTGATATTCTGATTCAAGAAATCATCCTTGGACCCAGGGTATCTATTTCTCTGTTCCTTTTATGGAACATTATGGAGAATAATTGTTTAGTGAAAGCATTGTCATTTACATTATTGAATGTTATTTGACCTTCCTCAAGAGCACTGGGACACCTCCAAGCACAACACAAAGCTTTGAATATTGGCATTTGTGAGCTTGTTCTTACACTCTGGTAAGATGATTAATGTACCTTGGAAATTACCTAATGGCTCGATACACCTTCTATCCAGCCTCTCGTAAGAGAAAAGCAGGATAATGTGAGATACAATTTATGGGTAGAAAATAGAGGAGTTGAAACAGAGAAACTAATTCAGAAGTACTGACAGGATATCTGTAGTGCTGAACATCCACACAGCAGAATTTAAAAGCATGCATGAAATACAGTGCTATTGGAGCACATCCCAAATAGATGGAGACACCTGGTTGACAAGGACATTCCCTCTTTAGAGACTGGTGGAAGGAACATGGAGAGATTTATCTGGTCAAAATATTGACATGGAAACTTGCCTTTTGTTAAAAGATGTAAAATATTGTATGTCTATGACACCAAAATGTCCTAAATTAACTTTATTGACCACTTGGAAGGAACTGATAGGCTAAATGTTTGGATCTGTCATTCCTCCTTTTTGGATGCTGGACTCAGTTTTAGGAGAAGGAAAGGATGTTAACTGGCCCACACTCTGATTAATAGTGTGACTAATGGCTAGGATACTACTGGAGAGTGTTTATCTGTATATTTCATTTTAATGCTGAGGTTCATTATCTCAATGGCATTTTTATTGGCATTTATTAATTTGAGTGGCTCTAATTCTATAAGTTTATAATGGTAATATAAAAACATCTGTTCTAAGTAACAGTATATTTCTATGATTCATTTTTTAGTATTTGGACTTGACAGAGAGTGGTTATCTGCAAACTTTGAATGTCCTTGATGTAACTTTAAAGTACAACTTAAGTGCAGCAGTACACTAAAAAATACTCCAACAAGAAATTTCAATCTCAAATCTCTCATGTGCTCAAAAATTTCCCCACTCTTGCTATTACAGTTCCTATCCTCATTTTCAAAAGCCTAAGAGACAAATGAGCTTTTGTTAAGTGCCCTAAATCATCACTTATTTGCCTGAAGGTGTTAATGATAGGTCACATTCTTTTCACACACAGAGTAGAATATTATTTCTAGAATTCTCCTATTGATTTCACTGCTGGCAATATACAATGATTGCCACTGAAATTTTGTCACTAATCGTAGAATTTCCAATTCTCTCTCCATTGTTCCAAAAATAATATCTTGCAGGAGTGCTCATATCACTGTCAGTTTATTGAAGAACAACTTCTAATTGAAAAGCCATGAGATGTTATTAGCTTATATTGTACATGAAAGTTAAAAGTAGTTGTCATTTGGAAGGCAGAATACATTACAGTCCAACAGTATCATCAAGAAGGGACATGACAATACACTCCCAAAAATAGTGCAGTCAATGGGCTTATTCAGCTGATCTCTAAGAGTATTGTCAGTAACTTTTATTATTGCCATTATTATTATAGCACACTGGATATTTTTTCTTCCATTTGACAAAAAATATGTAATAATCAGTTTGTTTTTATTGGCTTGAGACTATCTATGGGCAGCACAGAGTATCTTTTATAATGAAAAACTACTAAGAGGCGCAGCCACTTTTGGCAAGGTTAAATTATGAAAGCAATTCTACCAAACAAAATTCATGAGTCACAAACATGCTGCCACTGCAAAAAAATAAAAAAAAAAAATAAAAAAAAAAAAAAAAAAAGAATTTAAAAAATAAAGCCTCCTCTTCCCCTATGTCTAACATACATACTGACACACATTTAAGGATTCAACTCTTTGCTGCAGTCAGACTTCTGGAACGGCAATCACTCCCTTGAGATTGGAGAGAGACTATTTACAAGAGAATGTAGTGACAGAACAAAGGAGAATGGCTTCAAACTGAATGAGAATAGTTTTAGATTTTATATCAGGAAGGAATTCTTCACTGTGAGGCCCTGGCACACATTGCCCAGAGAAACTGGGGATGCTTCACCCCTGTAAATGCTCAAGGTCAAGTTGAATGGGATCCTGAGCAACCTCGTCTAGGGGAGGGCGTCCCTGCCCATGGCAGGGGGTTTCAAACCAGATGATCTTTAAGGTCCCTTCCAGTCCAAAGAATTCTATGATTATATGAGAAGTTTGGGAAAGGGAAAGGGAGGGTAGTTTTCCTCTGGCTCTAACTGAAAATATGGCATTCTTTGTTGGATGGGAGGAGGAAAATAAAGGAGAAAATAGGTTTTATTTATCCAGTAGATGCTGATATCTAGTCAGTCTGAAAAGCACAAAAGTGTTAGAAAGACAAAGCTCTGTGCCCTATTACGGGTTCTAATGTTTTTTAAGGATTTCAGCAGGCTTCCTTCACCACAGCAAGTGGATCTCTCTGTACAAAGCAATAATTTGTGTCAGTGGATAACTTCAGTAGTGCAAACAGTGGGTGAACCCAGTTGAGAAATTTGCACTATGCAACAGAAATTGAGTTTTTTGTATGGCATATTTCACATGTTCTATACAATCTTTCAAATCTACTGTTTTCCCCTCTCCCTGTCCAGAAACCCCAAGATCAATAATCCTGACTTCCCACTTACAAAAGCAGGTCTCAGGACTCCACCAGCTAACAAAAAACTAAAAAAAACCCAAACAAACAAACAAAACAACAACAAAAAAAAAACAACCAAACAAAAAATTTTAAAAGGCAGGAAATTGTACCCATTTTGCCGAGAGTTTTTTACTGAGTGTAGAGAAAACCAGACAGCTATCTTCTGCTTCACAATATGTAAATATACTGTATTATATTGAGTAAAACAGAAAGAAATTACTCATCAAGAATTTTCTCTACAAGCATGCAATTAGAAATGTTTTCCAAATTAAAACACAGCCAGAAACTGCAGAAATCCACATCTAAAAGTAAACATCTTACAACTGCTTTAGGAGAAATATTCTGCTATACTGCAGGAATTTAAAGAAACAAGAAAAAAGGGTGAGAAACACAGTGCACTGTACATGTGGTTATATGGACTGTAGTTAAGCTGATCTTATGACACTCAAAAATTCTGTTTGTGTTTAAAGATAAGTGTTTGAAAGAAGAAGAATTGATCTTCACTGATATCCATCTGTGAAGTTCTGACCTCTGCTTTCATCAGCAAGCCTTTCTGCCAGGCAGCTGAGAGTCAAAAGAAAGCCTTGCTGTGAGATCTACCAAATTCACTGTGGCCCTAATTCTTCCTGTCTTATGTTGAGAGTTTAACTACACCACCTTCACAAGGAGTGCAGTCCCTCTACACTCCCTTGAAGATCTACAGAAAGTTGTAGAATCAGAGCAGGCATCTGACGAAACTCTTCTGCTCCTAAACCATGAAAGATGCCTCTGTTTGAAAATGCAAAAATGTAAACAAATTCCAAAATTTGCTTTAACCAGGACAAAGGCTTTAACCAGGAGACTGTGGTCTAGTTCTGGAATGAAGATTCTGGTGAGTATTTTACACTGTACAGTACCATTTGCTTTTGGTATATCCTCTCATCCTATTCCCTTCCTGGGCCATGGTGTTCATTAAAGAGACATGGGTAGACTCTGATGTCTGCAAAGAAAGGCTTATGCTGCAACTAAACCTTTCAAGTCTGTAATTAACCCAAACTGCATCTTCACTTTATTGAATTGAGCTCTGTGGAAGGGTTGTGTTCTGCAGAAAAGATCACACACATTTACAAAGGCTTTTCAGCCAATCTGAAGCCATCCATCACCATGCTTCATTAAGCTCCACCCACTAATTTACTAAGAAGCTCTTGACATCTTACAAAGTTCCCCATCTCAAATTTGTGAGTCTCACCTATATTCTTTCGATTTGTGTAAGAAAATTATGAGGCATTAATGTAATTCCAGACCCATGCCTCAGCCTGAGGGATATAATTTCCCATCTTCAATCAAAAATATTACAGTCCACTGAACTTGTGCTGGATTTATTGGCTGTAGTACAGTGTCAAGTACTGTGTTAAGTCCACTACTTGTGAGAATACCCACAGGGAACTCATGGAAAGGTCAACATTAAGCCTTTCTAAGTAGTAAAAACAGAAGTAGTAATACACACATAGCTTTGTCTGGGTGCAGGCAAAGGCATGGCATTGTATAAACCATGTTAATAATACTGGCTAATTAAATTCTTCTGTCAACTGATTAAAGATTTTATTAGAGGCCTCCCAAATCCTTTTGCAACCTCTGTTATTTTCAAGCATAAAATATTCCTCCACACTTGTGAAAAATATTCAGAATCCAGAATAATGTATTAAAATGGCTTGACATCTTCCCACTCTGTTGAGACAGAAATTGCTTTTCTATTTCTATGCAGCTTACTTGCAGTTTCCCTCTAGTACCAGTTCTTGCTTTAGTTCTGAACAGCAGCCAGCTGAAATGGACAAGTAGCAATAACTTTAGACTTTAAATTTAGAAATACCAAAGGACATACTCTTCTCATTGATAATTCCATATGAATTTACCATCATTAACAAAATTTTATGATGGGCATTTGCATCAGGAAGAAAAGGGAGTAGTGGAGTGCTTTCTTTTGTCTTTTTTTCTGGGTTTTTTTGCCCTAGCTTGATGTCAGACATACCAGGGCATATTTAATACTCCCAGAGCTGGAAAAGAAGGTTTATGAAATGTGGGCTGGGATCTATCTGGAATAGATTAGATGACCCATTCATGTTCCAAGCAGCTGAACTGAGGCAAATAACACTAGGATTTGAAGACTGAAACCTCCACCAGCAGTGATGGGACAGCAGAGTTGTTCCCTGTGGACACTGATTCCTGCCCTTTCATCAACCAAGTTCTTCCTGTGGTTGTTCCTAAGGTATACATTCTATTTTCACTGTCTTTTGTGGAGATGCTAACAATATCTTTTATCTCTTACTTTGCATCTCTTTTAAGAATATTCGTGTCCCACCACAGGGGCAATAAAACCAGCAACAGAACCAAACAGGAAATATACTTTTGCTTTACTTTGCTCCTTTAAAAATCTTAACTGGAGCTCTACTTTCCTGTGCTGTATATTTTTTTCACTGTGGTTATCTTGCTGTCATTTTTCCTTCTTCTCACCCAAAACAGCTGTCTCTCTAGGATCATTTATCCTTCAGGCAGCTGTCTTGTTGGGACCACAATCTTGCTAGAATCTCTCAACAGTAAACAAAATCCTTTGTGATTTCACATGTGCACTTTTGCTGCCTTTAGATATTGCAGGGTTTTCACTCTGCCCCTTGACCTTCCTGTTTTTCATCAAGCCCTAAACTTATACACAGGGCATTAACCTGGGACTGAATTTACCTTATCCACAGGGTAATTTTAAATTTTTTATAGGCTAATACAGCTCGATGACAAGTTTCCCAAGTTTGCTAAGGAATCTCTATTGTTAAACGGATATATCCAGAAGGAGGTTAGACATAAATTTTTAAGGATGAGTTGGAGAAAGAAATTTAATATTAGTGGGTCTGGCATCCATGAAATGCCTACCAGGTATGTTGAGGAGCTGAGGAAGGAACAGAGTACCAAGTTAATTTTGCAGAGGAGAGATGAAATCATTGCTGTGTGCTGGCTTTAGCTGCTGAATTGGTCCCTCTTAAACAAGAGAATTTGGGTTATGCAAAAGCTCTGCTGGTCAGGTCATAGAACTTTGACAGTTGTGCACGAGCTTTATACAGGTCAGAACTTCAGTCCCCAGCATGCTGCATATATGAGGTTCCTTCCAGGTCTATTTTCATGAATAATATGCTTGCTTCATTAAATTGTCCGGGAAAGTTAGATATTCAGACTGCTATTCTTTTAATAATAAAATGAGTTTAGAAAAAAAAAGTCTTAGAAATTTTTTTCCCTTTTTTCTTTTTTCTTTCTCTTTTTCTTTTTCTTTTTCTTTTTCTTTTTCTTTTTCTTTTTCTTTTTCTTTTTCTTTTTCTTTTTCTTTCTCTTTTTCTTTTTCTTTTTTTTCTTTTTCTTTTTTCTTTTCTTTTTCTCTTTTTCTTTTTCTCTTTTTCTTTTTCTCTTTTTCTTTTTCTTTTTCTTTTTCTTTTTCTCTTTTTCTTTTTCTCTTTTTCTTTTTCTCTTTTTCTTTTTCTTTTTCTTTTTCTTTTTCTTTCTCTTTTTTCCTTTTTTCTCCTTTTCCTTTCTTTTCTTTTTCCTTTTGCTGTTATTCCATTTCCTTTCTTTACTTTTTCCTTTTTCTTTCTTTTTTATTCCTCTCTTTCTCTTTCTCTTTCTCTTTCTCTTTCTCTTTCTCTTTCTCTTTCTCTTTCTTTCTCTTTCTCTTTCTCTTTCTCTCTTTCTCTCTTTCTCTTTCTCTTTCCTTAGGGTATTCTAGTCATCATGAATGACAATATTTGAAAAGGAAGCTACAGAGGATGTCCTGTACATACCTACATGTGTATAAACACAACTACACCTTTAGTGGTCTTCCAGGTGTTGACATTCTCCCCACTCTGATCAGCTCAGTGTTGCTTTATTACTCACACTGCTCATGCTCTTGTAGTTTCCTCACTGAGGATTGGTCCAATGCACAGGGCTGAGGCCAAGTTTGCATCTTCTCCAATTACAAAAGGGCCATTAAGTTCAGATAATGTGAAATATAAATTTAAGAGGAATTCTGGGGAAATCATAATTAGGTGCAGAGACATTACATGAGTTTAATGACTGAGATTTAATTTCAGTTTTCAGGATTATTAATTGAGAATCCTTATTTAGCTCGTCTTTTTTTTTCCTTTAATTAATTGGAAATTTATTTTCAAGCAATTAAGGCAGAGATTCTTTTCAATCCTTAAGTGTTTGTGAGCTATATGCTAATGTTCTCTACCTTGCTTTCAAAACTCTGTCTTGTAAATTTCTTTGAGCTCTTTCTGATAACATAATAATGCCTGCATGTGTTATTTATACAGAAAAAGCATTCTCCAATTTATATATTCTGTAGGAAATGAAGTTACTTGGGACTCAGAACTGAGCATTTCATAAATACCGATAGATTAGAAAGATAGTCTGCCACAAAACCATAGAGAAGGAAGAAAATTAAGAAATAACATCATTCTGTGTGCCTCTGCAAAAAAATGGCTGAGATGTTCTGCTGTGGTGTTTTATGGATTCTAAGTTACATGATCTCAACAAGTAAAATCCATTTCCTGTAGCCCCACACACATGATGTGCCCACCCTAAAGTAATCACCTTCACTCTCAGGGGAAGAGTCACATCTCCAAGTAAGGGAAGCTGATTCCTTTCAATGCAAATTGCTTTTTGCACTCTGTATCTCAGTGGTAGAGAAATGGTTCCATGTTCCAAACCTGCACACCAACTGGGTGCTGAGGTGTGATATCCAGTGGGTTGGTACATGCATGCAGGAATTCAGCTGCTGTTTCCCTGTTTGGCATCATGTAAGAAATCCAACTTTCTCCTTCCAAAGCTCTGCATCTGGATGCATTTAAAATGTGAGAGCTGGTGCATTAATTTGGTTTTTATTCTCCTGAATCACTGCTCTAATCAAGCGTGAATGATTGACTACTAACCAAGAATACAACATAAAAGATAGCACCAATTCCTAAAGACTTAAGCCTCATAAGAAACTATTTTAATAACTAGAGATTGTTTTGCCCTTATTTTTCAGAGCTAGGTCCTGCCTACAATATGATTTTCTCCCTCTAACTCTCTAGTCTCATTTCTTTACTCCACAGCACAAAAACGCCTACTTTTCTATACTCTCCTGCTTTCCAAAAATCACCATCAAATCTGCCCTGGCACCCCATGTGTCAGGGTCCGGAAGTGCATGCAGGGTCCCTGATAGGTTCTTTTTGGAGATCTCAAAGCACAAAAGACACAGCAGGGGACACACCACTTTGCTTAAACAAAATGCACTTTTATTTAGTGCCAACAACTGCAATAGTGGGGGAGAAATAAAGAGATAGAGTGAAAGATAGAGAAAGAGGGGAAGGGGATTATAGCTACCAGTCTGAAGAGACGAGGCCCTCGGAGCTTGACGAGATGCTCATAGGCTGTCTTCTCCAGGTGGGGTCCGGACAAAGTCCTCAAAACTCTTTGAGTCTTTTATAGGGTTCCTCAAAGCGGGTGGCATCTGGCCAAAGCGGCAGCTCTCCTGGCTACATGGTGGGTGTGGACTCGTTGTTTTGGGAACCAGTTGCAACCGTCACGTCGGTGCAGGACCAAGAGTACAGGACCGAGGGTACAGGACAAACTGGTTAGGGCTCAGTCCACCATGACCAGTCCATTGTTCTCGCACTGAGTTCCCATGGCATTGCATACCAGTCCTTAAGGCTTGGCAGACTTTCCACCTCAGCCAGGCTAGAGCTACTTTCAGGGTCTGGGGTCTCAGTCCTTGGGGGCAGTCGTGAGGCAAACATGAGGGATTTTTGGACAGACCCTGACACCATGTCAGAAGTAACTCTCTGGCCAAAAGGTCCAGCCATAACACAGAACCCTCAGGCTCTGAGACAGAGAGGCTGTCAGAGAAAGAACCTTTACTGCACAGAAACACCAGCATTTTTATTGTCTCAGTGTAGGTGAAGAGGCCTCTTGGGAGGAAAAACATCAGGGAATACAAATATCTTAAGATAATGTCCAGCCAAAAAATGTCCATGAAAATATACATTAATAAAAAGCTATTTTAAGAACTGAGCTGGTATCGCCTTTGTATTTGGGATCTATCAAAATTGAAAAAGGTGAGAAAAAATAATGATATTTTAGATTAATAAAATATTATGCAGCAAAAGAAAGCATGAATAAATTCTGCTTTAAAAAAAAATTAATTGAATGGTTTAGAGGGTTTGTGGAAGAAAATATACTTCATGTTTAAATGACTAGTTCCATTGAGAAAAATCAAGCCGGTCTACAATGGATGAGTATTTATATCTATAGCTTCTCAGCCAACAACTCACCTAATTCACAAAAAAATATAATTAATTAAATCAATAAATCTCCTGAGGCTGCTTCAAAGGAAAAAAATATCATTTAATGAAATGTTCATGAAAGTGTCTCCTGGAGAAGCTCAGACTCAAATTATTTTGTGTTTCCAACTTCAGCTGACACATGGCTGGCTGCTTGGCTGTGTCTTAGACTCATGAATTCTGTGTCTCATACGCCTTTTCTTCTTTATAAATTGAGATTCCTGGATCAACCAGGAGTACACCAGTGTGGCATTTCAGGGTCAAAGTGTTTTCAAATTTTCATCAAAAGGTCAAAATCTGCCATAGGAAAACCTGATTGTTATTATTTAAAATCTATTCATTATCTTTTCTCGAGTGAAAAAATAATTTCTCAGACAGATGAAGAGTGTCAATCACTAAGTCAGACATAAAGCAGATTATGGGACCTTAATCATTGTAGGGTTGACTGGTTCAGTGTTCATATGGTCACAACATGGAAAAGTTAACTTTGATGCATAATAAATGATATCTGAATAAATAAACACTCGGAGTCATGATAATGAAGTTTCTGATCCAAAAGCAACATAGGAAATATTTGAAATAAATAATTATCTTCTGCTGTCTTTTCAAGTGAGATAGTGGCAAACAGGGGGTCTAATATAGGATGGCTTCTGTTCTTTACTGAGTTTCCAAGGTTAAGAGAGCAAATGACAAATATGATTGTTGTTTGCTATCAGTCTCCGTTTCAGTGAGCTCTTGTGAGGACCACCTTGCCTCTCCTGCTTTATTCACAACTTCAGCTCAATTACATGCATCTTTCTCAGGCCAAACTCCTTTGTACAAACACACCTTCTTCCCATAATTACTTTTCAAACACAGAGTTTTCTCAGTATTTCTAAAAAAAAAAATCATCTTTCTGAGAATCTGCTGTGTATTGGTACGAGCTCCTTATGTCTCTTTGAGATTTTTTTTACAGAGCTTTTAGTAATGTACCATCACAGTTATTTTTAAAGTACCTTGTACTGAGACCCAGTATCAGTTGCAAGATAGAGAGTCCTCACTTTTAGTCACAATTGGCCTCAATTTTTTTACTGCTTTCTTGTTTTCTTTACAAAGTACAAGTAGTTTCTAAGTTTAACTAGATTTTTCTCTCTAGCTCTTCCTCTTTTTGTCTCCTGTGACTTATTCAAATGATTAGTTTTCCCTCTTAATTAGGAACAATCTGTAATAGTGGTGCTAATATTAGCTAGGATTTAAAATGATGGATCTCTACATCATCTTACTTTGTTTTGAAACATGGCTGAAAATATGCTTGTAGGTAGAAATAGGAGCCCTGCAAGGCAAGATTTCCAGTTGAGTTATAGGATTTATAAAGGTTATAAGGATTATAAGGTAGGAAACAGCAGATGGATTTGCAAAGGAGAACACAAGGCAATGATGGCAGTTGCAATTGCAACAGTCTTTTCAAATTCTCTTTAAATATAATGTAGCCAATTTGTATTTTTTAGCTACATTTAGCACCATTTTTGTCTACCACTGGTGAAAGATTACTAGACTCCATCAGGTAAGTCATCGACTGATGCAAGTAAGTGTAACTCCATGGATATATTCCTCCTGCCCTCCTGTCCCAACACACCCCTGCAGTGCTCCCAGCTGAAACCATGAGCCCAGGTGGGCAAAAAGGCCAGTGGCCTCCTGGCCTTCTGTGTCAGCAATAGTGTGGCCAGCAGGACGAGGGTGGTGACTGTCCTTCTGTGCTGGGCACTGGGGAGGCCACAGCCCTTGCATCCTGTGTCCAGTTTTGGGACCCTCAATTCAAAATGTACATTGGGGTGCTGGAGCATATCCAGGGAAGGGGAAGGGAGATGGGGAAGGATCTGGAGCACAAATCTGATGAGGAGCATCTGAGAGAGATGTGAAGCCTGGAGAAAAGGAGGCTCGGGGATGACCTTACTGCTCACTACATCTACCTGGAGGTTGTATCCTGGTGGAGGGCAGTCTCCTCTCCCAGATTAAAAGTGAAGGACAAGAGGAAATAGCCTCAAGTTACACCAGGGGATGTTTAGATCAGATATTAAGAAAAAGAAATCTTCACCTGAAGGGCTGCGAAGTACTGGAACATGTTGCCCAGACTTTTGGTAGAGTCACCATCTTTGCAGATATTTAAAAGACATGTGGTGTGTAGGGACATTGTTTCATGGTGGACTTGGCAGCACTGGATTAACAGTTGGCCTTGATGGTCACTAGACATATTTTCCAACCAAAAAAATTCTACAATTCTATGACTCCATACTGATGAAATTTATCAACAAATTCTCTGAAGATCCACATCTCTGCTTTTAATTAACATTTTGTGATCTTATATATTTCCAGAGTCTATGACTTTTATCTTTTCCGGTTGTCATGGGCAATCAGATAAAGAAAGAATCAAGTTTTTCCAGGAAATGTGTGAATTGTTATCACAGAACCTAAGATGCAGTCACATACTCTCAGACTTCTAAAACAGAAGTTTGCTAGCACTGTTCACGTCTTCATTACTGCGCCCACCAGGACATAGAAGCTGGATATGTGGGGCTCCTACTCTTCTCAAAAGCAAAGTAAAACAAATCTATTCTCTTCTTTGCAGAGATGTCTTAGACTGGAACAGTCACTGTTGATTTCTATAAGTCTGGTTCAGTTTGCACTTTAATTTGGAGAGTTCAAGCAACAATTTCTATGTGTTAGCTGTGAAGATATGATAGGCATCGAAGGGTCATCAACTTCAGAAACTATTGCAGATGTTCCAGGGAGAAGAAAAAAAATGGTGATTATGCGTTTAGAAAAGGTATAATAGCTATGTTTGCACAGTGAACATCACACATAAATATTACAACGCCTAAATGTCATGCAAATGGAAATGTGAAGATGTAACAAATTTTGCAGCAGTGTAATTTTGGCAGTATTAGTTAAAAAAGATTTTCAGTGGAATCCAGCTAACACTGCCAAAAATACATGTAATAATGAAAATTAAGCAAACTATTGAAACCAAAACTGAAGAGTTCAGAGACTCAGCCTAGGGAGTTGTCAATCTGTTTATTCATATAATCAATTTAATATCCCTCCATCACATGTATAGTTTATCTGCTTCATGGGATCAGCCAGTTTGCTTCCAGTTTTTTTTTTAAGAAGTTCACAGGAGACTTCATTTGGTTTTCCTTTTCTTGGTGGAATTTTTGTTGGCGTCTTTAGCATCACTTACAGCTCTCAGTTTTTGCACAACATGTGTTTTCCTTCAGTTATTGATGATTATATGATGACTCCATTTTAGTTCATCACAGCAAATATAGTCAAAAGGCATTCTAGCTCTATTATTTGCAATTATGTAGATTCTAAGCATAGCATTTCATAGCACATCAGTGTTGGAGTTTCCTTTTTTGTTTGATAGGTTGCTTGAATGAATCTTGGGGATTGAGTTAGTTGCCTATTCAGAGGTGTCAAGTGTTATTTGCAACGCCCACAGATAGCTGACACATCTTCCCAGGGCTGGCAGCTGCTGCACAGAACTTGTGGGATGGTGGTGCTTGCCTGGAGCAGCAGCTGGAAGAGGAGCAGAGCTTCATGAAATGGCACTGGCCACCCACCCAACCTGGGCACAATTATCCTGCCTTTATCAGGTGGGGTTCATTTTAATACTCCTAATTGTAAGTATTTACAAATAGATGTTCACCTCCGCTTTTAGTGTCTAAGTCTTCACTGTGATTGGTTGAGATTTAAGAGACACATTTCAGTTTTTTGAATGTCATCTCCAGTGGGACGAGACATTTAGTGCACCCTGCTTTTCCTCCAGGTGCCACTCTCAGGAGTCACGTACTCTTAGGAGTTCTGTGTCATAGGTTCTTGGGTAGTCCTGGGTTCCTTTGAGTGTCCCAGGTGCCATCCCTTTGCCTGGCTCATCTGGTCAGCTCAGCCAACAGAGCCCAGAGAACAATTCAGCTGCTCCATCGACTTTAGGAGATAATAGGATCTCCCCCTCGGCTTGCATGGGTTGTGGTAATATTCAGACACTCTCAGGTAGGTATGGAGCTGTTCAAGATAGCAAGGGCACGTGGGGCTGGAAGATACCACATCAGACTCACAGCATACCCTGGGCTCTTCTGGACCAGCAGTCAGAGCCCAGGCAAGGTAACCCACTGCCTCTCAGGTGTTTGCGTGATTGAGGAGGGCCCAAAAACCACCACCAATTACAATAAGAACCCAGTGCACATTAAGAAGCAGACCCCTGATGTAGTTGTCTTAAACTGGGTCCCAACACCCGCCACTGTACTTGAAAAAAAAAAAAAAAATCAATTTTGGAAACATTATATAAGGTGTGTTATGTAAAAGAGAATGTGCAAGGTCCTCTGCTCTTGCCCAATGTGTTCTGCCTCTGATAACAGCCATAACTTTCCTATTCTATTAGGCCAGTTGTGATGGGCTGACCCCAGACAGCATCCAAATACTGACCCTGACTTTCCCTCACTCCCCTCTTGGAAGGTATGGGTGCTGGAGCAAGTTGAAGGAAGGCAAAAGGACTAGTGAATTGAAATAATAATAATTTATTAAGAAAAATAAGAGCTGTGTGTGCAAGCAAAGCAAAAATGTGAATTAATTCACTATTTCCTGTTGGTGGGCAGATGTCCAGCTGTCTCCTGGTAAGAAGAGCCTCAGCTTGCATAACAGATGCTTGGAAAGACAAATGCCATAACTCTGAAATTTCTGCTTTCTTCTCTTTACCATGAGTTTTATTGCTGAATATGATGTCATGGAATAACTCTGGTCAGTTTGGGGCAGGTCTCCTGGATATGTTTACTCCCAGCCTGTTGCTCAATCCAAACCTTCTTACTTGGGAGGGTGGGGGAAGAGGGTGAGAAAACCTCGATACAAGAGATGCCCAGCAACAGCCAAAACACTGCTGTGTTATCCACACTGTTTTAATCCCAAAGACAAATCCCCACGTGGGCTATGATAACGGAATTCGTCTGTGAAACTTCATCCCAGCCATACCCAGTTACACCATTGCTTCAGAACATGCAGATTGTCTTCTGGGTCATACCTGTGCAATACTGCAGTAAGTCCAATATTCCACTGCAATTCTTTCCCATATCATTGTTCTCATTAATCCTGAAGGTCCCTGTCACTTCTAGGACACATTATAGTAGACAACTCTGCTTTGAAGAACAGACTTGGCCTACAGCTAAACAAAAGAAAAGATGCAAGTTTTTTATTTAGGAAGATGGGAGAGGGAAAAAAAAAGGGTTTTCAAAAATGAGATAGCAGACGTCCATCCTAGCTTGACTGTCCAGTCTTCAGTGCCAAATATCTCACTGATGCAGCATCACCAAATCTGGGTGTTGTGTTTAAATTGTCTTAACTGGGAATCAGTAATGTCTAAATCAGACATACATTTGATATATGCACTTTTCAGATTCCATAGCCTTTATGAGCTACAGAACATCATTAATATTGTAGGTCCAAAGTTGTCTCCAGGTCTATTTTAGACCATCATAGCTGAGTAGAACAGAACTTTTAACAAAAGTTTAGACTTCAATCCTACACCAGTACTGCCAGGAGCCAATTTGTTGTTGTATTGTGTAAGCATATTGTGATACAGCAAGTATCATGTTTGAATGATAAGACCACAATAAAGATGGGCAGAACTAAAATAATACTTAACTAGAAAGTGTAATGAGATCAAAAAGAGGAGCTTTTGACCACATCAACAACTTCCCTAGAGCTTGTATAAAAAGCATGCTTCACAGGGGATTTACAATTCATTGTCTTCTTTATCCACTGCCTACTGACAAACTTGCCACTTGTCAGTTAATTCAGGCAAATTATTTCCTCTTTTAGCATAAAATAAGCGGTTTAAATTTTCTTTGTTAATGTAAAGCAGACTACTGGTTTGAGTGTTACTGATTGACCAAGTATCATATACACACTAGAAACTTGAGAAATTAAAATTGTATTACGCAGCACACTCTAGAGTTGAGCTTTTCTGGCACAAGATTTCTGTTAATATTTTACTTTTTTACTTCTAGTCTTTTGTGCCAGGGGTGCTAAAAAGTGAATACAAAAAAAAAAAAAAAAAAAAAAAAAAAGAAGAAAAGAACAGAAAATTAGTTTCTATTGGATTTGGGTAACTGACAGTGATTGCTATCAAATCACAGATTAAATAATGTATTCCTGAAGTTTTCAGTGCATTTACGTACATAGAGTAAAATCTCCTGCCTCTTTCCCAGTCTTCCTCTCTGGAATACAGACACATACACTGAAACTATTATTTAAAGACAAAACCCACATCAACGTTGAGCACTTCAGTGGTACAAAAATGGTGAAACAAAGATGCCTTACAGAGACTGACTGGATACCATATGTTGTTTTGAGAGGATGTTCCATCCAAGGTTAAGGCAGTGATGTCAGTCCAAAGCATGTGAAATTTCCTGAAATTTCCTGAAAATTCATGTGAATTTCCTGAAAAGGAAACTTCATCTTTAAACATCCTGTGATATTGACCATTGACCTATCCATGGGAGGGAGGTGGGGCACTCTGTTGAGGAGAATACCTAGCATGGAGTCCTTCCCCAGTCTACTCCTTTATCATTGCTAAACTGTCTGGTTTTATGGCAAAGTCTTAGCAGAGTTCTAAGCCCTGATTCAGCTTTCCAATAACTGCCAGCTCCAACAGTGCACTGCTGGCACAGGCCATGACAGGTGAAGGATTTGCTCGCTGACTATGCAAGATGGGCAGATGTTGGGTGAGAGATGGAGAAGTGACTTGCCAGAGTCAAACAAACACAAGACTCCATGTGGTGCCCTGCCAACTTTCCCTGCAGGATCCTGCCTGATAAACTCATTAAAGTTCACAGCAGAATCTGGAATTGAATTTGAATAGGCTTAGTAACACAGAAGTGTATTAATTAACTGCGAAAACAACATTAAATGTAAGAATGGTAACACCAAAGTTTATCAGTTGTGACATGAATGTATAGTAACAATAGCAGTTTAGTAACTTGGAAAGAAGTGAGCCAAAAAAGCCCTTGTAATGAATGTACACAGAGCAAGAGGAACATTATAGACTAGATCTTCTCTGTCTCCTGCATTAATCACATATAATGAAGAAACTCTACATCTATGGGGAACTGGCACATATCAGTGATATTTGATATAAATGGGATATATCAGCAGTAATACTACTGCTACTACTCTGGATATGAGTGACATGTAAGCTCTTACATCTAAAATCCAGCCCTGATGTCAGTGGAGGCTGCTCTGTCAGTGTCAATGAGTTGTGGATGGCATGGATTTGCCCATTTCATTTCAATATGCTGGAAAGGACATATTTTTCCTTATGGACACTAATAGATACTTAAGGTGACTAGAAGAGCAGAGTTGAGTTTTAGCCTGTTTTGTATCCTGGTACTTTCTCTTTCTTTTTACATAAATAAAAATGAAAAAGAAGTTTAGGAAGTTTGGCTTAACTCCAACACATATTGACAATCCAGCCATGCAAATATTTATGCTCAAATGGCTTCCAGCCTGGACAAACTTACAGTGCTCACCTGTACTCATCAAATGCCAATATCAGAGGAAGGAGATACTTTCAAATATCTGTTTATTTTGTAAAGCAGAGTCAGCCCACTCCTTTCTAAAAGTTTATCTTATAATGAGGATTTGGGTACATAGTTTAATAATGCACAACAATTTTTATTCAAGGCTGACATTTGAAGAGGAAAAAAATGAAAAAAAAAAAAAAAGAACATAACCTGACAATAAGTTGACATTTAAATTAATTTACTTTATTTTTAAGCTTCTACTGTAAAAGTTGTGATGATAATTATTTGTCTTGTATTATCTCTTTCTTTCTGATTTTGCTAGTGAAAAGGCAAAAATGGGCAATTTAATTTGCTTACTTTTAAGGCATTCAGAAATAATTTAAACACTGAAGGTGTCTATTAAGAAACAGTCTATTACATTTTTTAATGAATGTATTTTGATAAGACAGCAGAATGCAGCATTCATGAAAGCAAAGCAAAGTGTCAGAGACAGATAGCAGAATCTAAACAAACTTTGATTACCAATGAAAGCCTACACATTGGTAAGGGTACAATTAAATCCTTATAAGCAATTTTTTTTCAAATTTATGATAATAATAATAAAGGGAAAGTTAATGTCTTCAAAATAATGTCTCATAAGTGACATTCTGACTAGTTATAAATGAGGGTGAATTTTTACAATTAGTACCAGTGATAATTGCCAAATATTTAAAATTAGGGTAATCTAGTATATATAAATCTTCTTGTTGCTGCAGTTTCACAGTTAAGACTTTTTTTTTTCCTATTATGTAGTGAGTATGAGAATGTAAGTACTGGAAGGCAAGTTTTTATCTACAAATAAAGTAAATTATATCACTGGCAAAAGGTAAGCCATATAGAAGGTAGGAGGAGTTTCTTTACGCGTTCATGAAATGTACAAAAAAGCATTAAGAGGTCAATATTCTCTGGGTTACAAATGGCTGAGGCCCTGTTTCATCAGGATTGAATAAAACAATATGAATTCACATGCTGAGTTTCCTCAAAAAACAAATTCTGATGACAGCTCAGATTGACAGGGTTTCCACGTCAGAGCAGATTTCAAGGAGAAGGATCTCCGAATTTACAATCTGACAGAAAGGACTGAGGTGTTGTCTGGCTACTACTCACAGTGAATGGAGACTGTTGGAAGTAAGCAATGAGCATGTTCTGAAATCAAAAACTGTTGAAAGTTGAAAAACTACAGGCTGTGAACTCATCCTATTGCAGTGCTGCCCACTGCTTCACACAAACAGCCTGAGGGGATCCAGGTATGCATGGAAATGAGTGAAATAAGGAAGGAGGATGTCAAGTGGCAAAAACTGTAAAAGACCAGACTTTCTTGTTATGGCAAGGAGAAAAAGGAGACACGAAACATATTTGGAAAACCAATAGGAGAACTGAAACTGAAGGAAATAATGGTACTCAATAAAGGACACGAGTTTCTAATTTGACAATGAAAATCCTTGCCACAGAATACTACGGAAGCAAGAGAATATCAGGGCTGAGAAAGCAAGACAACTTTTCAATGGTCATCAGAATAACCACAATGCTAATTATTAACTTGATTAATATTTTATGCTGCTTGATAACTATTTATTCTGTAATAGATTATTGTTAGCAAACATTTGCCTTTCAAAATATCTGGCATCTGTTATTTTTGCTGTAAGTGAACCAGACCATTGGTAAACATAAACCTTTTCAATAAAGACTTTGGAATTACCTTTCAGTTCCACATGGAATTGAAACTACACTCCCTAAGGGAAAGATGGTGGACATTATGACTGAGACAGCAGGTGTTTAAAATGGTTCCTGCTGAGCTCAGTACAGGATTAAAATTTTACTATGTTGGGAGAGGTATAAGAAAACATTTTGCTGAATAGAGAACCAATATGATAAACTGAGACCTTTTCCAATTATCCTGAGGTAAATACAAGCTACAGCTCCTTCCTAAACCACATTTGAAAGCTGCACTGAATATTTCTTGATGATCAAGTCATTTTTTAAGTGTACTGGAAGGCAAGTTTTAATTTTTTCACTTTTCCTGTGTATTCAAGGGTAGATGCCAGTATGAAAATACAGGGACAATTACTAGCAACCAAAAAGGTAATTAGGTTTCAGAAAGGTTAGCATTTTATTTTTTTATTTCTTATTCTGTAATGAAAAAAGGGCTAATAAAAATGGTCACATGATTGTTCAAAGTGTTTTGAATCTTGGTTAAGTAAGTCAAACACAAGGAGGAAACATTTTTCACAGACACAGTGAGGGCAATGTGTTCTGAAGGGTTTGCACAGATACATCTTCAGTAAGGTCAAATTATGTGGTAGGTAGGGATGTTTAACATAAAATCAGTATTAATAATTCATGTGCTGAGTTGAATAGTGGAATGATAAGACACAGTGATGGGGGAAAAATAAACAACAATAAACCTGACCACTAGACAGAAACAAGGGCAGAAAAGTCTCATATAAAACAAAAGGACAATAGGAGAGGTGAAAATACTGGTTACACTGATTCAGAATTTTCTTATAAGTGCACACACAGATTAAGTGTCACAATATGACAATGATTCTGATTTCTCTTATTTGCTTGCTGGTTATCTCAAGCCAGAGTGACTCAGCACAGAACCTCACCTTGTATCTCATCAACCAGCTACACAGTGTTTATCTTCACTGCAGCTCAATATGGAGAAACAAAGCTCCCTGGATAAAGGAATATATTAGTACTATGTGAGGAAGAGAATGGACAAGGTGGTCCAGGCCTAAAAAATATTTTGAAGTCTCACACTAAGTATCTTGCAAGAGCTGAGTGAGCTGGCACCTAATTAATGTCATGCCTTTCCGGGATTCAGAAATTATGCCTTCTCTCAGCTTACAATCCTGATGAAATATCAGGAATACTTAGCATATTCCTGAAAATAACATCCTCACAAAACGCTGTTTTTTTCCAAGTGACACTTTCTGGCACATAGGTGGGCAGAGCTACAGGTCATAGTCTCAAAACAGCACACGTAAAAAGGGCAAATTAGTGGGAGGGAAGTCACTAACAGCAGGTGAGAACACCCAGTGAGAATGACCAGGGTACAATAAACTCCTTTTCCCGCTCCTCAGGTTTATATATCAACAGCCTTTCTCACTCAGCAGACTAGTGCTTTAAGATAAGGGCAGAGATGAGTAGAAAGTAGAGATGAGGACTCACTTGAGAGAAGTAATATTTCTGGCCCTTGTGTGCCTTCTTCCATGTCTCTGTGAGAAAAGTAGTAACTCCCTGCAGTGCCAATTCCAGGGGAACCACATTGTGTGACCTGCTGAGTCTCCATTTCATTTGAGGTCTCTTATAGAATCATAGAAGAATTTGGGTGGGAGGGGACCTTTAAAGGTCATCAAGTCAAACCCCCTGCAATAAGCAGGGACATCTTCAACTAGATCAGGCTCAATACAACCTGACTTTGACTGTTGCCATGGATGGGGCAACTACCATATTTCCGGGCAACCGGGCCCAGTGTTTTACCACCCTCATTGTAGAGGATTTATTCCTTATATCTAGTCTGAATATACCATCTCTTAGTTTAAAAACAATACCCTTTGTCCTGTCACAACAGTCTCTTCTAATAAGTCTGTCCCCATCATTCTTAGAAGCCTAATTGAAGTATTGAAAGACTGCAGTGAGGTCTCCCTGGATCCTTTTCTTCTCTGAACAACCCCAGCTCTCTCAGACTGTCTTCACAGCAGAGGTGTTCCAGAACTCTGATCATTCTGTGTCCCTGTTCTGGACTCACTCCAACAGGTCCCACATCTTGTCTGCACTGGGGACTTCAGAGCTGGATGGACACTACAGGTGGAGTCTCACCAGAGTAAAGTGAGGGGCAGAATCCCATCCTCCACCTGCTGCCCACACTCCTTTGGATGCAGCCCAGGATTAGTTGGCACTCTGGGCTGTGAGTGTGCTTTGCCAAGTCATGTCCAGCTTTTCATCTACCAGTAGCCCCAAGTCCTTCTTCTCAGGGCTCTTCTCGATCTATTAATCCCCCAGCTTGTATTTATACTAGGACCTTACACCTAGCTTTGTTAAATTATGGGAGATTCCCACGCACCCACTTCTCAAGCTTGTCCAGGTTCCTCTGGATAGCACCCTATCCTTCAGGTGTGACAACCTCCCCACTCAGCTTGGTGTCAATTCCAAATTTTCTAAAGGTGCACTTGACTCTACTGTCGATGATATTGAGGAAGAAATTAATTATCCCTGGTCCCAATACAAACCCCTGAGTGATGTCCTTTGTGTCCCTCCAGACACTTTGACATTGACCACCACCCTCTGGATGCAACCACCCAACCAATTTCTCACTCACCACAGTCTACCCATCAAATCCATTTCTCTCTGACTTAGAAGGAAGGATGTTGTAGGGGACTATGTGAAAGCCTCTACGGAAGTCCAGGTAAATGACATCAGTAGCCCTTCCCTTGTCCACTGATGTGGTCACTCCATCATAGAAGGCCCCTTAGTTGGTCAGGCAGGACCTTCCCTTGGTGAAGCCATCCTGGCTGTCCCAAATCACCTCCCTATTCTCTGTACACCTTAGCATGGTTTCCAGGAGAGTCTGTTCCCTGATCTTCCCAGGCATGGAGGGAAGTCTGACAGGGTGGTGGTTCCCAGGGATCTTCTAAAAATAGTTGCAATACTTTCCTTTTTTCAGCCACCAGGGTCTTCGCCTGAGTACCATGACTTTTCAAACATCATGAAAATAACAATAGACAATTGGCAATAACATTAGACAATTCCCTAGTGCAAAAACATCAGCCAGCTCCCTCAGGACTCTGGAATACACCTCAGCAGGTCCCACAGGTCTCAGCTTTCTGCCTCCCTCTTTTAGCTGAGCAGAAGCTTTGGGACCTTTCTTTTTGGGGCAGGAGGACTCTTTGGGTTACATTCTTGCTTCACAAAATATTTACAACCACAGATAAATGTAGAGTGGAGGGATTTCTGGAGGTCATCTAGACATCACCCCTGTCATAGCAAGACTAGCTTTAAAGTTACCTCCAGCTGTCTGTTAGATCAGGTCCTTGTCCAGCTGAGCTGTGGCAGTCCTCAGGGATGGAGAGATCACAGTCTCTGTGGTTAACCTATGAAGAATGGGTCTGTTTAAATAATCATTCCCTGCATTTAACTGCAATCTCTCTTGCAGCAAATGTGACTATTTCCTCTTTTTTCTTCCTCTTCATCTTTGAGAAAAGCCTTTGTTTTTCTTATAGCTACCCTTCAGGTAGTTGAACATAGCAAACAGGTCTCCTCCTAGCCTTCTCTTTTTGAGGCTAAAGAAACCTTATTTCTTAAGCCATTCCTTGTTGATAATGGAACCCAGAATCACTGCTACACCTTTGAGCTTGACAATCTGGTAAATTTAATACTCACCAAACAGTGCACCCATCCAGTGCATATATTCTCATTATGACTGTGAGGATACTAAAGAAACTGTGGTGCAAGTTTTCCTAAAGCTGATGTAAATTATTTAAATCCCATCCCACCCATGGTCGCAGACACTACTATTTCAACATGGAAAAAAAATCAGTTTGATCAGGGACAATTTACCCTGATTTATTACACATTATTTATCCAGACTCTGTTCCCAATTATCTTATCCCTTGTGTGCCTGGAAATTGCTTCTACATATAAAACTCCTTTATCAAGAAGCCCTAGAAAGTACCTAAAGAAGCAACCTCTGTAATCCAGCTCTGTTTCTGTGCTCCAGCAAGAAGATTTCCCATTCTTCACCACAGCAGAGATAAGAATAGTAGAAGTGTTTGGATTGGAAAGAATATTAAAGGACCAGCAGTCCCACTTCCCTGGGCAGGGTTTCCATCCTTTAAGAATTTAATATAAAGTGGAATACCAACAAGGGACAAGCTGCATGACAACTTGCAGTTTGACTTACAGTTTCTCAAGGAGTTTTGTATTCCACAGGTCAGGAGCTACAAGAAAAAAGGTATGATTTATAGCATACCCTCACCTGGTGTGTTGTAAAATCAAAAATTGATTTTTTGAATCCTGATTTTGGATCTTGAATTCAATGTGCACTGGTGTTGACATTAGAGCTGTGAGACCTCTAATATATTTGGTTATTATAATGCCTAAATTTGTCACTTTAGTCCTTAACCTAAGGGTTTGTGTCCCACACTGATACTTGGGAAATCCACTGTGTGCTTCAATGGTACTCACAGAGTAGGTGGAATTGAAGGTGACATAAACATTATTTTAATGACGATGCGAGAAGTTTGAGGCTGGAGTCAGGAAGATCTGACATAAGTGTGCCTCAGTAAATTTGCAGCCTTGAGTCACACCCTCAGAATTCCCACACATTGTCAGGCAGAGAATGCATCTCAAAAGCAGTAAATACAGACAGAAATGATTTTAAAATAGCAAATAGGAAATTCAAAGAAAGTATCAAGCCTTAGATACCACATATATTTTTGTTTAGCAAGGTGACTCAATACAGGAAGATGAAGCTCAGTTATTATGGTATATCTAAAAGAAGGCTAGGGAAAAAATTATTGTTCTGAAAACTTACCAAAGTCCTGGATTTGGTTTTGAAGTTCCCATGTTCTGTTCTTGCTCTGGACGTAGATGTTCACAATTACAGACCGTTGCTTATGCAAAGCAAGAGACTGTGCATTTCAGAAATCCTTTTTTTTTTTTTTTTTTTTTTTGTAAGAATATTCAGAGTATGTAAGATGATAAAATAATTAGAGAGGTATTTTCTAGGAAGTGTGAATGCCTGGACAGTATTCAGAGGAGACACGAGTACAGAGAGGTGTTTCTTCTTCTTTTCAGTGGCCTGGGCTTATTTGGGTTAAATCTGAACAAAAAAGCATATGTGTTTTTATTCCTTTTCTTCCTCTGCATTCTGTGAGTGATAAAACTTGAGCTGTGCTGCCAAAATAATCACAGCTTAAAAAGCTGCTTTAAGGGATGAGGATTATCTCAATTATCACAGCTCTTCCAAAGGTATGAGCATAGAGGACATCAATCTGATAAGAAAAAAATGCTTGTATGTTGTGTTCCCATATCTATAAATTCTATAATACACCCAGAGGCAGCAATTCTAGTCACGCTCATGCTGTGCCTTACCCGTTCAAGTAAGAGATCAGAATAATTCTGAGTCCTGAAGCCATGGAATTCTGATACCAAGACCCGACTGTAAATTGTCTGCCTCTTCATTGGAGGTTAACAAGGGGGCAGCTCTGCTGCAGTTCCACCGTGGCAAAACAGACACCTTGACCTTCCTGAATCCTGGAAATGCTTCTGGTGGTAGACCAGGGTGTAGACAGCATGCAGAGCCATCCTTTTGTAGTACAGCAACCACTGAATGGTGTGCAGCACTCACCAGTTTCCTTTCCAGACCCAGGTACAGACTGTGCTGAAGGGACTACCAACAAGATGGATCTCACAGAGAGCTCAGCTGTTCCTGAGCATCCTGCACATCTCTGATTGTGACTGAAACTGCTCCTTGATGTGCAATGGAAAGATGCACATGTTGTTGATAGCCTGTCAGCAAAGTGCACTGTTTCTAAGCAGGGGCATGTCTGCTTAATTGTATTATGTGTGCATGACTTTCAGGCAGCATAAGAGCACTTGACTCTGTCTCCTCTGTTCAGATACTTACAGTGTCTTCACAACACCCTCCTGCTCCTTTTGACTTCTGCCCCATGTAATTAATTCTTGCACCCACTTAAAATCACATTTTGACCCTTCTATAAATACCCTGAAAATCACATTTGTGGATAAAGTCACAATGTGGATTGTATAATTGGAGGACCAGTGACTACATGTGACTGCAATACTTTTACCTTCCATGGGCCTCACCTCTGTTCAAAGCTTGGAAGGTTTGACCATCACACCAAGACCCTGAGCAGGCTGAGGTAGGCAGAAGCAGTATGGCAGGCTCACTCCACTTAACAAGAAAGTTGGATCTTGCCTGCCTGTTGCATTTCTTCTGTTTCTATTATTTTTCAATTAAATAACTATAATAATGGGAAATTACATAATTGGTTGATTTGGTTTCTGGAAACACAACACGTGTGTCTTTTGAGCTGAACAGACTCACAAAGCCAGCAGACAGCGGAAATGGCAACAAGAGACAGAATGCTGTATTAGACTGGAGTCAGGACAGAGCTGTTAAAAGTTAAACGGCAAAGAAACTTCTTCTATGGACTCAAAATATGTATGCTGGTGTTATTCTGATATCATTGGCAAATCCTTTGTGATCAGGTACCTCAATTATACAAGGCTGTCAAATTGAACATTAGACTTATTTACTAATCCTGTCTCTGGCACTGAGTCTGTCTGACTGAATGCTGTAATCCTGTTCTCAGGTATAACTGCTCTAATGTTGCTGTGTCTTCTGAGTAACAGGATGTTACCTTAGCCATTATAAAATGAGCTGATTTTGAAAACAAAAAGAAGATAAAATAGGCTAAAGATTGCAATTCATAAAGCTGGGAAACCTGATGGAGAGAACTGTCTTTTCAAAGATCAAGTACAGCTATTTGCAGCAAAATTGCAGAAAATAAGTAGGTTTTACTCTCTCTTGTGTGGTGGTTCTGAGCAAGCATCCATGCTTGAATAGGGTTTTAAACAAGTACATTTTCTACCTTTCCAGAGGCTGCTAAACTGGTTAGTAAGCTGAGGGGCAGTGTGGGAGCATCTGTTTAAAGCAACAACATTGTTCCCTCTGCCCTTACTGAGCCAACACTTTTCTCTCTCACTTTGCAAGGAACGGGACAAGTTGGAAAAGAGAGAGAAAATGTGTAGGTCATTAAAAATATAATGAGGTGAAGCAAAGAACACTTGAAAGTTGGGATCTGGCAGACAGGCCAAACTGTTGAAGCAGCAGAAAGCATTATTGATAGGTGATATCAATAATAAATGTGAATAGGAGTTAAGAAACAGCAAGGAGGATGAGAGTGCAGATCTGTACTTAAAGAAGAGGGATGAAACATGCTTGGGCTAATGAGACAGTGGCTGCTGCACTAAGGGCAGGGGGTTACTTGCTTCAACTTCTCTTTTGGCCTTGCAAATGCAGGAAGGAAGTGGGAAGATTATGGGATCTTCCTTTCTTGTTCTCCTGCTGAGGAAATCTCTTCTTTTCTCTGCTTCACTGAGGTCAAGGTAGTCATTTAGTAACAGCTCTTCTAGAGAAAAAGCAATGCTAAAATTTCCAAGAGCAGAAGGTGGAAGAGCAAAGTCAAATTGTAGAGCTGGAGATGCAGACACAGCAGCAGCTCTGTAGGAAGATGATGCAGTTCATGTTCAGGAGAGGGGTGTAGGGTGGTTCTTAGTTATGGCCAAACCATGCACACCATGTTAACCAGAAGGCACTGCTTGGATGTTTCCTTCAAGCAGGGCAACCAAATCATCTCTTTTATTGTCCTGTCTTCCATGTTTGTGCTAAGTACATCCTAGTACCTCTCAAATTAGTGTTCATGCAAAGGTAAAAGAAGATTATTATCAATACTGGCCAACTAAGATTCACAGAACTGTACTGATGAGAAATTGTTGCTAGTCAGATAGAACTTGATCCTGTTGCTATTGACTTTTGCAGAGCTGAGGAACCAGTTTCTGTAGTTATCTTCACATGTCATCTCAGTGCACTTCATCAAGTATCACACATTTTTAGGAGCATCTCTGGAATCCCTGAGTGTTCCAAAGATACAAAATGTCCCTGGAAATCTCATGTGATTTCCACTAAGGATTTCAGAACCTTCTCTCAGGATGGAAAAGTAATGATTAAGTTGCTATTCTTGTCTTGATTTTGTATTTCTAATCAGGAATATGAAAACAAAATTATAAATTGGCTGATATCTTCTTCAGAACTCCCAAGAAAGCAGGATTAAAAACCAGAATATTGGTGTATTGGGAGAAAACATTCTACCTCTATAGTGAATCACCTCTATTTAGCTAACTCATATGCTTTTTCCTGTTTGTTTCCAAGCAACGCTGACCCTTCTCCTCAACTCCAGATCACAGGATAGTCTGAGCAGGAAGGGACCAACAAGGATCATCAAGCCCAGCTCTAAAGTGAACAGCCCATACGAGGATTAAATCTACAAACCTTGGTGTTACAGCATCGTGCTCTGACCAACTGAGCAAATCTCAGGGCCATTCACTTGGTAAGTACTGAAGATGTGAGTTCTAAAACAGACTGGGTGCAGCCATCAGTCTCAGACAATCTCTGCCAATCGAGGATGAGTTCTCCTGTGTATAAGTGCAAGGCATATCAAGAAAGGAGGATTTGAAAATATAACAATCTTTCTAAGGACTGAAACAATTAGACCTGATAGTAATATACAAAGAAATTAAAAGCTGTTTCCAGCAGCTGTTGTAAACAGATATTCTTCTCCAAAAAAACATACTAAAATCACATATTTTTAATAGGTACTTAGTTTAGATATATTCATTGAGATTTCTGCCTTTCCTCTTTTCTTTATCCTTAGACTCAGGAGGGAAAGTTTGATATAAGACCACAGTGCGTGATATTTTTTTCTGTTTACAGAGTATTTGCAACTGAATATCCTTCAGGGGAGTTTTCTACGGTGTAATTTCCATGAAACTAGGGAGAAATGGAATTATTTCCTGTCTCAAACTAAACTGAATTTATCTGTTACAAAAATCTCAGTTGTTTCTTAGTGTTGCCTCCAGGTGCTGCAGAACTCTCTCCTACTTGTGAGGGCTCATTTTCACCCTTGAGAACTTCAGATAAGTTACCCCAGAGAAGAATTAGGTTATATAGGTTTTAAACAATGATTTAGAGCCTAGTACCTAGAATAAAGGGCAGTAAACCCCTGCAATATCATTTAGTCTGGGCACCAGTGAGTGCAGTGTTGTGCCTTTTAGATATCGGTAAGTGCACATTATGTAGTGTCCATCCCCCAAGAGCCTCCTCCACAGTCCAAGTGCCTGCACTGCCCAGGAGCATTTCTTGACACTTACTGTACCACTTGTCTCACTTAATATCATCCCATTACTCTTAGTTACAGCCCCTTGATTCACTTTTTAAAAACCTCACATTTCGGCTGCATAAACCTGCCATACTTTAGAGGCAGATTCATGTTGTGTTAACCAACACACAGAAAGCACAGCACACACTTTGCAGTGGACAGTGTCCTCACTTCAGGTTGTGAAAAGAAATAAAGAATAAACCTTAACAGATTGTGTTTGGCTACAGGTGGTGTAATGAACTGAGCCTGGGGTGCAGTTCCTCTGATCCCAAAACACATATTTGAAGAAAGTTGATAAGTTATGTAAAAGACCACACTGCAGATACTTAAACCAAGGTGATATAGGACATGGAAGAAGTTCCAATTTAACTGAAAGAAACCAGTTTTAGATTGGATATTAGGAAGAAATTCTTTACTGTGAGGGTGGTGAGACACTGGCACAATTTACCCAGAGAAGCTGTGGATGCCCCATCGCTGGGATTGTTCAAGGCCAGGCTGGATGGTGCTGGAAGCAACCTGGTCTAGTGGAAGGTGTCCCTGCAGGGTTGTTGGAACAAGATGATGTTTAAGGTTCCTTCCAACCTAAACATTTCTATGATTCTGTAATACATATTTCACCGTAGGTCATTGTGACAAACCATCCCAAAAATGTCAGCTGTCTCAAAGGTTGAATTCTCTCCAGCACCAAGAAAAGCAGAGCACTGAGAAAGGGTCAACATCACCTCATCCCTCCCCATTGTCACCACTGCATAGCCTGGATTATCACCCCAATTTCCATAATTGTGTCATCATTCTACAAGTTGCTTTGTATTCTAATTCCAGCCTGAAAGTGTCCACCCAGTTACTTTTCCTCTGAACTCCAAGTATCCCCTGTGCCACAATACTGAAGGGACAATATGAACATCTCGCCTGGTCTATCTTTGGGACATCCTTCTTTACAAAGCCCCAGCTGCAGGTGTGATGAGCACCCAGTGGTGCTTTCCTATATAATAAATGTATGTGTATAGGTAGGAGTTTAGGTATTCTTTAATCTTAATTTGATATAATGATTTATAAAGAAAGCAAGTTAAGCACCCATGTTTTATATCTTACAGTAGGGAGTTAAGTTCTCAGACCTGTATTCTACTCTTGTTATCAACATGGAAAAAATAAACTGTTTTTTCTGACACTATTTGAGTAATCTTTTTTTCCCCCTAGCTGAGCTTTTTTTGTGACTGTTATCTATATCTTCAAGCGTAAGCATGTGTTATTGTGGACAGCCAGAACCAAATGTTTCAGTATTGCCTCGGTGTGCTTGCCATCCTTCTCTGACTTCAGTTTATGTATAGATTACAGCATTTGCTGCCATAATGCAATTTTAAAAGTAACTTTTTGCTTGCTGAAGGTCAAAAGGACAAAAGGTCATTCTATTGCAATTACTTTTCCCATCATTTAAAAAGAAATATTCAGGTCACGTTGCTTAAAAATTGCCCCCCTCCCACCCCCTCAATATTTCATTTTTTTACTTCCTGCCAATTGTACTTTGCCAGGGAGTTGCCAACATATTGTTAAGAACTGTGCCTTGTGCTGTTCATCTGACCTGTAGGCAAAAAGAAGTTTTCATCAGAGAAAACAACCTGCTTTTCTGTAAGAAAACATTTTCCTTAATGGAAAAAAAAAGGTGATGCTGGAGTGAGCAAGTATTTTCAAGAACATATTGGATTTTTTTCTGCAATCAAGCATGTATCATTTTTGAAATAGAAGGTTATATCTGTCAGCCTCCTGGCTAGGAAATGTCATATTAATCCTGACTTCACATGGACACTGTGACAGTGACTCCACCCTTGATCAACCATTTAGTGCCTGTTCAGTCTAGTAAAGAATCTTCAGACTCTCGTTCCACTGTGATGTGGCTTTAGCTTATAAATCAGTCAGAGAATCCTTTTCCTCTCTTCCCTCCCTTCGCCACATTAATATTGATTATTTGGAGGTAAGGAGTCCCAAGGAGTGGAAATGGATACGCCTCATTGCCTTGAACAATTCTTTTCCCTCTATTGGGACAGTACAAGGTAAATTAATAGTGTGCTTGCAGACACTAGATAATGTTAATGTACTCGCTATTGATAGAGTGAAATAACATGAGTAACTTCAGCTTTGCTTAAAACAAAACATTAATTTTCCAAGGCCACTAGGATTTATGCAGCTGGTCGGTGTAACACATACAATCTTTGCTTTTAAATATGCAACATTTGCGTTTTTAAACACAAGGCAGGATTTTATTGCCAGATGAAAGACAAAAGGGGATTTAAATTCACTGCTTATGCTCTCAAACTCTTGCCTGCCTTTAATCTAAGTCCCTGCTCAATTTTGTGGGTAAGAAGATGCCTTTTGTACAAGGAAATAATACAGAGCAGTCTTATCCCCCTGTGATCCTCTGGCTATGTAAAAATGCATAGGAAATCTGTAAGTGCAAAAGCTGTACTTTCGTATATGTTTCAAAAAAGTAAAGTCAACTTTCTCATTTCATTGGGCTTGAGTTAATATTACTGTTAGCATCTGGCACAGTGCTGTGTTTTGGATTTAATATTAGAATAACATTGATAACAAATTGATGTTTTGGTTGTTGCTCAGTAGTTCTTTCTCTAAATCAAGGACTTTGCAGTGTCTCAAGCTCTGCCAGGGAGCAGGTGCACAAGAATCCCCGAGAGAGTAAGGCCAGGAGAGGTGACCTGAACAGGACAAAGGAATATTCCACAGCACAGAATGGCATGCCCAGTATATAAACTGGTCGTGAGAGGACAATTACTCCTGGTGGGCAGTCTGGGCAGTGGTCAGTGAGTGGTGAACAATTTTTACTGTGCATCACTTTTTGTCTTGGATTTTATTCCACTCTTTCTTTCTTCTTCTTCTTCTTCTTCTTCTCCTTCTCCTTCTCCTTCTCCTTCTCCTTCTCCTTCTCCTTCTCCTTCTCCTTCTCCTTCTCCTTCTTCTCCTTCTCCTTCTCCTTCTCCTTCTCCTTCTCCTTCTCCTTCTCTTCTCCTTCTCATTCCTTTATTTCAAATATTAAACTGTTCTTATCTCAACCCATGAGGTTTTTAATTTTTTTTCCAATTTTCTTCCCAGTCTTACTGTAGGTGGAGGGGAGTGATGAAACTGCTTAACAGTATTTAGTTGCCATCTGGGGTTAAACCTGACAACATGCTAAAAACAAAGGCATTGAGGAAAGCTTAACTTTCACATCCATCCATTTGGCTGCTCTGGGAAATTATGGCAGACATGTTGGACGAATTAGTGGGTATTTTACAACAGCCTGGACCTCTGCTAGCCTGAACCACAGACAGTGTTTGAGCCACAAGGCTTTCTTGATCTGGAGACAGATTTGAAGTTCCTGCAGTCCACAGCATGGATTGCTCCCACAGTCATCCTGCCTTTGGTGCACGAGGAGCATCGCCTACGCTGTGATGGGAAACGCAGAGGAAACTGCTAGTGTGGAATGTAGGTGAATCTAATGTCAGGTTGGAGATGGCTGCAGATCTGCAATTCAGCCTAGCAGGGGTCACAGCACAGCAGCCTGATGGGAGGCAGGAAAAGCATTGCCATGCAGGCTTGACCCCAGGTTGCCATTTCCCTTCTGGTCCCACCAATTTGCTGCACAACTCTGTGTGACTCACCTGAACTTAGAGTTTACCTGTCTCTAACACCAGCATAAACTATGGGTAGAAATTGAATTCTAGCAATTTTGGCTCTGCTTTTCTCCTTGCTCTCTGAACCTAATTTCTACAAATGTGTTTCTAGTTCATAAATACTCATGGAATAGCTCATGTAAACAAATTTTGTCTGCACATTATTCATGCTCTGTTTGCTTTGATTGTGCAAGTTCCTGTAGATGTGAATGGTCATAGAAGTCACATACTGTTACTTCTGGTACCTGACTGGATGTGGATGACTGTGTTTTTTAGACAGGATAATGAACAGCTAGTAATAAATAACAAAATATACAGAGTGAATATTTGGAGGAATAATTATGTGTGCTGGAAATCACGAAACTTTCAGGATTTGCCAGCATTCTCCCTTCCAAACAAACTGGTATTCAGTTGAAAGCTCATGAATGATAGATAATCTCATCTCACAAATAATGACAGTTCAAACCTCAATTAAACAAGCTTCACAAAACCCCTGGGAGATAGACAGCTCCAACTAAATATTTAGTTATATTACTAAAACTGATATGTGAATATTTTCACAAAGAAGTTTGGCATTTGAGGAGCATTTTAATACCATTCAAAGAAAAGCACTATTGCAAATGAGTGAAAAATACCATTATTATATTTTTCAGATTCCAGCATGCAAGAAAATTAGATGAAGGATACTCAAGGTACCAGCTTTGGTGGACTGATTAAGGAAAACAGAATCATTTACTTGTGACAGGTCAGCCCAGAGCCTCTTCTAGTCTCAATGAATTCTAGAGCTACTTGACAGTCTGCCAACCCACAGAGCAAATGCCAAAAATTCCTTCTCACTATGTGCAAATTAAATAATGACTAAATATAGACTCAAAGCACAGATAACTTGCACATATCCAGCTTGTCAGGAGAGAGCAAGACCTGGTTCCTGTTTCAGTAGTTACAAATTTATAAGTAGACCTTACAGAATTCATTATTTTCTATTTTTGTTAAGGTACCACCAGTCTTCAGGGTCATGGAAATGGTGAAGGCATCTTGATAGCTCTCTGATGGGTGAGTACATCCCTGTAGAGTGCTGGTAGTGCAAGTCCTAACCACAGTCACATTTTTTTTTGATTCCACATGTGCCTGAGATGTCATAGGAGGAACCCCACAGCACAAGTGGGGGCTGCAGATCATGATGTTTATCTGAAAGGACTTGTGTTCAAAGGATAGAGTTTATAGGAGCTTAGCTTTTAGGAGCTCACTCTTTATCCTATTTCACTACTGTAGAGTTTGAAGTGATGTAGGATGCATGACAAGAGTAAATTAAAGCTTCCTGCAATCCTTCCAGTGGTTCTTATGTTGGAGCACTTTGGATACCAACCTGCTATACTCTTACCATATACTTTATTCATGAAAGGTATTGGGGAATCTCATTACCCAAGAGTTCCTCAGAGGGAAGATATCCTATAAAGCCCCACGTTGCTCCGAGATAGCTTTGGACATTGAGTGCACAAATGCAGGTATGAACTGCACTTTTATTTGGGTGCTCAGCAAGGAGAGGAGAACACAAACACCTAGTGGGCAGAAAGTAGTGAAAAATATCGAGAGTGAAGCTGTTCATGCCAGTGTTATTCTGAACTAAATCAGTGTTTATGCTAACAGGAATAGGATCTGGATCAGGCATGCTTTCTCTACAGCTTTCCATCTTTTTCATCCTACTAAACAAAGATATGTTCTCTATGCTGTCACATCAACAACCTTCTCCATAAAACCAAAGGAACAGTCTCTGCAGCCTCATATTTGTAAAAAAAAAAAAAAAAAAAAAAAAAACCCACAAAAAAAACCAAGGCTATAACCTTTGAATTAGCAAAATTACTTGTTAAACTAGACCAAGAAAACCCTGCTGGCCTCCCAGAGCCAACAGCAGTTCACTTTCGGTTGCACTGCCAACTCTCATGAACTGGCTCTCCCTTTTCCTTCTTTCCCCAGTAGGTAAGCACAGTTTACAGCCTTCAAAGCAGCCAGCTTTCTCCTGTCTTTCCTTTTGTAGGTAATGCTCCCCGCTCTCAAAGTAGGAAAAAAGCTGGGGTAAGTTTCTATTAAGCCAACACAGCTCTTCTTTAAATCTCAAGGCATTGGTTCTCTTACCCTCTTGAACCTTTCATACTCTGAACAGCTTGTGTTTTTCACTTTTCTTTTACAGCTGGAGCTTCTGAAAACTTACTCTTTTTTTCTGCCTCATGCCTGGAGACATTTTTCTTCTCAGAATGTTTAAATTCCCTTGTACTACAGGGTAAAGGAGCCGATGCATGTTTGCAACTTAATCAGGATATTGTCAGGTTTCTTCCCCAGTCCAACACGTACTTGGAGAAAAAGGCTTAGAAATGGCAGAAAAATCTGTGACATGTTACATGGCAAGAAAGCACCCTATGCTTCCAGGGCCACACTGGGAGTTAGACCCTACAGAGGTCTAGTCCCTTTTTTTGGCATTGATTTCTGGTCTGACCTTTGCCCAGTTGTTAAATCACTGATTTTCAAAGGTGCTGAACGACTGCCAGTAGGTCTTTTGTGACTGAGGTCAGTAAGAGCTTGGCAGCTGGAAGCCAGAATTTCATCTACTCACTTCAGTTGCAGCTGTGGGTGTTTTAAAAATCATATAGCTGGAGAAGGCAGACTAGACTAAGGGAAAGGTTAAGTCAAAAACAAGTTGGAAGCATTTTTAGCTGTGCTTAGTTACTTCAAGATATGATTCTGGTCCAAATGTTGTCAGACAGATTAGTGACTAATCTGAAAAATAAATTAATTATTTGTCAGTAAAAGCTGTTCTGTAGAGTGAATGATTGATTAAAAATGCAACACAGGACCTTAGCACCTGACATAGGTCTTGTTAACAGAGATCAGAATTATCAGATGATGTCACACCACAAAATAAGGCCATACAAACTGTGCCACTGTGTCTTTGGTACCATGTCTTACACAGTTTTGATACTTACACACTGTGGATACAGTATCATCTATTAGGGAATGGACTGAATTTTGAAGTTTGAAATCCAAAACAATGTGACGTACCTGGAGTATTCTGTGGAAGGCATCACTGAAATCTAATTTAAAATAACAATTCAGTGGAAAGCTCAATTTCACATTTTTCTGCAGTCAAATACCATTTATCTACATCTACTTCCTGTTACCTGTATGGAGCTGTGAAATCACCCTCAAGGAAAAACAATATAAACCCCATCAGGTTCAAATCCTGTAACTAAGCATCTTGTATTTAGTGCCAGAAAAATGCTTAATCCAGCCATAAGAATATGTGTCTATAATTTTCTTTGAATTTAAAATGACTGCATATCCCGAGAGAAAAGAATAAAAGAAACTGCATTTCTGGATGAAGGCTGAATGGAACTGAGCTGCAAGCAAGGAGAGGGGACTTAATGATTGACTTACATACACCCAACAGTGCTAACTAATGGATATTACAAAAGGCCTGCCCCACACAGGAGCTGGGCTGTTTGCAATAAACTTGCTAAAGGATGTACTTCCTTCCTCACCAAAGGTTAGGAGCGTTGGAGTATCGTGGAGCAAAGGATGTACTTCCTTCCTCACCAAAGGTTAGGAGCGTTGGAGTATCGTGGAGCAAATCTCCACTGGCATAAATTGCCATAGGTCCAGTGACTTCAGTGTTGCTAAATTGGTTATGCCAGTAAAGAATTAGACCCTACTGCTGGCTTAATGTTTCATTATGGAGAAATCAGGCAGAGCCTTCACAAACTGCAGAAATGAGAACACTTCCAGCATCCACATTTAAATGCATCTTCTTTGCCTCTCCCCAGTTATAAATAGAATTGGTTTTGAAGAGTTCGAACAGTATGAACATTTTTCATTCACATTGCTTGTCAGTAAAAAATAGCCTTTCATTTCCCATTTCCTCTCCCAGATATTCTAGCCCTGTTGATGTTTTGATTTGTTTGGGCTTTATTTCATCATGCTTTCTCAAACAGAAATAAAAGCAACCTGTCTTTGACATGGACTTTTGTATCATTTCTACAAAGTGAAAAGCTTTTACTTTTTCACAAACATTTCATTTTTTTCATCATCACAAAATGACGCAGGGCATTATCCTATGCTTCCTTAATCAGACAGATCAACATAATTCCAAAAGGGGTTGGATGTTTAGATAGCTAACTAGGCCAAGGCTAATTTAATCATTAGTAATTGATGATTTAAACTGGCAATTTCTAGTAAAGATGTTAATTCATATCAAATTTCAGGAGAAAAGCCAACTATGTGATGTGATTCTGACTGAGGTGAAGTTGTCTTCCTTGGTGCCTGGAGGCCTGGAAGTCCCAGATATAAAGCAGCAGGGAAGAAGAATGATGGATCCAACTCTGAATAACATTTCAGATCAATTCTTTGCAAGATTTTTGTTTTTTAAAAAGCTAAGCTGCCTTATCTTCTGACCAGCTCTACTTGCAAATATCAGTTGTGTTCAGAGAAGAATCTGTTTTATCGACTGCTTTCTTCTAAAAACAGCAATTCTGACTTCCGTTTCAAAGCTTACATTTCCTGTTTTGGTATCTATTTTTTCATCCTCCTCTTTGAGCTGTTCTTCACAATTTTATTGCCAGAAGAATCACATCTTTTCCTTGCTGCTTCTCTAAGTCAGTGCTTCTCCTGATATGTCTTTATAATTATTCTTTGACCCTTACAATATGGAAAATTTAGCAGGGAGTCACCTGGGAGAGTCTCTCCAGTGGAAACATAACTCCTGTATTGTGGGGAGGTGGGACAACAATCTAAATGGAATTGCATTGAGTGGAAGATGAGTGTGTGCACACAGCACTTGAAGGTGCTGGAGGCAGAGGCATTCTCCATTACCCCATCCTTCCTCATCACCTCCCAGAAAGACTCATCCCCTCTCAAATTCCCAAGTTAGCAAGGAAGGGAGTACCAGGAAAATCTCCTTGCTTCTGGTGGTTTTTGTAGATTTTTTAGATTCAGCATAGATTTTTCTCAGGCTTTTCCTTTCTGTTCTCTAGTGGATATTTGGGATGAGTTTTCCCACAATGCACCCAGATCAGATTTCACATTTTCCTCCATATAATTTAATTGTTTCTCTTCCCAAGTTTCTGTTCCATCAAGTTCCTTGTATTATTGGCCTGTCCACTCTGGCATTCATGATTCCTACCCTTTTAACCCCACCTGGAGATTTTATTGTGGTGCCTTTATTCCCAGTTTCTGACCATATAGACTGGGGACCAATTCCACTTTCTCCACAATTGTAAAGGAGTTTACCCACACTCAAAACCTTGGTCTTTGTGCTTTACAAATTTTAGCATTAATTCCAATGCACATGTGTCCAGCAACCTCAGACAAAGCCTCTGCTTGAGTCATTCAGAAAGCATTGCACCATTTTTGGGAAATTTAGCATTCACAGCTGAATCACCCATGGAGAGGAAAGGTTTGGGAATGAATATGCATAGGAAGAGACACTGGCAGGAGGCATTTGTGAGGTTTTTCACACTGGAAGAAGTTATGGGGCATGAGTGCAAAGAGGAACTCAGTTTCTAAAAGTAATACGGAAGCAGAGCTCCTTCATCTACCTCGCTGACTGTCCTGGAGAGGAGCAGTTACAGTCCAGTGTGAAAGGAGGAGGCTGGAGCCAGCAAACCCTTGGAGCCACAGAATATGGAGAGGTGGGGAGACCCCCACTGGGAACAGCTGTCCCTGAAGGACTATAACCAAGGACATAGGTCAGCCCACTCTGGGGCTGTGAGGGACTAACCACAGCCTTATCCCTGCACCCTCAGGGGAGAGGAACTGGGAAAGAAGGGGGAATGGGGGTGGGAGGGAGGTGCTTAGTTTTTCTTTGTTTCTGATTACCTGGATCTGTTATAACTGATAATAGATTGAGCTACTCTGTTTTGCCCATGGTGGCAATTGGAAAGTGATTTCCCTGTCTTTGTCTTAAACTGAGAGATTTTCCATCCTATTACTTCCACATGATCTCTTGAGGAGGGGGAGGGAGACAGCAGCTGCATGGGAGCTTGGCCCTTGACCAGTGCTTACCCACCAGTGTCATCTCATACTTAAAAGAAAATGGTTGATTTACATTCCTCCAAAATCCTCAAATTCTCAAACTATGCAGCAAGCATCACCTCAGGCTATGAAAACAGGGAAAAGAAGAATTGAGGGGGCAGGGATTCAGTTTAGGGATGACAAACGGAAGGAGGATCAAATGAGTCCAAGGTCATGGCTTTCCTGGTCCACCTGGGTGAGCTCAGCTCCTCTTCCAAATCCTCTGTCAGACAAACTGTGTCAGTACATTCCAAGTAATTCTGCTTTACCTTCAAAAGCCAATGTCTATTGCTATTGTCAATAAAACATGGGAGAAAAAGAAATGAATTATAGTTAAAATTGAGATGAGTTGGTTTGGCATAGAGGTTAGAAATGTTCCTAAAAAAGAAACAGTTCAGGAAATAGCACATCTTTACTTAATTCTGTTTATTCCACATCTGAATAGACAATGTTTGCACTTTTCCTGCACAATGTATGTGAGAATGTATATCAAGTCATATCCTAGAGGTCATTATTTTGCTACTCAGAGACACTTCAAATACATCAGATGACATCTGAAATCATAAAATACCAGTTTCAGGCCACCAGGAGACTCCTCTTCATGGGGTGAAGGTGCAGATGCTTTCCCATGTCACTCAGTGGCACACTTGGAAAGAGATCTTTGTGTTGGTACCCAGCAGCCTCAAGTATTTACACATCTGTACGAGCAGGTGTGGGGTTAAGTCCCAGAACACATATTATGCAAGGCAAGTGATAGACCAAGACATATTTGTTTCCTAACTCCATAATTAGGCTCCCAAATGAGTGACTGCTGATTGCTTAGCACTTTTTAAAGCCTTAAGGCTGCAACTTCTGCAAAATTAATGAAAGTGGTTTCAGGGAAACTTTACAGCTTGCACAGAATCTAAAAGACTGTAGTCCTCATGAATTTTGTTCCTTCTAACCAAAAGCAAAGATCTGGATCCACAGAAAGATAAATGTAAAAATAATTCAGAGAAGCTACAGAATCTTTAAATTTGAAGCATATGGGGTTCAAAAAAATAGTGGCTGACAAAATGCAAACTCACATTTTAATGTCTAGATAGCCAGAATATGACTTTAGTCAATGATTTTCTCATTTTGATTTATTTAGTCATACATTTTTCATGGATATTGATCTTGAAAAGTTTAAATGGGTTTCTTTCTATCTCAGGACAGATAGAACAAGGTAGGAGACCTAAGCTGTCTCAGTTCTGTTTTTCATTCTTCTGCCATGTCAAAAAATAAAAACCCCAGCATGTTTTGGTTTTTCATTCATTTATTGTTTGCCAGCTCCTGAAGTTAAGACCAACATTAACACAGGAGCTGCCAGACTGAATCCATCCATCCATCTCTCTTATTCAGTTCTGTCTCCAGGGAAGCTCAATGCTGGAATATGAAGGTACAAAAAGACATATGAGCAGGCAGGTAAGGAATAAATTGGTTTCTTTTAAAATATATGTTATACTAAGAAAGATAGCCATGATATCTAGCCAAGAGTTCATCTATTCAGTAGAATTATGCTCTGCCTTATTTTTGTCATCAGTATTCCTAGAAATTCAGAGAAGGAATGCAAACAAGAATGCCCAGTGCAAGTGCCTCTGACCTTTGAAAATAATTGGATGTGGATCCAAACATGGCAGCCCTATCATGTACTAAAGTCTCTTAAAAATCATCCTATCCATCAGCTAGACAGGGAAAGAGAAACACAGAAGAAAAGGTCACATTAGAAGGAAGCACCTGGCATGATTCCACAAGGTTCATATTATTTAGGGGGACCAGTTTCTGCTCTTCAAATTCCAAATTCATGCCAAATCTGGTGGCACAAACATGCACAGTATTTCACACTTTGATATGTACTGCATCAGGGTGACATTTCAGAAATGATATGCAAGGACTTACACTCACGTGACTGTAAATAATAGCAGTCCAACTCCCCAGGGATGGCACTAAACTCCTAGTACATCCTCTGCAAACACTGCCACAAGGCACTGCAGATTGGCTCTGCAGTGTACACACACATAAACCACCTTTCTTTAGTTGAAAGGCTGAAGCATTTATTAGAGGAAAGGATTATAATGACGCAGTTTAAACACTGTTAACCAAATATGAATTGATGAAGGGGGAAAAACAGCTTAGTAAGAGATTAGTTCTTCCTTCAGAATATGGACAGCAGTGCTTCTACCATTAAAAAAAAAATCATTTTGTGTTTCCAGAGTTGTTTTTTTCTTGGGCTCTTAAGGAAAAGGGATTTCCCAAACCACTATAGATCACCCCTATAACCCAAAACATTCCTTCTATTTTTGAGACAGTACACGAGGCATTGAATAATGAGCCACAAATCTTCTGGCAGAAATCCATGGACAGTAGTATGGAGATAGCTCAGCTGACTTTATGCCTGTATTACTGCTGGGGTGCAGATACTTGGAGGCCTTGTGGGAAGCCAGAATATCCATTTCAGGAAGAACCTTGCATGCACAGAGCTAAGCCCTCCTTCAGCCAGTTTGAACTCTGAACTGACAAGGAGTGAGAGGAGAAAGGGAAAAGTAGATCAGAAAAGCATAAAGAGACAGCAAATCTTCAGGGGGCTTGCTGGTAAATCACACTGACTTCGTTACCACCCATCACCAAGGTCATTTATTATGCCTTTTTCCAGCAATCCAGTGACAGGAAAATGCTGAGTGCAGGGGGTGTTATATCTGTATGGGGACTAGTTCTGTCCTCACTACAACTAGTGAGGAATGGTGAAAAACATCCCAGATCTAAGTACATCATATGAGGAAATATGTTCTGAAGTTTGAGGTGTTCATCTGGACATCTCTGGATTCCCAGATGAGCTGTAGCCAAACTCACTCAACCATCTCAGAGTATCCTTTGCAAAAACTCTTTGATTTTGCCTTCCTGTTCTGGCATTTTATGGATAGAACCATAGAATTGTTTAGGTTGGAAAAGACCTCAAAGACCATTGAGTTCAACCATTAGCCCAGCACCACCATGGTCACACTAAACCAAATGCCAATGACCAAAGATCAAAGGATCCAAATACTTAGAGGTCTCTCGAGGCGGATCTCCACAGAACCTTGATGTTTCACCAGTCTCAAAGATCTCCTTCAAAGTGGTAACTGCCCTATCACTGCAGACAGAGAAAAAAATACCTTCAAAAGAAATCTAGAAATGCAATTTTTCATCAGGAGTGCTCACATCACCTTCCTACAGAGATTTTAACTCGACATCTCTTAACAAGTAAAGACAGACCCAACAGAGTATTTTCTTCTGTACACCCTTATAAACACCACCAATTCTCCCCAGAGCAGCTTCCTGTTTAGATGAAACATCTAGTTTTTGTTTTCTTCAATTAAAAAAATTCTTCTTTTTCACTAGTCTCTCGGAGTGGAGTAATGTGTATTCTCAAAGAGATTTCTCTAGATCAAGCTATAGACTAAGGATTTTTTTTTGTTGTTCTGTGGGGTTTTTCTTTCCCTTCCACAAGCTGATTTGAGACAAATCAGTCTCAAGATATACTGATGTGTCTGAAGACAGTTTTTAAGCAGAAAGAAAAATTCATTAGTCACATCGCTTGATCTGAAACATTCACTCAACTCTACTACTGATAACTTGGAGCTCATCCAAAGGTTCTGTGCTTCATATTGTGTTCAGAAGAAAATATTCTCTAAAGAAATGTTTTTGCATGTTAATGACTTACTTGCCTTCAGGAAGCAGCTATACATGTCCATAGAAATTACACCAAGTTTAAGATTCTATTGGCAACAGCTTTAATGCAACATCATACATTATATTTTCAGATGCAGCTATCTGTCTCATCCTAATTCTGGGACTGCTAAGATCATCCTTACTAAGTCTATAAATCACACAGCAGCTGCAGTTACCTGTCACAAAAAGGCTGGGCAGGAGCTGCTTATGCTCCTCCTTCACAGCACTGCCAATGCACCTTAATAACAATTCCTAGGCAGAACTGAGAGAAATCACCAATCCTTTAGTTTAAAATGTGTATTCTCCATTGTGAGAAGGAGTTCATAAAAACTTCTGAATGAGCAAAAAAAAAAAAAAAAATTGCTTTGTTATTTTTTAAGGGAGAAAGCATCTCCCAAGATCCCCTGGATCTTGCAAGGTCCAGGTTCAACAAAATCATAATCAGTCTAAAAGGAATAAAGACTAAAGGAATGGGGTCTAAAGGAATGGGGAAAAGCTTTCCTGAAATGAAACATCCCAATGCTGCACAATAGTCCCTTATCTTTTAGTACAGTAAGCAACATGTGAAGATTCCTCTGAGATTCCTCTATGTTGGGTGTATGTTCAGAGAGCTTCAGAGAGCAGTTTTGCTCACATTTTAAACCTGCTCTCCATTCCTTGCATGATTTTCTTAAGAGATTATTTAATATGAAACATTCCTGAGGTACCCAGATTTATTTATATTTTCAAAAATATTTTCCCCCACAAAATAGGTTTATTAAACCAAGCCTAAATGCAAAATCATGATCTGACAAATTTAGAACAATGTTCTGAACCCATATTTCATCTCTAATAAGATGGCTTTATGCTAATCAGAAAAACAACTTCTTTGCTCCTCTCAGTGGAGCAACTTCATTTCTGATGTGTTACAGAAATGTCCCATCCTGTGCCATAGAAATTAGATATTCACCAGCAAAGAACTATGAATGAGGCTCAGTTCACCTAATTGTACTTATCTCATTGAGTCTTCCAGGCATCTGTAGCAGAAAATGTGTCCATTAGGGAAGGTCTAAACAGGAATAAAGGGTTTGGCTGTCTCCATGTGCAGTTATTGAGCCACAAATGGCTCCATCTAGGTGAAATATAGATTGTAAAATACAGGAAACAAAATCTCTATTATTTTCATAGAGGATAATTAATAAAATGAAGGGGTTACAAAATGCTCAGTCTCTTTCAGTTATAAACATGGAATTACTTCCTTTTTAGATTATTCTTTGCTAGTGCTGATTTCTATGATAGATGTATTCTGACATATATGTACTCTACCATGTTCTGGTAGCATTCTCCTTTCCCTAGAAAATCCACACTATGGACAAAAAAAATTTACATTTTCTTTCATTACATTAGGAATATTTAAAAAACAAAAGTAATTCAAGGATAAATAGATAGATAGATAGATAGATAGATAGATAGATAGATAGATAGATATAATATATGCATGACCTCTTTACAGCCTAGAGTGGTTCATTTACAACTATATAAAGAAATGGCTTTCAAGCTTCTGGGTTATTCCCTGAAAGAGAATGAAAAGTGTAATTAGGGTTAATTTCTCATAAAACCTTTCCAGAATATTTTTATGTGTAAGATAATAGGTTACTTTCCAAAAAGGAAAATAAGGAAAGGTAAGGCAACAGTGATAGTGGAGACTCATGTGTCCTAGAGGACTTTTTCTAGGTCACCGTGAGAGGACAGGACATTACAAAGGCAAGTGAAACACTTTTAGATTTCTTCAGGGATTCCCAGATGTGTCCTTCCAGCAGAGAATGCCTCATATTCTTGCAGCATTATGTGCATTTGTGGAGGGTACCAAGGAATTGATACCATTGCTGGGAACAATGGAACAGCTTCTCACATCACTTTGTTCATTCCCCCAGACAACAGCTCTGGTTTTATTCTCTGCTAATGTCCTGAGTAGTCTGCTAAACACCTGCTACAGCACATGATTAAATTGTACTGTGTTGGCATTAAATCTGCAGTGCCAGGGGGCATTGCAGATGTTTCTTTTAGATGTATCAAGAAAGGAGAACTATGATGCAATACAACCAGTGTCTCCAGGGTACTCTTTCAAGCCCTGACATAAGGACCTTCTTAAAATTTCATAGTGTTCTGCTTTCAGTAACATTTAGAGGCCACATCCAGAACATAAACAAGGGAGATGGCTTTCCTTACTTTGAGACATTGTTAATGATTTCAGGCATTATTAAAAACTCTCCAGCCCTGGAGGTGTGAAGGCCAGATTGAACGGAGTTCTTAGTCTAGTGAAGATATCTCTGCCCATGGCAGAGGCTTGGAACTAGATGATCTTGAAGATTCCTTACAATCTAAATCATTCAATGGTTCTGTGATTTTCCAGAGTCTTTCTTATTTAAGAAAAAATTTTAATTTATTTCAATTGTATTTTGCTTTCAAACTCCAGTTATTCCTTTATTGACAATGCCCTGATAACTTCTACTGCTACTGTTATGCTTTAAATAAGTATTTACCTTTAGTAAAACTTTATTCCTTCCACAGTCATTGGATAATATGATGCTCAAGGCATGATTATCTCTGTTGGAAACTGTATTGACTGTCCTTACTGCAGTTTAAAAAAGGGAATATATGGAAACTATTACTATACATCTGGATAGATTATTCTTTATTTGTTTTTAGCAGAATATGTATTATATGTAGTTTAATTTGATCCCAAAAGTTAGACCCGAATTGAAAACTCCAAGTGCTAATATTATGGATTTTGTAATCGCAGCTCAAAGCTGTGTAAGTTTTCAGCTTTATCCTTCGAGGATAAAATCTGGCCTTTACTGAAGCCAACTCCCTCTGAGTTTGTCAGAAAGATGGTGTCAATCCCACAGATCAGTGCAGTGAGAGACAAGATAAAGTTGCCTGAACTCCTTTGTTCTCCTCCATGAAAAATATCTCACCCAAGGGAATTTTTCACTCCCAGGTGCTTAGAACACACCAGAGGGGAAGTAAGTGAATCACCTAGATCTGTTTATTTGCTGTGTGTATTCAAGCTGAACCTTTAAAATAATTTCCATAATACCTTTGATGCTTCCTTAAGATAAAGACCTTTCACATCCCTTATCCCTTATTGATATACCTCAGTATAAGGCATCAGGAAGAGCTACGACTTATTGTCCTCCTATCAATGTAATTTCGCATCAGTAGGGACACCATGATTTTAGCACAATTCTCAAGTATGGCTGCTCAAACATGGACATTTCTAATTCAGGTGTAGGTGTCAAAGTTATTTCAGAAGTGTTGAGAGCCCTTAAGATGTATGAAGTGGAATTTGTTTAGCTAAATAAGAATATTTATAGAGTTAGGCTTTTATTTCTAAGCAAGCCATTCTGGGATGCCTTTGCAGCCATCAAAGAATTAGTAGAGCTACTATAGTTTGTGTCATGATTCATCTCACCCTCAGTGAGATAGCTGCATTTGTTAGGATGAATCATGCACTAATCTCAATAGACTATACTGATCAGGCCACCAGTGACTATATTAAAGGCCCAGGCAAGAGGCAGATACCTAATGTTAGGTCAGATGAATCATCTAACTAACAGGCTCCCAGCCTAACCTTCCTGGGGCATTATTTGAGTTCCCCTTAATGCTCCACTGGGAACATCAAGGGCCCTTAGTCCATCATCAGAGATGAAGGCATGTCTACATTGATCCATCAAAAATGGGAGGCAATAGAGGTAATGGAGCTGTGCCTTTGACCAGGTGCAGGAAATGTGGAGGACGGTCAAGGCACTCAGCTGACTTTGCTGGGGGTTTTATGGCTGGATAAGCCACCTGCTGCCAGAACTCTACATTGATGGAAGGAAAGATCCTGTACACTGAACTTTGGTAATCATCACAGAGGCCTGTAACTTACCCTTCACCTCTGAGAATCACTTCTTCACTCTCTGGAGAAGCACCAGGTTTGTTTCTCAGACTGTCCTTCAATGAGACTCTGTGGTCAGAAGATGCAATGGCAGGAGATTAACGCTACGATGAAGGTTAACACCACAGCTCCCACTCTGCTGAGAATACACATCAAAATAATGCATTGATAGCAAAATTTAAATGTTTGATTCTGAAAAAAGTCAAAAGGTCAGAAATTTTCTCCTGGGTTTTCTTCTAAAAGAGAATTCCTGAGAAAGAACCTGAAAAACCCAATCTGCAAAGCATTTCAAGTCACAGTGTGTTCTGACAGAAAAAGTTATCATCAAGCTCTTTCTAACCTCAAGCTTTTTCTAATCTCTTTTGATGTTAGCATACTTGTATATCTCTCTTCTTAATATGTAAGCTTGTTAAATTATTATAAGATAAAATTAATGTTATTGTTAAGGACAACCAGACCTCCCTCAGGTAGGCTGGCAGCATGCAAAGCCAGCTTTATTCTGGCCTATTTATGTAACATTTTCATTTTGATTTATTATTGTCTGTGACATTTAAGCAGAACATGTTCCAAGCAAGTATGTGAGTGTGGACTTACTGCACTTAGAAAGAGCAGGTGGAGAAAGGAAACAGTAAAATTTGTCCCCAGCTAAGTTAATTCAGAAGAGACATCTGCAATTTCTGAATACTCCACTCATACAAGTAATTCAGCCTCTGAGTTCAGTGATTCCAAATACTTCTATGGATATCAGACATCTAAGAAAAAACTTCACTAGGAAATAAAAATGCTGGGACAACACATAAGCTCTGCAAAGGAGGAAATACATAATTCCGGAGAAGACTCGGAAGGATCAGAGAGACTTGATGTCTTTCAGCTTAGAAACAGTCCTTCAGGGTTTATGAAAAACTGAAGAAAATTATTCTGTACTGGAAACATACTTGGAGATACCACCTAGCAAAAATGCCCTCAAAGTATAAGGGTTTTCAAAGGATTCCATTGATATCTAGACCAGGATAAGGTTACCAGTTCATTTTCCTCATTCTTCCATACATGCTGCATATATACACAGCAAACTAATATCATGAACTCACATCAAGAGTGAAAGATGAATACTGAGCTCTGAGCCAGTGCACCAGAGCAGAACGAACAACAATCAGAAAATAAAGACACATCTGAAGTTCCATTATGCTGCTGGTTTTCCCACATTACAATCCTTGGCATGGCTGCCACAGTACAAACCAGCTGTACAGGTTGGTGGCACAATGGCTGATACAGAGTTTACAGCTGCTCCATGGCAGAATCACATCATACCAGATGCAGAGGCTACATCCATTGCTACTTTACTGGCATTTTAAAATAGCACAGTTTAATGAACTGATGGTTGCCAGCTGGTAATACCAGAGCAAAGCTCTAACGTGACCAGCAAACTGCTTTTCCCACCCAGCTCACCACGTGTTCCACCCCTTGGCCCCCACCTCATGTAGAAAGATAATCAGGGAGGCAAAATCTCCATTAGCACTTCATCTGGCCACTACTGTAAAAGACAATAAAAAGTTCTTGCTTACAAATATTAACAAAAAAGGAGGACCAAGGAAAATCTCCATTCTTTATTGGCTATGCAGCGGGAATATGGTTGTGGAGGATGAGGAAAAGGCTGAGCTACGGAATGCCTTCTTTGCCTCAGTCTTCTACAAGCAGATCAATTCTTGGAGGACAAGAAGCCCCCTGAGCCGGCAGACAGGGATGAGGAGCAGATGAGACCCCCTGTAATCCTGGTGGAAGTCATTAGTGGCGTGCAGAGCCACTGAGACACTGACAAGTCTATGGGATTGGCTGGGAGTTGCCAAGGCGTGCTGAGGGAGTTGGCGGAAGAGCTCGCCAAGCTGCTCTCCATCCTTTCTTATCAGTCCTGGCCAGTTACATGGTCCCAGATGACTGGAGGTGCCAATGTGACAAACATGTCCAAGAAGGACTGTAGGGGAACTGCAGGCCTGTCAGCCTGACCTCGAGGCCTGGCAAGGTTCTGGAGCAGATCATCGTGAGGGGGATCACACGGCCAAGAGAGGACAGCTGAGGGATCAGGCCCGGTCAGTGTGGGCCTGCCTGAGCCACGTGATGTCCTTTGAGGAGCAAGGGACCCACCTCAGGGCTGAGGGAAAAACTGTGCATGGAGCCTCCCTGGACTTGAGCTGAGCCTTTGACTCCATCTCCCATAGCACAGTCCTGTTGACACGGGACTAATGAGAGATGCCTCTGCCCGAATTAAGGTGCCAATGAGACCACCTACCAAACTCAACAATGAGGATTTTATTTAACAATGAGTGGGAGGAAGAGAGATAGAAAGGAATAGAGGAGAGGAGGGTGAGAAGGGAAGTGGGGGCAGAGGAGTTGGGAGAGAGATGAAGCAGAAGACAGTCCATGACACTTGGTTCCAGTGGCATTGTTGTGGACAGGCTTAGAAAGTAAACTTTAAAATAACAAAAAGGAGGAAAGTTAATTAACAAAAAAGCAAGCCTGTTTATTACAAAACCAACAACCGGAAGCAAAATCCTCGGCTAGTCCGTAGACTGTTTCAACAACTTAGTAATTGTAACCTAGAGGTGTTTCCAAGGAAACCGGCTCTGAGAGAAGACCCGGGCGTCAGACACCCCAGGCCTTTTAAAGCCTCTCTCATCTCCTAATCGGGGCGCTCAGGATCCGTGCTGTGATAGGTCTATTTCTCCACTGCTTATAAGCTGGCTGCTTCTAAGTTGGCTTACAAGTTGGTGCAGTCTTGGCCAATCATTTTGGAGTTCTCGCCTCCTGTTGGTTGGTCTCCCAGTCTTGATGTAAGTTGTGGTTGTGTTCTATGATGTAATACTCCTGAAAGTTTCTCTGCCCTTTTACAAAGATTGGCACCCCATCTCCTCCCTGGTTCCATTCCCCCTTTATACATGAATAACAGTACTGGGTTTTAATATAACTAATCACAATTTGTTATTTGTATTAGCCACATTTAACTTGTATTAACAACATTCAACTTTGTAACAACATTTAACCATTGTTAACTACATTCTCCAAAAGTTTAAATTTTATTTTTGCTCATAAGAGTGTCACATTGGTCCTTCCTCACCATGCGCTTGTTTGCGCTGGGGGTCTCTGTGGTTCTTGTGGAGGTGAGGGCCCCTCGCCGTTCTTACAGGGTTAACACCTTTCTCCGGTCCTTGTTGTGAGTATTGAGGGAGGCGGTTTCCTAGTTTCCTCTTTGCCATGTGAAAGGAGGATGTCTTCCTTTGCCTGCAATGCTGAGGACCCACAGACCATTTCTCCATTCCAAATGCAAACTTGGGGGCAGAGGGGATGCAACCCCTCCTCGCCCCAGTGCAGACCGGGCCTAAAGTCGACTTCTATCTGGTTCTACCAAGGCAGTGCTCTCATTCTTCTTCAGCCAGCTCTCTCTGACCAGGCTTCCATGCTATTTTCTTGTGGATGCCAGGCTGGGGCCGGCAACAGGACCTGCCTTTGGCAAGTGGTTGCCTAAGGGCAAGCAGTCCTCATTGGTGACCGTCCCGGTGCTGGCCCCGGGTTCACTCCTCCGGCTGCCCCCTGAAGCAGCAGCAGGAGAAAAGGCAGCACAGAGCCCTTCGGGCCGTCTTGGCCATGGAGCGCCATCGCCATCGGGCCAGGGGCTGCGGGACGCCTGCGCTGCCAGCGGGGAGGGCAGGAATGCTGCGTGCCCGGGGCTGGGCGGGCTCTGGGCAAGCCCCTGGCAGCAGCTCATCCCTGCAGGGCTTTTCCTGGGGAGGGGCGGCCTGGGCACAGCCAGCCTCCACATGTGCTTCGTCAGCCTTGTCCGCAGTATCGGCAGGTGTAGCACAAACCACAAACACGTGTATGTCTTCGGGCAGTGTCGTAGGAAGAGGCTCACAGTGCCCCTCGTTGCAGGGATCGCTGTCCAGGGGAGAAGCTGCTGGCTCTGCTCCCTCCTCTTGCAGTGGAAGGGACAAGGTGCTCTCTGGCACGCTGTCCCCCTCTTCTGCAGTGTCTCTGTCAGGGAGCTCTTCTTCCTCCCACTCTGCCGGTAGCTGGTCTATCCGAGTGTCCCTGGACAGCACGTCCTTGTTGTTAAAGAGAGACCACAGCTCTTCAAACAGGTCGGAAGGCATGAGCTGTGCACAGTTTTCGGCCTCTCCTGCACAGTCATTGGTGCAGCTGCAAAGGATGTGCACTGAGACGCTGTCTGCATCCAGGGAGGAGAGGTTGTCTTCCTCCAACTTCTCCAGCTCCTCTGCCTCTATATTCAGAAGATGCTTTGCAGCATCCTCAGGCCCAGTGCACGGCAGCTTGCCATGTGCAGTTTGCTCAGGCAGCTGATGAGTTTCCCTGTCACAGGGGCTTGCAGAGGAGGGAGAAGCTGAGAAGTCTGAGCATTCCTCAGGCTCTGATGTGGGCAAAAACTCATGGTGCCCCTCATCCCAGGGATCTTTGTCCAGGGCAGAAGCTCCTGCCTCTCCCTCTTTGTCTTTCAACAAGGCAAGGGATGTGCTCTGAGCATTACTGTGCCTGTCTCCTGCAGCGTCTGTTTCTGGGAGCTCTTCCTCTTCCCTCTTTGGCTCTTTTGGAGGAGTGTCCCAGCACTGTGAGTCGGCAGAGACAGACTGCTGCTCTGCCAACTGGGCAGGAGACAGGAGCTCAGAAGAGTTTCCTGTCTCTTCTGTGGTATCTTTGGTCCAGCTAAGAGCACTGGACATCCCCTGGGACTCTGCATTCGCCTCTTGGCAGAGACTTGACCAGTCCTGGCTCCAGATGGACGTAATGCATCTGTCTTCATAAAGGCACGGGGCAAGGCCTCTAAATGAGTCTCCATAGGTGTTGCCACCGTGCTCTTCCTGCACCTCATTGCGCTCCTCCATCTTGATGGGCTCCAGGTGGTTCCAAGCAGACTGGGTCCCTGTGCGGAGCGGTGTGCCACCTGCACGTCGCAGGGGTGGCAGGCGATGGCCCTGCCTTGCCGCTGACCCTCGCCAGAGCCTTTCAGCGGAGCTGTCTGGGGAAGGTGTTTCCTGGGCCCTGTCAGCAGCCATAGTGCCCCATGGAGAAGGTGGCACTAGGCCTCGGTAGCTGCTGGCTACGGCACCCGCAGACCACACTCTACGTCTGGGAGAAGACCAAGAGGCTTCTGGGGCTGCTGGCAGAGGGGGCAGCTTGATCCGTGGCGAGGTCGCTCTTGGCAGCTGAGGGCTGAGCTGGCAGGGAAGCGTCACTGGTAATGGAGGCAGCGAGTCTGACACGGACAATCTTTGTGGCCGTGTCACTGTGCTGCTGCGGGGCAGTGAGTGGCCTCCCTCCAAGCTGTCCTCCTGTGTGTAATGTCCTGGGAGGCCCCCTGAGGTGACCGGTCTGGGGAGCACATTGTCCCAGTAGACGGGCGTGATGGCTGTCCAGGTGACCTGCACTGCTGCCTGTGGCTGCCTGTGGGTCATCTGTGAGAAGCAGGAGGAGGTGTCTGATGGAGTCAGCTGTCTGGACACTCTGTCCCCACACATGGTTTCATGGCCCTCGTCCCAAGGCAGGTGCTGACCACAGCAGCCAGGCGGGGCTGGGCTCCCAGCTGCGCTCGCTGTCTCTGGGCCATTCCTCCACCCAGGCCCTCGTGGCGCCGGCTCCTCCCCAGAGCAAGGCCTGGAGCCAGGCCTGGCTCGTGGTCTCTGCCCCCAGCCCTCCCCCAGGTCCCACTGCAGCCTTTCCCTCCCTTCCCGTCCCTCACCTGTCGCCGCTTGGACAGCAGTGGCTGCCCCACATGGGACTGGCAGTGGGCATTCGCTTCCTGTCTCTTTGACATCTTGGCGGCGCTCTGATGAGCTCTGGCCAAGGGCACCCGGGAGATCTGCTTCCTCCTGAGGAGCTGCTGCCTCGTGAGAGAGCTGCTGCCTCCTCAGAGAGCTGCTCACCCGGGAGTGACAACACGAGGGGTTTGGCCCCACAAGAGCCCTCTGTGTCACCGCATGGACCTGTGTCACAATGGCCTCTGGGCACGATGCAACCGCGGGTCACAAAGGCCTGGTGGGCATGGCCACTCCTTGTCACAGAGGCCTGGTTGTTTTCCATGGACATGCCCCTGACCAAGAGTCCTGGGGCTTTCCATGGAAACACCCCCTGTAACACAGGTGTTGGTTAGGCCTTTGCCCTTCTGCTTTGCCTACGCTTTTTCCTCTCCCAATGATCTGCTGTTCTCCCTTTTCCTACCGTATGTGTTCCTGTCCTACACATCCCTAAAGAAGCCCTGTGCTCTGCCAAACTGCTTTTCCCACCCAGCTCACCACGTGTTCCACCCCTTGGCCCCCACCTCATGTAGAAAGATAATCAGGGAGGCAAAATCTCCATTAGCACTTCATCTGGCCACTACTGTAAAAGACAATAAAAAGTTCTTGCTTACAAATATTAACAAAAAAGGAGGACCAAGGAAAATCTCCATTCTTTATTGGCTATGCAGCGGGAATATGGTTGTGGAGGATGAGGAAAAGGCTGAGCTACGGAATGCCTTCTTTGCCTCAATCTTCTACAAGCAGATCAATTCTTGGAGGACAAGAAGCCCCCTGAGCCGGCAGACAGGGATGAGGAGCAGATGAGACCCCCTGTAATCCTGGTGGAAGTCATTAGTGACGTGCAGAGCCACTGAGACACTGACAAGTCTATGGGATTGGCTGGGAGTTGCCAAGGCGTGCTGAGGGAGTTGGCGGAAGAGCTCGCCAAGCTGCTCTCCATCCTTTCTTATCAGTCCTGGCCAGTTACATGGTCCCAGATGACTGGAGGTGCCAATGTGACAAACATGTCCAAGAAGGACTGTAGGGGAACTGCAGGCCTGTCAGCCTGACCTCGAGGCCTGGCAAGGTTCTGGAGCAGATCATCGTGAGGGGGATCACACGGCCAAGAGAGGACAGCTGAGGGATCAGGCCCGGTCAGTGTGGGCCTGCCTGAGCCACGTGATGTCCTTTGAGGAGCAAGGGACCCACCTCAGGGCTGAGGGAAAAACTGTGCATGGAGCCTCCCTGGACTTGAGCTGAGCCTTTGACTCCATCTCCCATAGCACAGTCCTGTTGACACGGGACTAATGAGAGATGCCTCTGCCCGAATTAAGGTGCCAATGAGACCACCTACCAAACTCAACAATGAGGATTTTATTTAACAATGAGTGGGAGGAAGAGAGATAGAAAGGAATAGAGGAGAGGAGGGTGAGAAGGGAAGTGGGGGCAGAGGAGTTGGGAGAGAGATGAAGCAGAAGACAGTCCATGACACTTGGTTCCAGTGGCATTGTTGTGGACAGGCTTAGAAAGTAAACTTTAAAATAACAAAAAGGAGGAAAGTTAATTAACAAAAAAGCAAGCCTGTTTATTACAAAACCAACAACCGGAAGCAAAATCCTTGGCTAGTCCGTAGACTGTTTCAACAACTTAGTAATTGTAACCTAGAGGTGTTTCCAAGGAAACCGGCTCTGAGAGAAGACCCGGGCGTCAGACACCCCAGGCCTTTTAAAGCCTCTCTCATCTCCTAATCGGGGCGCTCAGGATCCGTGCTGTGATAGGTCTATTTCTCCACTGCTTATAAGCTGGCTGCTTCTAAGTTGGCTTACAAGTTGGTGCAGTCTTGGCCAATCATTTTGGAGTTCTCGCCTCCTGTTGGTTGGTCTCCCAGTCTTGATGTAAGTTGTGGTTGTGTTCTATGATGTAATACTCCTGAAAGTTTCTCTGCCCTTTTACAAAGATTGGCACCCCATCTCCTCCCTGGTTCCATTCCCCCTTTATACATGAATAACAGTACTGGGTTTTAATATAACTAATCACAATTTGTTATTTGTATTAGCCACATTTAACTTGTATTAACAACATTCAACTTTGTAACAACATTTAACCATTGTTAACTACATTCTCCAAAAGTTTAAATTTTATTTTTGCTCATAAGAGTGTCACATTGGTCCTTCCTCACCATGCGCTTGTTTGCGCTGGGGGTCTCTGTGGTTCTTGTGGAGGTGAGGGCCCCTCGCCGTTCTTACAGGGTTAACACCTTTCTCCGGTCCTTGTTGTGAGTATTGAGGGAGGCGGTTTCCTAGTTTCCTCTTTGCCATGTGAAAGGAGGATGTCTTCCTTTGCCTGCAATGCTGAGGACCCACAGACCATTTCTCCATTCCAAATGCAACCTTGGGGGCAGAGGGGATGCAACCCCTCCCCGCCCCAGTGCAGACCGGGCCTAAAGTCGACTTCTATCTGGTTCTACCAAGGCAGTGCTCTCATTCTTCTTCAGCCAGCTCTCTCTGACCAGGCTTCCATGCTATTTTCTTGTGGATGCCAGGCTGGGGCCGGCAACAGGACCTGCCTTTGGCAAGTGGTTGCCTAAGGGCAAGCAGTCCTCATTGGTGACCGTCCCGGTGCTGGCCCCGGGTTCACTCCTCCGGCTGCCCCCTGAAGCAGCAGCAGGAGAAAAGGCAGCACAGAGCCCTTCGGGCCGTCTTGGCCATGGAGCGCCATCGCCATCGGGCCAGGGGCTGCGGGACGCCTGCGCTGCCAGCGGGGAGGGCAGGAATGCTGCGTGCCCGGGGCTGGGCAGGCTCTGGGCAAGCCCCTGGCAGCAGCTCATCCCTGCAGGGCTTTTCCTGGGGAGGGGCGGCCTGGGCACAGCCAGCCTCCACATGTGCTTCGTCAGCCTTGTCCGCAGTATCGGCAGGTGTAGCACAAACCACAAACACGTGTATGTCTTCGGGCAGTGTCGTAGGAAGAGGCTCACAGTGCCCCTCGTTGCAGGGATCGCTGTCCAGGGGAGAAGCTGCTGGCTCTGCTCCCTCCTCTTGCAGTGGAAGGGACAAGGTGCTCTCTGGCACGCTGTCCCCCTCTTCTGCAGTGTCTCTGTCAGGGAGCTCTTCTTCCTCCCACTCTGCCGGTAGCTGGTCTATCCGAGTGTCCCTGGACAGCACGTCCTTGTTGTTAAAGAGAGACCACAGCTCTTCAAACAGGTCGGAAGGCATGAGCTGTGCACAGTTTTCGGCCTCTCCTGCACAGTCATTGGTGCAGCTGCAAAGGATGTGCACTGAGACGCTGTCTGCATCCAGGGAGGAGAGGTTGTCTTCCTCCAACTTCTCCAGCTCCTCTGCCTCTATATTCAGAAGATGCTTTGCAGCATCCTCAGGCCCAGTGCACGGCAGCTTGCCATGTGCAGTTTGCTCAGGCAGCTGATGAGTTTCCCTGTCACAGGGGCTTGCAGATGAGGGAGAAGCTGAGAAGTCTGAGCATTCCTCAGGCTCTGATGTGGGCAAAAACTCATGGTGCCCCTCATCCCAGGGATCTTTGTCCAGGGCAGAAGCTCCTGCCTCTCCCTCTTTGTCTTTCAACAAGGCAAGGGATGTGCTCTGAGCATTACTGTGCCTGTCTCCTGCAGCGTCTGTTTCTGGGAGCTCTTCCTCTTCCCTCTTTGGCTCTTTTGGAGGAGTGTCCCAGCACTGTGAGTCGGCAGAGACAGACTGCTGCTCTGCCAGCTGGGCAGGAGACAGGAGCTCAGAAGAGTTTCCTGTCTCTTCTGTGGTATCTTTGGTCCAGCTAAGAGCACTGGACATCCCCTGGGACTCTGCATTCGCCTCTTGGCAGAGACTTGACCAGTCCTGGCTCCAGATGGACGTAATGCATCTGTCTTCATAAAGGCACGGGGCAAGGCCTCTAAATGAGTCTCCATAGGTGTTGCCACCGTGCTCTTCCTGCACCTCATTGCGCTCCTCCATCTTGATGGGCTCCAGGTGGTTCCAAGCAGACTGGGTCCCTGTGCGGAGCGGTGTGCCACCTGCACGTCGCAGGGGTGGCAGGCGATGGCCCTGCCTTGCCGCTGACCCTCGCCAGAGCCTTTCAGCGGAGCTGTCTGGGGAAGGTGTTTCCTGGGCCCTGTCAGCAGCCATAGTGCCCCATGGAGAAGGTGGCACTAGGCCTCGGTAGCTGCTGGCTACGGCACCCGCAGACCACACTCTGCGTCTGGGAGAAGACCAAGAGGCTTCTGGGGCTGCTGGCAGAGGGGGCAGCTTGATCCGTGGCGAGGTCGCTCTTGGCAGCTGAGGGCTGAGCTGGCAGGGAAGCGTCACTGGTAATGGAGGCAGCGAGTCTGACACGGACAATCTTTGTGGCCGTGTCACTGTGCTGCTGCGGGGCAGTGAGTGGCCTCCCTCCAAGCTGTCCTCCTGTGTGTAATGTCCTGGGAGGCCCCCTGAGGTGACCGGTCTGGAGAGCACATTGTCCCAGTAGACGGGCGTGATGGCTGTCCAGGTGACCTGCACTGCTGCCTGTGGCTGCCTGTGGGTCATCTGTGAGAAGCAGGAGGAGGTGTCTGATGGAGTCAGCTGTCTGGACACTCTGTCCCCACACATGGTTTCATGGCCCTCGTCCCAAGGCAGGTGCTGACCACAGCAGCCAGGCGGGGCTGGGCTCCCAGCTGCGCTCGCTGTCTCTGGGCCATTCCTCCACCCAGGCCCTCGTGGCGCCGGCTCCTCCCCAGAGCAAGGCCTGGAGCCAGGCCTGGCTCGTGGTCTCTGCCCCCAGCCCTCCCCCAGGTCCCACTGCAGCCTTTCCCTCCCTTCCCGTCCCTCACCTGTCGCCGCTTGGACAGCAGTGGCTGCCCCACATGGGACTGGCAGTGGGCATTCGCTTCCTGTCTCTTTGACATCTTGGCGGCGCTCTGATGAGCTCTGGCCAAGGGCACCCGGGAGATCTGCTTCCTCCTGAGGAGCTGCTGCCTCGTGAGAGAGCTGCTGCCTCCTCAGAGAGCTGCTCACCCGGGAGTGACAACACGAGGGGTTTGGCCCCACAAGAGCCCTCTGTGTCACCGCATGGACCTGTGTCACAATGGCCTCTGGGCACGATGCAACCGCGGGTCACAAAGGCCTGGTGGGCATGGCCACTCCTTGTCACAGAGGCCTGGTTGTTTTCCATGGACATGCCCCTGACCAAGAGTCCTGGGGCTTTCCATGGAAACACCCCCTGTAACACAGGTGTTGGTTAGGCCTTTGCCCTTCTGCTTTGCCTACGCTTTTTCCTCTCCCAATGATCTGCTGTTCTCCCTTTTCCTACCGTATGTGTTCCTGTCTTACACATCCCTAAAGAAGCCCTGTGCTCTGCCAAACTGCTTTTCCCACCCAGCTCACCACGTGTTCCACCCCTTGGCCCCCACCTCATGTAGAAAGATAATCAGGGAGGCAAAATCTCCATTAGCACTTCATCTGGCCACTACTGTAAAAGACAATAAAAAGTTCTTGCTTACAAATATTAACAAAAAAGGAGGACCAAGGAAAATCTCCATTCTTTATTGGCTATGCAGCGGGAATATGGTTGTGGAGGATGAGGAAAAGGCTGAGCTACGGAATGCCTTCTTTGCCTCAGTCTTCTACAAGCAGATCAATTCTTGGAGGACAAGAAGCCCCCTGAGCCGGCAGACAGGGATGAGGAGCAGATGAGACCCCCTGTAATCCTGGTGGAAGTCATTAGTGGCGTGCAGAGCCACTGAGACACTGACAAGTCTATGGGATTGGCTGGGAGTTGCCAAGGCGTGCTGAGGGAGTTGGCGGAAGAGCTCGCCAAGCTGCTCTCCATCCTTTCTTATCAGTCCTGGCCAGTTACATGGTCCCAGATGACTGGAGGTGCCAATGTGACAAACATGTCCAAGAAGGACTGTAGGGGAACTGCAGGCCTGTCAGCCTGACCTCGAGGCCTGGCAAGGTTCTGGAGCAGATCATCGTGAGGGGGATCACACGGCCAAGAGAGGACAGCTGAGGGATCAGGCCCGGTCAGTGTGGGCCTGCCTGAGCCACGTGATGTCCTTTGAGGAGCAAGGGACCCACCTCAGGGCTGAGGGAAAAACTGTGCATGGAGCCTCCCTGGACTTGAGCTGAGCCTTTGACTCCATCTCCCATAGCACAGTCCTGTTGACACGGGACTAATGAGAGATGCCTCTGCCCGAATTAAGGTGCCAATGAGACCACCTACCAAACTCAACAATGAGGATTTTATTTAACAATGAGTGGGAGGAAGAGAGATAGAAAGGAATAGAGGAGAGGAGGGTGAGAAGGGAAGTGGGGGCAGAGGAGTTGGGAGAGAGATGAAGCAGAAGACAGTCCATGACACTTGGTTCCAGTGGCATTGTTGTGGACAGGCTTAGAAAGTAAACTTTAAAATAACAAAAAGGAGGAAAGTTAATTAACAAAAAAGCAAGCCTGTTTATTACAAAACCAACAACCGGAAGCAAAATCCTTGGCTAGTCCGTAGACTGTTTCAACAACTTAGTAATTGTAACCTAGAGGTGTTTCCAAGGAAACCGGCTCTGAGAGAAGACCCGGGCGTCAGACACCCCAGGCCTTTTAAAGCCTCTCTCGCCTCCTAATCGGGGCGCTCAGGATCCGTGCTGTGATAGGTCTATTTCTCCACTGCTTATAAGCTGGCTGCTTCTAAGTTGGCTTACAAGTTGGTGCAGTCTTGGCCAATCATTTTGGAGTTCTCGCCTCCTGTTGGTTGGTCTCCCAGTCTTGATGTAAGTTGTGGTTGTGTTCTATGATGTAATACTCCTGAAAGTTTCTCTGCCCTTTTACAAAGATTGGCACCCCATCTCCTCCCTGGTTCCATTCCCCCTTTATACATGAATAACAGTACTGGGTTTTAATATAACTAATCACAATTTGTTATTTGTATTAGCCACATTTAACTTGTATTAACAACATTCAACTTTGTAACAACATTTAACCATTGTTAACTACATTCTCCAAAAGTTTAAATTTTATTTTTGCTCATAAGAGTGTCACATTGGTCCTTCCTCACCATGCGCTTGTTTGCGCTGGGGGTCTCTGTGGTTCTTGTGGAGGTGAGGGCCCCTCGCCGTTCTTACAGGGTTAACACCTTTCTCCGGTCCTTGTTGTGAGTATTGAGGGAGGCGGTTTCCTAGTTTCCTCTTTGCCATGTGAAAGGAGGATGTCTTCCTTTGCCTGCAATGCTGAGGACCCACAGACCATTTCTCCATTCCAAATGCAAACTTGGGGGCAGAGGGGATGCAACCCCTCCCCGCCCCAGTGCAGACCGGGCCTAAAGTCGACTTCTATCTGGTTCTACCAAGGCAGTGCTCTCATTCTTCTTCAGCCAGCTCTCTCTGACCAGGCTTCCATGCTATTTTCTTGTGGATGCCAGGCTGGGGCCGGCAACAGGACCTGCCTTTGGCAAGTGGTTGCCTAAGGGCAAGCAGTCCTCATTGGTGACCGTCCCGGTGCTGGCCCCGGGTTCACTCCTCCGGCTGCCCCCTGAAGCAGCAGCAGGAGAAAAGGCAGCACAGAGCCCTTCGGGCCGTCTTGGCCATGGAGCGCCATCGCCATCGGGCCAGGGGCTGCGGGACGCCTGCGCTGCCAGCGGGGAGGGCAGGAATGCTGCGTGCCCGGGGCTGGGCAGGCTCTGGGCAAGCCCCTGGCAGCAGCTCATCCCTGCAGGGCTTTTCCTGGGGAGGGGCGGCCTGGGCACAGCCAGCCTCCACATGTGCTTCGTCAGCCTTGTCCGCAGTATCGGCAGGTGTAGCACAAACCACAAACACGTGTATGTCTTCGGGCAGTGTCGTAGGAAGAGGCTCACAGTGCCCCTCGTTGCAGGGATCGCTGTCCAGGGGAGAAGCTGCTGGCTCTGCTCCCTCCTCTTGCAGTGGAAGGGACAAGGTGCTCTCTGGCACGCTGTCCCCCTCTTCTGCAGTGTCTCTGTCAGGGAGCTCTTCTTCCTCCCACTCTGCCGGTAGCTGGTCTATCCGAGTGTCCCTGGACAGCACGTCCTTGTTGTTAAAGAGAGACCACAGCTCTTCAAACAGGTCGGAAGGCATGAGCTGTGCACAGTTTTCGGCCTCTCCTGCACAGTCATTGGTGCAGCTGCAAAGGATGTGCACTGAGACGCTGTCTGCATCCAGGGAGGAGAGGTTGTCTTCCTCCAACTTCTCCAGCTCCTCTGCCTCTATATTCAGAAGATGCTTTGCAGCATCCTCAGGCCCAGTGCACGGCAGCTTGCCATGTGCAGTTTGCTCAGGCAGCTGATGAGTTTCCCTGTCACAGGGGCTTGCAGAGGAGGGAGAAGCTGAGAAGTCTGAGCATTCCTCAGGCTCTGATGTGGGCAAAAACTCATGGTGCCCCTCATCCCAGGGATCTTTGTCCAGGGCAGAAGCTCCTGCCTCTCCCTCTTTGTCTTTCAACAAGGCAAGGGATGTGCTCTGAGCATTACTGTGCCTGTCTCCTGCAGCGTCTGTTTCTGGGAGCTCTTCCTCTTCCCTCTTTGGCTCTTTTGGAGGAGTGTCCCAGCACTGTGAGTCGGCAGAGACAGACTGCTGCTCTGCCAACTGGGCAGGAGACAGGAGCTCAGAAGAGTTTCCTGTCTCTTCTGTGGTATCTTTGGTCCAGCTAAGAGCACTGGACATCCCCTGGGACTCTGCATTCGCCTCTTGGCAGAGACTTGACCAGTCCTGGCTCCAGATGGACGTAATGCATCTGTCTTCATAAAGGCACGGGGCAAGGCCTCTAAATGAGTCTCCATAGGTGTTGCCACCGTGCTCTTCCTGCACCTCATTGCGCTCCTCCATCTTGATGGGCTCCAGGTGGTTCCAAGCAGACTGGGTCCCTGTGCGGAGCGGTGTGCCACCTGCACGTCGCAGGGGTGGCAGGCGATGGCCCTGCCTTGCCGCTGACCCTCGCCAGAGCCTTTCAGCGGAGCTGTCTGGGGAAGGTGTTTCCTGGGCCCTGTCAGCAGCCATAGTGCCCCATGGAGAAGGTGGCACTAGGCCTCGGTAGCTGCTGGCTACGGCACCCGCAGACCACACTCTGCGTCTGGGAGAAGACCAAGAGGCTTCTGGGGCTGCTGGCAGAGGGGGCAGCTTGATCCGTGGCGAGGTCGCTCTTGGCAGCTGAGGGCTGAGCTGGCAGGGAAGCGTCACTGGTAATGGAGGCAGCGAGTCTGACACGGACAATCTTTGTGGCCGTGTGACTGTGCTGCTGCGGGGCAGTGAGTGGCCTCCCTCCAAGCTGTCCTCCTGTGTGTAATGTCCTGGGAGGCCCCCTGAGGTGACCGGTCTGGGGAGCACATTGTCCCAGTAGACGGGCGTGATGGCTGTCCAGGTGACCTGCACTGCTGCCTGTGGCTGCCTGTGGGTCATCTGTGAGAAGCAGGAGGAGGTGTCTGTTGGAGTCAGCTGTCTGGACACTCTGTCCCCACACATGGTTTCATGGCCCTCGTCCCAAGGCAGGTGCTGACCACAGCAGCCAGGCGGGGCTGGGCTCCCAGCTGCGCTCGCTGTCTCTGGGCCATTCCTCCACCCAGGCCCTCGTGGCGCCGGCTCCTCCCCAGAGCAAGGCCTGGAGCCAGGCCTGGCTCGTGGTCTCTGCCCCCAGCCCTCCCCCAGGTCCCACTGCAGCCTTTCCCTCCCTTCCCGTCCCTCACCTGTCGCCGCTTGGACAGCAGTGGCTGCCCCACATGGGACTGGCAGTGGGCATTCGCTTCCTGTCTCTTTGACATCTTGGCGGCGCTCTGATGAGCTCTGGCCAAGGGCACCCGGGAGATCTGCTTCCTCCTGAGGAGCTGCTGCCTCGTGAGAGAGCTGCTGCCTCCTCAGAGAGCTGCTCACCCGGGAGTGACAACACGAGGGGTTTGGCCCCACAAGAGCCCTCTGTGTCACCGCATGGACCTGTGTCACAATGGCCTCTGGGCACGATGCAACCGCGGGTCACAAAGGCCTGGTGGGCATGGCCACTCCTTGTCACAGAGGCCTGGTTGTTTTCCATGGACATGCCCCTGACCAAGAGTCCTGGGGCTTTCCATGGAAACACCCCCTGTAACACAGGTGTTGGTTAGGCCTTTGCCCTTCTGCTTTGCCTACGCTTTTTCCTCTCCCAATGATCTGCTGTTCTCCCTTTTCCTACCGTATGTGTTCCTGTCCTACACATCCCTAAAGAAGCCCTGTGCTCTGCCAAACTGCTTTTCCCACCCAGCTCACCACGTGTTCCACCCCTTGGCCCCCACCTCATGTAGAAAGATAATCAGGAAGGCAAAATCTCCATTAGCACTTCATCTGGCCACTACTGTAAAAGACAATAAAAAGTTCTTGCTTACAAATATTAACAAAAAAGGAGGACCAAGGAAAATCTCCATTCTTTATTGGCTATGCAGCGGGAATATGGTTGTGGAGGATGAGGAAAAGGCTGAGCTACTGAATGCCTTCTTTGCCTCAGTCTTCTACAAGCAGATCAATTCTTGGAGGACAAGAAGCCCCCTGAGCCGGCAGACAGGGATGAGGAGCAGATGAGACCCCCTGTAATCCTGGTGGAAGTCATTAGTGACGTGCAGAGCCACTGAGACACTGACAAGTCTATGGGATTGGCTGGGAGTTGCCAAGGCGTGCTGAGGGAGTTGGCGGAAGAGCTCGCCAAGCTGCTCTCCATCCTTTCTTATCAGTCCTGGCCAGTTACATGGTCCCAGATGACTGGAGGTGCCAATGTGACAAACATGTCCAAGAAGGACTGTAGGGGAACTGCAGGCCTGTCAGCCTGACCTCGAGGCCTGGCAAGGTTCTGGAGCAGATCATCGTGAGGGGGATCACACGGCCAAGAGAGGACAGCTGAGGGATCAGGCCCGGTCAGTGTGGGCCTGCCTGAGCCACGTGATGTCCTTTGAGGAGCAAGGGACCCACCTCAGGGCTGAGGGAAAAACTGTGCATGGAGCCTCCCTGGACTTGAGCTGAGCCTTTGACTCCATCTCCCATAGCACAGTCCTGTTGACACGGGACTAATGAGAGATGCCTCTGCCCGAATTAAGGTGCCAATGAGACCACCTACCAAACTCAACAATGAGGATTTTATTTAACAATGAGTGGGAGGAAGAGAGATAGAAAGGAATAGAGGAGAGGAGGGTGAGAAGGGAAGTGGGGGCAGAGGAGTTGGGAGAGAGATGAAGCAGAAGACAGTCCATGACACTTGGTTCCAGTGGCATTGTTGTGGACAGGCTTAGAAAGTAAACTTTAAAATAACAAAAAGGAGGAAAGTTAATTAACAAAAAAGCAAGCCTGTTTATTACAAAACCAACAACCGGAAGCAAAATCCTTGGCTAGTCCGTAGACTGTTTCAACAACTTAGTAATTGTAACCTAGAGGTGTTTCCAAGGAAACCGGCTCTGAGAGAAGACCCGGGTGTCAGACACCCCAGGCCTTTTAAAGCCTCTCACATCTCCTAATCGGGGCGCTCAGGATCCGTGCTGTGATAGGTCTATTTCTCCACTGCTTATAAGCTGGCTGCTTCTAAGTTGGCTTACAAGTTGGTGCAGTCTTGGCCAATCATTTTGGAGTTCTCGCCTCCTGTTGGTTGGTCTCCCAGTCTTGATGTAAGTTGTGGTTGTTTTCTATGATGTAATACTCCTGAAAGTTTCTCTGCCCTTTTACAAAGATTGGCACCCCATCTCCTCCCTGGATCCATTCCCCCTTTATACATGAATAACAGTACTGGGTTTTAATATAACTAATCACAATTTGTTGTTTGTATTAGCCACATTTAACTTGTATTAACAACATTCAACTTTGTAACAACATTTAACCATTGTTAACTACATTCTCCAAAAGTTTAAATTTTATTTTTGTTCATAAGAGTGTCACATTGGTCCTTCCTCACCATGCGCTTGTTTGCGCTGGGGGTCTCTGTGGTTCTTGTGGAGGTGAGGGCCCCTCGCCGTTCTTACAGGGTTAACACCTTTCTCCGGTCCTTGTTGTGAGTATTGAGGGAGGCGGTTTCCTAGTTTCCTCTTTGCCATGTGAAAGGAGGATGTCTTCCTTTGCCTGCAATGCTGAGGACCCACAGACCATTTCTCCATTCCAAATGCAACCTTGGGGGCAGAGGGGATGCAACCCCTCCCCGCCCCAGTGCAGACCGGGCCTAAAGTCGACTTCTATCTGGTTCTACCAAGGCAGTGCTCTCATTCTTCTTCAGCCAGCTCTCTCTGACCAGGCTTCCATGCTATTTTCTTGTGGATGCCAGGCTGGGGCCGGCAACAGGACCTGCCTTTGGCAAGTGGTTGCCTAAGGGCAAGCAGTCCTCATTGGTGACCGTCCCGGTGCTGGCCCCGGGTTCACTCCTCCGGCTGCCCCCTGAAGCAGCAGCAGGAGAAAAGGCAGCACAGAGCCCTTCGGGCCGTCTTGGCCATGGAGCGCCATCGCCATCGGGCCAGGGGCTGCGGGACGCCTGCGCTGCCAGCGGGGAGGGCAGGAATGCTGCGTGCCCGGGGCTGGGCGGGCTCTGGGCAAGCCCCTGGCAGCAGCTCATCCCTGCAGGGCTTTTCCTGGGGAGGGGCGGCCTGGGCACAGCCAGCCTCCACATGTGCTTCGTCAGCCTTGTCCGCAGTATCGGCAGGTGTAGCACAAGCCACAAACACGTGTATGTCTTCGGGCAGTGTCGTAGGAAGAGGCTCACAGTGCCCCTCGTTGCAGGGATCGCTGTCCAGGGGAGAAGCTGCTGGCTCTGCTCCCTCCTCTTGCAGTGGAAGGGACAAGGTGCTCTCTGGCACGCTGTCCCCCTCTTCTGCAGTGTCTCTGTCAGGGAGCTCTTCTTCCTCCCACTCTGCCGGTAGCTGGTCTATCCGAGTGTCCCTGGACAGCACGTCCTTGTTGTTAAAGAGAGACCACAGCTCTTCAAACAGGTCGGAAGGCATGAGCTGTGCACAGTTTTCGGCCTCTCCTGCACAGTCATTGGTGCAGCTGCAAAGGATGTGCACTGAGACGCTGTCTGCATCCAGGGAGGAGAGGTTGTCTTCCTCCAACTTCTCCAGCTCCTCTGCCTCTATATTCAGAAGATGCTTTGCAGCATCCTCAGGCCCAGTGCACGGCAGCTTGCCATGTGCAGTTTGCTCAGGCAGCTGATGAGTTTCCCTGTCACAGGGGCTTGCAGATGAGGGAGAAGCTGAGAAGTCTGAGCATTCCTCAGGCTCTGATGTGGGCAAAAACTCATGGTGCCCCTCATCCCAGGGATCTTTGTCCAGGGCAGAAGCTCCTGCCTCTCCCTCTTTGTCTTTCAACAAGGCAAGGGATGTGCTCTGAGCATTACTGTGCCTGTCTCCTGCAGCGTCTGTTTCTGGGAGCTCTTCCTCTTCCCTCTTTGGCTCTTTTGGAGGAGTGTCCCAGCACTGTGAGTCGGCAGAGACAGACTGCTGCTCTGCCAGCTGGGCAGGAGACAGGAGCTCAGAAGAGTTTCCTGTCTCTTCTGTGGTATCTTTGGTCCAGCTAAGAGCACTGGACATCCCCTGGGACTCTGCATTCGCCTCTTGGCAGAGACTTGACCAGTCCTGGCTCCAGATGGACGTAATGCATCTGTCTTCATAAAGGCACGGGGCAAGGCCTCTAAATGAGTCTCCATAGGTGTTGCCACCGTGCTCTTCCTGCACCTCATTGCGCTCCTCCATCTTGATGGGCTCCAGGTGGTTCCAAGCAGACTGGGTCCCTGTGCGGAGCGGTGTGCCACCTGCACGTCGCAGGGGTGGCAGGCGATGGCCCTGCCTTGCCGCTGACCCTCGCCAGAGCCTTTCAGCGGAGCTGTCTGGGGAAGGTGTTTCCTGGGCCCTGTCAGCAGCCATAGTGCCCCATGGAGAAGGTGGCACTAGGCCTCGGTAGCTGCTGGCTACGGCACCCGCAGACCACACTCTGCGTCTGGGAGAAGACCAAGAGGCTTCTGGGGCTGCTGGCAGAGGGGGCAGCTTGATCCGTGGCGAGGTCGCTCTTGGCAGCTGAGGGCTGAGCTGGCAGGGAAGCGTCACTGGTAATGGAGGCAGCGAGTCTGACACGGACAATCTTTGTGGCCGTGTGACTGTGCTGCTGCGGGGCAGTGAGTGGCCTCCCTCCAAGCTGTCCTCCTGTGTGTAATGTCCTGGGAGGCCCCCTGAGGTGACCGGTCTGGGGAGCACATTGTCCCAGTAGACGGGCGTGATGGCTGTCCAGGTGACCTGCACTGCTGCCTGTGGCTGCCTGTGGGTCATCTGTGAGAAGCAGGAGGAGGTGTCTGATGGAGTCAGCTGTCTGGACACTCTGTCCCCACACATGGTTTCATGGCCCTCGTCCCAAGGCAGGTGCTGACCACAGCAGCCAGGCTGGGCTGGGCTCCCAGCTGCGCTCGCTGTCTCTGGGCCATTCCTCCACCCAGGCCCTCGTGGCGCCGGCTCCTCCCCAGAGCAAGGCCTGCAGCCAGGCCTGGCTCGTGGTCTCTGCCCCCAGCCCTCCCCCAGGTCCCACTGCAGCCTTTCCCTCCCTTCCCGTCCCTCACCTGTCGCCGCTTGGACAGCAGTGGCTGCCCCACATGGGACTGGCAGTGGGCATTCGCTTCCTGTCTCTTTGACATCTTGGCGGCGCTCTGATGAGCTCTGGCCAAGGGCACCCGGGAGATCTGCTTCCTCCTGAGGAGCTGCTGCCTCGTGAGAGAGCTGCTGCCTCCTCAGAGAGCTGCTCACCCGGGAGTGACAACACGAGGGGTTTGGCCCCACAAGAGCCCTCTGTGTCACCGCATGGACCTGTGTCACAATGGCCTCTGGGCACGATGCAACCGCGGGTCACAAAGGCCTGGTGGGCATGGCCACTCCTTGTCACAGAGGCCTGGTTGTTTTCCATGGACATGCCCCTGACCAAGAGTCCTGGGGCTTTCCATGGAAACACCCCCTGTAACACAGGTGTTGGTTAGGCCTTTGCCCTTCTGCTTTGCCTACGCTTTTTCCTCTCCCAATGATCTGCTGTTCTCCCTTTTCCTACCGTATGTGTTCCTGTCCTACACATCCCTAAAGAAGCCCTGTGCTCTGCCAAACTGCTTTTCCCACCCAGCTCACCACGTGTTCCACCCCTTGGCCCCCACCTCATGTAGAAAGATAATCAGGAAGGCAAAATCTCCATTAGCACTTCATCTGGCCACTACTGTAAAAGACAATAAAAAGTTCTTGCTTACAAATATTAACAAAAAAGGAGGACCAAGGAAAATCTCCATTCTTTATTGGCTATGCAGCGGGAATATGGTTGTGGAGGATGAGGAAAAGGCTGAGCTACTGAATGCCTTCTTTGCCTCAGTCTTCTACAAGCAGATCAATTCTTGGAGGACAAGAAGCCCCCTGAGCCGGCAGACAGGGATGAGGAGCAGATGAGACCCCCTGTAATCCTGGTGGAAGTCATTAGTGGCGTGCAGAGCCACTGAGACACTGACAAGTCTATGGGATTGGCTGGGAGTTGCCAAGGCGTGCTGAGGGAGTTGGCAGAAGAGCTCGCCAAGCTGCTCTCCATCCTTTCTTATCAGTCCTGGCCAGTTACATGGTCCCAGATGACTGGAGGTGCCAATGTGACAAACATGTCCAAGAAGGACTGTAGGGGAACTGCAGGCCTGTCAGCCTGACCTCGAGGCCTGGCAAGGTTCTGGAGCAGATCATCGTGAGGGGGATCACACGGCCAAGAGAGGACAGCTGAGGGATCAGGCCCGGTCAGTGTGAGCCTGCCTGAGCCACGTGATGTCCTTTGAGGAGCAAGGGACCCACCTCAGGGCTGAGGGAAAAACTGTGCATGGAGCCTCCCTGGACTTGAGCTGAGCCTTTGACTCCATCTCCCATAGCACAGTCCTGTTGACACGGGACTAATGAGAGATGCCTCTGCCCGAATTAAGGTGCCAATGAGACCACCTACCAAACTCAACAATGAGGATTTTATTTAACAATGAGTGGGAGGAAGAGAGATAGAAAGGAATAGAGGAGAGGAGGGTGAGAAGGGAAGTGGGGGCAGAGGAGTTGGGAGAGAGATGAAGCAGAAGACAGTCCATGACACTTGGTTCCAGTGGCATTGTTGTGGACAGGCTTAGAAAGTAAACTTTAAAATAACAAAAAGGAGGAAAGTTAATTAACAAAAAAGCAAGCCTGTTTATTACAAAACCAACAACCGGAAGCAAAATCCTTGGCTAGTCCGTAGACTGTTTCAACAACTTAGTAATTGTAACCTAGAGGTGTTTCCAAGGAAACCGGCTCTGAGAGAAGACCCGGGTGTCAGACACCCCAGGCCTTTTAAAGCCTCTCACATCTCCTAATCGGGGCGCTCAGGATCCGTGCTGTGATAGGTCTATTTCTCCACTGCTTATAAGCTGGCTGCTTCTAAGTTGGCTTACAAGTTGGTGCAGTCTTGGCCAATCATTTTGGAGTTCTCGCCTCCTGTTGGTTGGTCTCCCAGTCTTGATGTAAGTTGTGGTTGTTTTCTATGATGTAATACTCCTGAAAGTTTCTCTGCCCTTTTACAAAGATTGGCACCCCATCTCCTCCCTGGATCCATTCCCCCTTTATACATGAATAACAGTACTGGGTTTTAATATAACTAATCACAATTTGTTGTTTGTATTAGCCACATTTAACTTGTATTAACAACATTCAACTTTGTAACAACATTTAACCATTGTTAACTACATTCTCCAAAAGTTTAAATTTTATTTTTGTTCATAAGAGTGTCACATTGGTCCTTCCTCACCATGCGCTTGTTTGCGCTGGGGGTCTCTGTGGTTCTTGTGGAGGTGAGGGCCCCTCGCCGTTCTTACAGGGTTAACACCTTTCTCCGGTCCTTGTTGTGAGTATTGAGGGAGGCGGTTTCCTAGTTTCCTCTTTGCCATGTGAAAGGAGGATGTCTTCCTTTGCCTGCAATGCTGAGGACCCACAGACCATTTCTCCATTCCAAATGCAACCTTGGGGGCAGAGGGGATGCAACCCCTCCCCGCCCCAGTGCAGACCGGGCCTAAAGTCGACTTCTATCTGGTTCTACCAAGGCAGTGCTCTCATTCTTCTTCAGCCAGCTCTCTCTGACCAGGCTTCCATGCTATTTTCTTGTGGATGCCAGGCTGGGGCCGGCAACAGGACCTGCCTTTGGCAAGTGGTTGCCTAAGGGCAAGCAGTCCTCATTGGTGACCGTCCCGGTGCTGGCCCCGGGTTCACTCCTCCGGCTGCCCCCTGAAGCAGCAGCAGGAGAAAAGGCAGCACAGAGCCCTTCGGGCCGTCTTGGCCATGGAGCGCCATCGCCATCGGGCCAGGGGCTGCGGGACGCCTGCGCTGCCAGCGGGGAGGGCAGGAATGCTGCGTGCCCGGGGCTGGGCGGGCTCTGGGCAAGCCCCTGGCAGCAGCTCATCCCTGCAGGGCTTTTCCTGGGGAGGGGCGGCCTGGGCACAGCCAGCCTCCACATGTGCTTCGTCAGCCTTGTCCGCAGTATCGGCAGGTGTAGCACAAGCCACAAACACGTGTATGTCTTCGGGCAGTGTCGTAGGAAGAGGCTCACAGTGCCCCTCGTTGCAGGGATCGCTGTCCAGGGGAGAAGCTGCTGGCTCTGCTCCCTCCTCTTGCAGTGGAAGGGACAAGGTGCTCTCTGGCACGCTGTCCCCCTCTTCTGCAGTGTCTCTGTCAGGGAGCTCTTCTTCCTCCCACTCTGCCGGTAGCTGGTCTATCCGAGTGTCCCTGGACAGCACGTCCTTGTTGTTAAAGAGAGACCACAGCTCTTCAAACAGGTCGGAAGGCATGAGCTGTGCACAGTTTTCGGCCTCTCCTGCACAGTCATTGGTGCAGCTGCAAAGGATGTGCACTGAGACGCTGTCTGCATCCAGGGAGGAGAGGTTGTCTTCCTCCAACTTCTCCAGCTCCTCTGCCTCTATATTCAGAAGATGCTTTGCAGCATCCTCAGGCCCAGTGCACGGCAGCTTGCCATGTGCAGTTTGCTCAGGCAGCTGATGAGTTTCCCTGTCACAGGGGCTTGCAGATGAGGGAGAAGCTGAGAAGTCTGAGCATTCCTCAGGCTCTGATGTGGGCAAAAACTCATGGTGCCCCTCATCCCAGGGATCTTTGTCCAGGGCAGAAGCTCCTGCCTCTCCCTCTTTGTCTTTCAACAAGGCAAGGGATGTGCTCTGAGCATTACTGTGCCTGTCTCCTGCAGCGTCTGTTTCTGGGAGCTCTTCCTCTTCCCTCTTTGGCTCTTTTGGAGGAGTGTCCCAGCACTGTGAGTCGGCAGAGACAGACTGCTGCTCTGCCAGCTGGGCAGGAGACAGGAGCTCAGAAGAGTTTCCTGTCTCTTCTGTGGTATCTTTGGTCCAGCTAAGAGCACTGGACATCCCCTGGGACTCTGCATTCGCCTCTTGGCAGAGACTTGACCAGTCCTGGCTCCAGATGGACGTAATGCATCTGTCTTCATAAAGGCACGGGGCAAGGCCTCTAAATGAGTCTCCATAGGTGTTGCCACCGTGCTCTTCCTGCACCTCATTGCGCTCCTCCATCTTGATGGGCTCCAGGTGGTTCCAAGCAGACTGGGTCCCTGTGCGGAGCGGTGTGCCACCTGCACGTCGCAGGGGTGGCAGGCGATGGCCCTGCCTTGCCGCTGACCCTCGCCAGAGCCTTTCAGCGGAGCTGTCTGGGGAAGGTGTTTCCTGGGCCCTGTCAGCAGCCATAGTGCCCCATGGAGAAGGTGGCACTAGGCCTCGGTAGCTGCTGGCTACGGCACCCGCAGACCACACTCTGCGTCTGGGAGAAGACCAAGAGGCTTCTGGGGCTGCTGGCAGAGGGGGCAGCTTGATCCGTGGCGAGGTCGCTCTTGGCAGCTGAGGGCTGAGCTGGCAGGGAAGCGTCACTGGTAATGGAGGCAGCGAGTCTGACACGGACAATCTTTGTGGCCGTGTGACTGTGCTGCTGCGGGGCAGTGAGTGGCCTCCCTCCAAGCTGTCCTCCTGTGTGTAATGTCCTGGGAGGCCCCCTGAGGTGACCGGTCTGGGGAGCACATTGTCCCAGTAGACGGGCGTGATGGCTGTCCAGGTGACCTGCACTGCTGCCTGTGGCTGCCTGTGGGTCATCTGTGAGAAGCAGGAGGAGGTGTCTGATGGAGTCAGCTGTCTGGACACTCTGTCCCCACACATGGTTTCATGGCCCTCGTCCCAAGGCAGGTGCTGACCACAGCAGCCAGGCTGGGCTGGGCTCCCAGCTGCGCTCGCTGTCTCTGGGCCATTCCTCCACCCAGGCCCTCGTGGCGCCGGCTCCTCCCCAGAGCAAGGCCTGCAGCCAGGCCTGGCTCGTGGTCTCTGCCCCCAGCCCTCCCCCAGGTCCCACTGCAGCCTTTCCCTCCCTTCCCGTCCCTCACCTGTCGCCGCTTGGACAGCAGTGGCTGCCCCACATGGGACTGGCAGTGGGCATTCGCTTCCTGTCTCTTTGACATCTTGGCGGCGCTCTGATGAGCTCTGGCCAAGGGCACCCGGGAGATCTGCTTCCTCCTGAGGAGCTGCTGCCTCGTGAGAGAGCTGCTGCCTCCTCAGAGAGCTGCTCACCCGGGAGTGACAACACGAGGGGTTTGGCCCCACAAGAGCCCTCTGTGTCACCGCATGGACCTGTGTCACAATGGCCTCTGGGCACGATGCAACCGCGGGTCACAAAGGCCTGGTGGGCATGGCCACTCCTTGTCACAGAGGCCTGGTTGTTTTCCATGGACATGCCCCTGACCAAGAGTCCTGGGGCTTTCCATGGAAACACCCCCTGTAACACAGGTGTTGGTTAGGCCTTTGCCCTTCTGCTTTGCCTACGCTTTTTCCTCTCCCAATGATCTGCTGTTCTCCCTTTTCCTACCGTATGTGTTCCTGTCCTACACATCCCTAAAGAAGCCCTGTGCTCTGCCAAACTGCTTTTCCCACCCAGCTCACCACGTGTTCCACCCCTTGGCCCCCACCTCATGTAGAAAGATAATCAGGAAGGCAAAATCTCCATTAGCACTTCATCTGGCCACTACTGTAAAAGACAATAAAAAGTTCTTGCTTACAAATATTAACAAAAAAGGAGGACCAAGGAAAATCTCCATTCTTTATTGGCTATGCAGCGGGAATATGGTTGTGGAGGATGAGGAAAAGGCTGAGCTACTGAATGCCTTCTTTGCCTCAGTCTTCTACAAGCAGATCAATTCTTGGAGGACAAGAAGCCCCCTGAGCCGGCAGACAGGGATGAGGAGCAGATGAGACCCCCTGTAATCCTGGTGGAAGTCATTAGTGGCGTGCAGAGCCACTGAGACACTGACAAGTCTATGGGATTGGCTGGGAGTTGCCAAGGCGTGCTGAGGGAGTTGGCAGAAGAGCTCGCCAAGCTGCTCTCCATCCTTTCTTATCAGTCCTGGCCAGTTACATGGTCCCAGATGACTGGAGGTGCCAATGTGACAAACATGTCCAAGAAGGACTGTAGGGGAACTGCAGGCCTGTCAGCCTGACCTCGAGGCCTGGCAAGGTTCTGGAGCAGATCATCGTGAGGGGGATCACACGGCCAAGAGAGGACAGCTGAGGGATCAGGCCCGGTCAGTGTGAGCCTGCCTGAGCCACGTGATGTCCTTTGAGGAGCAAGGGACCCACCTCAGGGCTGAGGGAAAAACTGTGCATGGAGCCTCCCTGGACTTGAGCTGAGCCTTTGACTCCATCTCCCATAGCACAGTCCTGTTGACACGGGACTAATGAGAGATGCCTCTGCCCGAATTAAGGTGCCAATGAGACCACCTACCAAACTCAACAATGAGGATTTTATTTAACAATGAGTGGGAGGAAGAGAGATAGAAAGGAATAGAGGAGAGGAGGGTGAGAAGGGAAGTGGGGGCAGAGGAGTTGGGAGAGAGATGAAGCAGAAGACAGTCCATGACACTTGGTTCCAGTGGCATTGTTGTGGACAGGCTTAGAAAGTAAACTTTAAAATAACAAAAAGGAGGAAAGTTAATTAACAAAAAAGCAAGCCTGTTTATTACAAAACCAACAACCGGAAGCAAAATCCTTGGCTAGTCCGTAGACTGTTTCAACAACTTAGTAATTGTAACCTAGAGGTGTTTCCAAGGAAACCGGCTCTGAGAGAAGACCCGGGTGTCAGACACCCCAGGCCTTTTAAAGCCTCTCACATCTCCTAATCGGGGCGCTCAGGATCCGTGCTGTGATAGGTCTATTTCTCCACTGCTTATAAGCTGGCTGCTTCTAAGTTGGCTTACAAGTTGGTGCAGTCTTGGCCAATCATTTTGGAGTTCTCGCCTCCTGTTGGTTGGTCTCCCAGTCTTGATGTAAGTTGTGGTTGTTTTCTATGATGTAATACTCCTGAAAGTTTCTCTGCCCTTTTACAAAGATTGGCACCCCATCTCCTCCCTGGATCCATTCCCCCTTTATACATGAATAACAGTACTGGGTTTTAATATAACTAATCACAATTTGTTGTTTGTATTAGCCACATTTAACTTGTATTAACAACATTCAACTTTGTAACAACATTTAACCATTGTTAACTACATTCTCCAAAAGTTTAAATTTTATTTTTGTTCATAAGAGTGTCACATTGGTCCTTCCTCACCATGCGCTTGTTTGCGCTGGGGGTCTCTGTGGTTCTTGTGGAGGTGAGGGCCCCTCGCCGTTCTTACAGGGTTAACACCTTTCTCCGGTCCTTGTTGTGAGTATTGAGGGAGGCGGTTTCCTAGTTTCCTCTTTGCCATGTGAAAGGAGGATGTCTTCCTTTGCCTGCAATGCTGAGGACCCACAGACCATTTCTCCATTCCAAATGCAACCTTGGGGGCAGAGGGGATGCAACCCCTCCCCGCCCCAGTGCAGACCGGGCCTAAAGTCGACTTCTATCTGGTTCTACCAAGGCAGTGCTCTCATTCTTCTTCAGCCAGCTCTCTCTGACCAGGCTTCCATGCTATTTTCTTGTGGATGCCAGGCTGGGGCCGGCAACAGGACCTGCCTTTGGCAAGTGGTTGCCTAAGGGCAAGCAGTCCTCATTGGTGACCGTCCCGGTGCTGGCCCCGGGTTCACTCCTCCGGCTGCCCCCTGAAGCAGCAGCAGGAGAAAAGGCAGCACAGAGCCCTTCGGGCCGTCTTGGCCATGGAGCGCCATCGCCATCGGGCCAGGGGCTGCGGGACGCCTGCGCTGCCAGCGGGGAGGGCAGGAATGCTGCGTGCCCGGGGCTGGGCGGGCTCTGGGCAAGCCCCTGGCAGCAGCTCATCCCTGCAGGGCTTTTCCTGGGGAGGGGCGGCCTGGGCACAGCCAGCCTCCACATGTGCTTCGTCAGCCTTGTCCGCAGTATCGGCAGGTGTAGCACAAGCCACAAACACGTGTATGTCTTCGGGCAGTGTCGTAGGAAGAGGCTCACAGTGCCCCTCGTTGCAGGGATCGCTGTCCAGGGGAGAAGCTGCTGGCTCTGCTCCCTCCTCTTGCAGTGGAAGGGACAAGGTGCTCTCTGGCACGCTGTCCCCCTCTTCTGCAGTGTCTCTGTCAGGGAGCTCTTCTTCCTCCCACTCTGCCGGTAGCTGGTCTATCCGAGTGTCCCTGGACAGCACGTCCTTGTTGTTAAAGAGAGACCACAGCTCTTCAAACAGGTCGGAAGGCATGAGCTGTGCACAGTTTTCGGCCTCTCCTGCACAGTCATTGGTGCAGCTGCAAAGGATGTGCACTGAGACGCTGTCTGCATCCAGGGAGGAGAGGTTGTCTTCCTCCAACTTCTCCAGCTCCTCTGCCTCTATATTCAGAAGATGCTTTGCAGCATCCTCAGGCCCAGTGCACGGCAGCTTGCCATGTGCAGTTTGCTCAGGCAGCTGATGAGTTTCCCTGTCACAGGGGCTTGCAGATGAGGGAGAAGCTGAGAAGTCTGAGCATTCCTCAGGCTCTGATGTGGGCAAAAACTCATGGTGCCCCTCATCCCAGGGATCTTTGTCCAGGGCAGAAGCTCCTGCCTCTCCCTCTTTGTCTTTCAACAAGGCAAGGGATGTGCTCTGAGCATTACTGTGCCTGTCTCCTGCAGCGTCTGTTTCTGGGAGCTCTTCCTCTTCCCTCTTTGGCTCTTTTGGAGGAGTGTCCCAGCACTGTGAGTCGGCAGAGACAGACTGCTGCTCTGCCAGCTGGGCAGGAGACAGGAGCTCAGAAGAGTTTCCTGTCTCTTCTGTGGTATCTTTGGTCCAGCTAAGAGCACTGGACATCCCCTGGGACTCTGCATTCGCCTCTTGGCAGAGACTTGACCAGTCCTGGCTCCAGATGGACGTAATGCATCTGTCTTCATAAAGGCACGGGGCAAGGCCTCTAAATGAGTCTCCATAGGTGTTGCCACCGTGCTCTTCCTGCACCTCATTGCGCTCCTCCATCTTGATGGGCTCCAGGTGGTTCCAAGCAGACTGGGTCCCTGTGCGGAGCGGTGTGCCACCTGCACGTCGCAGGGGTGGCAGGCGATGGCCCTGCCTTGCCGCTGACCCTCGCCAGAGCCTTTCAGCGGAGCTGTCTGGGGAAGGTGTTTCCTGGGCCCTGTCAGCAGCCATAGTGCCCCATGGAGAAGGTGGCACTAGGCCTCGGTAGCTGCTGGCTACGGCACCCGCAGACCACACTCTGCGTCTGGGAGAAGACCAAGAGGCTTCTGGGGCTGCTGGCAGAGGGGGCAGCTTGATCCGTGGCGAGGTCGCTCTTGGCAGCTGAGGGCTGAGCTGGCAGGGAAGCGTCACTGGTAATGGAGGCAGCGAGTCTGACACGGACAATCTTTGTGGCCGTGTGACTGTGCTGCTGCGGGGCAGTGAGTGGCCTCCCTCCAAGCTGTCCTCCTGTGTGTAATGTCCTGGGAGGCCCCCTGAGGTGACCGGTCTGGGGAGCACATTGTCCCAGTAGACGGGCATGATGGCTGTCCAGGTGACCTGCACTGCTGCCTGTGGCTGCCTGTGGGTCATCTGTGAGAAGCAGGAGGAGGTGTCTGATGGAGTCAGCTGTCTGGACACTCTGTCCCCACACATGGTTTCATGGCCCTCGTCCCAAGGCAGGTGCTGACCACAGCAGCCAGGCTGGGCTGGGCTCCCAGCTGCGCTCGCTGTCTCTGGGCCATTCCTCCACCCAGGCCCTCGTGGCGCCGGCTCCTCCCCAGAGCAAGGCCTGCAGCCAGGCCTGGCTCGTGGTCTCTGCCCCCAGCCCTCCCCCAGGTCCCACTGCAGCCTTTCCCTCCCTTCCCGTCCCTCACCTGTCGCCGCTTGGACAGCAGTGGCTGCCCCACATGGGACTGGCAGTGGGCATTCGCTTCCTGTCTCTTTGACATCTTGGCGGCGCTCTGATGAGCTCTGGCCAAGGGCACCCGGGAGATCTGCTTCCTCCTGAGGAGCTGCTGCCTCGTGAGAGAGCTGCTGCCTCCTCAGAGAGCTGCTCACCCGGGAGTGACAACACGAGGGGTTTGGCCCCACAAGAGCCCTCTGTGTCACCGCATGGACCTGTGTCACAATGGCCTCTGGGCACGATGCAACCGCGGGTCACAAAGGCCTGGTGGGCATGGCCACTCCTTGTCACAGAGGCCTGGTTGTTTTCCATGGACATGCCCCTGACCAAGAGTCCTGGGGCTTTCCATGGAAACACCCCCTGTAACACAGGTGTTGGTTAGGCCTTTGCCCTTCTGCTTTGCCTACGCTTTTTCCTCTCCCAATGATCTGCTGTTCTCCCTTTTCCTACCGTATGTGTTCCTGTCCTACACATCCCTAAAGAAGCCCTGTGCTCTGCCAAACTGCTTTTCCCACCCAGCTCACCACGTGTTCCACCCCTTGGCCCCCACCTCATGTAGAAAGATAATCAGGAAGGCAAAATCTCCATTAGCACTTCATCTGGCCACTACTGTAAAAGACAATAAAAAGTTCTTGCTTACAAATATTAACAAAAAAGGAGGACCAAGGAAAATCTCCATTCTTTATTGGCTATGCAGCGGGAATATGGTTGTGGAGGATGAGGAAAAGGCTGAGCTACTGAATGCCTTCTTTGCCTCAGTCTTCTACAAGCAGATCAATTCTTGGAGGACAAGAAGCCCCCTGAGCCGGCAGACAGGGATGAGGAGCAGATGAGACCCCCTGTAATCCTGGTGGAAGTCATTAGTGGCGTGCAGAGCCACTGAGACACTGACAAGTCTATGGGATTGGCTGGGAGTTGCCAAGGCGTGCTGAGGGAGTTGGCAGAAGAGCTTGCCAAGCTGCTCTCCATCCTTTCTTATCAGTCCTGGCCAGTTACATGGTCCCAGATGACTGGAGGTGCCAATGTGACAAACATGTCCAAGAAGGACTGTAGGGGAACTGCAGGCCTGTCAGCCTGACCTCGAGGCCTGGCAAGGTTCTGGAGCAGATCATCGTGAGGGGGATCACACGGCCAAGAGAGGACAGCTGAGGGATCAGGCCCGGTCAGTGTGAGCCTGCCTGAGCCACGTGATGTCCTTTGAGGAGCAAGGGACCCACCTCAGGGCTGAGGGAAAAACTGTGCATGGAGCCTCCCTGGACTTGAGCTGAGCCTTTGACTCCATCTCCCATAGCACAGTCCTGTTGACACGGGACTAATGAGAGATGCCTCTGCCCGAATTAAGGTGCCAATGAGACCACCTACCAAACTCAACAATGAGGATTTTATTTAACAATGAGTGGGAGGAAGAGAGATAGAAAGGAATAGAGGAGAGGAGGGTGAGAAGGGAAGTGGGGGCAGAGGAGTTGGGAGAGAGATGAAGCAGAAGACAGTCCATGACACTTGGTTCCAGTGGCATTGTTGTGGACAGGCTTAGAAAGTAAACTTTAAAATAACAAAAAGGAGGAAAGTTAATTAACAAAAAAGCAAGCCTGTTTATTACAAAACCAACAACCGGAAGCAAAATCCTTGGCTAGTCCGTAGACTGTTTCAACAACTTAGTAATTGTAACCTAGAGGTGTTTCCAAGGAAACCGGCTCTGAGAGAAGACCCGGGTGTCAGACACCCCAGGCCTTTTAAAGCCTCTCTCGCCTCCTAATCGGGGCGCTCAGGATCCGTGCTGTGATAGGTCTATTTCTCCACTGCTTATAAGCTGGCTGCTTCTAAGTTGGCTTACAAGTTGGTGCAGTCTTGGCCAATCATTTTGGAGTTCTCGCCTCCTGTTGGTTGGTCTCCCAGTCTTGATGTAAGTTGTGGTTGTGTTCTATGATGTAATACTCCTGAAAGTTTCTCTGCCCTTTTACAAAGATTGGCACCCCATCTCCTCCCTGGTTCCATTCCCCCTTTATACATGAATAACAGTACTGGGTTTTAATGTAACTAATCACAATTTGTTATTTGTATTAGCCACATTTAACTTGTATTAACAACATTCAACTTTGTAACAACATTTAACCATTGTTAACTACATTCTCCAAAAGTTTAAATTTTATTTTTGTTCATAAGAGTGTCACATTGGTCCTTCCTCACCATGCGCTTGTTTGTGCTGGGGGTCTCTGTGGTTCTTGTGGAGGTGAGGGCCCCTCGCCGTTCTTACAGGGTTAACACCTTTCTCCGGTCCTTGTTGTGAGTATTGAGGGAGGCGGTTTCCTAGTTTCCTCTTTGCCATGTGAAAGGAGGATGTCTTCCTTTGCCTGCAATGCTGAGGACCCACAGACCATTTCTCCATTCCAAATGCAACCTTGGGGGCAGAGGGGATGCAACCCCTCCCCGCCCCAGTGCAGACCGGGCCTAAAGTCAACTTCTATCTGGTTCTACCAAGGCAGTGCTCTCATTCTTCTTCAGCCAGCTCTCTCTGACCAGGCTTCCATGTTATTTTCTTGTGGATGCCAGGCTGGGGCCGGCAACAGGACCTGCCTTTGGCAAGTGGTTGCCTAAGGGCAAGCAGTCCTCATTGGTGACCGTCCCGGTGCTGGCCCCGGGTTCACTCCTCCGGCTGCCCCCTGAAGCAGCAGCAGGAGAAAAGGCAGCACAGAGCCCTTCGGGCCGTCTTGGCCATGGAGCGCCATCGCCATCGGGCCAGGGGCTGCGGGACGCCTGCGCTGCCAGCGGGGAGGGCAGGAATGCTGCGTGCCCGGGGCTGGGCAGGCTCTGGGCAAGCCCCTGGCAGCAGCTCATCCCTGCAGGGCTTTTCCTGGGGAGGGGCGGCCTGGGCACAGCCAGCCTCCACATGTGCTTCGTCAGCCTTGTCCGCAGTATCGGCAGGTGTAGCACAAACCACAAACACGTGTATGTCTTCGGGCAGTGTCGTAGGAAGAGGCTCACAGTGCCCCTCGTTGCAGGGATCGCTGTCCAGGGGAGAAGCTGCTGGCTCTGCTCCCTCCTCTTGCAGTGGAAGGGACAAGGTGCTCTCTGGCACGCTGTCCCCCTCTTCTGCAGTGTCTCTGTCAGGGAGCTCTTCTTCCTCCCACTCTGCCGGTAGCTGGTCTATCCAAGTGTCCCTGGACAGCACGTCCTTGTTGTTAAAGAGAGACCACAGCTCTTCAAACAGGTCGGAAGGCATGAGCTGTGCACAGTTTTCAGCCTCTCCTGCACAGTCATTGGTGCAGCTGCAAAGGATGTGCACTGAGACGCTGTCTGCATCCAGGGAGGAGAGGTTGTCTTCCTCCAACTTCTCCAGCTCCTCTGCCTCTATATTCAGAAGATGCTTTGCAGCATCCTCAGGCCCAGTGCACAGCAGCTTGCCATGTGCAGTTTGCTCAGGCAGCTGATGAGTTTCCCTGTCACAGGGGCTTGCAGAGGAGGGAGAAGCTGAGAAGTCTGAGCATTCCTCAGGCTCTGATGTGGGCAAAAACTCATGGTGCCCCTCATCCCAGGGATCTTTGTCCAGGGCAGAAGCTCCTGCCTCTCCCTCTTTGTCTTTCAACAAGGCAAGGGATGTGCTCTGAGCATTACTGTGCCTGTCTCCTGCAGCGTCTGTTTCTGGGAGCTCTTCCTCTTCCCTCTTTGGCTCTTTTGGAGGAGTGTCCCAGCACTGTGAGTCGGCAGAGACAGACTGCTGCTCTGCCAACTGGGCAGGAGACAGGAGCTCAGAAGAGTTTCCTGTCTCTTCTGTGGTATCTTTGGTCCAGCTAAGAGCACTGGACATCCCCTGGGACTCTGCATTCGCCTCTTGGCAGAGACTTGACCAGTCCTGGCTCCAGATGGACGTAATGCATCTGTCTTCATAAAGGCACGGGGCAAGGCCTCTAAATGAGTCTCCATAGGTGTTGCCACCGTGCTCTTCCTGCACCTCATTGCGCTCCTCCATCTTGATGGGCTCCAGGTGGTTCCAAGCAGACTGGGTCCCTGTGCGGAGCGGTGTGCCACCTGCACGTCGCAGGGGTGGCAGGCGATGGCCCTGCCTTGCCGCTGACCCTCGCCAGAGCCTTTCAGCGGAGCTGTCTGGGGAAGGTGTTTCCTGGGCCCTGTCAGCAGCCATAGTGCCCCATGGAGAAGGTGGCACTAGGCCTCGGTAGCTGCTGGCTACAGCACCCGCAGACCACACTCTGCGTCTGGGAGAAGACCAAGAGGCTTCTGGGGCTGCTGGCAGAGGGGGCAGCTTGATCCGTGGCGAGGTCGCTCTTGGCAGCTGAGGGCTGAGCTGGCAGGGAAGTGTCACTGGTAATGGAGGCAGCGAGTCTGACACGGACAATCTTTGTGGCCGTGTGACTGTGCTGCTGCGGGGCAGTGAGTGGCCTCCCTCCAAGCTGTCCTCCTGTGTGTAATGTCCTGGGAGGCCCCCTGAGGTGACCGGTCTGGGGAGCACATTGTCCCAGTAGACGGGCGTGATGGCTGTCCAGGTGACCTGCACTGCTGCCTGTGGCTGCCTGTGGGTCATCTGTGAGAAGCAGGAGGAGGTGTCTGATGGAGTCAGCTGTCTGGACACTCTGTCCCCACACATGGTTTCATGGCCCTCGTCCCAAGGCAGGTGCTGACCACAGCAGCCAGGCTGGGCTGGGCTCCCAGCTGCGCTCGCTGTCTCTGGGCCATTCCTCCACCCAGGCCCTCGTGGCGCCGGCTCCTCCCCAGAGCAAGGCCTGCAGCCAGGCCTGGCTCGTGGTCTCTGCCCCCAGCCCTCCCCCAGGTCCCACTGCAGCCTTTCCCTCCCTTCCCGTCCCTCACCTGTCGCCGCTTGGACAGCAGTGGCTGCCCCACATGGGACTGGCAGTGGGCATTCGCTTCCTGTCTCTTTGACATCTTGGCGGCGCTCTGATGAGCTCTGGCCAAGGGCACCCGGGAGATCTGCTTCCTCCTGAGGAGCTGCTGCCTCGTGAGAGAGCTGCTGCCTCCTCAGAGAGCTGCTCACCCGGGAGTGACAACACGAGGGGTTTGGCCCCACAAGAGCCCTCTGTGTCACCGCATGGACCTGTGTCACAATGGCCTCTGGGCACGATGCAACCGCGGGTCACAAAGGCCTGGTGGGCATGGCCACTCCTTGTCACAGAGGCCTGGTTGTTTTCCATGGACATGCCCCTGACCAAGAGTCCTGGGGCTTTCCATGGAAACACCCCCTGTAACACAGGTGTTGGTTAGGCCTTTGCCCTTCTGCTTTGCCTACGCTTTTTCCTCTCCCAATGATCTGCTGTTCTCCCTTTTCCTACCGTATGTGTTCCTGTCCTACACATCCCTAAAGAAGCCCTGTGCTCTGCCAAACTGCTTTTCCCACCCAGCTCACCACGTGTTCCACCCCTTGGCCCCCACCTCATGTAGAAAGATAATCAGGAAGGCAAAATCTCCATTAGCACTTCATCTGGCCACTACTGTAAAAGACAATAAAAAGTTCTTGCTTACAAATATTAACAAAAAAGGAGGACCAAGGAAAATCTCCATTCTTTATTGGCTATGCAGCGGGAATATGGTTGTGGAGGATGAGGAAAAGGCTGAGCTACTGAATGCCTTCTTTGCCTCAGTCTTCTACAAGCAGATCAATTCTTGGAGGACAAGAAGCCCCCTGAGCCGGCAGACAGGGATGAGGAGCAGATGAGACCCCCTGTAATCCTGGTGGAAGTCATTAGTGGCGTGCAGAGCCACTGAGACACTGACAAGTCTATGGGATTGGCTGGGAGTTGCCAAGGCGTGCTGAGGGAGTTGGCGGAAGAGCTCGCCAAGCTGCTCTCCATCCTTTCTTATCAGTCCTGGCCAGTTACATGGTCCCAGATGACTGGAGGTGCCAATGTGACAAACATGTCCAAGAAGGACTGTAGGGGAACTGCAGGCCTGTCAGCCTGACCTCGAAGCCTGGCAAGGTTCTGGAGCAGATCATCGTGAGGGGGATCACACGGCCAAGAGAGGACAGCTGAGGGATCAGGCCCGGTCAGTGTGAGCCTGCCTGAGCCACGTGATGTCCTTTGAGGAGCAAGGGACCCACCTCAGGGCTGAGGGAAAAACTGTGCATGGAGCCTCCCTGGACTTGAGCTGAGCCTTTGACTCCATCTCCCATAGCACAGTCCTGTTGACACGGGACTAATGAGAGATGCCTCTGCCCGAATTAAGGTGCCAATGAGACCACCTACCAAACTCAACAATGAGGATTTTATTTAACAATGAGTGGGAGGAAGAGAGATAGAAAGGAATAGAGGAGAGGAGGGTGAGAAGGGAAGTGGGGGCAGAGGAGTTGGGAGAGAGATGAAGCAGAAGACAGTCCATGACACTTGGTTCCAGTGGCATTGTTGTGGACAGGCTTAGAAAGTAAACTTTAAAATAACAAAAAGGAGGAAAGTTAATTAACAAAAAAGCAAGCCTGTTTATTACAAAACCAACAACCGGAAGCAAAATCCTTGGCTAGTCCGTAGACTGTTTCAACAACTTAGTAATTGTAACCTAGAGGTGTTTCCAAGGAAACCGGCTCTGAGAGAAGACCCGGGCGTCAGACACCCCAGGCCTTTTAAAGCCTCTCACATCTCCTAATCGGGGCGCTCAGGATCCGTGCTGTGATAGGTCTATTTCTCCACTGCTTATAAGCTGGCTGCTTCTAAGTTGGCTTACAAGTTGGTGCAGTCTTGGCCAATCATTTTGGAGTTCTCGCCTCCTGTTGGTTGGTCTCCCAGTCTTGATGTAAGTTGTGGTTGTGTTCTATGATGTAATACTCCTGAAAGTTTCTCTGCCCTTTTACAAAGATTGGCACCCCATCTCCTCCCTGGTTCCATTCCCCCTTTATACATGAATAACAGTACTGGGTTTTAATATAACTAATCACAATTTGTTATTTGTATTAGCCACATTTAACTTGTATTAACAACATTCAACTTTGTAACAACATTTAACCATTGTTAACTACATTCTCCAAAAGTTTAAATTTTATTTTTGTTCATAAGAGTGTCACATTGGTCCTTCCTCACCATGCGCTTGTTTGCGCTGGGGGTCTCTGTGGTTCTTGTGGAGGTGAGGGCCCCTCGCCGTTCTTACAGGGTTAACACCTTTCTCCGGTCCTTGTTGTGAGTATTGAGGGAGGCGGTTTCCTAGTTTCCTCTTTGCCATGTGAAAGGAGGATGTCTTCCTTTGCCTGCAATGCTGAGGACCCACAGACCATTTCTCCATTCCAAATGCAACCTTGGGGGCAGAGGGGATGCAACCCCTCCCCGCCCCAGTGCAGACCGGGCCTAAAGTCGACTTCTATCTGGTTCTACCAAGGCAGTGCTCTCATTCTTCTTCAGCCAGCTCTCTCTGACCAGGCTTCCATGCTATTTTCTTGTGGATGCCAGGCTGGGGCCGGCAACAGGACCTGCCTTTGGCAAGTGGTTGCCTAAGGGCAAGCAGTCCTCATTGGTGACCGTCCCGGTGCTGGCCCCGGGTTCACTCCTCCGGCTGCCCCCTGAAGCAGCAGCAGGAGAAAAGGCAGCACAGAGCCCTTCGGGCCGTCTTGGCCATGGAGCGCCATCGCCATCGGGCCAGGGGCTGCGGGACGCCTGCGCTGCCAGCGGGGAGGGCAGGAATGCTGCATGCCCGGGGCTGGGCAGGCTCTGGGCAAGCCCCTGGCAGCAGCTCATCCCTGCAGGGCTTTTCCTGGGGAGGGGCGGCCTGGGCACAGCCAGCCTCCACATGTGCTTCGTCAGCCTTGTCCGCAGTATCGGCAGGTGTAGCACAAACCACAAACACATGTATGTCTTCGGGCAGTGTCGTAGGAAGAGGCTCACAGTGCCCCTCGTTGCAGGGATCGCTGTCCAGGGGAGAAGCTGCTGGCTCTGCTCCCTCCTCTTGCAGTGGAAGGGACAAGGTGCTCTCTGGCACGCTGTCCCCCTCTTCTGCAGTGTCTCTGTCAGGGAGCTCTTCTTCCTCCCACTCTGCCGGTAGCTGGTCTATCCAAGTGTCCCTGGACAGCACGTCCTTGTTGTTAAAAAGAGACCACAGCTCTTCAAACAGGTCGGAAGGCATGAGCTGTGCACAGTTTTCAGCCTCTCCTGCACAGTCATTGGTGCAGCTGCAAAGGATGTGCACTGAGACGCTGTCTGCATCCAGGGAGGAGAGGTTGTCTTCCTCCAACTTCTCCAGCTCCTCTGCCTCTATATTCAGAAGATGCTTTGCAGCATCCTCAGGCCCAGTGCACAGCAGCTTGCCATGTGCAGTTTGCTCAGGCAGCTGATGAGTTTCCCTGTCACAGGGGCTTGCAGAGGAGGGAGAAGCTGAGAAGTCTGAGCATTCCTCAGGCTCTGATGTGGGCAAAAACTCATGGTGCCCCTCATCCCAGGGATCTTTGTCCAGGGCAGAAGCTCCTGCCTCTCCCTCTTTGTCTTTCAACAAGGCAAGGGATGTGCTCTGAGCATTACTGTGCCTGTCTCCTGCAGCGTCTGTTTCTGGGAGCTCTTCCTCTTCCCTCTTTGGCTCTTTTGGAGGAGTGTCCCAGCACTGTGAGTCGGCAGAGACAGACTGCTGCTCTGCCAACTGGGCAGGAGACAGGAGCTCAGAAGAGTTTCCTGTCTCTTCTGTGGTATCTTTGGTCCAGCTAAGAGCACTGGACATCCCCTGGGACTCTGCATTCGCCTCTTGGCAGAGACTTGACCAGTCCTGGCTCCAGATGGACGTAATGCATCTGTCTTCATAAAGGCACGGGGCAAGGCCTCTAAATGAGTCTCCATAGGTGTTGCCACCGTGCTCTTCCTGCACCTCATTGCGCTCCTCCATCTTGATGGGCTCCAGGTGGTTCCAAGCAGACTGGGTCCCTGTGCGGAGCGGTGTGCCACCTGCACGTCGCAGGGGTGGCAGGCGATGGCCCTGCCTTGCCGCTGACCCTCGCCAGAGCCTTTCAGCGGAGCTGTCTGGGGAAGGTGTTTCCTGGGCCCTGTCAGCAGCCATAGTGCCCCATGGAGAAGGTGGCACTAGGCCTCGGTAGCTGCTGGCAACGGGCCCTCTGGACCGTGCTCTGGCTCTTCTCCCAGAGGCTTCTGGGGCTGCTGGCAGAGGGGGTAGCTTGACCCTTGCCGAGGCTGCTCTTGGCATTTCAGGGCTGGGCTGCCATGGACATGTCACTGTCAATGGAGGGCCGTGGAGAGGCAGCAAGTCTGACACAGACAGTCTTGGTGGCCGTGTGACTGTGCCGCTCCGGCGCAGTGAGTACCATTCCTCCAGGCTGCCCTCCTTTCTTCTGAGTCCTGTGGGTCTCGATGAGGTGACCGGTCTGGGGATCAGTCTGTCCCCAGAGAGGGGAGTGATGGTCACCCATGTGACCTCCTCTGCTTACCGTGTTGGCCTCTGGGTGCTGACCATGGCAGCCAGGCTGGGCTGGGCTCCCAGCTGCGCTCGCTGTCTCTAGGCCATTCCTTCACCCAGGCCCTTGTGGCGCCGGCTCCTTCCCAGAGCAAGGCCTGGCTCGTGGTCTCTGCCCCCAGCCCTCCCCCAGGTCTCACTGCAGCCTTTCCTTCCCTTCCCGTCCCTCACCTGTCGCCGCTTGGACAGCAGTGGCTGCCCCACATGGGACTGGCAGTGGGCATTCGCTTCCTGTCTCTTTGACATCTTGGCGGCGCTCTGATGAGCTCTGGCCAAGGGCACCCGGGAGATCTGCTTCCTCCTGAGGAGCTGCTGCTTCGTGAGAGAGCTGCTGCCTCCTCAGAGAGCTGCTCACCTGGGAGTGACAACACGAGGGGTTTGGCCCTTCGTGAGCCCATGGGACAGACCCATGTCAAAATGGCCTCTGGTCACAAAGGCCTGGTGTCCATGGCCACCCCTTGATACAGAGAGACATGGAGACACCCTCGGTCACAAAGGCCTTTTTTTTGGCCTTTACCCCTCGATTTTGCCTACGCTTGTTCCTCTCCCAATGGCCCACATCTCTCCCTTGTCCCATCATGTGTTCCTCCCCTACACATCCCCAAAGCCCTGTGCCCAGACAAACTGCTTTTCCCACCCAGCTCATCATGCGTCCCACCCCTTGGCTCCCACCTCATGTAGAAAGAGTATCAGGAAGACAAAAGCTCCCTTAGAGCTTCAGCTGGCCACTATTGTAAAACACAATAAAAATTGTTTGTTTAAGATTAATAACAAAAGAAATGCCAAGTACAATCTCCATTCTTTCTTGGGTGTAGGGTTGAATACAATCAGAAAGGACAAGGAAAAGCCAGAGGTACTGAATGCCTTCTTTGCCCCAGTCTTCAATAGTCAGTCCAGTTATGCAAAGGACAAGCAGGGACAGAGAGCAGACTAGAGCCCCTGTAATCCAGGAGGAAGTGGTAACTCACTTGCACAGCCACTAAGACACTGACAAGTCTGTGGGGTTGGCCAGGAGTCTCCCAAGGGTGCTCAGGGAGTTGGCAGAAGAGCTCACTAAGCAGCTCTCTGTTCTTTATTATCAGTTCTGGCCAGTCAGGGAGGTGCCAGATGACTGGAGGTGGCAGTGTGACACCCATGCTCAAGAAGGGCCACAGGGAGGATGCGAGGAACTGCAGGCCTGTCAGCCTGACCTCGGGGCCCGGCAAGTTTCTGGAGCAGATCATTATGAGGGGATCGCACGGCCCAGAGAGGACAACTGATGGATCAGGCCCAACCAGCATTAGTTTAGGAAAGGCAGGTCCTGCCTGAGCAATGTGATGCCCTTTGATGAGTGGGTGACCCACCTCTGGGCTGAGGGAGAAGCGGTGCATGGAGTCTCCCAGGACTTGAGCAAGGCCTTTGACTCTGTTTCTGACAGCACAGTCTTGAAATAGGCACTAGCCCAGGACTTGGGAAGGCGCACTCTGCTGGGTTAAGAAGTGTTGGGACTGGGCCCAGAGTGTGGTGGTGAATGGGCCCACATCCAGGTGGCGTCCGGTCACTAGTGGCATCCCCTGGGCTCAGTCCTGTTTAATATCTGTCCTGCTGATGTGGCCAAGGGCATGGAGTGTACCCTCAATCGTAAATTTCTGACAACACCAAGGCATGTCAGACTGTCAGCGTGCTGGAAGCTAGGAAGGCTCTTCAGGCCCTTCAGGCTCAACCAATGGTGCAGGGCCAGCAGAATAAGGTTCAGGAAGACTAAGGTCTGGGTTTTGCCCTCATGTCCCCATCTCATAACACTCCCCTGCATAACTCCAGGCTGGGGGCAGAATGGCTGGAAAGCTGCCCAGAAGAAAAGGTTGACAGGCTGAACAGGAACTAGCATGTGCCCAGATGGACAAGAAGGCCAGTGACATCCTGGCCTGTATCTGGGATGGTTTTATGATTTCCCTCTAGTAGCCTTCTGTATCAGAATGTTCAGAATATATTTCTGAAAATCTTATGTTGAATTTGAAGGTTGTTTGTCCTTGTTCCATGGTGACAAATGATCAGACACTTCCATGAATCTATAATTTAGGAATTATCTTCCTATACAATCTGCAGTCACCTCTGCAAGACCAAATTTTCACTTAACAATGATCTTCTAGAAACTTGGCACATCATTTCTGCTTGTAAATAATAGATACAATACTACTGGGTGGAACTATTCAGAGAAGTAAGCTCTGAAATTGGTAATAAGTGTTTGCAGTTTCACACTTAAATCTTTCTAAGATTGAATATATCATTCACACTAGGAAAGCCATCTAAGTCTCCAGGGGCTGAGTGATATAAATGCAAAACAATTTATGGTTGGTTTTGTTCTTTTCCAGAAGGCTTCAATGTGCTACTTCTCCTGGGAAGAAAAGAGCATATTCAAAGGCACAAAAAATGTGTGGACACCCATCTCTTTTTGTCATCTTTGAAAGTCACCATTTAAGTCAGATGATTTACTTAATAGCCATATTTTATTTGATTCTTTACCAATCAGCTTCATTAAGTCCTTAAAAACATTTTTCCTCTTACAGTAATTCTGACCAAAAGAAAAAAAAAAAAGCCAGGACTTTTCAGTCACTAACTCTCAAAACATCTCAGTTGCATTAATGTAAGCTCCACTGTTTTCAGCCATTATTACAGAACACCAAAATGTATTTTTATAAGTTTGCTAGGGAGTTAAACCACCTTGAAAGAAATGAACTGTGTGCAAGCATGTACAACAAAGTTATTGATGGAATACTAAATAAAAAAAGAATACGTGAGAGCTAAATCCAGAGATATTTACTGGTGTTGTACTATTATATTCCAGCAACACTGACATTTCAGTCTGCAGTTTCCAACAGCCATTGCAATATAATTTAAGCCCCAAAATCAAAACTGTCAGTGTTGTTGGACCTGTGAGATGGGGGAAAAGTTTATTTTGAAGCTGCATTTTTTCTTTCCTCCAACTTTCTGTGTCTCACAAGAATACAGAAAGTTTCACACACATTTCTTCCTGGAAAATGACTTTTTCACTGTCTTTGATACAAAACTGTAGAACCACAAGAGTTATTTCTGTGTAAAGAGACATTTAGAATTCATAGAATGGCTTTGGTTGGAAGGAACTTTCAAGATCACCTAGTTCCAACCCCTGAGGTTCATCAGTTGCATCTGTTCCAAATTCTTGTGCAAAGCATTGCCAGTTTTGAAGCAGTATCTGACCTGGAAACCAGAAGCACCAGAAGTTCAGAAGGGTTATAAATCACATGAGCATTGTCTGTTATAAATCTTCTAAGTCCCATATGTTCTTGCTCCTTTTGACACACTGACTTTTTCGTCCTGTCTGTGCAGAGTTTATGGAAATGTTCATTCTGGGCAAAGCAAGCAGGAGAAGGTTATGCCATCTATGGTGTACCTCGGCCCCAAATTTCTATACATTTACCATAAGACTTGTTAAAAATAAATCCCCTTTCCCCAAGCCAATGAGTTCTCACAGTTCTTTTTTTAGAACTTGAGCTAAGGAACCATTGCTGATATCTAGTATAATATTGAAAATAAATATATTAAAATTTGGCTGAAAGGCCAATGAAGGGCTATATCGAATACAACAGGAACTTTTATGCAAAAAAATATTTTAAACATGGAAAACAGAGGAAGTTTAATTTTTAGTATTGTTGTGACTTTTCAAATGAAAATGTTTAACTGAAAACCAAATGTTGAAAGACGTTCAATACCAATTTTTTAAGTAAAACTTTAATTTCTAATTAATAATGTCCATTAACAAGATTCATAATAAAAGCAAGACTCAAGGTGTGGGGCCAATCTAGAATGCAATCTTTCGCACAGGAATTTTGTCTCTTAATGTATCCTCAGGTCATATTTATAGATTTTTAGGTCCTCAGATGGTTTAATGTTCCAAGAAATTCTATGGATAAAAGCATGATGATGATGCCATGAAGATAGTTCTACCTTTAGCTCTTGTTATTTAAAGAAATAACTTTAAAAAGTAAGGGAAGCAATGAATGACCTATTTTGGTTTTTATTAATAACCCCAGGAGTTGAATGTGTAAATATTTTAAAGGGAAAACATCCTCTCATGCAAGATGCAGGTTAAAATGAACAAAAACTTGGCAGCAGTTTGAGCCCAAAGTGCTGCATATACATTTTCTGGATAGAGCTGAGCAGATAAACCCAGCTCCTGCGGAAATGAATGGGAGCTGGCACATAAGTACCTGTAAGAATCCACACCGCTGCCCATGATAAAACATCTGGTTTATCATAGGCAGCAGAACCAGCAGAATTAAGTAGTTAATACTTCAAAGTGATACAAAATGTAACTGTAAATTCAACAGAGCTTTCTGCTGGAGACCGTGTAAGGGCACCATAATAACAGCAAATTGATTCGCCTAAACCTTTGCTTTGCATTTGCTGTAAGACAGGATTTTCAGTAAACTACTCCAGCTCTCCTCTGTGTTAATAATAACTACCTCACTGGCTGTTGAATGAGCCACACTTACAGACACAAAGAAAAAAAAAAGAAAAGAAAAAAAGAGAAATGCTGCAGACATGGAATGGCTGGAAGGAATGTATTCCTTGTTGGAAGCTCCCATTTGTTGCAGCTTTATAAAGATATAGAACTTGGGTCAATTTAATACAGCAGATCCATGTAGTGCCTTAATACTATTGTTTTTCTACTTTACAGCCTGATGAGATATAAGTAATTTAAAAACTACTCCATTAAAACCAAGTAAATGCATTTCCTCCTGGCTTTACTCTTTCCTCTCCCTAAAATGACCCTGACTGGTTTCAGTCTCATGGGAGAATTAACTATGTAGGTTTTATAAAGCTCATTGCACCAGACACTGTCACTACTGTGGTTAACGAGAAATTCTTTTTGCACAATCCCCTCCATAAGGATGGTATGTCACTTGCTAATAACTCCAGACTCGCAGGAAACCTGTGACAATGTCTCTTCCCAAAGGCAACAAGCACAAGGATCCTCCACAACAGCTGCCTGATAGAGGTCAAGAAGTTTGGACTTAGGCTCTCAGACATATGGTGTGATTTTTGGGGTTGTCCTGCGCAGAGCCAGGAGAATGGTTGTGTTTGATGGTTCCTGTTGGATCCATCTAACTCAGGATATTCTATGGTTCCATCTATGGTTCCATCTGAGCCCCTACACTTGCACACATACACAATCCAGGCACACCTATAAAGTGTTTTCCTACTACCAGCTGCCTTTGCACACATGCTTCTGTCCATCTTCCACAGGGATTTGCAAAGACAAAGACTGCAGGGTGGTTTTTGTTTTTTTAACTTTCATAGCACTTCTTAGCCACCCTTCCCTATTTGAAAAGACTACTGCCTTAAAAATGGTACAATTAGAATTTTATGCCAGCAGATAATTTCTGTTTTCCAGATCTTGCTGGTCATTTCTGGGCCATTCCTGCAGCACTCAGTTCCTTGATGAGCTGTGAGTGAAGCAGTTGCAGTCTAGCTTGTAACTGTGATCAAAGTTGCAGCATTTCTGATGTTTTACATATTTCACACAAATATTGATTGATGTAAAAATAAAATCAAAAAAGCTGAACTGAAAGCTTCACATTTCATGAGGTTTTTCTTCTAGTAATAAAACCACTTACCTGCATATGAAAGGAAGTAAATTCCTTTCCTCTGAAATAGCCTTCTTTGGGTCTCAAAATCCCTAAATGCATTAGATGGAAGATTGGGAGAAAAAAAAGGCAGGAATCTCAATGTTTGCTGCAAAATATCGCCCTAAGGTAAAACTGATCCACTCTGCTGTCACAGAAGACAGGACAGGTCAGATACTAATTCCCCAGATACAAGAAAGATAGAGATTTCTGTGACATTCACAACATGTTCAGTTTTGTCTTCCTATAAGGTTATTATTTCTCTTTATGTCATGCAGCGCAATCTCTTTTTAAAATGGGGTTCCTGCATCATGCAGAATCTGCTTCACTGGGGGTAAGACCACCAGGCCTCATTTACATTCTCTGGTCCATCACTGCAGCCAAAAGACGAAGCATGGCAGGATAAGAGGGAGGAGATCTTTTCTGTACCTCTGCCAGCTATAATAAAATGTGATCCGTCTGTCCTCACTCCTGGGTGATAACAAGGTGCTTGTAGATCTTCATCTTTTCACTTTCTGCTGCAGAGCTGTAAATCAGGAGGCTTCACAGCTGTTAATCATGAGAGGTGCAGGGCTCGACTCTTTCTAACCCCCTGCCATGCCTCTTCTGTAATTCAGATCAATCACTTAAAATGTCCATAGAACCAGCTAGCTGCTCCGGATGCTGCCAAAGCAAATGAGTCATGGGCAAAATTAGGGACATTTGGTCACAGGTTTGTATGATGAGCATGACCCCATATGGTGTGGGACATCCCTTGGGTCAGTCAGGGTCAGCTGTCCCAGCTGTGTCCCCGCCCCTCCTTGTGCATTCCCAGCCTCCTCTCTGGTGGAGTGGGGTGAGCAGAGGAAGGTCTTTGGCTTTGCTCAGCAATAACAAAAGCATTCCTATGTTATCAGCAATGTTTTGCTCACACAACTGAAACGTAGCCCATCTCAGCTACTATGAAGAACATTAAGTCTATCCCATCCAAAATCAGTGCACCTGGCCACACGTGTTCTGAAGTAATTCGTTTAAATAGACATACATTTATTTAGAATGGGATGGAGTAGCAAAGCAGGAGCTATGCATTGGCCCCTCTGTCACAAGCTTCCTGCAGGCATATTAATTCAGTTTGTAAAACAGACATCAAGCAGCCATAAATGCAAGCAAAGCAGTAAATTCCTTTTTTTTTTCATATATAAAGGGAGGAGCTTTGTGAAAATATCTCTGTGTACCTGATGTCTCCTGTGTCTCCTCAAGCTTTAAACTTCAAACAGACTATTTGGATTTTCCCAGATCAGTCTGGACTGTGATTTTCAGGTGGGGTAAATAAAACACATTTAATTGCAATATTTTCTTTGTAAAGGATTTACCAGCATTCTTTAGATGGCAAACAATGGCTCAGACCCTGGAAGGAAGCCTGTGACCCTTTCATTTATGACCCAGATCTGCTGAAAAAATCAGCATTGACAGAGAAATAGGTATTTTGTATGTCCACAGATGTGAGAATCAAGCCTCAATTCCAATTACATTTATTTTTTTCTCTCTTTTCATCACATCTGGCAGACTGGGCATACTGACTGAAAGGTAAGGAAAATAGTTGGTTTTGTCACACTCACTAGAGTCAGCCAGTGTTCCATGCTGTCTATTAATGTTAATCTGGCATGTCCATCCCCAGATGTGAATTTCTGAAAATTCATAGATCCTGGCACTGCTTCCTCCAGATTTCTCAGATAAGCTGCTGGATATACATGCCATAAATTAAATTGCAGTGAATACTTGGCCAGGACTTTGGGAATTTTCTCAGGTCTATCAGAATATTTATGAAGCACAAAGATGTTCAATAGTTCTCAGGGTTTATATATATTACCATTGAGTCCAACATTCTGGATTCAAGCATAAGCATGGGATGTGTGTTCCCACGGCCAAAGAGATAATGATTCCAACTGGAAACATGAAATCTGCTCACAGAGCCAGATGCTCAGCTGCAGTAAAGTAAGGTCTCTCAGAATTGACAGAGTTATGCTGTTCTGTATTTCAGGACTTTAATGTTTGTTAGTATAACATGATAACAGCAAGTGTCTCTGGGCAGCTGGCATAAATTATAATAGTTTCAACCTTCATAGGATCTGTCTTATGATGTAGTTTTTCTCTAACTCACTATACAAATGCACTGCAACTGAACAGAGGTAAACAGGAGTTTATCCTGGTTCCCATTTTGCCAGTGATATAACCTTCCTCTCACAAACCTTCCTCTCACACCCTGAGTAACTGATATAGCTAGAAGTAGCATTGGAAGCAGAAAATCTGTTTATTGTCTAGTTTTCAGGATGAGTTTGCAAAGCCAGCATTGTAAAAAAAAAAAATTAAAAGCAACAAAAACAAAAACAAAAACAAAAACAAAAACAACCCAGGTTTTAACTTGTAAACTGAGCACATCTCATATGTAATTAGGGAACGAAAATAAATTAACTTTATAATCTAACGGTGACATTCTTAAAGATTATAAATCTGCCTGAGATCTCTTGGAAAGATTAAGACTATCCCAGTAGAAGAGATGAACATTTTCCTCCCTTTCATATGGAAATATTTAAAAACAGGAACTTGCTGTCTTGTTTTGGAAAAAGGTTGATCACCAAGCTCACAGTTCTTCCATTCTCTTAATTCCTGCTCAAAATCCTAATCTCAGAATAGTATGAATGCACAAAGGTGTGTGTTTTATGTGGTTATGAAAGTAATGATACACACTGACTCCCTGAATACCATCCACTTGCTTACCTTCTTTTCTTCAATATAATAGGAAATTACAAGCCCTGAGCAAGTCATTACTCTCTGATGATTATGAATTAGCTGACCACAGGCCACAGGGAAAGGCAGCACATTCTAGCAGGCCACAAGGTCTTTCAGTCAACAAAAGTATCATAATGTTCTGATCTGTAGCTGCACATTTCTGCTAGCTTAGGAGTCAGGTGTTTCGTCTTTCCAAAATAGAAATGTTTGCCTAAGGAAATAAAGAGAACATCTCTTCCTACACTTAGCAAAGCAACGTTATTTGCTGGAGGCTATCTGTGCAATCAGAGCTTTTTTTTCCTCTTCTGCTGACTGACATAAGACTTTCTAATGCAGGAAATACTAAGTATTAGTATACTAAGCCCATTTCAAGTATAATGGAGCATGGACTAAATCAAATACTGAGTGTTCCACCATATAAATTCCTGTCTGCTTCCAGGAAACAAGTGAGGAGCTGCCAACATTTCCCTGAATCGCTGCAGGGAATGCAAGACAGCAGCAACAACATCTCCAAAGGAGAAGGAAGTATCTCTATTCTCCACTCCTTTCTACTGCTTCTTCTCACTGCTTCTTCTTAATGCTTCTACCACTTACACCTTGAACATCCAAACCAGCCCTTTCCCTACAAAGCTGTCCCTCCAGAGTTTGGTAGTGAACAAAGAAATAAAACCTGAGTCAGAAGAAGCCCTTCAAGTTTATCCCACTTAGAGGACTAAAACCTACCCCCTCTCCATCTACTCATATTTTATTAATCTCAGTTAATGAATGTGTTTCTGTGTCTTGCAGGCCAGGCTGCAGCAGCTGGCACAGCCCCCCCTGTGCGTGGGAGGGATTGTTGAGGATCTGAGCAGGGCTGGGCCAGGCTGGGCTGTCAGACCCAGCACATCAAAGGCCCATCTGCCAAACCTTCCTGAGAGATCTCGCTGAACAAACACAGGGCAAAGGGGGAAAAGAAATTTTCATTTAGCACTGCATTTTGTAGGGATTTCTTGGCTTTTGGGCCTCCTTAATCCTTGGGGATTTAAAGAGAAATGAGTCTCCTTACTTGAGGGAAATGTGGAAATGCTTGAAAGAGTATTCATTGCAAGGTGGGGAGTAAGACTGTGAGCACTGTTCTTTCAGAAGAAAACCTTGAGAACCCCCTCATGGCCTAGGAGATGTGAAGTGGGCTGGATACGCCTCCTCCCTCCTAATTCTTCCAGACAGAGTGGAGGAGAGATTACATTTACTGTGTGGTTGTTCTAAAAGTGTGGGACACTGAGATGCCCTTAAGATGTCAGAAGTTGACTGTGTGGTATATTGTGGGCAGATGCATGGAAAAGATGAATCAGTTTCACTGCAAAAGATGTGTAATGGCAAAATAATTTTGTTGTGTTTTGCTGAAAGGCCAGAAACTTTATGAAGGCTGGATGCACTGGTTTGGGGTCAGTGTCCTGCTGTCAGGGGCACACAGTTGGCTGATGGCCCAGCACGGACAGGGTGTCCTGGTATTTGCCTGTAATGTGGTGTGGAGAAATATCCCACCATGGATCATCTCCGGGGATGTCAATATATATAACAATGAACCTGCTGGAGACATTACTGGAGGCTGGTAAAGAGTGGAATTTACTATAGCAGCCACTAATTTGAAGTGGTTAAAACTTCCACCTCCCAAAAATCAGTAGTTTCCATGTGTTTCAGCAGTTGTCATCTTGTGCAGCTTTTTAAATTATAGCTCTGCACCTGCTTTTGAAACTCTGGTTCTCTTACTATTTCATCTGATTTTGCAAGGTCTCCAATGGGTCTGTCTCAGGTCAAAGACAGCACTGCTTCATTTTGGGAAGCACAGGAAGTACAAGGAAGTTGGAAAGTAGTGCTGGTAAATATTTCTGCATCATTAAACTAAGCCAAAAAAGCAATGTGGTTTCTGCAGCATAATGCCAGCCTGATTTTGCTACCATTTTTAATAATCTTCCTTCAGTAGTGAGAGGGCCTGAGTGAAATTAGTCGGTTTTATCCATGGAATTTTAAGTAAACTGATGCCAAGGCATGAAAGCTACAATCTAATTCAGGAGAAAGCATCCCTGAGTAAAAGGCATAGCAGATAGGCCAACAGGAAAATTAGGTGGGTCTTTTTTCCCCTATTTTCTGTCCCCTACTACATGAAGAGTAGTCTCAGTGGACTTCACGTCAAGGAGATCAGGGAACATGTTTGTCTACATGTATGGGATGCCAATAGGAACAGAAAGGGAACCCTGTGGACAGTGAGGAGCCTTAACCAAAATTGCCATGCTGCTTACTGCAAATTTCTCATGGTAATTCCTCTTCAGGAGGAGTGTTAAAGACTGCCTGGAACAAAGATAGGGTTTCAAGAACCCATTTTCTAGACTTCCTGCCATCACGTAGGATGTATCCTTCAGGTAGGACCTTATCAGGTCACCACCATAATGTTGGAGGACAAAATACAAGAGATTTGAAATACTTTCTACTTTCAGAGATGAGGATGCCCTAAAGCAAGATTGTCCATCCCTTCTCTCCAATCTATCCCTTGAGTTATCAAGCTGAACTGAACCACCCTGTACAGAATAGGTTGCTCTTCTTAAGAAAGAGATAGTATTTAAACATATCTTCTGATAAAGAGGTTCCCACTGGCTCCCAATTACTTCCAGTCCTTCCCTTCTCCAGTGTGTTATTCCAGTTCCTCTGGTCAGCTTTTGCCAGAATTCATGGGACCATGCTCTAAGTGGGAGCAGGGAAATGAGTAAAATCAAATTAATGAGACATGGAATTGTAGCAACATTTGAAAAGGAAGCAAAGTGAACAGTGAGGATCCACTGCTCACTATGGATCTCCACTGGGTCTGCAACTTTAGCTGGGGCACTCAAGAAGAAAATCACTCTTTGGTCACCTCTCCCCAAAGTAATAATAGCAACTACCTCAACCCATACCAGCTTCACACAACTTGCTCATCCTAAACCTATTGCAACAAGACCCCAAGCTCAGTTGGAGTATTCAGTAATTCAGCTAATTAATGCTAATCTTAGTCAGTTCTTCCTGTATATCCTAGAGAATGGAGTGACTATTCATTAGCCTTGGTGTATACTTTGAAAACAGATACAAATTAAAACTCTTTTAAAATGCAAAATGTTATTTGCCTACGTGCTGCTTTCATTGAGCAAACGGAAGTTAAGGGCAAGGATGAAAGCAGCTGCTGTACATAGGCTGCATGAGGATGAGATCTGAAATCCAGCTGCTACAGTGCCAGTCCTGCCAGCCTGCCTGGCTGGAGCCCTGTTCCTGTCAAGGTGGCCTTGATCAACAGTGTGCGAGGTACAGACTAAGCAATGCAGTCCTCAGTGTTTTGCTATAAAATTCAGGTATTGATTGAAAACTTTGTTTGATACAGTGGTACGGATCCCAAGGAACATGAATTCCTGTGTAACATGCCAATTCAATACAGTAGTGCCTGTGATTTCATCACTCTATATCCTGGCTCTAGGAAAGATGAGAACTGGCTTCTGCTGCATGGGAGGGATATTACTTGCATTCCAGGAAAAGACAGTGGTGATCTTAGTGTTGCTGGATTGCTCTTCAATTCCTAGAAGTAAAGAAGGAGTTGACAGCTCTGTCCACCCATGTGTGGCACAGTGAGGGTACACTTCCAATTACTTCTTAAATCAAAGCCCAAGAGTCTCACAAACTTGTATTAAACCTTGACCTTGTTTGAGTCAAGGCACTGGCAAAACAGGTGACTGCACAAAGGTGTTCTGCTCTTGCCGTTGATGCTCAGGTTAGAAAAAAAGGTACTGCCAAGTAACTGAAACAGCAAGAGCAAACAAGATTTTCCACAAAGCCACAGCCTGCTTCTCTTCTCATTTTTTTCCTCAGAGAGCACACCTGATTGCAGGCAATAGCAAAGCCAGGCAAGGAAAATAAATGAGCTGTAGAATCCCTGGCATGCAGCTCATGAGGTGGGTGGAAGTTTGGAAATGTGCTTGATGAGCCTCTGAGTATGGCAAGACCTATAGAAGAGGAGGCAGAAGCAGTTACTGGGGTGGGGGAATGGGGGTTTGGAGTGACAGGCTTATGTAAGAGTTACAGTGGGGATAATTTTGTTGAAGAAGAGAGCAAAGCCTGGAAATGCTGGTGGTCCCTTCCCGTAAAAGAGTGCAAAGAAGAAGTCACAAAGGGTGAAAAAATAACAGAATGAGATATGATTCCTGACCTGAAAATACTCTCTCATTAAGGCTGTTGGCCTGGGAACTGACAGGGACTCTTTTCCCTATTCCCTTTCCCTAAAGGAGAAAGCCAGCATCGCTCAGAGATTCAGGAAGCAATGGTACCAGAAACAAAAGGCTCTACCACCCAAGGAAGATACAAGGCATCTTTGCAGGTTATAAATTAAATTAAATTAAATTAATTCATACCTGAAAAAAGTTCTCCAGCAAGTGCCTATGACACAGGGAAGCAGTTCCAGTGATGCCCAGTAACTTCTTCACAGCACATGACAAAGTGGTCTTCCAGAGTGACACACTTGAGGCAAGCTCACTGCCACTTGCCTCTCTTACCACAGCTCAAAGAGTTTTTGTTTTCCAGCGTACCCCGTTTGGATATACAGCCACTTCAATATCAGATCAGCAGAGGAGCTGCCTCACAACCTTCAAGTCTCCCTTGCAGCACATTTCTCGTCTGGAAAGACAAAAAGGTGTGACTCATGTTAGCAGGGAACACATCAGAGGACCTCTTCTTTTTCTGTTGAGGTGGGGACAATTACCCTGTGTGAGAGCAGAAAGAAGAATCATATGTGATATAAATCCAACCCAGAAAGTGTGTTAGCTCAGTGTTGTACCCAAGGTAACCATCTTTGCTAAGTTTTTGCCACCAACACAACTCACAGCCTCCATCCCAGAGTGAGCTTCAGCCCAAGCTGTTTGAAAGTCTGCCAGAACTTGTTCCCACCTGCCTGTGTGTGAACATGGCACAGAGAAAGGTTCCTACACAGAGTCCACCTGAAGTCTGGGGAAACGAAGGCTGTAGTTGGGAGTATTCTTTCACATATCTGTAGCTCATATTTATGAGAAAGTGAAATCTGGGAAGGTGCCATGAATAAAATGACAACATTTCATGTTTGAAAATTTTCTGAAGTATAAGGAACTGTAAATGGAATTGCTTGCTTTTTTTCTAATCCCACCAAGTATTAACTGATTCCTTCACAAAGGCCTAATTTTTGTTTAGGATTTTTTTTGAAGGAAGATGGTGGAGGGAGTGATAAAAGAAATATCTTTTATCTGTCTGGTAGTTATTGGTCAGAAAAGGTAAAACATATTTTAGAATTTTCTAAGAGTAAGGGATATGTATCCCATTCACGCTATCTACTCTCAGATACAGCAAGTGTGAAATTTTAATAACAAAAATATCACAACACCATTAGAAACAATATTCACCAATTCAAAATAAAACCCTTCAGTCCTGCTTAAAAGTTGGATACTTAATACTACTGTAAAGCAGAAAAGTCTCATTACAACATGATTCTTTTTAACATCCTGTTTTCGTTTCTTCCCTGCTTCATATACGTGCAGTGTTTGCTTGTTTATAATGTCAACAAGATACAGCTCCTCAGGGAAAAGAACATGGAAAATGCACCAAATCTGGCACATCAAATCTTCTACACACATATGCATCTAGTTAGCCCTGTGGGGCAGAAATTTTCTCATGTGTGGAGGACCATGAGTTGCCTCAATACTTTGAGAGGAGACTTGGAAACCAGTCTCTGACCATTCCTAAGGCAATAATTCAAATTATTATTTTCTCCTCACCTTCATTCCTTCATAATAATTTCTGCCTTTGTCTGGTGATCATAAACCTTCTCCAAGTTCACCATGTCAGTCTCAAAAGAAAACCATTCCACTCACTAATCAGAAAAGCAGAGAAACCAGTGGGGCATTTTTTGAGGGAAAAACCCCTTCTTGAGCAGCTGCTCAAAGCAACATAATTATACAGATCTTATTTATAAAAGTGATTGTTATGCATGTGAAAATGTAGTAGTAGGGCAAAACTAATTTGCCAGTTAGCACAGTCTTGTTTCTTACTCTGGATTCTACAGAGGAAAATGTACTCTCATTGCAGAAATGGTTTCTCAATGTGCAGCTAAGTGCCCTGGTGCCTCTCAGAAGAAGGGAATGTACAAGGCTTGTGAAACTGATGTAAAAATGGTATTTATAGAAGCACTTTTTACTCACGTCAACTTTGTGAGCCGTTTAGTTTCACCACAAACCATTTTTCACTGCCTTACTGGTAATTATCCAAGTAGCAGCAATGCTGCAAGTGTCTGGGACAGGGAGCAACAATCTACATGACCAAAACTAAGCTCAGGCATTGACCTCAGTTCCAGTTAATTCCCATTGGACGTAGGGAGAGGCAAAGCTCTGGGTGAGGTTTATACCCTCTGCCTACTCTGTATAATACAGAGATTTCACCTATTAGAAAGAGCTCGTTCAGAAGATTATGAAGTCCAGGTAATCAAGCCAAAAATAATCATATTTTCTTGTCCTTCTCTCACCTATTGTTATCCTTTTATTGGGAGCCTGGTACTTTCCCACTGATGCCTCCCTAACCATCAACTTATCCTGCCACTCTGTTTCACCACTCTGGCAGAAATGCCTTTCTCTTCTGAGGCAGGATGGTGAGATAAGTACCATGAAATTGCTGATTTAAAATTAGGAAATTTTCAAAGGTCCCAAATGTCTCCCTCTGTCTTTCCTACCCTATCATATTGCAACTAGGCCTGCATGTTCCATCAAATTCTGATTTGAAGTTGAAAAAGTTGGAAGTTTCTCATGGAAAGAGCTTCAAGTCATTCACTGAACACATTTCACCTCCCTGAGAGGGCAGAGCAGTTCTGGAAACATCATAGAATAGTATTGAAGCTGTGTCTATGGCTGACCAAGACCTGTTGGATAAATCAGATATGATAATAAAGACCCTTTGTATTCCCAGAACATTTTCTGACCTGGACATGAAAACCTTGGACCCTTGGAATGATCATCCTTATGATTATGTCCTGATGGATTTTTGAATGTAAAGTTTCTTCTATTCTCAACCATGATCTGTAAATTTCTTTCACCTCACTTCTGCTCACTAAGCATGGCAAAGAGGGGCAGGACTGCATCAGATACCACCACCTTGATTGAGGCTCCTGATGACCAACAAGAACTCCACAAATATATCTGACCTTTGGTACATTTCTTTAATCACTGCTAACCTTCAAGAGGCTTCTTTGTTTCTGCTGCAGTGCTTGTGTGTCCCTTCTCTTGCTATCCCTGTCCTATACAGCAAGCACAAACCCAGCAATTTACCCAGCAGTGCCTGGAATTGCTCTCCACAAAAGGAGGCTGTGTTTTCACCTTTGCGTAGTTTGCTTTAATCAGAGGCTTCAGCGTGAAAGCCGACGTACGCCTCCCTTGAAGCTCACAGAGGTGCTGGGAAACTCATTCCGTTCAATTCTATGAACATCCATTGTGGCTCAGGGCTGCGGTCAAGCATCCTTAATGAAAAGCTGTTTGTGCAATACATTCCCTGCTGATCACAAAGAACACTTCCTTGGAAAATAAACACGCTAAAATAAAAATGCCAGAAAGCTTTCAAGTTTATAGACTCTTCCATGGTAACTGAACTTTGAAAACTACAAACTCCATCTCAAAGCAGCCAGAAGACTCAAGTAAATGATGACTGAGAAGTGTCTCTGGTAAGACATAACTGTTGTTTGTGTTGAACAGTTTGTTCATTTTTCCACTGCAGAAGAGTTTCCAAGCATGGTAAAAGAAAAAAGCATTTCCATTTTATTTTCTCTCTTCTCTCCTGCCTTTCACTAACCCATATGACAACTCCCTGACTCCAGAACCAGCGCTGAGTTTCTCAGAGCTGTGTCACTTTCTACAGCAGTTTCATTCATATGGGCTATTAAATGTTTTGCTTAGCCAAGGGGAAAGGATGTGATGTGATACACACTCATCCAAGTGTACTCACTTTGAGTTTCATTGAAAGGGAAACATTATCATATGTGCAGTGACAAGCAGAAATCTTCCTCAGTCCTTTACAAGCATTGCAATTTGCCTGGGGTGCTAGTGCTAGAACAGCTTTCTGTCACGACATCCACAGGAAAATGCAGCACAGTGATGCATAGGGACCATGGATTTTGGCAATCAGGTCATGTTAAAAAGTGGAGTCTCTAGCACCTTCTCACTGGTCAAACCTCATTCTTTCTTAACTCTCAGGTTTAATGAGAATACATCCTTTTGTCTTCAAGTCTCTCTAAGTTACCAGAGGCCTTCTGAAAACATAAGAGGAAGTTCTTCTAATGAAACCATTTCAAAACTTGAGTCACAAGTTTCAAAATACACTAGAAAGTGGTGTCCTAAAGCTGAAAGCAAGGGCTGTGTGTCAGAAAGTTCATGAACTTTTGTTCCAAGGTCTCCACTGTGAAATATTGCCTGGAGACTGGAAAGACTCATCCTCTCCTATAAATATCTCCTCTAACTGCTAGTACTAAGGATATACATAAAAGGATAAATGCTCCTGAGTACTTTAGACAATAGTCTTGCATCAGCAGAAGCTGGTCAAAATGAGCAGTAATAGCTTTAACAACTGGTTTTCCTAGCCCAGGCTTGATAGCTGGTTTGTCAGATATGGAATAATTTTCAAATTCTTCACTTAAATGATGCAAAAATTTTCATGAAGAGATAAGGAGGAAAAAAGGACAGACTTAGAGAATAATATTGCCACTAAAAAGCATGAGAGGGTCAACCTGCTACACTTGGTGAGGTGTCTGTGAGGAGCATGGCCATCGAGAGCTGGATTGCATGGAGCAGATATTGCTGCTGCACAGGGGCAAGTGGAGAGACATTGCTACCTTTGCATCCAGCTGTGTGCCCATAGCTCTGATGGGACTGAGCATGTTTCACTCCTCATCATCTTACCAAGGGCTCTGTCTTCAGTACCTGCTTTTCTTGCTGCTAGGAAAAAGGTTTCTTTTCACAGACTTCTTTCAAACTTTTCTGGATTGGACTTGGTCTTAATTTGCACTCTCAGAAGGGTATATGTTACTACTTGAATGGCTGGGAGAAGGGGTTGGAGCTTTTTTGTTTATGTTTCCTGTGGGTTTTATTAATAATTTTACACTCCTCAGTCTTTAGGTATTTAAAATTCTGATGTAAACCCTCTTTGTTCTTCCTTGTTGCCAACAAAAAGAACTTGAATGTCGACCAGAAACACTGCAGACATTGTTTGGCTTGCTTGACTCCTTGCATGGTTTGGTTTGAAGGGAGGAAGGGAACAGCTGGACTGCAATTACCAAACTCTGGCAAGTTTTGTGTTTTGCTTTAGTCAACTCCTGAAATGTAACTTCCGAGAGAAGTAATTTAGCTGAGAGCTTTAGATCTGTAGAGCTCTTTTACTCCAAACACAAATCTCAGTATTTAATAGATTGGGTGGGGTTCGATCTGCAGAGAACTAATTGAAGGAGCTGCAAATACAGACATTCAACCCTGATTAATTAGAAGAGCAAAAAAGAACACTCTAATTCCATTTCAAAATCAAACCAGTTGTACCACAATTATCTCAAGTACCTCAGAGATGGCTGAGTTCATGTTTAGTCTCTCCCTCCCTTTCCTCAGGGAGGAGTGGATAGCCTTGTGCACAAGGAGAATCAAAATGCTTTAGCTCTTTATTTGCTGAGTTCGTCTCCTCCAGGAATATAGTATTTTAAAAAGATGTCATTTATATTTTGCAGTTTTCAAAGGTGCTTTGTATACATGTTCAATAGTGTTCAGCTCATGGAGAATTCCAATTTCCCTGGAAATCTACCCACTTTTTAAAATAGCTAGTAAGAAGGAGTTCTGCAAATCTGATTTTTATAGGAGTTTTGAAGATGGGACTATTCAGAAGTCCATATAACAATTTCCACCTTCCTCAGCTTCCCAAATGATCAGGGTAACAGCATGTATGGGATCTCCAAAGCTAGAAAACCTAGTTTTTCCCTGTAACTAGAAAAGGTCTCCTCTCCTGGAGATTTATCTTGTTCCTTGAACAATTCCCATGTCTGCCTATTTCTCCAGCTGGAAGATTTTGGTACTGCTTTGCTGGTTTAACATTTAACATTTCTGACATATGGTAAAATGACACTGGGTCCCTTGCTGACCACACAGTCCTTCTATGTCTTGTCATTCTGGGTTCCTCTCCATCCACCATCAAAATGCAGTTGTCTTTGCATCAGACAGCAGCTGTTTCAACAAGGCTGTAAACAGTACACAAAAGCTCTGAAAAAGAAGAAAAGAGCTTTCCCAGTTTGTAACTGCAACAGGAATTTCAGGCCAAAGGCAAGAAACAGACCATTGTTTTCTAGGTAGCTCTGCAAGCCAGTCTTCAAACACCCACATCTGGCCAGGGCCTCTCATTTTGTGTTTCAATTGAAAGACAGCTATTCCATTTTCTAAATGGGAAGATAGTTCACCTTGATCCTGGCTTCAGCTGCTGCAGCTTTTTACCATTAAATATAATTCTAAATAAATTATCACAGGGAGAAGACAGAGAGTGTTTGAACAAAACAAGCCATCAATTTTCTACACAGAACAGAACAACTCTCATCCCAGAGACACTGCTGTGCTGTTGTCTGAAACACAATTTTCACCCGAAATTGGACAAACCATTTGGGAAGTAATTCGAGTTCCTCCAGAGGGAGGATATATTGCACTTAGACAGTGGTGGAGGGATTCAGCACCCACAACTATGTTAACTGTGTGTAATGAATTAGAAGCATCTTGTTTTAATAGGTCCTAATTACAACACCTTTTCCCAAAATCTCATTTGCAAACATCTCAGGTGTTCCACCTCTTTAACTCACCATCAACAAGTTTCACTTTGCTCATTCTGCTCCAGTGCCATCCCTACCAACTTGCCCATTTGTCATGGAGCTTATACTCACTCATGATGTAAAGTCAGGAAAACATCTGCCAGGAAGACCTCCAAGAAAGAATCTGTCTCTGAACACAACACAACCATCATTTATGACTGATGTGTCAGCAGCTCTCTACACATCTCTTGGCATGGCCAGTGTTTTAGGACAGATGCTCATCAAACTAAAGGCCAAGTTGGGGAATGCATCAATCCTTGTCTAAGACATAGATACACAGAGCTTTCCACACTCTATATCTAGCATTAAAGGAAATAAAGGAGACTGGAAGCCTAGAGGTGATCCTTGTGAACAAGCTTGCCCAGTATTTGACCTCTCCAATGCCTCTTACTCTGAATCAGAACAGCCTCCTTCCCCACACAAGGATGGGTGAACACTCCACCTCCACCCAGTGAGGTCACAGGCTGACGGAGCTCCATGCCAGCCTCTTGTAAATAACATGCAGACATGATGCAGAAACTCCTCCCTGCCAGCTGTAGACTGTGAAGTGCCATTTCTTGGCATTCCTTTCCTGAGTTTAGTTTGGGAAACCATCCAGAACTGTCCATCAAGTCCCACCGGAGCAAAAGATATAACCCAAAATTGTTGTGTAAACACAAACTATATAAAGTAAAACCAGATTTTTATTTTGATTTACCTCAGTATCTCCAAACAATGGAAGGTTAATCTGAGTTTCATTTTTGTGGTTGCATGTGATCAAAACTTTTGTGTTCCCTGCAATGCTGACATAAACCTGTAATTTTTAAAAATCAGAATACACTATATATAGAGTGATAGATGAATTTCTACTACAACATTGCTTGCAATTTACTCCTAAAAAAAATTCCAGGCTTATTTTGCCCTCTGAATATCAATCAAGCCCAGGAGGAGAAAAGGGAAGGAGGATGGATGAGGGAGCAATTGGAGTAATGAGCCTTTCTACTGTAATTTCAGAAACAGATGAGATTGCATCTGCTCCTTTGCTGGATCCTAAGCAGGCACAGGGAAAAGATGGCTCCTATAGAGTCAAGCATAAACATTGGGTTTATGCACATGAAGACAGCAACAGGGTAGAAGGCAGCATGTGAAAGACAAATTTTAACAGCTAGCTTTGGATCTGTCTTAGATTTCAGAAACACGTTAAATATAAACTTACTGAAATGCTTTCAGCCCAAGCCTGGCTACATTTCAATATGCTTTCCATTAACTGCTTGGTTGTAAAGATTTTTTTTCCAAACCACCTTAATCATTTTTAATTCAAGACAAGGTATCTTTAGTGAAGTTAATTATAAAATAATGAGCAGTCTTTTTGTGGCTTAGGAAAGGGTTTAATTTGGTTTAGGTTAAATCAGCATGGAACAGATTTAAACTTTATTGAAATAAGACATTATTAAATCAGAATAGACACTTACACTGGGGTTCATACAGACATAATTAAAAAGAGCTATACATGGGTACAGTCTCAAGTAGTCCAAGCATCTCTGTTGTATTGATCTAAAGACAGCAAAATAACATGATACAGCCTGAAACATGAGAGGCACAATGCTTATTAAAAGGTTACTTAAAGCAGTGGGTCTAATTCCCTGGGAGAGAATTTGTTTATGTGTTTTTTTTATAAATTACCCCTTACCTCCAAAATTATTATAAGCACTAAACTTAAGTGAAGCAAAACTGTACTTGAGCACCGCTCATTGACTAGAGCCAGGTGACAGAACAGACACACAGAACAGGACAGACACACAGAAGGACAGAAGAGTGTTGTGGAAGTGGTGGTGTCTCCATCATCACTCAGCTAAACACAGAATGCTGTGAAAATGCTCTCCTTTCTCTCACCATCACACCTCCCATGGCTTCCTTCCATTGAACTATATTGTATTTTGTCTCCCAGTCACCTGGACAAGAATTAGTGCTGCCTCATTGCACCTATGGGCTTAGCCAAGCCATCTCAGTATTTCCAAGGTCAGTGTCTACACTCTTCGAAGGTTGTTGATCCTTTGGTTTGTCATTAGAGAAGCAGGGAGATAAACTTCCAAATCAAGATAAAGGACAAAAAACAAAAAAAAATCAAAATACATGTCAATTTTATATAATAAAAAAGATGGAGGTCAGTTAACCTTGGCTGAAATGCACTGCCATTGTTCACAAAAAAAAAAAAAAATCCAAAAAATAACCAAACAAAACTCCAAACAACAAATATAACTTCACCTTATATTTGGTGATGGTGGGTTTGTTGGGTTTTTTTCTTTTATCCACAATGCAGACAAGGACACCTGCTAGAGAGACTTTCCCTTCCCAAAGGCAGTGACTTCATAATTTTAGCCTGAGTAAGCTACTGCTGTCTCATCCCATTCATTTGCACAACCACCTCTATCCTCACAGCAATAATCAGCTGCAGCTGACCTGCTGGTAGGTGATGGAACAACTTGGATTTGTGCACTGAGCAGAAACTGATTTTCTTTATTTGTGTTTCTTTCCCCTACCCCATCCTATGCAGACAAAACTGCACTCTGGTTCACGAAGCGATTGTTCTTCATGGTCGGTGCACAAAATCACAAGGTTAGCCCTGCTATTCTGGCTATCTTCTGCTTTTAGCCTTGCAAAAATCTACAGGAGCTGCACCATCTTGAGCTGGTCATTGAGTGGTGGTGGAAATCATTTGCCATGAGGTCTTTAAAACATTTGACAGTTGTTAACTGGTTGGACATCTGGTGTTTACTCATGTGGTGAGTTGACCCTAGCCAGTAATCCAGTCACTCACTCACTTCCTTCCCCTCCAGCAGAACACAAAGGAGAGAATCTGAAGTACAAAAGCTGAAAACTTAAGGAATCAGACAGTTTGATAACTGAAACAGAGCTGTGCTCAAGAAACACAAAAGAAGCAAAGCATTCGTTGCTTCCATGGAGTGACAGATGTCCAGCTACTTACTAGAAAGCAGTCTCATCACATGTAAAGGATACTTGAGAAGACAAATGTCATAACCATGAATGTTTCCATCTTCCTTCTTACTTCCCCCAGTTTTATTGATGATCCTGATGCCATGTGATCTGGAATATCCCTTGTATCAGTCAGGGTCAGCTGTCCTGGCTGTGTCCCTCCCTTACTCCTTGTTCTCCTCATTGGTGGGGTGGGATAAGGAGCAGAAAAGACCTTGGCTCTGTGTGAACTCTGCTGAGCAGTAATGGAAACATCCTTGTATTACCAACACTGTTTTGGTCACAAATAAAAACTCAGGCTGACATCCCAGCCAGAACCAGTATAAGAACCGTGTTTGTATCTGTTTCCTTTCCTTTTTTCCTATTCTGCCTGTTTCATCCCAAATTTGTATCTCTGCTGTTTTGGACGAAGTCAGTCTTTACCTGATATTTACCTGCAGATGAGGCACACAGTGCTCTGACAAAAAGCTGACAGTGGCAGAAAAATTATTTAAAAAAATAGGTAGTTAGGAGAGCCATGACTTACTCTCCTTTATTTATTTGTTTTATTGTATTTTGTTTTTAGTGCATGCAGAAGTGTCTGTTAAGATGGGGAACAATGTTGTATTAGGTGATATAGAAATGCTTACTAAGGAAAAGTCTATGCCTCTATGCAATTTTAATCTAAGTACACAACAGGAGAAAGGTGAACACAGCAAGTCATTCTGCAGAAGCTCTGCAGTCTCACTTCGTTGCCTTACGCAGTGATCCATGCTGCCTCTGCTTTCAGCCTTGAGGAAACCTCTGCCTTTCCCAGAAGATGCCACTTTTCACACTTTTACAAAGGTCTTTGTTATCTGGAGATAGGGTTTGAAAGCTGTTTCTATAGAAGTCAACAGAATGAAGAACTCTGCTTGAGAGGCATTTAAATGTCAGGTGCTTCCCCTAAGAGAAAATAAAACACTGTGTTTGAAGGAATCTTTGAGGAGTTCTATTTATAGTCAGCCTTGCTAGCTAAATGAAGACCTATGTACAAATATTTTCAAGAAGTCCCATGAACTCTACTAGCAGCTAACAAATCTTGTCTCTTTCTTCCCATGGAGATGTGATTTTTTTTTCCCTGCAGCAGGAAAAAACCCTTTAAACTTGAGAAAAAGTGATTCATAATAATGAAATGGGGAAAATAGAGTGTATAGTTTTTTCAGTAGCAGAAGTGTAGCACATTGGCTGAGTTTCTCTGTGGGTGCTGGTTTTGACTGCACATTTACCTGACTAAAAGAAAGACATGAAGCCAGTAAAATACTTAGAGCCACATTTGGAGCTTTAATCATGTGAACAGTCTCCTCTAAGCCTTGGAGTTGTCATCCTGCACTTCTGAAAATAATTGAAGTTTTATTATACTGAAGGAAATTGAGAATACTTAAACATGATTTAGGGATGCTGTTTGCGACTTGAGAATCAGATGTATTTCTTCCTCCTGACTCCATGACCTCAGCCAGCTGACTGCATCTCTTGGCTTTGCACCTCTGAAAATGGAACGAGTTAGCCCTTCCTTCCTTCTGTGGAAAGAATCTTTCTAGAGGAAAAATGGTGTGTCAATCTCCATAGCCCCTCAGTCCTGAACCTCTGTTATAAAACCACCTGTAATAACTTCCAGTACCTGTAATGTAGTATTTAGACCATTAGTACCTGAACTGAGACCACCAGTTCCTTTTGTGTAAGCTGTCAAAAAGCTGTCAAGGCGACCTACTGCAGAGCAAAACTCTCTGCCAGTGCCAGTTTCCTGGGTCATCCCACCTGCCTGTCCCCTGCCTCCACCCAGGTTCCACTCTCACTGCTGCATTTCTGCGGTTTATTTAGCAGCTAGACAAGAAATGAGACTCTGCTTGTGGGCAATTTCAAAGTAGAGGAAATAATACCAAGGGGAGGCACAATAACTATCTGCAGATAGAGAAATAATGTTGCACCAGAGGACAGGAAGCAATTATTATCATTAGTCAGCAATGATAGAGAAAGAAGTAATTAAACTTCAGCTGCATCAGGGAAAATTTTAGACAGAATATTAGAGAAAACAGCTGAAAAAAAGACACGTCTGTGCTGCCAAGGAAAGTGGTGTTGTCACTTTGGTATTCAAAGTCACATTTTATTAATGCCTTTCTCTAAAGAGGCTAAGAACACACTATGCCTAACTCAGCATTCTTAGGGGCTGGGATGGGAATTTTTTTTTATTCATGGGAGTAGCTAAGCATGCTTAAATCCCAACCACAAAATCTAAAAAGGCAAAGAATTTAGGTAGAACTGCAGCTGTTGAAGGGCACTGGATGACAAAGGAGTAGATGTGAATCCTCCTCAGGCACCAATATTTTTCCCAGTACAGGAGGACTGGTGAGTATCTGCTACAATGAGCCTTCACTTCAAATGGATGTTTGTAGAGCCAGACTACCTGTTCCTACCCAGACTGTCACCATACAGTTGAGACTTTCTCATGGCAAGCAGGAGGTTACGGAGCCAAGGGAACACAGCCTGCTCCCAGCACAGTGTAAGGACTGGAGGGAGGGAGCAGATGTTCCCTGTGGCTGTGACAGAAGAGAGGAGCCTGATCATGAGAGCAGTGGGGGAAACTCTTTCCTTTCTACCACTCTGCTTTAGCTTTGCAGAAGGAATTACTCTTGAGGGTTACACCAAGCAGAAAACAAGTTTATATATTCTGAATTCTCTCTGGAAGAGCCTCTATCCTCAGGAAAAATATATGAAAGAGAAGGGCAAATCCTCTTCCCCTCCTCCCTGTTCTCACCCTACCTAAAGCCCAGGCCAGGGTAAGTCACAGCTTTTCTTTCTGTTTTGAGCTCCCTTCCCTGTAGCCGTTCAGCTCGCTGCGGCCCCGAGTCCGGTCCAGCAGGGGGAGCGTGGAAAAAATAGAGGAATGAGAATGATGGAATTGCCTGAAAAATAAAGAACTTTAACAGCAAAATAACAAACACAGAAACCACACAATGTGAGGGGCGAGATCCAAAGACGAGGGATGTGGTGAACATAACAATATATAGGGGTATTCTGAGGGCAGGGCTCCAATCATGAATGTAAACTCGGAACATGACCTTATATGTGACAGGTCCTAAACCAACTGAGAACAAGAACCAGAAACATGACCTATTAGAGAATAAGTCTATTAACATACCATTAACATACTAGCTCCCATGATCATACTCTTCATGCCATGACCTGACCAGATATTGATATCTCCCTTTCAGTATCCCACTTCCCATGGACTCAGGTTGATGCCTCCTGTATGTACCAGTGAGGCTAAACTACTACTCATCCTAGCAAGTTGTGGTCCCACACTTCCCATTTCATGGACGAGGCAGAACAGAGAGACAAATTACAAGGATCTATAATTAGTATTTAGAGTAAAATGAGAAAGAAGGAGAGAGAGAGCATGTAGACCTAATGGCATGGTTTCTACTGCCCTACTGTCTCCACATTTCATTCATTTTGCTAATCCACTGGAGAAATGGCTCACTGGCAGGCAGAATCTTGAAGTAGCCATTTAAATTTGTTTGATGGCCCCCAAGGCAAGTCAATTTTCAGTCTGACTGGCTTTAATCCCAGCAGAGAGCCCTGCCATGCCATTACATGGCCCAGCATGAGTAAGAGTGGGGAGGCAATCACATTACAGTACCATTCCATTTAGCCATAATCTGTAAGGATCTCATGAAAGCATCAACCATTATGATGACTCCTGATGTCCTTCAGGCAAATTCTTTGTGGGGAAAAGGAAGAGGAAAAAAAAATGTCCACCTGTCAAACGGAGACAGGCCCTTTCATTTAAGGGAAAGGGAGGTGAAATGTAAAAGTGACACAATATTATTTAAACATCCTATTACTAAAATTACAGTTCATCTATATAAAACTGAGCTATAGGACCTTAGTCTGTCAGCCAGATTGATGTACCTGCTGTGGTCACAGAGATGCAACGAGCTGAGGAAGCATTTGGGAGACAGAATTTGCTGTAAAGGCTTCCAGCCTCAGTCCATCATGCCTGGTGTCCTTCCCATGGCACTAAATAGCTGCAGGAAACAATGCTGAGGAGGGACAGGATGGCTTTTCCTCAGCCCATTGCTGCTACATTCACATCCAGAGGCTTGAGGCAACTTTAGCATAACCACAGCTGGTTTGGGGCCAGCAGCTTTGTTCAGAATTGTATTTAAAATCCATCTCTGGCACATGACTGTCTGACCTCTCATGGCAGATGCAGGCTGATTGCACTCTGTGTGTGGAAATAGCTGGCACCAGTAGTTGCAAATCTGCACAGCTACTCATTAAAGTGGCCAGCTCCAAGACAGAGTGTAGATGAACTGGACAGGGTATTTGGAGAATTGCTCCTATTTCCACACCTGCTTTGGACATTTGGTAAATCAAGTCAGATTTTTTGGCCTCTGTTTCTCTGTTTGTAAATGAAAATTCCTGCCCATGTGTGTAAATGGACTAGCAAATGCAAACAGATACAAATGGGATCATAGAAACAACATGTCATGTTACCATGAGGCAAGGGAAAACAGTCAATTTCTGTGGGCTTTTTCTCCCTTGTTTTAGCAGCAATATATTGTGAACTGGCCCAAGGAATACCAAAGAGGCAAGTAGAACTACGGAATCTCAATTTGAGATGGTGATATACAGAGGGAAACCAGCAGTATCCAAAGAAAGGGCTCAAGGAGTGCATCCATGAAGATGACTGTTTTCCAGAGATGCAGGACAGGGCCAGGGGGAAACAAGGATGACACAGTGGCAGGACTGAAAGTGTTATACATTGGCATTCAGCCTGCAGGAGAGGATGCCAAGAATGGCTGTATTTCTTAGGAGGGCATTGATCCAGGAGATGATGTGTAGCAGTGAAGCAGCTGATAGCAATCCAGGGCATCTGAATTGTGCTGGGACTCCTGATTCTCAGGGTAGGATGCACATGGAGCACCATAGCAGGAAGTCTAGGCACACCAGAGGGGTAATGCTGGGGTTGCTGATGCACAGCTGCAATGGCTGTTGGTGGCTTGGGGTCCAGGGGAGCTCAGTCAGAGCAGTGAGCTCACAAGGAGGACAGGTCACCACTCCCTCAGTACCATACCCAGCGACCTGGGTGTTGCAACAGATATCTCTGGAAAGAAGAAGGCGACCAAGGAAGGAAAGACTTGGATAACTGGGAGAATTTGAAAGAGCTGAAGTGCAGATCTGTCTTAGAAGGAAAAGGAGTTAAGCTTCCAAAACTGGGAAAAGTCACAAAAGGCTCTCCTCCTAAACTGCAGATCTGGTTTCTGCAGTGGACTCAGGAGTGGGGAAGATAAACAAAAGGTAGAGAAGGCGGTGATGTTCCCCTGCAGGAAGGCAGAAATGAGAATTCATAAACAAACAGTGGAATGGTGTGAGACAAAAACCAGATGAGGAAGAAGGTTCTTGAAATAATGTCTTTAGTCTACCTATCCACTGAAGGGATAAAGGGGAGGCCAAAGGGGCCCAACCTACAGACACTTGTATTGATTTTGTTTGCCTGCTACAAATGGGTCATGATGTGCCTGACCTGCCCAAGCAACTGAGAAACAGCACATCACATCTTCTGTGAAAAGTTCAGGCATGCAGACCCAGGGACAAAGCAAAATAAGAACCTGGATTGATGGAATACTGTTCTGGCAGCTCATTGAGAAGGCAGCATCTCAGACCGTGCAGGCCTTTTCTGTTTATAAGAAAAATATACTTTTTATATATATATATATATATATATATATATATATATATATATATATATATATATCTCCAGAGATTTATGGGGAGAAGGGGCATGGAAAGTTTCACCCCCCTGCTGCATTTTAATATGGCACTCGATGACTTGTAATGGAAAAGATCTATTGTTTCTCCAGTAGCAATAAAGTAAGGTTAAAACAAACTCAAACATAAATTTTGCAAACAACCCCATATAAACACAGCTGTTCAATGAACTCATAGGACTGGCTGCTAGCTGAGGACTGCCCCCTAATGATATAATTTCAAGGAAATGTCCTTTACAGTGTATTTTATTAATAAAACACCTTTATCATGTAAGACAGTGGAGAAAAAAAATTCATTTTGAGATTAGGCTAAATTTAACACAAATGTAACACTGACATTAAGAGAGGTTGTTTTGGCTTGGCTGCCTACAAAGTCAGTTATTTTCTACATCATCAAATAGCTGATGTTTACAAAGCCTTTTAGAAACTGGTTGGGGTTTTTTGTTTGGTTTGGTTTTTTTTGGTTTTTTTTTTTTTTTTTTGAGAAAAAGTTTGCTGTGGTTAGATGAAGTTGATTGGAAAGCATAGCTGGGAATTAGTTCACAAACACCTCTTTTTTGTGAGCAAAATCAGCCTGAATGTCCAGCAGCTGGAACAGATAGATCCCGCTCACAGCCTTCCAAATGTTCTGGTGCTTCGCAGAGCCTCTGGGAAATCGAAGTCCAAAAGGACAGGATCTCCTGGGGGTTTCTGGTGCCTTCAGCCTCTTAGAAAAATGAGACTCTCCCTTCCTCCAAGGTTTTTATACCAGTCCATACATACAATTCACCTCTCATACTATTTTATTGTACAGATGGTTTGTATAGGTATGCAGGCACATTTTCCTGTGTGGGTACTAGAGATGCAGTATCACAGGAAATAACTCATAAAAGTTAAATGTTGGCTTTTGCCCTGATGGGGAAGATTTTTATCCCTTTCAGTCTTTTTGTTTAGGATAAACTGATCAGCCCCATGTCCTCATGGTGCTGGAGAACACCCTGGCATGCTGAGACCAGTGCAGGGCTTTAAAACAACAGGAAGGTGCATTTCTCATCACTCTCCACAACATTCATTGCTTTCCATGCTTCTGCAAGCCCTTCTTCATTTTTTTCCCCTGATGGCACCAGTTTTAACCTTTTATCCTGGTCTAGTGGTGATTCTCACCCAAGCCCTCTCTGTTCCTCTTGATAGCAGAGTCCACACCTGGCAGCACATCCCATCACAGTCCATGCAGGATGTGGGGTGCACAGGGAGCCAGGCTTTGAGGTCAAACTGCGGCACAGCTGCCTTGCAAGAAGGCACCAAGTGACAGATCTTGCTCATGGCTCAGGCACTGATTTTCCCTGATGGCATCTGGCTCTGACTCACCTTTCCTGAGTCACTCTTCCTGACACTGTCATACCTACCTGACAGTATTAAGTCCCCCACTGTCACTTTACCAAATCTTCCACCTTCATTTGCCTGGGACAGAACAATTTTCTTTGGGGGGCTATTTTTCATTCTTACTCCTATTATTGCTGCTTGACAGGGAGCCATCTCCTGTTGTTCTGCTCCAAAATGTCACCTGTCTGTGGAACTGCCGTCCAAATTTGTCTCCCTTCTTCCCACACCCCGCTGTTTTGCCTGACTTTAAAATGGTAGCCCAGCAGACATTATAGAATCATTTATTTATTTATTTATTTTTCTGCACAGCAAAATGCAAATATATATATATATATATATATATGCCAAAAATTAGCATCTGACATGGGAATTGAAAGAAATTTCCGGGCAGACCCCCATGGTTTGAATTAATAAGAATAGAAGTTGAAGGAAACATTGAGGTGCTGACTAGGTAGATAGATAAGGTAGTTTTTATTTAAGAGCTCTGCCTATTACAGCTTAAAGGCAAGTGCCTTTATGCAGATGTGAGGTCTACTGCCATTTCAGAATGGATAAGGCTATGCTGCTCTAAATTACTGCAGGAAACAGAAGCACAAATAGCACTGACTCTTGGATCTGGACAGATTCCCTTTTTACTGTCACCTGCCTGACAGCCAGGCTGTTGCTGCTTACTAAAACCTGTCTGTAACTGAAATCCCTAGGGTAATAAGCTCCCTGTGAAACAGGTTCCTAAGTGGAAAAATCTGCACATCTCCAGATTAAATCAATAACAATTAAGAATTCTTTGAAATCTAATTGGAAAAGCAGCTATTTTGATCAGCACCATGATGTTATCTGGAAATTGTATTTTGTTTATCTACAGCAGAATGTTTTCTTCTTTGTGGGATTGGTTTGCCAGCCTCAGACACATCCTTTGATCTCTGAGATGATACAGTGAACTGAAACATGGGGGCAATCAGAGGGATTATCACGGGATGGGGAAATCATTTGATCTATTTTTAAAAGTAATTTTTATGAATAACTTTGGGGGTTGGTTATCATTAAGAAAGGAAGAGACGTCTCTCCCATCTTTAGCAGTGTTATATTTATCTGAAGAAGACTGATTCATGTAGTTAATAATACTTATCATTTATATAGTGTTTTCTAACTTCAAAGCACTCTACAAATACTGCTCACTAGAACTGCACACAAAACTTCTGTGTTATTACTTTCAAGGAGGGATGAGTCTATTTGATGTCTCTCATATTCCTGTGGATGGTTTTCTGTTCAAGGCCCTCTTTAGCTGCCTTGGGTTAACTGGGACAGAAAACCCCAGTGAGAGAAGAAAAAAGACTAAAGTTCTGGTCAAGATTACAGTGAGGCTCTTTCAAGCAGATCATTTGAAAAATCTCGTGCTCATCTTCAGAAGGCCTCCTACACCTTGCAAGGACTATCCTACCAAGCTAACTGAGTTCCTAGTGCTTACTGTAAGGACAGAGCCCTTGTCAGAAGATACCTGGCAATAATAATCCTCAACAAAAAAAAAAGAAAGATCATAAGAACTCTAGAACAGAAGACACACTGTGCTTTGTGTGAGCCTATCTGATACTTGAAACAAAACAAAATTGGAACCTTTGAATGATCTTAAAACTCTAAAAGGTTGGTGAGGTTTTTTTTTTTTTACCCTTGAACCTAGTTTCCTTATAGTACACATTCATGCCAACAAATAGCAGATGGTGATGGCAGATATGTACTAAAGCAGCTAAAACTGTGTTCTTTGCAGGAGCATCTATCATGCTGATAGGGCTGAACAGTCTGTACTGGCAGCAATGTCTGGTCCATGCCAGGAAAGAAAGATCAAAACCTTTCTTGAGATTTCCCTGGATGTTATTTCAAGTGGCTCTATAAAACAAAGGTAGAATTGGTCCTGTGGTGCCTGGGCACTGCTCAAGGCAGGAATGCAGCTGTGTTAGCTATGTGTCTGCTCTGAAAGGGTGGCTTGGAACAAGCCAGCATCAGAGACAGAAAGGAGGGACCCTGGGTTCATGGTGCTCCCCTGCTTTGGCAGGGGGCCTCCCCCTCGTGGGGAGTTGAAAGCAGCTTTGCTGCCCTGGCAGCTGCAGAACCTGGCTGACCCAGTGCTCCTGCTTGGGCTTACTGTGGTGCAACCTTTCCTCCTTTCCAGAAAGATCTCCTAAGAGGTTTCTGAGTCTTCAGGTCTTTGGATTCTGTCTGGTTTACTGCAGTCAGCTGTGACAATGTTTCTTGCGTGCAGCAATCTGTTTACCAGGAGCTGGCATAAAACCGATTTTGGAAAGGGTGCTAAGTCTGTCATGGATAAGAAAGAATTAAGGGAAGCTTAAATGTCCAAGAAGTTCATCAAGAATTACAGTTGCCTTGGCCTCTAGGAGATCACTCCATCTGTGCCAGCATATTAAAGAGGGACTTTTGAGGAGCTTTCAGATGCTAAGATTTATCATTCCAGTCTCTCAAAACTTCAAGTGGCACAGACCTTGCCCTTCCCAGTCATTTTCCTTCTCCAAATACTTTGGCACAAGACTAAAGGGTAGGATTATCTTACAGGAAGAGCAGGTGGTCTGAGAGTCACAAGTCCTGAGCTCTGAGCAGATCTGTCTCTGGTTTGTGGTGTGGTCTCAGGCCACTTGCCGAGTGCCTGGTGTTGGGGAAAGCTGGACACCCACATCTCCTGCTGGCTCCAGAGAAAGCATTGTTTGGTACCTTGGAACCAAAAATCCTTGACTATCTGGATTCTTTGATGTCTGTAATGAAAAGATGTGACTTCTCATACCTACCTCCACAGGGTATTGTGCCACTTCACTGATATTCATATGGCACTGTCAGATATAAACACTGTGAAAGAAACTACAGTAACCCCGTTATGTTCCTCTCAGTGCTGGTATAGCACAAAGCCTTGGCTTTGAGGAATTGGCCAGATTTTTCTCTACAGCCCTCCAGGCACCTCAGCAAGCTGATCTCTCATATTTGACAGAGCTGGATTTCTCCAGGCATCCTGGCTGGTGATTTACCTGGCCTTTTTTGTAGTGATACTCTATTCACACTGCCTACTGATGAGCTGATTTCAAGTTACCTCTTGCTCATAGGTTCAGTCACTTGTTCAGTCCCTTTGCACTCTTTTATCTGATTGCTGAAGTGGAAACTGGGCCTTGCTCTTAGGCAGAAGCAGTCACAAAGCAGCACCAAATCCTGGCATGCATGTCCAATCTTTGAAAAATGCAAGTGTGCTGGGCTCTAATAGAAGGGAAGGCAGACCCTGTGCCTGCAGCGAGCTCAGCCAGATCCAGCATTTTTCATAGATGCCTCATGCCTACATCAGTATGCAGATTCATCTGCACTGCAGAGATATGTGCATAGTGCAGACAGGGAGTGGGGGAATACATTTATAAGAGGATCACTTCATCTTTCCCTTTCCTGAAGTCCCCACTCTCCTTTATTCCCTACTGATGGAGGTGCTTCACTGCTGAGAGCTGCCAGTCCCACCCTACTTTCCTACCTGCTCTCATGCCACCAAACTCTTTCTTTGCATTGCAAACATGAGAGGAATGGATGGAAGGAGCGGGAAGGATAGGCTCCAGTGGCTGCTAGGACTCTTAAAGTAACTTTTACCATTCAATTAACAATTATAGGTACTAGAAATTATAAGAGTCTGACATTAGAGTGCCTGCCTGCTATTTGTAATGAGTGTTTTTTTTAATTCAACAGCTAAACTCTTAGAAAGGTTGCACACTATCTACCTACTTGCATAGCACAGCAGCCTGAACCAGAATAGTTCAGAACACCAAGTACAGCTAACTCTTCCTGCTCACTGTGCTAGAAGGTTGTTAAATGTTGTATGGTCACAGAGAAATTAAACATTGCTCCTACTCATGCTTACTCACAAGAGAAGCTGTTGGAGCTGGAGTCACACTGAATGCAGCAATCATGTTAGTACATCACAGTAACAGTTGCTTGGAAGAAAAACACAGAAAAAAAACATGAGACAGAGCTCTTTTGCAATTGGGTTGAAGTTTTTTCTCCTGACATCTCACTGTGATTTTCTGGAAGTCAGAGGAATTACAGAATCCCAATTTTCTTTTCCTGTGTCCCAACACAAGAAAAACCTCTAGGGAAGTTGTCCCATGAACTATTGTGGTTTGGCTCCATGGCCTTCATGTGTGTTTTTTTCTTTTCTCAAGCTCACACCAAACACCCTTTGATAAACAGATTTATCCTTGTTTTTACTGATTGTAGATGTAGAAATTGAACTTGGCCCTTTGGCATCAGAGAACTAAACCCAAACTCCTTGGGAGAGACCAATATTCTTCAAAAAGTTTTGAAAAGTCACATTTTCCATTTTAATTTTTTTTCTTATTAAGGAAATAATAGAGGAAATTCTACAAATTCCATCATCTGACACTGAGGATGTAAATGTTCACAGATAATGAAGCAATGCTTTCAGAAAGTTACTTTTGAACAAAAGATGAAAACGATGCTGAAGGAATTTAGCCTCTAGACAGATGACTGACAGATTTGTCAAAAACCAAAAGGTCACAGCAAACACTTGGGGCAGTTCTACTATTTCCCCTGGAAAATAGATGTCCTTGCAATTGTTAAGTGATGCCTCTTGAAACACATAATTCGAATACATCAACCCACACAGCCATGAAAGCAAGGGAGAAGAGCAAGTGTCACATGGACACAAGTGTGGAGAAGCTCCATGGATTGGTAGTACAGTGCTGAGCAAGTGGCAATGACAGGCAGATCTGTCCCTGGATCCTGTTATGATTCAATGGGAAAAACCTGCTCTGAAAGGCTCTGAGAACAGCTTTGTGTAAGATGAGACTTTCTCCTTTGGAAGACAAGTCCATCTCCCAGGACCTTCACAAGTGCCCAGTGGGACAGATCAGCAGACCTTTTCTCTCAACTACTGTCTCCCAAAATGTCCATGAAGAAACTGTTCCCACTGGCAAACAGCTGCTGACCTCAGCAAGGAGTCTGGGACACCAAGATGAGCTTGTATTAGACAGGGAGACAGTCCATTCCCAAAATTATTCCCCCAACAGAGAGGGACACAGATTGTCCCTCACAGACAATCTTACTCAAATATGATGCTACAGAACAGTGTTTTCTAACTAGCAAGGTACTTCTTACTGAGGGAAAGCTCAATGAGACACTTTCCTCAAGGTGGCCTTGCAACACATCCCTGGATGTCAAGTGCCCAAAACTGTTCTGAATGAGGTTATCTGGCAGAAATCAGATGCACTGCCTGGTTTCCAGCCCGGGAAACGAAGAGAAAGCAGACACAAGTGATCTAAGAGGGACAAGCAAAAGCACACATGAAGGGACCATAAGATGGGAGGGAGAAGAAATCTGGGAGAAGAGAAAGGGACAGGCAAGCAATAACAGGAATAGGAGATAATGGCAAAGATGCAATACTGGAGGTCTCAGAGGAGACTGTAACAGAAGGGAGCCCACTGGATTGTTGTACCATAGCTCATGAGCTTCAGCCCTCCTGCACTCTTGTGTGTCTGCACTGCTCCTCGTGTTCCATCCCTGTTTGTGTTTTCTTCACCTTGGCTGATGGAAGTCGCCTCAGCAGCCCAGCTCACCATGAGCTCACTGAAGGACATCTCTGTATGTGGTCACTGTATCAGAAAAGGTGCTGCTGTCTGGGTAGACCCAGAGCAGAATGAGAATAAACTCAGGGTATGTGCTGAACACCCATGCAACATGTGCCTAGCATGACAAATGCTTCCTAGAGGGGCCAGCTTTTGCTCCATATGTGTTTGCAGGGCACCCAAACTACGTTTGCATAGATTTACATTCAGGAAAACACATGAATAAGTATGGCAGTCTTGGGCATTTGCACTGCAGGCTGACACTTGCAGGATGCACCAGATGGGCTGGCTGCCCATATACTCCACAGCCTGCATGTGCTCACTTCTGACAAACCCTGATGGAAAAAATGGAAGTCCTGTGTCAAGACCAAGCACACAGAGAGCTGTTGTGGTATTTCATAATGTTCTGTATTAAAAAGTGCTTGTGGACATATAAAGTAATAGAAGATAAAGTCTTTGAGTCTTCATATATGGAAACTCGGACATCGGCAGCGCAGAACTGTGGCAGTTTTCCCAGCTGACACTTGGCTCTGGAACAGCAATTCACTCCATCCGCACAATTGCTACTCTGGTGGTTCTGCCCATGCACTTTCTCAAGCATCAAAATCCAGCACGGACACACCCTGACACTATCCCTGTGAAGCAAAGCAGCAATGATACGAAGACTCAGTTGATAACAAGCTGTCAGGTCTGAGCAGAACTTTAGGACTTGCTGACACATTGCTTTAAGTCTACCAGTACATTTTCTGGTTGGTAGTCAGATCTCACAACTTTGTAGTTGTCACTGTAAGATAGACCCTACAGATCAATCACCTTTCTTGGCAATGTCATGTCAGATTGGGATGACAGTGGATTTCATCAGAACCTGGCGTGGGTGCTTTTGTCACTTACTTCACATATGGAAAATCTCATCTATTTTTGCCAAAAGTTAATGTGGATGATCTGGGAAGGGATGAGGAGGTGTAGAAGGGGAGAGGTGTAATAGCAGTGTCAGTCTGTCCCATTTCTGACATTTGAAAACAAGGGATTTTCATTTCCTATTCTGTGCTTTGTCCTGACCAAAAAAAAAAAAAAAAAAAAAAAAAATGCAGTGTGTTAAAAATGGAAAGCCTGAACTAAGATGTTGTGTTCTGAAATAAGAATTTAATTTCTTCTGGAAATTTTCATTCATGAAACTTATCAATATTTTTTTCGGGTTTCATTCTGACATAGAAGAAATTTGGACTTCAAAACCATATTTCTCCCTGAAACAAAGTTGTTGTGGTGTCCTCCTGCAGTGCCAAACCAGCGTGGGCTCAGGAGGATGGCGCTGCCAAGAGCACAGTCTCTGACTCCACTTTTATGTCTTGGTCTCACCTTCTGTGTCAGAATGTCAATTTTAATACTTGTATAACCTCTGAATATTTCATGGGCTAAACTAAGGGAGTGTGTGTACAGATGTGAGATTTCTCTTATGCCAAAATCAGGTAAGACAGAGGGTGTCATAAGTCAGAGTAGCTGGAAAGCACCATGCCCACCACTAACTCTCCTAGGCAATCCTGGACACGTTAAACTCCAGGAAAGTGAATAAAGTAGAGTTTAAGGCACAAGTAAGGGGAGAAGCAAGCAGATAGCCAAGAGGAATAACCTTGACTGATGAACAACAGGATGTGTGCTGTTCTTTCTTGTAGAACAAATGGCAAACATGAGACTTCACCCGTGTTCTTTCTGCCTGAAAACCACTTCTGATTGCACACTGCAGAGGTGAAGTTAGAAGTCGAACACAAGCCCTCAGTCTTCTCTTTTACAACCGTAATCAGACAACAGACAGAAGGGGATAAAAAATGCAAATGTAGAGCCTTGCTAGAGGGATCCTAAATACAAGGAAGGGACTCTAGGCACTTTGCAACTTTCATGTCCTCTTGGGTGTTTGGAGAGGAATTGCTGGAGGGAGAAACTATAAATCCATGAATTACTGAGTCCGTGTTGACTTAGACTACCCAAGTACCTCCTTCCTTTTTTTCCCTTTTTAAATTTTTCTTTTGAAGGATGTGTGTCACTGTTTGAAGTCAAACACTGAACAGAAAATAGATATAAGCAAGTCAAGAGATTCCAGCTGTGTAATGCCTAGGAGAGACTGTCCAGGTAAGTGATGGTTTACAACACTGCAAGTCTTTCAGAGCCCTTTATGACCTGATGAGAATCAGTGAGCAGCCCACAGAGACACTCACAACCCAATATTGCAATAACCAGAATAACCAATAGGCCAGACTGGATGTAGGATAAATCTTGGTTCAGATTTCCTCTTGCTTGCTTACAGCACTGGACTAAAATCTGCCTCTAAACTTAGTTTCCAGCTAGTGTCATTACTGTCTTGGCTTTTCTGCACCTTTCTATGTTTCTCTGCTTTTGCTCAGAAATATTACCTGAGGATCTTCTCCACTCAAGCATCTAAGTTCTAGGAGAAACAGAAAAAAAAAAGTAATTTCTGATGAATTTTAATTTCTGAATGGAAAGCTAAAAATAATTTCCAACTAGCTGTAATCAAAGCACAAGTATAAATCACACATGATTCACAGTTCAGCATCCAGTGGGAGTTTCTTGGGAGGGATTGCTTCCCCAGGGCCCTGGTTTTCAATGTGACACTGATGTGTTTGGCTTCTCTCCCACTTCTGCAGAGCACGAGTAAGATTCCAGCCTCAAGACTACAAATTCACTTGGGATGTTGACATCTGCAATCAAACTGAATGGTTTAAAATGGTTCCCTTCATCCCCACAGAAGTCCATTTATTCTAATGTGTGGTAGGTGAGATACCTGTCTGTGGTAGGTGAGATACCAGTTTTGGCTAGTACAAGAAAATAACAATAAAACTTTCACTTTTGTTTCTCTTTCTCATTAAATTTCTATGTGCTTTGAGCTCTTGTGGACTTGAGAATTCTCTGCTAATGCAGGCCCAGGAACATCTCTGTATCTGTACCCAGAGATTTCTCTTCCTTTCCCTCCACATTTCACTGTGTGTCTTGGGTATTGCTCTATTTTTTCCATTGCCAATGACTAATTTAAATTGTCCCAGTTTTCAACTCCCTCTTGGTAGCCTCCCCTAGTCATCCCAGAGGAATTTCCTGAGACACAACCCCTCCTTTCTTTCTCATACTCTGTCTCCCCACTCAATATCTAATAATTTATGTAAATTAATTCATCAGTATCAAAATAATATTGAAGGGAGAAGGAGATTCTGACTGATCATGCAAAATATGTGGACAGCTCTGGTAAGACAGTTTTTCTTTAAATCTCTATATCCTGCAATGCACCTCCTAAAAACTGCCTTCATCAAGACTGCTCACGTTAGCCAGTGATACTTAAACAATCTTAAGACAATCATTTTCAGGTGAACTGCATTTTCCAGGCACTAACCATAAGTCACTTCCTACAGCTCAAGCCTAGCAGACCATTTCTTATCCTTAAACCAAAAATTATCTTCACTTATAAAACCTTAAAAAAAAACCTTTAAAAGACTACAATCCCTTAAAATGACACTTTCCACAACTGTGTTTCCACATGTTCGATGCAGCAGTAGGAAAACAAAGATTGCTTGCTGATGAATCTTTGGTGTTTGCCAGCCCTGAAGCTGTGCAATTGCCAGAAAAGGGTTTCTCTAAGGCACCTGGGATGCCACAATCCCTTTTCCTCACTGGCATCACTGCTATGTCTAAGAAGTTGTTCATTTATTACACAGAAGTTCATCTATCTCCTCTGGTAGTTTTAAGTTGTTCTGCATTCAGCTTTTATGCTGCAGATATATCGGGCTTGATGAATGCAGACAGGAATTTTATTTCATTATCTTAAAATATTCAAATTACACACGCACAATAAATATTGACAGGGAGGTGAAAGGAAGACTTCACTGCATCTCACAGCAAAAGTTACAATGGCAGATGGGAGTGTGTAGGGTGGCTGTGAAAAGCACAGCAGAAAGCCTTGAGTCTTTGACTGGTGCACTGAGTGGGGACTGATGCTAAACCCCTGAAGAATAATGCCCTGCAAATGAGCCATCCTCTCCTTAGATCCATCTCCAAGATCCTCTGGGGGGTGTGGGATCTTTTATGTTTCTGCACTCATTAGCAATACCAAGGGACCAATAGGTAATTGCATAAATTCTCTTGCTCATATTTTGGTACTATTTTGCTTTAATTGGTACTAGAAAATAAAAAGGGAATAAGATAATTCAGCCTACAAAGACATCAGGAGTTCTGTAACCCAGTCTCCTACTCAAAGCAGAGTCAGCTCTGGAATCAGGGGAGGTTGCTTGGGGCTTTATTGAGTCAGGCCTTAAAAAACCTCCAGGGATGCAGAATGCACAACCTCTCTGGACAACTTCTGCTTACAAAAGCTCACCTTTGCTTGCAGTCATGCATCTGGTATAGATGCAGAATTTATTTTTCTTTTTTCTTTTTTTAACTGGTTTTTTTTTCCAGCTCCTGGAAGCTACAAATAGGCAAATAACATTTTCTAGTTGAGGATCTTAAGCAACTTGCAGTCTACAAGCTGCCATTGACTTCCAATGCTGGGTTTCCAAAAGCTGTCCTACTTCAAGCCCTGGGGAGTCCCCACTCCCTGATGCCTGCAAGGTCCTGCCTCAGGTCCTGCTGTAAGTTTGCAGGCACACTTGGCTCATTTGCTGTCTATTTCATAGTCAGGAAAACCCATCTGTAGAAAAGTTTTTGATGTACATGTTGGCAGTGTAAAGTCACTAAAAAAGATGGGAATTTCCATCCACTGCCCTCAGTGTCATTGTCTACATTATTTCTCTTACTGTCTATGAAATTTCAGCCCAAGTTTGCTCTTAATGGAGTGGATTTATCCCATATGGGATCCACAGTCAACTCCTTAGCTGCCACTTGCTTTTATTGCCTCATCTTTTTTACTGTATCTATTGAAATGTACAGTTAATTCATAGATCTTGTTCCCACTTTTGATTCTGTTTTCACAAAACCATCATTCTCTGCTTTTCAAAGCTTTTCTTCACTGTGTTCTGGGCTGGTGTGAATCAGACCAACTCCAAGACGCTGCCAGGGGCAGCATCAGGGTTTGCATTTTTATGTGCAGCTCCGAAATCTGGCAATTAAGATGCCAACAGACAAAGTCCTGCCTCTGGCAGCCCCTTTGCCCTTCACAGCAAGACATCGGAGCTGCTCATCCATTAGGCTCCTCATCACTGCAGCCATCAGCATCACACTTTTTGGAAACTCACTGCCAACTCTGCTTTTCTTAAAATTCTGCCCTGTGGTCCTGGTGCTGTTTGAAAAGCAATTTTGTTATTGGTGAGTGGGATGAGGGTAAAGTAGGGCAGACTGGGGAGGGAGGAAGGGGGAAGTGAACTGGCAGTGATAACCTCATCAGCTTCTCAAGATAAGTCACCTCCTCTTATAACTCAGGGTCTCTAATCACAGAGAAGCACCAAAGGAAATGCAAAACTTCTTCATCAGAAATAACCTTTGCAGCTGGCACAGCCCTGCTGCCCATGTCCATGTAACAGGGGTCTTTGTTATGGGAATATTTCTCCTCTGTGAGAAAATTCATTAACAAAATTTATTTCAGATTGATACAATCTAAGGTAGATATTCTCACTGAAAGTAAATTTTCCCTTCCCCCCAAAAATACCATTATTTGAGGTGATCCACAAACTCCACTTGAGACAGAAAATCAACATTTTGTTTTCAACATCTTTATTATTTGCCATGAATGATTTTAATTCACTCTTCTTTGTTTCATAAACTTTCCCTTTAGAAATGCTTGTTCCAAAAAGAGAGAAAAATGTGCCCTGATATGACCAGCATTTCACGAGTTTTCTCCAAAATGAAATCCTCATTAGCTGATCTAATTTCTATAAATATTTTATCTTAATGGAATCATATATTTTAAAAGGAACATGATTCTTCCCCATGTCTTCTGATTTTCACTGTACTAGTTTAAAGATGCTTATTTCAGGCTGCTATAAGAACTTAGTTGGATTTTGCTATAACATTTTCATGGACCACATAATGCCAGCCACAGGTAAGTACGATGGGAAATGCCTTACTGACCACATTTGCCACTCCAGCCTCCTCATGTGTTATTTCCATAATAGGGGGGATATGAGCTGCTTTGATTTCCAACAGGTATCCAAATTTTGCTTGAAGTAGGAGGGTTTAATTTGTGTGAATTCTTGGAGCCTTATTCCTCACATGGAGCCATGCACAGCTCTGGCCACGTCGCTGTCGCCAGCGCCAGCGGGGGCTCTGAATCACAGGGGCCCCCACAGCGAGCTGAGAACGAATTTCCCCCTGAGCTGCCTCTTTGAAGTGCTGCTCCAGCACAGCCCTCACAGGCCACGAGCAGGCTGACATTTTGTGCAGCTCCTGTTTGGCAACCAGGCTTGAAATAACAGCAAAGGAAGATCTTTGACCCTGGCTGATACTGCATATAACTAGATGCACTTCTGAAAATGCAGAGTTTTCACTGGCACAATTTGGGAGAGGAAGAGGCAAGCCAGAAAGAAACTTTTAATAAAGAAAAGCACAGGTATTTGTTTTAAAATACTGCATGGGAAAGAACATTGCTTGTTTGGCTTAGTTCTGGTCCTGAATCTGTTTGCTGTGACATTTACTGTTAAATCGCTACCAGATTATCTTCACTGTTTAAGGAATAGTTAAAATCCACTTGTTTTATCTCAGGGTAATTAGTTTGAGGGCTGTGAGGCTGAACTCAGTATGTTCAGCTTGTAAAACTAGTGTCCTTTTCCAAATTTTATGTTGAAGCTGTTACTGTTTGTAGCCAAAAATTACTTCTTCTCCACCCCCATTTCAGTACTGTTATATCTATGCTCTTCAACCACAACTAGCTGAAACAACTCTAATCACCTATTTTTACTGTTTGAGTTAGGGAGTGTTCACAGGACTCTTTTTGCCAGAAGAGCTGAAATGCTTGCAGAAAGGGAAAAGGGAAAGGGATACAAATTCAGAGCTGCAAAATAGCAGCTGAACACGATAATATCATCAGCTGGCAGAGGTGGCTGCTCACTGAGCATCTGTCTATAGCCTAAAATTACTGCTTTGTTTGGGGATTTCTTTGTTTGTTGGTTGGAGTTTTGGTTTGTTACACTGCAGGATCACTCCTAATTGCTAATACAATTAAGAAAGAAACTTCAGAAAAAAGAACACTAAGTCCTATGGTTTTTAATTCCCTATGGGGTTTTTGGGAAGAAGTAGTTTGTGGCAAACAAGGAAGACAAACCTGAAACCTTTACTGCATCCTTCCTCCTGTTTAAGAAGATTTGTGATTCTACATCTAAATCCAACTTTCCATGTGGCCCTGGTAAGTTACATAAGCTAAACTTTTCACAATTTGATGTCTAAAACTAATCCTTTAATCCATATTTAGGATCCTGTAATTAACTCATCTTAAATGTTATCTGCAGGTGCTCAGACATACTGAAAAATTGATAAAGTGTATACTTATTCTTACTTAAGGCACCCGAATTTGAATTTTTTGACCATAATGACTGCTCCTAGGTGTTAATGAAGACTTTCATACATTGAAGGGTTCTTCTAATTAAGAAATTTTAAATCACACTTCTCTGTAACTGCTGAAAATTATACTTCAAGCACGAAAAGAAGTCCAAAGTGGCAAGAAGTAAATTCTAGCAATCTTTTTCCTATTCCATGACAGGCTTTTTTAGTCAATCTGCTTTTTGCAGTGTTTGGGGGAGCCTCTCTCCTCCCATGAACACTGTATTGGGCTGGGTGACTTATATGTTTAACAGAGAGACCTGCTGAAGGTCATGTCAATGGAGGTGGGGGGAACAAGAGTTGTCTTTACAGAGATTCTGGCTGAACTATTGGGAAAACAAATTTGTCCTGATAGCTAAGGTGAATGAATTTAACTCTTTGTTCTCTGCCTCGTGGATTATAGCTGCAGAGAAAATTTTTTTCTGAGAAACTTAAGCTTTCCAACAAGCTCCCATTAGTTTAGAAGTAGCAATAGATTCACACCTGTCCAAATGGTCCAAACACTCTTACCTCCTTTCCCATCTGTCATCATCTCCCTCTTCCTAAGGTTACTGAATTGTTTTCCTTTAATGGAGGAGTATTGTGGGATTTCAACATTGCCTAGTAAGTGGGAGAAAAAGGGGGAAACAGGACTGTAAAGCAGGATAAAATAAGTAAAGATGTGGTGATTTCTTTTATCAGTCTTTTCTTAAGGTTTCTTCCCTCCATTTCTGTTACAGAGGCACCAGCCTGACAATCCCTGTCAGATTATTTAGGGTGAATAATAAGGGTTTGGTTACTACCTTTCTATGGACTGATGCACAGGATTTGTCAGGGGGGTGGATTTTGGGGTGGGAAGAGCCAGGTGAAATCTCAGAGGCTGCACTCCCAAGCACTGTCCATTATCTCTTTCCCCAGGGCTGAGACATAGGACTAGGAGCTGAAGGACTGGTGTGTCACAGGCTTTTGTTTCTGGAACAGATTTTCCCCAGGTGGCTGATAACAGGCTCAATCTATTCTGTGAAGGGTGTCTTTAGAGCCTGCCCTGATACATTTATTATAAACAAAAGCTACAGAATGTTAAATTTTGTCTCTAACAAAATGCTGTTCTGGCTATTCAGATAAAAACAGGTTTTTGCTTGGGTTTTTTTTTAGATGCAGAGCTGCCTTTGCTGTAGGAATTCTCACGTATTAAGGAAAGATCAATACCACAGCTAATGGCCTAAGGTATCAGAAAACCTCACTGGAGGAAATGAGAATGTTGTCTGGAAACCAGATGATGATAATCCTCAGGATAAATGGATTTAGAGATTTCCGAAGCTGTTTTAGTAAACAGAGGACAGACTTAGGCAGTTATTTCAACAAGTTCCTTTACAAAAGAGAAAGAGATTGCCATTTTCCTGTTTGGTTTTAGTCTTGACATTGATGAGTTGCAGCAAATACTTATTAACCTCTTAGTGCAGAACCGACCTTTTAATGAAGCAACCTCTTCTTTACAGAGAAATCTTAACACCAGTTACTTTGTCTTGCAAACATTGTCCTTTCACATGCTGTTGACAAAAGCTGGCAGAGAGCCATTGGTTTCCCTGGAGTCGAGCAAAGGCAGGTGGAAAACTCATAAAGGACTCAAGGCAGAGCTCAGACAAGTACTAGGAAGCAGAGGTGCCCTGACTCTGCTCTGGGTTCATGGCTGTGAACCAGCAACAACCAGAGTAGAGCAGTGTTCAGCATGGCCAGTAAGTCCATCCAAACAGCCCTGGTGCCCAGGGTCAGAGGTCCATCCAGCCCACCCAACCCCATTCATCTTCTCTCTCACCACCCCTGCAAACACCTCTTCCTCAAGACAGTGATTCATAGCCTGGGTCATCTCTTCCCCTGTGAAAACTATTTAATTATTTAGTTCACATGTGTTATATGTTTTACGTTTACTGCTTCCTCTATGAGGATAAAAAACCCCAAATGCAGCATCTGAGATCTGTGAGCTTGTGGTACTTCTGCAGCTGCTTAGCAATGTGCTCTGCATTGCTCACTGTTTTTTCCTGTATTTTCTTTCCTGTTACAGGGGGCTGAGCTTAAGTGTTTCATTTTCTCTCTCTTTGAATAGAAGCATTTAATCTGCTTTTCAGGTTTTCAATGGATTTTGGTGCATCAGCTAAACTCCCCAGGCTGTGTGCAGAACGAGACCATCAAAAAGGTGAAACACAGCGGTTTGAACCACCCTAAGTGCCAAAGCAGTTTACCTTGCAGTCAGAGCAGGGTCAGCTATGCCCACTGACTTTGCCCAGAGAAGCCGTGGCTGCCCCATCCCTTGAAGCGTTCAAGGCCAGGTTGGATGGGGTTGAAACAACCTGGTCTACTGGAAGGTGTCCCTGCCCATGTCAGAGGGGTTGGAACAATGTTTAAGGTCCCTTCCAATCCAAACCATGATGCTGTGACATGCGAGATTTGGTCTAGCACTGCCATTTTCCACAGGTACTACATCCTGCTGCTCACATGGCTATTGGGCAGTAATAACCCATCCCTCTGTCCCATGGGGCCTCATTTTCATCAGCCACTTTGTCTGAAAAAATTAATGTGATACTGTTAAACTGAGAGAGTTACACCTTGCCCTCCCTAGTTTCTCATCTATTTTCTCTGCTTGAGAATTGTAGAAAGGGCTATGTGCATGGAAACTCATCTCCTTTTTTTCATGTGTCTCTGTTGGTCTAATAAATGATATTACTTCTCTACCGTAACCTTTCCCACATCCTTAAAACTTGGTCGTTGAAGAATGCTATCACTACAATATGTTATTATGGCTATTGTATTTCTGACTGAGCTGTAAAATCAAGGATCTTACAGTCATTAAAAATCCCCCAACACTCCTCACAAAAATAGACATGTTAGTTCAGGTTCCCTGGCCCAGTGAGCACAATCTTTACATAATGTTTCAGCTGAATTGTGGCTCCCTTTACTTTCAGTTGTAGCTGAGGGCTGTTAAACAGCTGCCATGATTCCCCATGCTCCCCCAAGAGACCAAGCTGCAAATGAATTATAGATGTAACACAAGCAGCCTTTCACATGCGTCACCCAAAGCCTCTTACGTGGGTCAGAATGTTACAGTTATTGTCCTGTCAGATCACTGAAGCAAAAATCTGTGGGCTTTGTGAGAGACCCCAGTGCATTGATTGCTATAAAGGAGACAGAGAATCTTTGACTTGAGATAAAATGATATCAGACATCTGTGATTAACGATCAGCAAAACTTGAGTGTTGTAGAGAGAGCTTTTAATTGATTCTGTTAATGTTCCTCTCTGTCTGCATATTTATGCACCAGATGCACATATGCAAAGTATTTTGATGTGCAGATCCTGCCTGTGACCATAGATAAAATCTGTGGGAGGAATATGTGGGGTCTGGCTGCTGGCTCAAGGGACCATCTCAGTGCCAGCCTGTGGATATCTCAGTCTGTGTCATCCTGGATCCCCTCACTGGGCTTGATCCTTATCCCCACCCACAGGCTGCATCCCAGCCTGGATGTGGCCAGGGGAGGGGAGGGGAGGGGAAGGAAGGGGAGAGGATTCTGAGTTTTCACATGTAAGAAAGAAGACAGCAAGAGAGGGGAGGAAGGAAAAGGGGGAGAAGGCAAAAGAAAGCAGGAAGAGAAGGAAAGGAGAGGGGGGAAAAGGAGAAAACTAGAGAAATAACTACAGAATACAGTGTAAATATCTTCTTAAAACTACAATTAAATGTAGACTCCTCCAAAAGAAGAAACAAGGAGATGAGAGTGAGGACTGAAGCTTGGACTCTGTCCAGATGCTCAATTGACTTTGTCGTTCCTGTCCTATTTTGACCTTTCCATTTTTCAAGGGTAATTAAACACTCCAGCTTCAGATTGGATCTTGCTTCAACTAGTGATTCACCTCCACTGACAAGGTAAAGAGCTGCACAGGAAAGGTCCAACCTGGCTGCCCAAACAGCCATGTCCATATTGGTCTTATTTTATGTGAATATAATGCCACCAAGTAATTAGCAATAAAAATACTGTGCAAGAGCTGTGTATGACATTAGGATTGAGTAATTTGGTCTTTAACCCATCTAGCAGCTACTGCAGGATGCACTAAGTGACTGAAAACCATATATCTCATTACACTAAATACTTTATAGATGACATCTCAGCCCAAATCACCTTCCATGACATTGTTTTTAAATCCACTGGCAGGTGATAGGGTGATTTCAGTGGCTGGTCATTGGAAAAGAAGTCTTCCGTTGCCATGTTAAAATGAACTCTTATTCATAACAACCAAGTGTTTTCATTTGATCAGTGTCAAACATCAACAGTGCAAAAAACTGGTGACCCTGCTTCAATTTCTGTCACTCAGAGGACGAAGGACCACTTCTTCCCCACCTTGGGTGCCTACTTACCATTTCTCACCCTTGGGCTGACACCTACTTGTGAGAAAACTCTCACAGTGGACATCCTGCTATATTTGTTTTGTGGAGAGGCAGAAGAATTTGCTATTTAAGGCTGTAAGTCTGGCATTTTCACAAGTGCTGAAATTCACACCTTTGCATTTCCTGCTAGATCCCTGCTATATAAGGTGAGCAAAGGTAACCACACTGCTGATATTTGCAGTAGTCCTTCATCTCACTCCTGTTGGGACTGTTCCCATGCACATAAGTACTCTTCATCTCTGACGTCTGAAGGCAGCTCTTTATCCATTCTTATGTGGCTGTGAGTGACAAAGCATCAGAGAAAGCTTCCTAACTGTGAAATTTATTAGACAGGAGAGCAGAGTCCTCTGGGGGAAGTGTTGGAACAAAACTTCATCAAAGGAGGTTTTGGAGGGGATAAAACGTTATGGAGGAAGGTGTAGTGTTATGGTCCTGCAATGACAAGAGTTGAGCAGGTTCTTGAAACTACTTTTCATTCCCAAAAATAGGGCAGAACATGGGAAAAATCTTCCCCACTCATCAGGTGGGCTCCTTTGCCATTGTGCTATATGACATTTTTCATTAATTAAATGTATGCTCTATCTTTAAATCACTCAGGATTTTCTCCACGCCCTCCAAGAAGGGGGATATCTGAGTGATTAAAGCATCTGGGTCATTCATTCAAGTACATCTGCAGACATGAGTAGAAGGCCATGCTTCATCCTCCTGTAAATGGGTCATGACTATTCAGACAAGAGTCTCAAAGGCAACCTGAAGAGGTGCTAACCAAAACATGGGAAAAATTTAACACACCTGATGCAACTAATCTCCTGGGCTCTTAGAAAAAAGTGAGGATGTTTTCTTCAAAATTAATAGATCTATTGGTACAAATACAGCTCAGTCAAAGCCAACCCATGATCAGTAGACTATCCCAGGGTCTCTCTCTCTTCATGGTTAAAACCTTTCTTCTACTTTTCAACTTAAATTCATTCATTCTCAGTATTCTTTTGCTCTTTGGACAAAATTTTTCATCAGACTGCTCTTGCTCTTCACTAGTGTGTAGCCTAGTGCCCATTTATAGATTGCAGCCATGTTCCTTCATCCTTAGTTGTGTTAAAATTAACAAGCCAAGCTGTCTTGGTGTAAAACAAGCACTTCCATTTCCCAGATCACTGTTAGGGAGAAAGCAATGAACAAGAAATGATTGCTTAATGGCTTTTTAAAAATAAGAACTAGTGACATTAGAGGAATTAAAAAGTATTGGTTTCCAAAGAAGCAAAAGCTGATGTTTCTCCCACATCTTGTGTCTGCAGAAATCCTTGCTGCTTCAGACATGCTGAAAGCAAGCTGAAAGCACAGTGAGCAGAAGAAAGTATGGGAGGAAATCCAGCAGAGGAAACAGTTGCTGGAAGAAAGCAAAAGCAGAGATAATGCCTCTTGCTCAGGAAGTTTTAAATTGAAATTTGCTGAAGACTGACAGTGTTTTGGGGAACTATTACTCATCTTATACTATCTTACACTCTTTGTTAAGCTTTTACTCTTGCTCACCACCAGAAACACTCTATTGCACTGCAAATGCCTTTAGTCTGATTCCTTATGGCTTTTCTTATCATAACTAACATTTATTTACTGAATCTCTCCCAGTCTGAGTGCATTACTCTCGCAGCAGTTTAACTAGCATGACAGTCAGTATTCCAGGTGAGTTTTCAGGGAGTCTAGTACTATTGAGTTCTTCACTCTTCCCCAGTGAATATATATTCCCTGACACACCACAGGCTTATGTTTGACTCATGAGTTCCCTGATCAGCTGCCATGTCTGTGTCCTCTTTCTCCCATCAAGTCACATTCCCAACTATTTCAGAATGGCCAAAACGAGGCAAGTTTGCATTTTTGAACAGTTGAACTTCATCCCACTGCTGCTTCTCCAACACTTGTGATCACTTTGATTTCCCTGTGTGATATTTCCACCTGCTTTGAACACCTGCCACCCCTGTGTGATCAGATGTTAGTTAATTTGTACGACCCTCTGGCAGCATCCTCACGGGTGGGGATGGAGTGTCACCATCACTTGCACCCCCTGCCACCCTCAGACTCAACACAGGCAACAGCCAAAACTGTGTTTTGTTGCAAAATTACAATTAGTCAAAAACAAAAGATTCAGGTTTCCCTGAAGAATATAGTAGAAGCAATTGCTCTGATCTGGGGAGTCCCAGTCCCTAAAAATAAAGCTGGTACTTGTAACTTAGACTTCCTAAGTCAGATGGAAATTCTATTTTTGTCTGTTTTTTCCCTCTGTATTTTTTGTTTGGACCTTTACTCTTTGCTAATTTTGTCTTAGCAAAGGTCAGTTGTTGGAACCTCAGATTTTCATAGGCTACAAAACTCATTTCACACCTGATTTTACTGCTTCCTAAACAAGCTGAAGCAGGATTTTTCATAACAGTACATTTAAAGATGACTTATAAAAACCAAAACAACTGTGGCTTTTTTACAGCATTTGCATTATTTTTAAAGCACCCTCTACTTAGCTTTCCAGTTGATTTTTAATCTATTTTTTAATCTATAACCCTAATAAACTTCTAACTTTACCCATATTTTCCCTTTGTGTCCTTCAAAACTATAATTAACCACATGCCTGAGTTACTTTTTGTTCAGAAGAATTGATCAGAAAATGACAAGTCAAGTCTAATCAGTCAGTCTTTGCTCCCTCAAAGGTCCCCAGCTGCTGTTAAGTAATATCCCTTGTCACACTTTAGATAGCACAACAGGCTGGGAAAATACCCCAAAAAATACTTGTTATAACTACAGTGATAAACAAAATCTGCTCTGAAGCTACTCTAATTGCCTTCAGAGACTAACACAGCCCTTGGATTGACCTCTTTTTGAGAAAACATAACAGCCAGAGTAATTATTAAAGTATCGGCCCAGACTTAAATCCACATACAGATTTCCTGCTGAACATTAAATAACACTTGGTCTTTGAAAAATTGGGTGCTACAGTCTTCAATCAGCTTCTGTCCCTCATCAGCTTTACAGCACCAGGGAAATAAAGGACAAGAATTTCCTGGACACACGATGTCAGCAGCTGGAACACTGAAACACTGACCTATGCTTGCAGAGGCTGTTGCCCTACTAGGCAGGGTATTGGCATTAAGATTCTAAAACTGTTATCACTCACAGGAGTTAAAAGACTTTTCTTTTATTCCCATGGAGGTTTCTTTTACTGTGGGCTTTGCCTGCCATTTAAACGTTTTTGCCCTGGATTTATTGCTTATTTTATCCGGTCTGCAGATGAGGTTTGTTTGGTTTTTCTGTTTTGTTTTGTTTTGTTTTGTTTTGTTTTGTTTTTTTGTTGGGTTGTTTTTTTTTTTGGTTTTTTTTTTTTTTTTTTTTTTTGCAATATGAGTTCCTAAGCTTGTTAAAGCAGCCAGAAAATGTTGTGCTGCATGTTATCCCAGAAAATGTAAAATGTGTGATATTTCAGCTATGGTAGGGTTGGTAATAAGGAGCCCATAAATTTAAAAAGATGAGTATTAATTTTAGACTTCATGCAACCCTTTGAGGAAGCTCTGCTAAACTGAAAGCACCATCTCCTGCTTCAATTAGACATATTAAATAATCCTTCTCTTTGGATATCAATTTAATAATTAGATATGCTAAAGGATCAAACTGCAAGTTCCAGTTTCCCATAACCCTTTGCCATTCTAACCTGTTTCTTACAGATATTGGTCCTGAGATGAACACTCAGGAAGGGTTTAGATTAGGGGAACATGCATGACCGTTTCTTTTTTGCTTGCTACGACAGCTCATTCATTCTGTAGCCTCAGAAGAGGCTGAGATACCACTCTGTACTTTCTGTCTCAGACCAACTCAATCAGCTCACCCAAGTATGAGAAGCTTTCCTAACAAGAGCCTTATTCAAGGCAAAGATTACAATCTCCCCTAATTCCCTTTTCCATTGATTACTGAGACTTCTGGAGCCAGGAAAGCATTGCCTCCATTTCCTAAGCTTTTGACTGACATCTCATGATTGCATTCACGCAGGTGAAATTTGCTGCAAGCACAGATGTGTGGGCACATGGACATGTCTGCCCGGCAGCCAGGGATGGTGTGAAGTCTCAGCTTCTCTGTGGAATACTTGTCTTGCACAGACCTTGTCACCCCTCTAGACACAATCACCCCTCTATATTGCTCGACACAGTGCAACCAAGGCCTGAGGAAAGGCTCTGAGGGAGAAAATTCTTCTTTGCTCAATCCCATGCTTCTGCAAAGAAGCTGCCTTCAAATAAACACATTGCTTCTGCTGCTGAGCTCTATTCTGCAGACAGTTTTGGGCTGAAAAGGTCTCCATCTGTTAAGAGTTTCCCATACTGTTTCTGGATGTTATCTAGATGGAGGGGAGACATGGGGGAATCTATATTACACACAGGAGGACAGTGTTGGCCTCTCTGTTACAGCTGCCTGAGATTTTTAAAGTAATTGATACTATTCTAAAATGAACAAATAAATGGAAGGAATATACTTTTGAGCTTTCTTATGGATGAGGTAGGAAAAAAAAAAAAAAAAAAACTGTTCTTCAGAAATACCACACTATATACAATCACATTTAAGAACAGGAAATCAGCCAGTGGCCGCCTCACTTTCACCTAAACGTGTACAGAGCTCCTGTTGAGCAGGCTTTTAAACCTAGACAGAATAACAACCTTGAATTCAGGAGAACAACTATTTCTATTAATCACTGTAATAAAAAACCTGCAAACTTGGCAACACAGTTTCACTCAAATGCCTCCTCAATACGCACTGGCATCACCACCCCCAGTATTACTCAGACATTATTATTTTATCATTGCAGTGTCTCTTAAACAGGCATCTACTTATTGCCTCACAGAGGAAACTAATGAATCAAAGTATGAATGTTCTTGAAACAAATATTTTAAAAGAAATATTAGCTCAGGTGACCTTCTTTGGCCTAGAAGTTAACTCCTGTTTGGAAAAATAAAAAAACTGAATATCATAAATAAGCCTTTAATTTGGTTTTAATGGAGGCCATAGTTTTGGGCTGCTGCATTCATCTATTAAAGAGAAACTTACGGAGATTTCAAACAGAGCAATTCTGCTGTCACATACTTAATAAAAATTAATAATTATTTGCTTATCAAATAAATTTTGTGAGGAATTCACACATAACAAGATGATTGGAAGTTGTATTCAAAGATGAATTGGGATTTTAATAAATACTTTAACTGATGAACCGCCAATGGTGGATGGCTATCCAGAAATGCAGTCCTGGTCACTGTGCATGAAGCAAGTAAATTCACATTTGAGGGTAAATTCTGACAACTGAATCCTGAGCACTTTGCTTGTAAATCCCATTGCCTAACACATAAAGCTAAAATTATATGCATAAAGTCCAACTCTTTGAAGGACTAAACATATTCAATTCCTTCTAACTTGAGCTACCATTTACAGCAATCAGTCTTCTGGAAGGAGACTAGTTTGGAGTCACCTTCCTCATCCCTGTTGCTCCTTAAAGGATTATTTTAATTCAAGGGAAATTTCATGGATTTCAATAGTAATGCCACTAGAGCTGCTATTATCTTTCTGAGCAGTAATACAAGCAAATACAGCCACTGCAAAAATATAAAAATAATTCCTACATGCATCTCATGCTTGTTAAATCTCATCGTGGCATGCTGTGATTAATCTCTTGCAGAGAGTTTTTTTAATTCTTATTTAAGGATAAATATCTGCATTTCTTCATAGTAAATAAATAAGCTTTTGCACCACCTCACTTGTGACAGAAATGAAAAATAAGCCATGAATTGATGACAGTTAGTTTTGTTCCTCTACAGATCAGACATTTCAGAAACCCCACACCAGATGAGCTGACCATTCTTCTCACTCTGTATTTTTGTTATATGTTTAAATTTATGTACAGATTAGTTTCCAATGGCTTTTGATCACATTTTAAGGACTAGGTCTAAAGCTGTTTCTGTGCATACAGGTCTTGATATGTGGGATGTGTTTTTTAATAAATATCTTCCTGCAAGTAGACTGTCATCCTCACCTATTACTGCTTTTGAGTAGAAAGCATGAAGTTTGCTTGTGTTCCTACATGGAGTCCCCTCAAATGAATGTTTCAAGTAAAAAGACAGAGGAGAGGAGTGCAGCTAGAGAGAGGAACTCATTTTTGCTGGTTGTGGTATTCAGAAAAGTGCACTGGGCTGATATAGGGACAATGGTTACTATTGTTGTCTGTGTCTAATTACTAATCATACACTCTTTGTTTGAGGAAAGGAAATTTTCTTTCATCTTCTGCTCCTTCCTACTTAACTTCTACATGTCACTAATAAAGCATAATATTGCACAGTATTACTCCGGGGTAAAACTCCTGTTACCCTTCTGCTAGCCCCATGCTTTGTTGCAGCTGTGCTGCTTTTCCAAATGAACATGCCACATCTCTGGGGATCTCTCTGCTGCCTCTAATTCCTGACTGCTTGATCTCAGAGCCGAGTGATGAAGGTTGTGTCCTGACACCCACCTACAACAGGCTCTTCCAAGGAGCTGTTTAAGGCCCTGACAATGTGAGTCACTGGACCATCAGCAGGATGGCTGTGGGCAATGAAGGCAACAAAACTCTGACCCTGGTTTCCATTCCATTTCAGGTCAGGGCCATGGGGGAAGCCTGGGGTGACAGGGGAGGAGGAGCAGCTGAGCAGTGTGGGTGACTGTGCAGGCACCGAGTGACAGAGAGGAGGATCCTCCCCGCAGCACCTTGAGAAGTGCAGCACAGCCCCACCCAGAGCGCTCTGGAGGAGGGAGGTCTAAGAGGCTCTGCTGCATTTCCCTGTGTAGTTCAGCAGTGGCACACAGGAACAAAGTCACTGTGGTAGTCCCAACCCTACTGAGGAGAAATTAGGAGCTGTTCTGATGGCTGCATGGTGGCCCAATACAGGAGGTCACTTGACATGGGGTTTCTTCACCATCTTCAAATTTGTGGCACTAAATATGGCACTGAGTTTTCTTGGAAAACTCAAAGAGGAAGAAAAATGAAATTTCTGCCTCCTATCAATTTTCCTAACTCCACCTTCCCTGAAAAAGCCCTTTCTGAGCTGCACATGCAGCATCCTTGGAGCCATCAAAAACTTTTGCTAAATAAAGGACTTTAACAAAGGAAGGACTTTGTAAGGTAGTCAAACCAGGCATAATATTTTCTTTAATAGACATGGTGGTTACGAATGCCACAAAAACTGCACAGGAGCTGTGCAGTTTGCCCAGGCAGAGGACCAGCCAGGGGCCCTGCTCTGAGCCTTTGCTTTGGCTGCCAGCCCAGGTAAGCATTTGGTCCTGGGTGCTGAGTGACTCTGCTGATGCCGCCATAAAAGAAGGAAGGGATTGCAGTTTTAGTGAGATTTCTGCTGGATGTTTGGTGAAGCACCATCCACAGCATTGCACAGCTTATGGAAATCTTTTCTCTGTATCACAGTCTCACTTATATATTATTATTTTTTTTCCCAGAAGACAAAACAAAAGGATCATCATTTGCTGTGAAAAATTATAGGTTAGGAATGTGTCTTGGGGTTTGTTTTTTATTTCATGTTATTTCTCTTCCCTTTTAACATCCAGGAGAAAGAGTAGCCATGTGAGTTCAGCTCCTCTGCTCTCCCATAATCTACCCTTTGATGTAACTAACTGGCAAAAACATATTTCTAATCAAATATAGTTTCTCATCCTTAATCAGCTCAGCTTTAAAATGCAGATCAATGAGATAAGAAAGAGCTGATTTAATTAGCCCAACCTCAGCAATGTTACAGCATATTCTCATTTACAGAAATAATGGGGAGCAAGAGGAAAGAGATTCATCATCATGAAAAGACTGGGGAAGGCAGAGGAAAGCAGGATATTTCCTATGTTAGCTAAGGGTGATTTTCATTCAGGCTAAAGAGCCAGCACATGTTTTATGAGCCATTTAAATAACACTTAGGTCTTGTGCTTCGTCCTTTAGCCTAAGGATGAATTTCTTTCACTAAGCAGCAATGCCTTTGGAAATCATCACTTCTGGGTTTAATTGATGAGCCAGAGACAGCTCCCACCACTTGGTGAATAAAGAAGAGGAAATATGGCAGGCAGGAGCATGGCAATAATGCACATTTATGGAACTGCTCGGGAACACTCTCCCACACGAGTGCCAGGTCAGGCACTCTCACTGGAGAGGCTTTAATGGGAACAGCACGGGGTGTGCTCCCTCACCCTGCTACTGCCTTATGAGTGGCCACAGGCAGATCACTTCACCTCTGCATTTCTGTGGATGTGTTTTGTTTTTCTTTGCTTTCTTCCTCTGTCCCATTAGGATTTGGAATTTCCTGCAGAGTAAATTTCTTCCTTCCTCCACAGCACAGGTCCCCCCACAAAGCGGGACCTGGAGCTCTGTGGGATTGCTGTGCAGCTGCTCAAAGAGCAAAACCAGTGCAAGTTCTCAGCTTGCTCTTCCTGTTTGTTGACTAAAGCAGCAGAACACTGCCTTACCTCCACCAGCCCTGTCTAACCTGACTCCAAATGCTCCTCCCCTCCCCAGAGCACGGGACTCACTGGATCAAGTTAGCCCAGGTTTGGTCAAGGCAAGCAGAGAAATGCTGCCTCCTCCACAAAGAGCACCCAGAACATTTCCATGACCCCACCAATCCTGTAGAGGCTCAACAAAAGGAAAATGAGACCTGTAAATGTCCAACAAGGCTTTGCAGGTGGGCTCCAGCTGTGGAGTTGGGCTCAGGACCTGAACCTTTGGTGAGGTACATCTTGACATTTGTGCTGTTACAAAGTCAGGCCAAATCCACACAAATAAGGATATATCAGCTCCTAATTTGAGTTCTGGGAATGAAGTTTGTCTTCATTCGTGCTCATCCATCATTTTGAATGGAGCTATCTTGTGACAGCCACATTTGGTAGTCTCTGCCTGGGAGATAATTGCTCATCACTGAGGGGAACTCACACAACTGAGATAACCCTCAGGCACTTTCTCTGCAGGGATGGGAGCACCAGAGGCAAAGCAATTAACAGAGCAATTAAGTTACTAGCCAATCATATTTCTTTTATTTTCCCTCATCTCAGATTTGTGCCACTCTCCAGTACCTCTAAAAACAAGCAAGGCCCCACTCAGTAGAGGGATAATTCCCTCAGGTGGGCTGGGGCTGAGTTTAGGCTCTAAACCCCATTCCTGACCCTCACTCATTATCAGCCTGGGCTTATGGGATACGACTTGGCTACTGCAAAGAGAACCAGTCTCTGTTTCCTTTCCTGGGAGCCAAGAGATAACAGTGGTCACTTAGAGATCTTCCCTGTATTCTGCTCCTTCCCTCCCCCAGGCTTATTCTCCAGGTAATAAATCAATATTTTCAGAAGCATTAGGTCAGGTATCCAGACTCTGTGGTTTCATGAGACAGTTTTGCAGAGAAGATACTGGGACAGTCTCACATGCACAAAGGGCTGATAAACAGTGTCCATAGAGGATGGCATTCACCAGCACTAAAAGTGAAAGTTACTTTGGGGGGGAATGTAAAAACATGAGAACAGAGAGGAAAGAGACATTAGAAGGAGAAAATTCTGTCACAGTCAGGCCCTCTCAGGTCCTCCAGACTGTTCTTCCCCTATCTCCCTGTCCCAACCCTTCTGTGGACTGCAGCCCTTTGGGAACAGCTGCTCCTGCTGGGCTTCTCCACAGCCACAAATCCTGCAGGAAATTGGACTGTGGAGCTCCAAGTGATGCAAGGGCCAGAGCTCCTTGGCTCCGTGGAGTTTGGCAGTGTCATGGACATTACAGCAGTGCCCCCCACCTCATCCAGCAGCTTGGTTCTAAAGGATAAGAGCCTGTAGGACATGGGGCTAGGCTGCAAACCCTAGCAGGAGACTACATTTGTTCCTCCAGAGAGCCACCTGAACTGCTGGAACTTAGGATCAAATCACCAAACAGCATTGTGAGCAACCAAAGAAAGATCACCTTCTCTTTTCAAAGCCTTGAAATGAAACTCTCCCTCAGTGACTCCTCATCATCAAGAAATTTGCAGAGTAACACTCACCCCATCCCTGGCACCTGAAGCCTGCACATCCCTTCATTTAGAGGATGCACAATGCTTTTGTTAATTAGAGCCTTAGTTTAATATGAGCTGTCAAAGTTCACTTAACTTCAATTAATTGTTTCTCCTCAGCTTAATTTCTTTAGTTAAGTATTGATTAATCATTGCGTAATTATGCTGAAGTCTCACTGGGTGATATTTCAGTTGTATACCGCAGCAATGCACTGCTTTCTAAAAATACTCAGAGAATCATCAGAAATTTTATGTATTGCTATTATTGGGATGTCTTTTAATATTTATCTTTTCATTCCTTATGTTCCAAAATGTATATTTAACATTTTGTGTTTAATTCCACTGGTTTACAACTCATGTTCCTCTATGTTGGTAGGTCAAACAACGGAGTTTTGCTCTGCATGGCGTGGGGAGGAAAGTTTTGCCTCTGGCATCCAGTACCTTATGCCAGGAAGAGTAGGTTAGGGAACACAAGTAAATGATCTTTACTGTGGCACAATATAAACAACCAAAACATTGATGGCATGGGTTTTTTTCATTGAACTTTTACTTTAAGTGACATACAACGACTTGGGCTCAAATATTATCTGTATTTCCTCAAAACTACAATGCTGGAGCTCTTATGAATATGGCCTTCAGATCAAGGCAGCTCCCATCTGAAATCTCAGTCTGTTCTGAAATATCAGGAAGAGAAAACTGCCTCCACCTCTCTGCAATATCTCAACAGGTCTGTAATGTCAAGCTGGATAGCAAGCATCTTAATTTTCACAGGTAAGTATAATAACTATTAAATTTTTCCAAAGTCTCTCTTGAATTTTAATATTTACCCAAATTAAAAGTTAAGTTTGATTTGTAGTGAGAAATTAAACAATTACCTTTTCCCCCACAATAATTTCCCTGGAGTCCATTTAAGCATCTCATTTTACTCACTCACAGAAGCATTTTTTATTATTTTTCTAGATGAGAAAGAGTTACTCCCCAGGGAACACTTCTTGGCTTGACACGGTTTTATCACAGTCAAGTTTTAACTTTCCCCCTTAGGTACACATTCACTTTTTCAGAGATCTCTCAAGCTACTACTACTAAAATTTAATTTTGAAGATGTTCTGTGCTATAGGAGTACTCAGCATTATTTACTACTGTCATCCCAGATTCTGAAATGAGCACTGGTAGGAATATGCTATAAAGAGAGTCATCAAAATGACATCCTTTTCTACTACCTTTCACCTGCTCTATGGTGGAAACATCTGGCACCTTGGGAATGCACATCTTTGCTGTGTGAAAGGCAAAATAAACTGGTGAAAAGACTGATTGTTACATAGATCATGGAACACACTTCTGTTCCCTTATGCTGAATGACACAATAGACTGAATTTTCCAGAGAGGGATGGATCAATTAGTCCAGGATAAAAAAGTACTGACTAAACCCTTGCTCAGAATTTCAACAAGTGCTAATCAAAACATTTCCAGAGTACAATTATTTTGTCCTTTGTTATTAACTTCTTATCACAACTCTGTGTTTCTGGATTCTGATCAAAAGCAGAAGCCCCACTTCTATAACACTGCTTGGTTGTAATAAATTTGTACCAATACATAATCAAGAAACTGAAAAGGAAGTCTGTTGTCGTGGCTCTCTTTGCAGCTTCATGTAAACTCTCTCTTCTAGTCCAGGTCATTACTGATGCAGGTGCTGAACAAACATACTCCTGCCCTGACATGGTCACTGGAAAAGAAGAAACAAAGAATTGGAAAAAGGAAGTTTTACCTTCCCTGCTTTCTGTAAAGGAAACTGCAGCACTGAGACAAAACAAGCTAAATTTCCCCGTGTGATTTGGATCTATATTCATTAAAATGACAAGTCATTGATCTTAATTACAATCCCCAGGATTCTGCCACATGGAACTCAAGCTGTTTTTGGAAGTTTAGCAGCATCAACTTGATGCACATCCTCAACTTTCTTATGCTAATTCCTAAAGACAAAAACATTCCCATTTTATCAGTTTTCTTGGTGTCAGCCACAATTTTACAGCTCAGCATTATTTATTTATATTGTAGCCTACCTAAACAGACAGACTCATCAACCACAGCTGTATCAGGGGCTTTGCTACCAGAAAACAAAACTTCTAAATCCAGGTGTGAAGATGAGACCATGGAGATGAACAGGCAGTTAAGTGGGAAGTATGAGTTTATCAGAGCAATCAGCCTGATCAGAAGGGACCAGAGCTCCTCCAATCCCCTTCTGCAGACTAAACCCTGCCTGATTAATGTAAGGAGAGGTGGCTAAATCTTATGTGCCTATGAATGTTTCAAACATTCTGTTCCTCTCTACCAAAAGAATACACATAAGGCTTGCATGAACTCTTCCATCTGTCACATCCAAATTGCAAAATCAAGCACAGTACCATGCAACTCTATACTCAGTGGTCTGCTGGAGTTTGCAATTTTTCTCTCCCACTACATTAATAATGTGACATGTCCCCATTAAAATAATAAGATAAATAAATAAATTTAAATGAAGGGAGCCATGGCTTATTTCTTTTAGCATACCTTCAAGTGCACAGAATCCTTGGCTTCCCAGGCTGGGCTGTCACAACCTCCTTTCTGTTAAGGTTTCTTAACCACTTTTTTCATTCTTCCAGCTCATCTGAGAAAAAAACAGGAGGACAAAACATTCTTACAATTGCCTGTGAACTTATATGCTGAGAGTGGCCTGTGGGAAGTCTACTGCTCTGCTGTGGATTTCTGGGCTCTGGGACATGTGGTCTGTCCTCTACAACACCTTGTAGAGGAAGTGCTGTGATATGTTGAAAAAAATCATTCAGGCATAAGAGGAGAGAAAGAAGTTGTAAAAGTTAAAGAAAGATCCTCGAGGGGCATCAGCACTGCCTGTGTCTATAATTTCAGTGTGTGGCCTCTTTTCTCAGCACATTTGCTTTGGGCAAAACTTTAATAATAATTCATCAGCTGAAATAGGTAAGTGTGCCTGTTAACATATCTATAGTATTTTATAATACTTCCGTTATTAATAAACAATCAAGTAAAAGCTGCAGGTCACCATAATTTTATCGGACTTCTCACCCTAATACTCTGTTTCCAATTTGAATTAATTGAATTCCATTTGAATTCCATTTTAAATGTTTCCATTTGTATAACTGACGGCACAGTGCTTCCTTGCTTTTCAAAAATTTCAATTTGCTTCCTTGCTTTTCAAAAAAATAATTGCTTCATTTGGATTTTGCAGATTTTTGATAACTAAATTGGCTTTTTTACTGTAATCATTTCCCCTTCTATTTCTCCATCTTTCACTTTACAGGGGCTGTAGTTTGATTTTGAGTCCTGCTCTCCTGGTACCAGCAGCATTTTCACATGGGCCGAAGCTCTTATGGCTATTCTCATCCAGCTTGGTTGAGCAGGCTAACAGGAAAAGAAATGCAGCTGAATTCTGAAGGATCAGGTTCTACCCACCTCTAACATGTTATGTAACTTTTCATCCTTTGAGCAGTCTTATTGATTTGAGTGGAAGAATTTGTTATTGCAGAACGTGAATAAGATGTCAGAATTTCACCCTAAATATTTCACTTTACAAAGGAAGCCATGTTGCAGATGAAAACACACCCTGAGCTGCAGCACGATACAAAATTTGCAGTTACAATAAAAGCTGGGAAGCCTTTTTCTTCTTTGTGATGGTGGCCTCCTATTGAAAGTGTTTAATAAACAGAACCAGTTCTGTGTGAATTAAATGAAAGACGTTCATATACAAACTAAGAGTCTTCTAATCTCTACAGCACCACAAATAATTCAAAGAAGTCTTGAAGTGCCACGATAATGGCACAAGATGGTTATCTCTGTATTATTGGTTTTGTGTACATCAAAGAATGCTCTGTGGGAAAAATAATGTTGCATAAAAAAACCCAAACACATTTCTTTTTAAAAAAGCAGACAATTAAAATTATAGAGAAGTTAAGAAAAATATGAACTAAAAATATTTTGCCTTTGAAAGTCTATATTACCCTTAAAACAATTTTATGGTGGATATTGCAGGCTCTGGATTAACATAAATGTCTGATTGAAAATCTTTGTAAGGATGTTAAGATTAAGTGCATAACTCTTAAGTTCTACAAGCACAAAACTGATTTCAAAGGAATCAAGTGATGAGAATGGATGTCAATGAAACAAAAATAATGTATTCATAATGGCCTTTTTCACCAGTCAAGACATAAAGTAACAACAACTGGACTTGTCAGTCGCTTTTAAAATTCCTTAAATTAAAGATTATGGGCAACACTGAAAAAGGAAAGAAAGAAATATGAGCCAGCTGTACCTGTGGTGTGATAACGTTGCCTTCAGGATAGACAAGGCACTGGCTGGTCAATTTCTATGTTGTAATTTTGGATGTACATGAAGTAAAGAGAATGTGGTGCTGAATGAATGACCAAAAAGTGTACAGGGCAAAATCCACCTAGTGCAATGTCAGCGTAGCCTGGGGACTTGTGGGGAGGGAAGGGAAAGAGAGCACCTTACTCTACATGACATTATAAAACAAATCACAAAACTAGGCTTGCCCTACACCAGTGGAGGCGTGATAGACCAGGCAGAAGAGCTGGCCCCAGATGCTCTTATCTCTCTCAGAACATTCAAGACCTTTCAAAGATATAGAAATTCGATATCCTGGTGAGTCAGGGCCTCCTGATGCTTTGCACAGTCCCAGGAGCACTCCCTAAGGAGGTGCAGTGGGACTGCCTTTCATTTCTCCAATAATCAAACCACTGGACAAAGGAGTGAGCAAAATCCTGAATGTTTTGTGCCTGCCTTGTTGTCAGGCACAGAGCTGTGTGTTTTCCTTTGTCCCTTACTCACATGGGGTCATACCCCCATGTCCATACTGCAGCAGAAATCTCAGCAACAATGTGTGACAGGCTTTACTCCATACAGAGGGACACTGAACTATGGTATCCACTTATTTCCTGTCATACCTTTAAATCAAGGCTAAATGAGGTGAAAAGCAAATAGATTTTCAGCCCTTGTAAACTCACAGGGCAAGCTGAATGGATAAATGAAGATGTTTCACCATCTTTATTACCCTGGTGTGTTAGAGTTGGCTATATGATAGGTTCATGGCCATCTCAAAATGAGTGGAAAGGTGAATGCTTCCATTGTGATTACTTGGCTAAAAAATGCATGTCAGTAATCCCTCTTCTGCTGCCCTTCTTCAGCATTTAATTATAGTATTTTAAGATTAATAATGGGAAAATGCTATGTACTTTTCAGTGAAAACTGACTGGGCTTTTTGTTTTCAGAGCTAAATTACTTAGAAACAGAGGGAAAATAATATTTTATTGAAAATGAATCCTTAAGGTCCATGTCCCTGTTGGGCCAGGTTAAAGGACATATGGGCACACTTGCACAAAGAATTGCAGCTCTGCAAGGCTGTGACTGGAGAAGAATCTCAGCTTCTCTGTGCAAAGCTAAAGGGAAAAACTGTGTAGGAAATTTCAGTTCACCTGCTTGGCTGGGATGAAAAGTTTCAAGAAAATAACCAGAGTATATCTGCTAATGTGCCTATAGGCATCATCAAACTGAGACAGCAGGACAGATTAGGGTCACCTGGCATGCTCACTTCTGTAGGATCCTAAATCTATAAGCATCTGTCCTCAAGGGCCTTTAAGGAGCTGGTCCGCGTCTTCCCTAGCAAATGGCTATATAAGAAAATAGGAGGAGGAGGAAGGATTCAGGAGCTGATTCTCTTGATTCTCTTGATTATTTTGAAATGAGAATTACTGAGCTGCCATTTCTGCCTTCTCTAGGGTTCAGGATGTTTCTCCCAGCCCATCTTTATAATGAGTGTAAGGAATATTTCAGTGGAAAAGCATAATCATAACACAAAAACAATCTCATGGCCACAAAGTCATTCTTTAAATGTGGGCTGAACTGCTTATGAAGTTGTCATGGTTTGACACTGGTGCAATGCCAGCGCCCCTATGAAAATACACCTTCCCAATATAAATACTGTGAGATGTTATCAGGAACAGAGCAGAGCAGGCCCAAGCTTAATAACAAAAGAAGAAAAAAAAATTATTAAACTACTACTACTGTAAAAGACACACACACACTAAATCCAGGATGAAGACCCTCCAAAACACTCCTCCTCCCACCCAATTTCCAAAACAACCACAGTGAGACATCACCCAGGATTCCTGATCACGTTACCACCCTTCAGATAATCAATACTCAGTCCATCAAGGGAGAGTGGAGTCTCTCTTGCACCATAGACTCCCCAGGAAACACCATTGCCACCTCCTGTGTTTCCATGTCACACATGGCAACCGCCCGGAGAAAATCTGCCAGCGTGACACCCTCCTTTCCACGTCACAGTGCTCTCACCACTGTGCATGGGCAGACTGCTCATAGGGCTCCTTTAAGGATGCTTTGCCAAGGACCAAAAGAACAGTTCAGCTTCTCATCTTGGGACTACAGTCCCTCCCCATTTTCCCCCTGGGGCACAGGGTCCAAGAACAGAGATCATCTTCTTCCTGAAGACAGAGGGCATCACCATTCCCTCCCCAGTTTTTCTCTGTTCTTGCCATTCCTGTGCTGGTGATTGCTGAAGCAGGTCTCTTTGGTTCACCACTGCATCCCCCTAAATGCAGTCTCTATTTCAGGAGAATTTGGTTCAGTCTATGGCTAACAAGAAGAGTCCAGCCAAAAGCTACTCCATCATCTCTTCCCACCTAACAATTTCTTCTTCTAACATCTCAGGTCTCGGACTGTCTCTCACTATAAATCAAGGAGGAGTAATATTTTACAAAGCCTTCATTTTCCAGGATAGGGTTAAAAGTTCAGACTCCCCAGAGGGCTGAAATCTCTGCTGAGAACTCCAACTCCCCCACTGGGCATTTACCACCCCCACCCCCCCACCCCTCGCCTTCTCCTTCTCCTCTGCTGGCAAATCTCCAGATGCTGTCAGGCTCTCTGTCTCCTTCCCTTTTGAGGGAGGGGGGGAACAAAAGCATCTCCTTTCTCTCCATCCTTCCATCCACAGGAGCTGGCTCGGTTCCAGTCTTTCAGTCCCCTGGGCCTACCTCCCTCAGGCCGCATGTCTTCACCCAGCCTGTGGCTGGGCAGGGTAGAGTCTGCACTCTCTGATGACCGGAACCAAAGAGAGAGTTCTCCTGGGAGTTCTTGCTTTTAACCCCCTGTGTTCTCAGAGGCGTGTCCATACCTTCAGTGGTCACTCCAGGTGCCAATATCCAAACCCGACCACTGATTGTTTTGACCCAGCTTCCTGAAAAAAAATCACTTCTGTGTCAAACCACAACAGAGGTTAAGCTGAAGTCGCTTTTTGATGTCCAGATCTGCTATTTGGTTCCTGGAGCACCCTTTGTACTGATCTGGCTGTGGTCCACTAGTTCTAAGTGTGACTAAGGAGCTGAATGAACTTCACAAGTAGACCCAAGTAGTGGTTTTCACTCTTAATGTATCTTGAAGAGCTACCAGATTCATTATAGAAGTTGTTCTTTCATTCCTGATCTCTACAGAAAAAAAGATCAAAACATTTTGGAAGACAATCTGTCCCCATGTTCTATCTGCCTGTTCACAGGATCAGGAGGATCAGATAAACCTCCTTCTTTTCCATTCTCCACTAATACCAAATTACAATGTGCTGGCTGCTTTTCCCTGTCATGTTTTGAGCAGTTTCGAATGAGGTAGATTAAAACCTTTTCATTTATTTATAACAGTTGCAGTAAATTTTAGGGTAAAGCGGGAGGCTGTTGGACAGCAGTATTTTGTTTCATTTCCTCCTCAAGTTAGGGCTATGGAACATGGGGAGCTGATATTAGGTTCTGGCTATTTAAGTCTGTTTAGCAAGGTTCTTAATAATCTCTGCATGTATATCTCAGAGAACCTTTTGCATATTGCTTTAAATAATTCAAAACCGCTCCAATATTGTATTAAATAATTCAAGAATCGGACAGGCTTTGTGATTAATGATGTGTACCTGGAATTTCTGCAAACACAGCAAGGAGTCAAAGTATGCTCTAGATACAAGTGTCCTGGCATAAGATCCCATTTACTCCTTGCCAAGGCAATAGTATGTATTAGAAAATTGGAAAAGCGCCTGCTACTCACTGGAAAACTGATTGAGGCCAATGGTTAATGTGGCGGCTGCTGAAAGAGTTTGTTCTTCCAGACAGACAATACTACTTTGGCTGAGAACTTCTATTGTCTTCTGACTTCCGTTTTTAATCTTCATGAATTGTATTGATGCCTGATGTGAAAATTAAATGGAAGTATAAATATTTCTGCAGGAGCTGGATGTTTGTCCTTGTGTTTTACCAGTCTTGATTTGAGAGCATGGAAAGGGTTTGCTTGTAAAGCAAAGCATGTAAGCTTATTTTACATGTTAACTTAATCCTAAAGGGCTGGGAAGTTCCTGTTCTTCCCAGCTGTGCTTGGGTCTGTGATCATGAAAAGTACCTGGAAGTCTGTTGTCCTCCTCCATTTGTTTTTATGGGGAGATGCAAGTGGAGCAACATTATTAAGGCAAAAACCCCACCAAACCCTAAATGCTAGAATTGCTGAGTTTTCACCCTGTTGACACAGTAATCACTTTCCCTTCTTAATACAGATGAAAGAATTCTAGTTTAGACAGTACTATCAACAGTTTTGCATAGGAAATGAATAGATTTATGTAACTTCAATGTATTTTTTGGCTAAGGGATTTCTTTAGGACACAAAGAAAATCAATGCTACATGGAGGTAGAAATAAAGCAAACAAATCCTTCTAAATAGCCTTTTTGAAAAAAAAAAGGCTATGCTAGTGAGCAAAGTGGAATACCCAGCAAGGAGATTACAATTATCAGCATTATTGGAAATACTCTGTAGATATCTTTATGGGAGTCTGATATTGGACTCCCAGCCCAGCCACCTCAGTTAACAACCACTTTACAAACATCAAAAGGACCAGCTGATTTTATTGGATTTTGGATGTTTTCAATGAAAGACTCCACAGGGGATCCACTGATATGTGTCTAGCTTTAATATTTAAACACATTCAAGATTTCTAGAGGAAGAGACAGAGAAATAAAGAGGGCTGCTGCTGTGGCAAATGCATTTGGCATGCCATGGCCAGTATATTCCCCTATATGTGCCTCTCTGCTCCAGCAGCAGCTGGTGGCCTAAGGGCCATTTGGATAAGGTGAGGGACCAGCCTGTATTAAACAACTTTTTACAGATGCTGCACAGGGAATATTGACATGAGATCCACAAACTGGGGGGAAGATTGGTGGGTTGCTTCTTCGGGTTTTTCAGTTGTAGCTTTTTTTGTTGTTGCTGTTGGGGGTTTTGTTGTTTTGGTTTTGGCTCTTGTTTTTTGTTTTTGTTTTTTGTTTGTTGGTTTGTTTGTTTTTTGTTTTGTTTTGTTTTGTTTTTTTTTCTTTCTTTAAGAATGTGCATCTCAGCAGGAATTTCAGGTATTTAAGGGCAGGGACAAACCCCAAGCTGTATCAAATGACTGATGTCTAGAACAAAGCTCTGTATGCACATTTGCATTTAAATAGTAGAAGCTATTGGAAATTTCCCACACAAATTTTTATTTCAGTGGTTTAGAGATCCACGTTACAATAAACTTCAGCATTTTTACAAGGGCTGTCTTCAAAATGCTGCCCATTGTTTCTTTATAAATTGAAACCTCAGAAGGATGACCAATTAAGGTGTCCCTGTAAAAGTCTCAGGGATAAAACATCTTCCTTAAATAAAAGGGAAACATGCTAATTTTCCATCCCTGCAGATTAATTGAAGGAGCCATAGTATTCTTTTTGTGTTTCAGGCAAGAGCAGGTGGGAAGGGAAGAGAGAGGATATTGCAGGTCGGCCACTTTTGGATTTCGATGGAGTATGCCTCCTGTAAAGAATGAATAATTCAACCACCCACGCCCCATCACCATTTAAATTACAGTCTTCCTGTTATTATAAAGCAATGTCTCAAAGCAATAAATAAAGTTGACAAAAATAGTCTTCATAAGGGTTGACACTGATTACATCAGACTGAACTCCCTCACTCATGGGGCTCGTCCACCTTTAAATGTCATCATGAGATGACACCTGTCTATCCTGCTGTCATTCTGAACAGAGAATAAGTCTCTGTTCCCAGTGGCTTTTTTTCCTAACAAGACCAATTCTAAGTCATAAAGCACAGGATGACAAGTCTTAAACCAGCACAAACTGAATGGTTTCTTGTTACTCCTACGCATAGTAGGAGGGGGGAAACCACTAAGTAGAGGAGTGAAGGGGAACTTCATGGCAGATAAATTTAAAATAAATAAAATGCTGGATGTTGGTTCTGTAAAATTAACTTCTGCAGAAGACCATGTAGGAGAATGAAGTGAGGGATATTAGATAGAAATTCTTTCCTGTGAGGGTGGTGAGGCACTGGCACAAGTTGCCCAGAGAAGTTGTGGACTCCCTGTCCCTGGAAGTTTAAGGCCAGGCTGGATGGGGCTTTGAGTAACCTGGCCAAGGTGTCCCTGCCCATGGCAGGGGCATTGGAACCAGTTGATCTTTAAGGTACGTCTAACCCAAGTCATTCTACAATTCTGTGTCAGCAAACATTGTCACTGCAATGCTTTGGATTAACCAGCAGTGGTGATTCATAGCCAGCTGCTTATCAAGGGCTACTAACCTTGTGGCTCTCTACTTCACAAAACTGGTCTGTTGGCACTTTTTTTTTCTTTTTTTTTTTTTTTTTATTGTTGATTGTTCATCTTGCAAGATAACAGGCTCAGAAGACCAGAGGTACTTCCATATCAAGTGAAATCAAAGGCCTAACTAGCCCTGAAGGAAATAGCCTGTTGAGGAAACAAATCATGGCTGGTCTCTGTGACATGGCTCATCTGAAAAAGAAATGAGAATGATATTCAACTTTTCTGAACAAGCCCCAAAACCTTTTTCCTTAGTCAGAAAATAATTTATTTCCTGATGACTTCCAGTTGTTTTATTAAATTTCTAGCATTGAGGACAAAAACATTCCAAAATGTGTTTGTTCACTGAAACTGATTTTTTTCCTATTTTTGCTGCAGTTCACATTTCATCGCAGTACAATAAATTGAAATAGTGTCCTCATGCCTCTTTTTCTTAGAGGGTGCCTCAGATATTAACAGTTCATTTGCCACAGAGCAGCTTAACTGGCCTCCCCTGCCCAACAGCACAAAAGGGAATGGTTATGGATACTCTATGATACAAACTGATATCCCCGAAGGGCAGCACATACATTTATAGTTTCATTTCTATGGCTTGTTTCTTACTATTAGAATGGTTCTCTGTGCTGGTAGGAAATCCGAATTGTGGCCCCATATGGACAGCTCAGATAAAGTGCCTGCCTGCCTGTGCTCCGTTTGTCCTGTGCACAGCAAGTCAGGAGGACATGGAACAGCCTCACTACCGTGGGCATGAGAGGGAAGGAGATAAACACACCTCAGGCTCCCACTTCACAGGTGCTACCAGGCTCAGTGTGGTCATGATGCTGTAAAAAACACATTTAAACAGACATGCTTACACAAATTCACAAAGATACTGCATCCATTTGCTCATGGAAAACTTCAGACTTACATGATGTGGCTTTTTGCTATTATTCAGACCCTTTCCCTATGTGCCATTTCACTTCTTTGAAGTGCTGAAGGTGCACTGCAATCCAGACTCTCCAATTCAGAAAGTGTGTATGTATAAATGAAAGGAGGAACTCGTTGCTCTGAGCTACTTCCAAATCTAAATTAAGTTGCACTTAGCAAAGAATGTGTTCAACAGCAGCAGGAGCACCTTGTTCATATTTTGTGCATATTAAAAAAGAGCCTTCCTCATTTTTTTCTAATAACATGCTATTCAATAACTTCAGGTAAGAATACAGAGGATTAAAATGGTTTTACATCTCTTCCAGCTCCTCAAGCAGCTGTGCTATGCTGCAGCTGCACACATTGCTCAGACAAGATATAGCAGCAGGTAATTCTGCAATCATTGGCCCACAACATATGCTGGTACCCAGGAATCCCCTGGTTAGTCTGGATTTCAGAGGAGAAGCTAAATCCTCTAAGGTAAGTCCTCCTAAGAAAAAGGAAACACACCTATTTTATTAAACAAATAATTTGACAATAGGATTATCTGCGTTTCTAAGGTTAGCATCCTGCCTTTCTCAGAAAGGCACTAAGCACACCTAATTAACACAATAAAAGAAACGAAACATATTGGTTGGGTACTAAGATTTTCTTTGCACTAGTTGCATTGTCATGACTAAATAAAAAGGACTGATGTCTGGCTTTAAAAATGGAGGAGGGAGAGGAGGTATGGTGAGAAAAAGGAATTACCCACTGATTTATTTTTTTACTTAACAGCAAAGGGGAATGAGCAATTTAAGGTCAGCAGCATATTGTTCAGCTGGCCTCAGATCCTGCAAAATCACCAGCACTGTGTGTTGCAATAAATTGCATGCTTTTGTCATCCCTGTTTGTTTGAAATATGTGTGAAATGAAGAGGGAAACAGCTAAGACCAGCATTAAGAACAGCCCTGATCTGCCTAGAAGGTGAATGGAGACAAAATAGTCTGTTTTGTTGCTGATAGGAGAGCCACTCTAATGCACAATCAGTCCCACTGCTTTTGTAGCTGCTTCCTTCCTCAGTACCAGGGGCACACACAGACAGGTGGGTCAGGAGGGCTGCTGGAAATCCCAGCAAAACTACTCCTCCCATTTCTCTCCCTCTGTACCCCAGTGATCCACCCCAAAGGGCTTGTGTTTGATTCTGCACAAAATCTGTGTGCTGTCCTTGTAGTGCTGCAGGCTGCCCAGCCATCATGCCTGCATTTACTCTAACAGTCCCTAAAGAACTCACCCTGTGCAAAAGGGATAAATTAAGCTCAGAGGTGTGGCTCAGCCAAGGCACTGCATCATACAGTGAGCAGGGTGCTGACAGTCCAAGTAACTTTTCAGACTAATGACTCTCTCATCAGTCCAGGCAAACAGGTCCTATTGCTCCAGAAGGTCATACTGGCCTTTATTTTCCTCCTGGTGATGCAAGCACTGATTATAGTGCAGTATCCAAGACAGGCAATTCATGTCAAAATGTGGAGAAAGTGGCTTTACTTATTGATGTGTTGTCATCGCAACATTCAGCCTTTCTGTTCAGAGCTATTCACGTGAGTTACAGCAAACAGAGCCTGTGCCTGGCATTAACCTGCTCCCCAGGCAGCTATTACTCAAAATGCACAATGGCCTGCAGGACACCAAGAGATTTGCCATTGCTCTATTGACCAGACACAGCCTTGTGCTGCACTGTGTGATGAAGTAGTGTCAAAATGGCATTCCAGACTGGAAAAGTCTGAAAGCCACAGCTGGGACAGGTGCACTCTTTGCTGAGTCAAGAACTGCCTGGGTGGCTGGGCCCAGAGAGTGGTGGTGCTGCATCCAGTTGGTCATTGGTGGGGATCAGTATTGGGCCCAGTCCTGTTCAATATCTTCACTGATGATCTGGGTGAGGGGAGTGAGTGTATTCTCAGTAAATTTGCAGACAACAGCAAGCTGGGTAGGAATGTCAATCTGTCAGAGGCTAGGAGGGCTCTGCAGAGGGATCTGGAAAGATTGGGTCGATGGAATGAGACCAATTGTATGAGGTTCAATAAGGCCCAGTGACAGGTCCTGCCCTCATGTCCCAAGAAGCCCCTGCAGTGCCCCAGGCTGGGTGGAAAGGGACAGGATCCTGCCAACAGCAGCCAAATGTGAGCCACCATGTGCCCAGGTGGGGCAAGAGGTCCAAAACGCCCAATGGCATCATGGCCAGCACTAGTGTGGCCAGCAGGACCAAGGCAGTGATTGTCCCTCTATGCTGGACACTGGTGAGCCACACCTTGAGTGCTCTGTACAGTTTTGGGCCACTCAGCTCAGGGAGGACATCGAGGGGCTGGAGCAGGTCCAGAGAAGGGCAATGAAGCTGGTGGAGGGTCCGGAGCTCAAGACTTTTGAGGGGCAGTGGAAGGAGCTGGGGCTGTTTAGCCTGGAGGAAAAGATGCTCTGGGAAGAACGTATCACTCTCTACAACTTCCTGACAGAAGAGGGTGGCCAGATGGGATCAGCCTCTTTTTTTTACCAAGTAACAAGTGATAGGACAGAAGGAAATGTCATCAAATTGTGCCATGGGTGGCTTAGATTGCATATTAGGAAAGTTTTCTTCACTATAGGTTGTCAAGCAATTGAACAGACTACTCAGGGAAGGCCTGGAGTCACCATCCCTGGAGATATTTAAAAGACTTATAGATGTGGCACCTGGGGACGTGGTTTAGTGGTGGACTTGGAAGTGCTGGGTTAGCACTTGGACTCGATGACCTTAGGGATCTTTTCCAACCTAAATGATCCTATGATTCCATGTACATGCTTGTCCTTCCCTTGTATATTTTTACTTTATGGGCACTGTAGCACCTAACAAAGGAAGTACCATGAAGCTTTCCTTTTTTCATTTAGGCTTCAGTGGGCAACAAGATGAAGCCACCCTAATGTTGCAGCTCAACGAGCCGTGCAGCAGTGTGAGAGCCACAAGGTATCATGCATGGGAGCACTGGAAATTGCTGTTTGCTGTGCCTGATCCTCTGTCAGCAATGACTTCAGTCTCATACTGCTTCTGTGTATGAAAGTACTTTTTCCCGGCTCAGCCATGGGAAAGGCAGGAAATATCCTGCATGCAATTTACCCTTGTTTTAAAGAAAATAATTACGGGTTTTACTGTGTGTCTTTGATTCTCTGCATAGAAAAATCTTTTTCTTTGCTTACATTTTACTAATCAATACATTGTCTCTCAGAGGACACAACCAGACTCATCAATGGAGCTTTCTGTGCTGGCCCTACAGAGGTACTGGGATCTCCACGTGCCCTACAGGGGCTTTGGGATCTCCACGTGCCTTCTCAACTCCATACTCGCACTAAGAGTGAAGAAGTTGGGAAGCCCTGAGCTGGAGTTGCCACACAAGTTTTGGCCATTGCTACAGACTGGTCCTCAGAAACCTTTCCCAGTCATTCCTCCAGTCCTTGGCTGGTCTTTGTGCTCACACACACACCTACCCTTTGTTACTGTTGGGACTCCATACTCGCACTAAGAGTGAAGGAGTTGGGAAGCCCTGAGCTGGAGTTGCCACACAAGTTTTGGCCATTGCTACAGACTGGTCCTCAGAAACCTTTCCCAGTCATTCCTCCAGTCCTTGGCTGGTCTTTGTGCTCACACACACACCTACCCTTTGTTACTGTTGGGGATAGAGGCTGTGGTCCCTTGCCATTGTAAGGATTACACTTCTTTATTTTAGATATCATCTTTTCATGACTTGTCTAGACAAATAACAGTATTCCAAATCTCTCAACAGACAGAAGGAGAAGTCATTGCAACCCCACAACTGAATTTGGTGGGCTGTTGCACCTTCTACCAGTTCCTGCAGGGATGGGGGGAGCTGACTGCCCCAGGAGCCACTGTCTCACCAACATACACAACACTTTGTGCAGCACCAAACATCATCTGCTGGACTTATCCAGAGTCCTTGATTGCCTTGCATCTTTCTTCTGACCTGGGAAAACCCCAAATTCAGTAGGACCCAAGGTCTCCAACCTTGCACAGAACAAGGGGCAGTCACCTCTAATGGAAATAAGGTGCTGCCCATCAGCAACCATACTTCCAGCCCTACCCTGGCACAGGTTTTAACAATGCATTTAACTTGCGAAAACAATGAAAGTTCCCCCAAAGATGCTTATGATATTAGGCATGTACATTCATGGAGCTATGTTCCAGCCTTCATCTTCCAGAGGATCTTCCTCTAAATAAAAAATCAAGTGTCATCCATAATTTTGGAGGTCTAGAGGAAGCTCTTCTAAGGCTACACAAAGTATTTAGCACAGCCCCAGTCACTCAAAATGCCACTTGTGTAACTGACAGACCTCTGAAAGCAGCTTTTAATTTACAGCAACAGGACCATTTTTCAAAGTTTCTAAGAATTTTGTGCATTTTACAGTGAAAGGATATTTATTGCCACTTTTATGTGTAAGCTGACTACAGCTCCATATTACTTGGGGTATAAAGCAGATGAGCAAAAGGCCTTTAAACTAGTGTTGTTGCACTTCTGATCTTGATTGATGTTGACACCAATTAGCGGAAAAGGAATCTTCCAGATAAAGGAAAAGAAGATTTTATTAAGCCCTAAATGCCAAGAGTCAGAATTCAATGCAAAATTCATTAGTGCTTATGGCAGGAATCCTACCAGCTATTGCCAAGGGGTTAAAGGGAAATAAAAATTACATAAATAGGATTTTCAGGACTTTTAAATCCTAGCTTGAAGAGTAAACTTGTTTGGGTGATTTTAGCTTGCTGTTCTATACCCTGATACATAAAGGCTGTTCTGGTACACTCACTAGCTTTAATCAGAGGCACTTTCTATTGAAGTCAGTTGTATTCCTCTAAATAAAGACAAAAATAAAGGTAATATTTTTTCATTCAGTTCTAAATCTATTTTTGTAAATACAACATTCATCAGGCAGAGGAAGAGGTCTTCAAATTATATAAATATAAATTTTAAATCTATAAATATACACATTTGTATCTATGTATATATATATATGTATATATATATGGGATCAAAATCTGATTGAAAATTTCTATTTCATGTACAGACAGTGACATAAAAATAATGATACTTGCCTTTGCAGACTTTTACCCTTAAACAGTTGCTCAGAAAAATAAAGGAGCTTTGCAAGTTTTCTGATGTTGTATCACAAATAAATCCCAGTTTAACAAAGCTCTGAAACAAGATTTGAAAGCCTTATAAAAACAAAGATTCAATATGCTTTTTAGAACTAGAAATTAAATTGTTTGTACAGTTTGGAGTCTGGAAAACTTTGAGTGGCTGCTCTGTAAGAGAAGTAACACAGCTGCCAGTTATTCTAAATCACAGCTCTTACAGGAACTCTGTTTTGGAACAGGAACAAATACTTGGGCAAGTGGAGGCAGTTCCTTCCTAAGGCCTCTATTCACAGCACTCAGAAATGTTCTTGAGCATTTATGTCTCTCCATATTCACCAGATGTTGTAGATGTCGGCGAACCCAATGGGAAGAATGATGATGTCTGACTTATTTCAGAAGGCTGAATGATTTCTTTATTATAATTATGCTATGATACATTAATATACTATATAAAAGAGGATACTAAAAGCTACATGCTACTCTCTCTAACTATCATATCTAACTCCCTCCCAACTCGTGACCCTGTTCTCCAGAGTCCAGACACAGGTGGATCCGATTGGCCATCAGGCTCAAACAATCCACTGTGATCCAACCAAGCATTCGCTCTAGGTAAACAATCTCCAAACACATTCCACAAGAGAAAAACAAGGAGCAGAAATAGAAATTGTTTTCTCTTTCACTTCTCTCTGTGCACCTTTATAAAAATCCTGAGAGAGAGAGAAATGTGCTTGCCACAGCTAGATGTCGGAACTCACCCCTGGTTGGGGTGAGCCCGTAAAGGTGGAAAAGTCTCTCCTCCAACCCATGTTTCCAAGTCTCCAAAGAAAGACTCAGTAGTCTTCAGTTGTCCGGTCTCAAGGTAGTTTATTGTGTGTTATCTAAAAGATTTCTCCCTGAGCTGCTGCGGTCCGTTCAGCAGTCAGGCAAGGGCACACTCCGACTCCCAGGGGGCTGGTGCCCTCTTTTATATCATATATTACGTATTAGATGTTTACAGTTTTTCTCCAATGCCCAGCACCTATATTGAACAGTGACTTTCTACTCTAAACCAATCTGTGAATGCCAGCATCACCAAGAACATGGAGGTTAGGGAGAAGAAGGAAAAAGGACAGGGCACACCCAAGTCCCTCCACCTTAGAACATCTGACCCCCATGTACAAAACTCAGACCCCTCTGTACAAGGCCTAAAACCCCCCTGTACAGCACTCAAAAACTCTTCCTTTCACTTTGTGACTACTACTATAATATCTACACTTTTGTGATTTCTTGTTCTTCCTGTAAGATTGGTAAATTGTTCCATGGATCAGGTTCTAAGCCACAGGGGTCTGTGGCTGCATTCCAGGGTCTCAAATGCTTCTGATCTGGGCCCGGAACATCCAAGAGTGTCCAAGGGACATTCTGGGTTCTGACAACTAGATCATGTTTTGCCTTTTAACACTAAGCTCTTCAGCTTGGTAAGGAAAATCATAGGTCCCAGCTCCCAAATACCAGACACTGCCTGCACAGAAACACACCACAGGTTTTCATTCCTCTCTGCTTGCAGGGTATCTGCTCTTTCAGTTCAAAGGACTGCACACACACACACACACACACAAATTTCTTGCAATTCAATTTAGCCAATGATAACTCAATTTCAACATGTCCTGAGACATGTTCTTCCACTGGCAGAGGATCCTGATGACCATCAGTTTACATCTACTTGTCAGAAGCCCCAGGGCAAATGTTGACTCTGAATTTTCCTTCCAGTCTCATTTGCTGCATCAAATGTCATCAGTGCTTTTGACAGCAGCATCCTAGACTTGTAGCTAGAAAGTTATTGCCATTTCTTTCTTGCTGTGCACATTACAGATTTGGTTTGTACATCTCTTACCTTCCAGGGTTAAGCACTGCAGTTTTCAGTTTCATTATACTGGGGTAGTGCTGTTCACCTGAAAAGATTTAAACCAACCCAGATTTGTTTTAAAAATCAAAGCATCCCTTTCCGGTCTTTACATCATTTGCTCCTGCCCTGCAACCAACCCTTCCCCCTTCATTAGCACATACCTGTTGTTCGCTGCTGCTTAGGGCAGGAGTTCATCTTCCTGTAGATTTAAGCAACTTGCAACATAGTGAGAGCTTTGCTCTCTGACTGAGGCTAAGCACTGGTTTTGTTATTAAAAAACACTGTCAGGTTGCTTATTAAAAAAAAAAAGACTAAATAAGAAAAAAAAAACCAGACAAATCAATCAAACAAACAAACAAACAAACAAACCCAAAAAAAACCCCCAAAAAACTCCCAACATACCAAAAAAAAAAAAAAAAAAAAAAAACAAGCAAACAAACAAACAAAAAAAAAAAAACACAGAAAACACAGAAAATGATGGGCTTTGTTATTAAACCACATGTTATGAATATTGGTGAGCCTGGAAACACTGATTGGAAAAAGGAGAATGATTCTAAAAATGAGGATGTGGGATTTTATGGAATATGTTTTGCAGACCCCTACTCTTATCTAATACTATATTGCCTCAGTTTCTTCTCAATCCTTTTAAACCACGTTATGCTCTGACAGAATTTACATTTCTGTGAAGGAAGATGGATTTCTGCTCATTGATGGCTGCTATCTAAGCTGCTCTCTGTTCCTTGGATCTTGGTTGTACTTGCAGCATACCAATTTTATAATAGCAAACCTTCCTCAACTAAACATTTAAATGTGGAGAGAAGGAGTTCCTGTTCAGAGAGTAAAACCCATCCAGCAAAATCTCAGAGCTAGAGCCAAATGCCACCAGCTTCCATCAGTCCTTCAACAGCATTGCAGAAAGCTGTCCCCTCTTCTGAAGGATCTCAGCAGCAAAAAATGAGGAGACGGCTCAAGACTTGGAGACTGTGACTGCTGTCTGTGTCTGTACATAACAATCAAAAAAACAACTGTGAAAAGCATTATGAATTGTTTCAGCTACTGTATCTCTAGAAGTATCTCTCCTTCTGTGTTCACAGACCTGTGAAGGAATGTTTGAGGAACTGGCAGATTAAAGGTATTTTTGTTCTCTTTCTGTTGCTACTTGATGAGGAAAACATTGGAAAAAATATGATATGGAAGTAGAGATTGTGAAACTCTCTTACAACTGTGCTGGAGAACTCCTTGGAGCACCAGAGTAGGGTGCTTACAAATTTGAAATAATGGAGCGTTGACTCAGTCACACAATAGATATACTCTCAGTTGGTCAATAAAATAAGAAAGAATTCTTGGTTAAAAACCTGTTTTCAGGGAGTCAGATCTGTTTAAGTCTTATGCATAGATTCTCTTAGTTCTTCGTCCATTGCAAACAGAGACAAGAAGATTTCATGAGATTTCAAATTTGCAGTATATCAACAAGAATATTTTTAATCAGAAATGCAACAATAAGGCAAAATTTAGAACTCTGCCCCTTTTCTCACTCTGGAGTTACCTGTAGCAGCCATGTAGAGAATAGAAAATGTAATATTCTTCATAGATATTTATCTATAACAGGATCCCAGCATAAATGCTTTTTCATTGCTATCCCTGTCAGATTCTATGAATCCACAAATCCTGCTAAATACCTAATATCACAGCTAAAGATGTGCCTAGATGTGCAAGCTGTCAGTTACCCATAAAGGCTTCTTACCAGGACCAGCACTGACAATAATATCTGCAAATGCTGAAGGCCCCTCAGCTGCCAAACAAGAAATCATCAACCAGCTGAGAGATAAATGTAACTGCCAGGTGTTATGTCCACAAGCACAATGTAAGGGAATAAACATCCAGGTCACTAAGAATGAAGCTGACCAGAGAAAAAAACGTATGAGAAAAATGGTAGGGTTATAGTTAATCCTGATCCTGTTGTCATTATCAATAGGGGACATCAGAAATCCACCTAGAGGTGTCAGCAGCATTCCTGTTTCTTCTCTCTGTATGTCACCACACCAAATGGTCAGTTTTGATGGTGGTCAAGGTGAGGCACTGGCAGTAAACTTAACAGCTACTGATTCAACTGGTGCTTCAACACAAGCTGTGATGTGTGGAAGTGATAGAAATATGGTCATATGCATATTTTGGATCAAGTCTGTGATCCAAAATGTCTTCAGCCAGGACTGACAAAATAAGTACAACAATCTGTATCAGGCCTCTGTCCTCAGCACCATTGCTAGATGGAGAGGAGATAATACAACAGATCCCATTAACTTGTGTAATGTCTTCCAAAAAGCATAGAAACTTTTAATATCTGTGTTATCCAGTGGCAGGGAGCTCCACAGCTTAGCTGGAAACTGTGCAAATTGTAGGATGTAAAAAATACAAACAGGATTTTCTTGACCTGTAAAGCAACTTATTAAGTGAGGATATTTTTTCGTGAACTGACAGAAGATGGAAGTCACGCTCCAGAGAACATGTAGGCATAACCCACAACAGCAGAAAAACACTAGCAATTAGTCAGGATCCCTCTATTGACTGACAAGAAGTAGACATATGCTATCACTGTAGACCAATCTTCTGAGCACTCAAAGTGTGTAAATTAGGCTTAAAGTGTAAATTGCACAGTAAGTGACAAGAATTTCAGAGCATTGATTACTTTGAGACAGTCATTTGAGGAATGAATCCTTTCAAGAAATATAAAACTGCTGGTCTTGATGGCATCTGACAACTGAGTAGATGAAATACCTTGGTTGAATGACAAATATCTGAATACTCCAACCGTTTACTGTGCATTGCTGTCAGTGTGTTTGTGCTTGTATCTCATGGCACTCCAAAAATCAGAGAAAGATGCTTCAGAGCCAAAGAACAGTGGGTTGTGTCCATACGGCATCATCTTCACAAATGGCATCAGCATCTGATCCTAATTAAATTAGTTATCACCATTTGCTAAATGGTTCCTAATACCAGAGCAAGCTGGACTGTTCCCAAAACATCCCTGCTGTCTAAGTGCTTAACATCACTGAGCAGTTCCAAGAGAGCCTTGGGAGGGCATGGACAGATACTCTATGTTTGTAGATCCACCAGCAGCTGCTCATGACACTGGAAAAATGTGAAGTATGGTTTTATTTGTAATTATTAAATTACACAAATTGATCATCCCTTCATAGGGATTGCACATAGTTTACATAAACCATGTAAGAACCAGATCCAATGGTGCAGACTGCAATATGAGCTATTAGAAAAGGCTACTTGTACCAATATTTTTGGCATCTGTCAAAATAAGCAACCAAGCTATGATTGTATAAAATCTAATTTCTTGCAGGTGACTAAGGCATCACAATCCAAATCTAGGAATGCATTTTCAAGGACTTCATGCAAAATCATAGCCATGGTGACCTGAGCATCCTTCCGGGGTACCTGATTGGTGCATCCAAAGCCAACTGTGTATGAATTCAGGCGAAACAGATGTGAGTCTCCTCCACCTTTAGACTCAATAAGCAATTTTGCACATCCAAGATTGAGGGTGACTCACCCTTGACTAGCACATGATCTATCTGGGTGTCATACTGAATTGCACACTTTACTGGAGGCCAGAGAGATCAAAATGCAAAGTGAGTGCTCGTAAGAGCTCAGTTCCCAAATGAAGGTGAGGGGAAGATGAGGAGACTGATGGCAACCACACAATGATGTGGATTGCTGAACCCACACAGTGACACTCAGACCTGTACATGTGCTCTGTGTCTGAATGATCAGGGTTTGCAGGGTCAGATAGGCTGCAGGGGATCAAAATTGCATTGTCTTAACTAGATATCTTGGATAAGCCAAAATCAGACTGTCTTTCTGGGAGTCATCCTATCTGACATCATGAAAGTATGAACTATTACCAGAGAATGCAGCCTGAATGTTTATGGTGGTGCTGAAAACTTTTCTAGTTGCAGGAGAAATACAGGAGATGTGGTAGCTACATAATTGACAGTGCACTAGATAATCAGTAGGGTATTTAAAATTAGCATAGGTTAAAAGAAAATAAAAGAAAATTACTTTCCCCAGTAACATGAGAATGAATTCAACAACTTTGAGACCTTCTCACACATGAGTTAGCTGGAAGAACCAGAACATGCAGAAATGTGATTATTATGAATAAACAGAAATGTGTGAACATAGAGCCTGGTTGAATAATACAGCACATCATGGTTTGTGGTATCATGGAAGAGATGTAAATTATCAAGGATTTAGCCCAAGCAACCCACTGGTGCATCTCTTACATTGATTTTATGAAACCTCATCAGAAAACAAGCAAAGGACGTGTACCAGGAAAAACAAAGCACAGACATAGCTGTGTAGACATGGAAGAATAAACAACTCTTTTATTCCTTTTCTGCAAATCACAACAAGGCAAGTGACTGAAAAGCCTTTTTCAAAGCCTACCAGTCCTTGACAGGAAAGAAGAAATAATGCCCTAATTGCCAAAAATGGCAAGGAGAGGAGAGAAGAGAGGGCAGAATGTCACGGTTACAATTTGTTTCCAATTCATTCTCTCTCTCCAAGGTTCCTTCTGCCCTTTAAGAAACCTGTACTTAAAACATAATGGACTAGAGACCATTTCCAAACCAGGAGCTCGGTGTAATTCATTTTAATGCCACTCCAGATGGCTGGGCAATACAATAAATTATCACACTGCAAGAGAACCCTTTGGTCCAGACTATGTGTCAGACTGAACTTCTAGATCTATGGCGTATTTATCATGAGTCTGTTGCCACACAAGGTTATCGTGCTGGTAAGCAGTATTTCTCCATCTCTCAAGTTTGGTTCTTTCAGCCAAAATGGAGCTATTCAACATTAAAAAATAAATAAAAAATAATAAAAAAGCCTATGCCATCTTTGTCAGAGTCACATGGCCAGAGTTCAATATCCACCATGACACTCTGGGAAAGTATCAGCAGACAGTATCGTTTCACAAAATATTTAAGACTTTTTTTAGTAAGAGACACTGTTTAATCTCAGAAAGATGCACTGTAATTAGTTTCAGCTACACCAGATATCCTTCACTGTTTTTTCTGCTTAGAATAAGCTCCATGAGTAAACAGAGGACTTCTTTTTTCTTAAGGTTATTCCCCTCAGCACACAAAAAAAAGAAAATTCTGCATGGTTTTTAGGCCATTTTTTCTCAGATCCTGTGACAAAACCCTTGGAACACACCCAGCTTGTGGTCATTGACAGTTTCTCTACCAGGAAACCAAGCCAAAAAGTCCAAGATGTCACAAGAGGCACGTCAAAGACATGGGATCAGAAAAAAATGTCACAACTAATTAATTTGTTTTGGAAGAAACTTGGTACTTGATGTTTCCACTTCATCCATGAGAAGTAAGTGCTCTGAACTTCTGACAAATCAAGTCATTTATTCAAACACCTTACTGTGAACTCTGCTGCTGGGATCTTGGTTCTACGATGTTTAAGAGATATGAATGTAACAGAAACAAAATCCACTTTTGCTCAAAGGTCATTGTCAATAGTGTTTTTTTTTTTTTTCTGGTCTTGTTTTCTCTTAAGCATACTTGCATTTTTGTCTATAAGTGACAAGTTTGGCCAGAGCAGCATTGATTAAATCAAACTCACAGACTCACTCAATATTTTAATAACTGAGGAGTACTGGAGGGAAAGAAATATTTATTTTCACTTTGCCTTGCATTTCCAGCTAGGAGCAAAGCCAGTGGTGATATAAATCTGCTGTGCAAAGGTTTATGCTATTTCCATCCAGAAAACCTCAAGAATTCCCTGAGAAAGCCTGTTCTCATGATCATCCCACCTTGTTCCAGTGAGCTTCTGAGGTCTGAAGAACTGAAGAACTGACTAACTTTCTGGCTAACTGGATTGCTACAAACTCTCTGCTGCCTGTTTTCCTCCTCTCCTTAACATTCACAGAGCTTCAGCTAAAAATTCTGATCCATTACCATTCAGATTGTGTATCTGCTTACTGACAGTCCTTAACTCTTTTCATCATATTGCTAATTCTGTCTTTAAGGCCTTGTGATGTTTCTTCCTGCCCACATTTATGCCCTTATCTCTATCATTTACCCCTTGTTCTGCCTTCACACTCTTTCCTTGAGCTCGTTCTTTCTTCTGGTCCATCAGGGCTGTATCCCCCTCCTGCTTTTGCTCGACTCCCTCACCTTCTGTCCCCTTCCCCCAGGACTTCTCCCTCTATGTTCTGCAAGAATCAGAGTTATGCTCTTGGAGTGCTCCTGAGTCAGTTGTTACTCCAGCATAAGATCCTTCTGAATCTCTAAGAAAGAAGAAAACAAAGCACAGGAGTAGTAGAGAAAACAAAGGAAAGAGGAGATGAGAAATGGGAAGTGATTGGCTGGAGCAACGCATGTTTTGTTACTACTACTAGGAAGTGACAGCAACAGTAGTAACAATGCTGGGCTTTTAATGCTTATTAAGAAAATAAGTGATATTTGAATTAGGTCAAAGGAAAGGACTGTGGCCATCAGCATCTATAAGTGTCTGTCCAGTGGGCTGTAACTCCTTCAGTGCTTCTACTGGGCAACAGGAAAACAGCATCAAGGGGGTTTGTACTACAAGTGTATCCCACCTCATGCCTCATGCCATGAGATGGCATGACTTGAGGGCAGCAAGTAAGAGTCAGAGGTGAGATTTGGTAGCATGTTCACCTGTGGGTAGCAGGGGGAAGGGCTCTCATGCTGAACCAATCTCCCAGATCAGCCTTGAGCACAGACAGGGAGAAAGATGGACTGATTTTACCTAAGCCTTTTTCCTGGGATACAAGCACAAAGAATGTAAGGCTGGTAAGAACAAAAACATTCTGTCAAAGGAAAGGTGACTGAGAAACTGTTGTCCCAGGCCATTCAACTACTATATTCTTCATCCTGACAAATTTTGTTTAGCTCAGGACAGATAGACTTGGCCAAAACCAAGCAAAACCAAGTGTTGTGGGTTTCGGTGCTATGTACCAGATGAAGAGCCTAAAACAGGCTTCTCCTATATAATATTGTTAGATAATATCTTGGGTAGCAGTTCTCAAATGGCAGTTCTTTAAATGAGAAGTGGTTGCTAAGATTTTCTGGCTCTTGGCTATACCACCCCTAGGAAGGCATGGGCCTAAAGCTCTTTGAAATGATTTTGCAGATCACCCTGCAGGATGAAGCACTGAGTAAAAATTCAGGTCAGATGGTCACAGCAGGCAACTGGGATCCAAGAGTTCTTGCATAGGCACATTTTTCTCAAACACTGATATAAAGAAATTGATGTTTTTGTACTTCATTCAACACAAACTTAGTTAGCATTACTTGAAATAATAGGTGGCACGTTCCTTCAGTAGTGCTTTAAAGCTGTGAAAGTGTAAAGTACTATAAAGCAGTAGAACAAGATACTCGGACTTTCTACTGACAGATACAAAATTCAGGGTTCCTGCTGCTTCACATTTTGAGGGTAATGGTTAAAAAAAATAAATTACCTATTAGTCAGGACAACTTAATAAACAATTTGTGACTTTGTACTACTTGATTTGGGTGCAAATTTAATCAGAGAGTGTAGGGGTGAATTGACACAGAACACATTTCCTAACTTCTGCCTTAGGGCCCTTTTAGATACCACAGTAACAAAACATTGTTATTTTATAAGCTACACGAAAATCAGCATTACTCTGTTTTGCTGGTTTTGACAACCAGCAGGGAAACTAAACTTGGCTGCCCCAAACACCTTCTTCCCTTAGAGATCCAGACAGGATGGTCCCCTTCCTACTTCCACCCCCTGGTCTTTCCTCCTGAAATCACATCCCTCATCATGGATGTGTATGATATAGAATATTCAACACCAAAACTCTACCCCCTGGCACTGTAAGCATGACAGTGTGTTCTTCATGGCAGAACATAGTAGACAGAGGAAATCCATAACAGACAGAGGAAATCTTATTCATGAATGCCTATTAACTATTTCTGTATGTAAGGTGCATTTAAAAAGTAAACAAAGACTGTAAGGTGATTAAATGTCTCTCACCTGTACTGATTCCAGTGGTAGGAGGACAAGGGGTGTGGTGCAGACCTGCTGCTACAGTCCATTTCCTGTTCAGGATTTTTACACAAGCAGACAAGTGCAAAGCATGGAGACCTGTTTGGCTCCTTCCCATCTCACTCCTGGCATGGCTGATGCCCCTTAACTGCATATCACTGTTTTGGTTCCATAAGTGCAGCCCAACAAACTTTCATCAGGCCTTCTAAGTGGAAGCGTGAGCTTTTCCAGTGATTCACTCCAGAATGTGAGCAAAATCAATCCTACTCATTTCAGGTAGGCAGCCAGTAAATAAATCTTGTGTCCTGTCATTGAAGGTCTTTATGTTGTGTTGCACACTGCTTAGAAATTTTCTTAAAGTAACTGTTGTGTTCCCCTTGTTTCTTTTCGACAGTTAAAAATTCTTCCTTCTGTGTAACCAGAAGAGAATGTTTGTTCAAGGCCTGCTTCTGTGCCCAGCAGAATCTGTGCTGTATTTACAAAGTAGAAGCCAATACGAAGAGTGCTGAGTGTAATGAACAGTGTTTGGAACGAAATGTCTAATGAGTATAGATGCTATCAAAGCTGTTCTCTTGCTCAGAAGTGGATGTTAATGCCAATTACTCATGTTTCTTGATTAACTCTCACCGAACATTAAGTACTGCAGAAAAAAGGTCCTCCATCACAAAATATGCACATTGCAGTTGAGTCAGAAGCTGGTACCAAGAATCCAGGGACATGGTGTACTCTGTGTTGTGGTCCTCCAAAGAATACAAGGGAGTACATTGGGCATGATTTGTAAAAGATGTCTGGGCAGAGTGTGCCACTGGATCACAGCCAAATAAGTGCACACCAGACTAAGATGTACCTTCAGGACAACAGAAATACTTCCATGAGTAAATAACTGGAAGAAGACATTTCACGTGGACAAGTAGGATGTTCCACTAAAGATGTGATCTCAAGATCTATAACCAGGAGGAGTCAGATGGTGAACTTTCATAGTTGGAGTTTGGGCTACTGCTCAGTTTGACTGGATCCATGTACACTACTCTCTTGCATAAACCATTCTGGGGTACATCTGCAGTAATTTTGTTCTGTGAATATTTTGCTATGATACAAAAGGGTCAGAAACCTTGCTATATTTATATGTATGCTTGAAATAAAGGAAATAAAGGGAAATAAAGGGAAATGCACCAAAAAGGAAGAAAGGTGAACATCAGGTTTCTCTTAAAAAGTAAAAAGGTTTCTTGATGAAGCTACAGGAATGTGCATTTGTTTTCTATCTATCAAATCAGAGTTTAAAAGCAGAAGGGATGCATAAATTATCTATTCCCAGCCATCTTCCCTTTCTCAAGCCATTACATTTATACAGCTCCCACTGCCTTTGGTCAGATGTTTCCTAGAGCTGTGACACAGTGATACTCTAAACTCCTGGCACTCAAGTCACACAGTGGATGTAATATTTGGAACAGATAATATCAAGAAAGTTTAAATAAATAAAACTGAATGTGGCTGGTGGAAGAGAAATTTTCTGTCCCTAGATTCAGACCAGGGTAAAATCTCCCATCCAAATAGGATCCTGAGGTTCTCATGAGCACCCAGAACCTGCTATACCTGCCCTTTTACCAGCATCTGTCAGACCACTGTTCACCAGAAGAGTTCACAGATAAATAGATGCATTATGTGAAATCTGGGGGGAGAGGAGTGGCAGGGACTTGGATGTGTCTTGTCCAGGGACAGGCAGGAAGCCATTAGCAGGGATGGAAAAGGCCACAGATGTCCCAGTTCCAAAGACTGTGTTTTAAATATTAAACTGCCCAATGTTTATCCCATTTGTTATCAATAGATCACAGCACATAGCTTAAATAATGCTTTACTCCTTGAAAATATCACTTCATAAATCTTCCCGACAGGCGCATGCAGAAGGTGGGTACCAGTGTTATCCCACTTCTCCAAACTGGGACACTCACACATCACAGCAGGGAGACGCAAAACTGACAAAAGATCCCCCTGCAGCCACTGGGTTGGGGCGAGCCTGAAATGCCCACAGAACTCTCTCCAGGAGCCTTGCAAAGAGCAGAGCATTGTGATTTAAATCTAAAGCCTTGGCTGCTTGAGGATGATTTGCAGGAAGTGCAAGAGCGGCTCTGGCTGAGCAGACAATGCACAGGAATGATTGAGCTAAACGATCTCTGCTGAGAAGAGGGATGGGTCGGGAAAAGGGATGCCTGGATGCCGTGCCTGCCCCTGCCGAGCCCCCGACCAGTGCCAGCACTGCAGTTCTCACAAAAATTCAAGTTAGAAGGAGAAAAAGGAAGAGATTGGAAGTAATGGGGGACGTATGAATCATATCTGCAAGACTTTCCCGTAATTTTGTTTTGAAATCTAAGATTTAAACTAATGTGTTTCTTGGCCAAAAGTTTTTCTAGCTTCTCTGGGCAGGTAGTAATAGAAAGAAATGTGATCTTTTTGATTAAGCCAGAACATTTACTGCCACTGGGAAGTGCTGCATGGAATGTACCATAGGGACACAGTGCTTTCTGCAACTCCTACTACAACTGCAATATGTGACAGAAAACCTTCAAAAATACAGTATATAGGAAGTCTCAATTAATCCTCCTTAGCTGCATTTATATAATAGAGCATCTATCTATTAAGGTGTAAGAGGTGCTTCTAATGAAATAAATTAAGACTAAGTCCTGATTCTGCTTCCAAAAAACCGGTACAAATCTAGACAACTTGTCCTACTTCTGTAGCATTATACCAGATTTGAATCTATTCAACAAGGCTCTTAAATTTATGCCTTACTTGGGAACTTGAGTATTTCTACCAGTGGCATCGGGGCTGCTCTCATAAGCTTTAAATTTTCAAAAATTTAAGCATGTGCCAGGGACTAAAAACTGACCTCTGAGGCTAAAAACAACAGATTCTCAGAAAACTGAAAGCTCATACAAAACCATCAAGGAAAATCAAAAGGCACAAGAGCTTGGAGGGAAAAAAAACCAGAACTTACAATGTTGAGAAAAAACAGTAAAATCCTAAAAGGAAAAAGGAGAGATGAAGTCTGAGAATATGTACCTACATTTCAAATACTTCAGTATTTAGTCCTGCCTTAGGATCCCATCATACAGATGTTTTCCACAGAGAGGCTGAGCCTCTGACTCCCCAAAAGCTTACACCTGAGGCTTCCATACTTAATATTTCCATTTGTCTGTAGCTGATTAATCATTGTACAAGTTCCACCATTATCAGCAATTTACCTTCTGGGGAAGTAAGGTGCAGGAAAGAGAAAGGACTTACCTAAGGTGTTCTCACACAGTCACTAAGAAAAGAGACCTGGGCATCCATAAATATAGAAAAAAATCTATATATGTTTGGCAATAAGTTTTTGGGGCATTTGCTTGCCATTTGGAGTCAAGCAGGAAATGGAATTTTCCTGTTCTTGTCAACTTGAAATGCCTCCAAGGTCACAACTGCTCAGCTGGAAGACGGTAAATACCACAGTCTCATTTCCTTAATGCACACAAGAAACAGATAAACTCAGCCTAACCTTTTCAGTTTACTTTACTAAGTTTACTCTGGGATCATCTTTTTGGCCCAGGTGACTCCCAGCTGAGCCAATGCAGGGTGCTAAAGTGATATTGTAATATGAATAGTAAATCTTAACTTGGGGCCGAGCAGGAAGCTCCTGTATGCTGACAAACAGTGCTGTAAAAAGTCACTCCAGAGGTCTGTGCAAGCACAGGGGAAAGCTCTGCCTGGCTGTGGGCATGTCAGGCTGCCCAAAGAAGCACATGGATACTTGTCATGCTGCCTGCAGGTAGGTCTTTGCCCATTTTCTCCCACACCACAGTTTGGACCACATACCCGATTGACACGTTGATTTCTTCCCTGAATAATCAACCCCTTAGTTAAGCTGAATGCTGCTTAATTCCACCAGCTTGTAAATACTGCATTCATTATCCAGAGACCTGAGGGAACTGAAGGGAAACAAAAACTCCTCACAGGATTTTACACCCACTCCACTGATCTGCAGAGATCTGAGGTGCAGAGTGAGCCCTCCTATCATTCTTCAAACAGATGTGGGAAGGGGCAGTGGCAGATCACCCACCGGGAGAATCAGGGGCTCTCCCTTTAGAGTGACTAAAGCCAAGGGACACTGGGACAATATTTGACTGGAACAAAGGAGAGAATAGGTACTGCCCCTCCAGGTGGTTGGTTTTGATCTCCCACCTCCTTCTCTGAAGCACAGCAGGTGCTGCCCGTGGAGCAGCTGCCACACCCAGGTGTGCTGCAGAGCTCCAGTGTGCCCGTAGTGCTTGTTTGCGTGCTGGAGCACAAGGCTCGGGCTCCTGGCTCCCACCTGGCCCACAGCTTGGAGAATTGGAAGGAAATATCCTCTCCCACTTGCTTGAGCAGCATCCAAGCCTTTTGTTCAGATTATCCCACCCTGTAGGGGAGGATGGTGTCTGTTTGAGGCTCCCAAGGAAGTGGTAACTCAGCCATTTGGCTGGGCTACACACAGGGAATGTGTACCCTGCCTTGGCCACGGATTAGGGTGGGCATCTCCACAGGGCTCCATCTTTATCTCCTTTGTCTTTTGAGGTTGCTGAAAAAAAAATACCAACAGGACAGTGACAAAACAGAACACAGAAACAGCCAGACATAACCACAGAATGGAGGGAGAGAGATCAGGAGCAGAAAAGACAAGTTTGAAGGTAGATGTGCATTTTCAGATACAGTTCCAGTTTAATGCAAAAGCATTTAGAAATTTGAGTTCAATAGAGTGAGTCAGAGCAAGCCAAAAGCTGAGTTAGTTTCACCTGGAGCAGCGATATTTTATTTCAACTTTCACAAGTATTTTGCCTTTCCCCACAATGGACCATGAAAAATCAGTGGAAGTTGCTGTGGGAGAGAGAGGGGATCACTCTCCCCTCTCTCTGGCTGACCTCAGCCAGAACAGAGCTCTGCATCTCCATTTTCCCATTCCCAGAGGACTCCTCACACCTGGCTGCAGGCTCCTCTGGAGTGCAGCTCTCTGCATCTCAGTTCCTGACTTCAGTACCACTGGGAGACAGCCAGGAGGAGAACTATTACCCAATGAGGAAGCCACTCACCAAAGTGAACTGACTGGCATTATTTCCTCTAATTCATATTTGGAGCTGGTTTTAAATTTCTCTGATCAAGTAGAGATCTGAAAGCAGCTGTCTCAGATCACCTCAAGTTTGGGCTATTTCTACCTCCTTGCTTTTACAGCTCTAGGTTTCCTTTTTTCTTTAAAAAAAAAAATTCCAAATTTCCAAGCAAAATTATCTCTTTCAGGTTGAACAAAACACCCATTTATATCTAAATGAAAGCTTTTGAAAACACAGAAAAAATATAACAGGTTGACCCAAAAAATATACTACCTAATCAGATCACTCTTGACAAAGATCCTGTCAGGATTTTTCCCCACAATACCTATGCCCTGGCACCAGACAATATGATTTCTGGTTGTGCAGACATGCCTTCCTCCCATCTTCCTAAATTTTTCTTCCATTTTTTTTTCTCTACATAGACATTCATAAGGAGGGTTTTTTTAGCATAATTACTCACTGAAATTGTTTTTATTAAACTATTAAAAAAAACAATAATAAGTTAAATGTGCATGCATGAATTGTGAAAGCACATATGTTCAGACATAAAAATTTCTGAACATAGTCACACTTATTAAAAATTTTCAGTGAGTAATCCCAAATTCAAGGCTGTTTGGGAACTGCTTATATTTGCTTTATTCATGATAGAGTTATTTTTGCTGTACTCAGTCTGAGATTGGACTGCTGGAACATCTTTATTCATACGGAAAAAATAATAAATATTAAATGCCCCAAAATCTAGGTATCACCATTCAACCAACTACTCATGGATTAAGTAAAGGTTTGGTTTTCATTAATGACTGGCCATAATTTGTATATTTGTAAAAAAAGATCGCATAAGCAATATCAAATAGAATTTAGACTTCAGGGTCTGAAATTCAAAATTAGGCTTTCCAACAGTGTGACTCTCCTCAGCCGTTTGTCTTTGCCTGTTGACTAGCAATGCTGGATAGGAGATAGGATAGTAGCAATGGGATTATCAGGCATCCTCTTCCTATTACTGACACGTGCAAAAATCTGCATTCTCTTATATGAGACTTATCAAATATAACATTATGACTGTCAGCTTTGTTTCTTTTAAAAAAGCCTATTGCAAAATTATGGCAGAGCTAAGCAAAACCTCAGTTTACAAATTTGAAGAAATTTTCAGAGAATCTCAGGGATAGCAGGAAAGGCCATAGATTGATACTGCAGATAAAATATGTTGAAAACATAGTATAGAGAGATGAGCAATTTAGAGTAATAAGAGGAAATTAGACTGTAATGAGTGCTTAAACAGAGGGAAATAAACTGATACAATAGAGAATGGAGCTCTCAGCACAAACAAAAAAGTATGGAGAGATATAAAAGAGATCAGAGAGATACCAAAGGCACAGAAAGGCAGGAAAACCAACAGCAAGTGCAAAGAGACAGAGCCCTTCAGGCTACAAGATAAACTGTGAAAAAACAGAGTCCCCATTTCAGAAGTACATGAGCTACTTCATCTGTGTCCTTTGCAACAGTGAAAGAAGCAGCTGTCAAGGTATGTGGAGGTGAAGAGTACAATAGGAAAGGACTGAAACAGTGCATGGAGCAGTGATGGAGGCACTTACATCCCCAAGAAATGATGGACCAACACTAATCATTTGTTAATATCAGTGATGAATACCTTTTCTGCCTTCCATGAGCACTGAAGAGTCTAATTTGTAGAAATATTAGATTTAGCCTTTTTGTTCTTAATCTCCAGAACTGGAAACATTGGGATTTTCTTGGGGTGAAGCACACTCAAATGTCTTAGTGGGTGGAAGAAGATTTAGTGGCAATAACAGATGGGCAGGACTGGTGACAGCTGTCTCCCTCATAAGTGGCACGAGTTAGTTGTGCCCCCTGTCTCAGTCTTTGTGTTTGCACAGGGCTGCTACTTCTCAGTCCTACTGGGAACAGATAAATAGTGCAAGGAGGACACACAGGATGTTTTCCTTATTATGGAGCGGCAGAAGATGCTTTTTGCTCCAGCTACTGGAAGATTTCTGCACAGGCACTGTGGTCTGTGCCCAAAGCATCTGGAGTGCCTGTGTGATCAGGATCCCCTGGGTTTTCCTACAAATTATCCTCCTGCATTAATATCCAAGGGAGAAAAATGACAGAATGCAAATATTCAGCTGCAAACATACAAACAACTGTTTCATTGACTTCTTTTACAAGCTGGTTATCAAGTGCAGGACTGTGTAGCAAACTGGTTCTCACTTCATCCACAGCCCTCCAGGTCTATTCCACGAGGGCAGAGCCTGCAGGAGGAAGGGTGAGAGAGGCTGTCCCACTGCTGGACTCACCAGCCTTCAGTGCCGTGTCACATGAAGTGAATTAAATTGGTTCCAAGGGAAAGTTTATTAAATATGCCTGAAGTGCAACTTATCTGTTAGATTGTGAATTCTCTAGGGGGAAAAATGAAGAAAAATCATGTTTTATCAGGGTTTGTTGTGTGGCAGGTGTTTCTGCAAATAAATGAGAGCCCTGTCAGACTGAGTGACTTGCAGGTTCTTCCTGCCCAGGTGACACTTGAGCTACAGTGTTAAGCTGGAGGCCTGTGCCCCCATTACCCATCCCCAGACCCAGCTGCTCCCACACCTGCAAAACTGTGCAGAAAAAAGTTCCCTCACAGATTTTATCTCTGACTCAGATGGGATGGATGAGTCCTGATTTGCTGACATAAAGGAACACATACCTGACAGGCAATGAGACTTAGAATCAAGCAGGATTTCCAACACTGTGCAGTGGCTTTTTCCCAAACAAAAGTTAAAGTTTGCACAGTTTGAAACAGCTCCTGGAGAAGATGGCAGCAGCTGAAGGAGTTTGGCTGGGAATCGTGCTACCCCTTGATCCACCCGCAGTGCGCAGCAGCTCTGTGAGCGACTCCTGGATCGTTTGAAGGTGCTTGGGATGGCTTCAGGCTTTTGGCTTTTTTATGCAAGCAGATTTTCATGCTTTGATATCTTCTCTGACATGACTTTTGATCCAGTGAAGGTGATGCTGACACATTTTTCACAGTGAATATTTTGTGTACAGTGCTGCTGGAGCATTGCAGTTGCCTGAGTTATTTTGGAGGAACTCTTTCAAAAAAATGCAGCCTAATAAATATGATGAAAAGTGAGAGCTCTGATAACTGCAGTCAGGGCGTCTGCCCTGGTCCAGACCAAGGCATTGCAGCTTGTCAGTGTGCAGGCACCATCAAACACAATCCAGGAGAGTTGTGAGAGAAGGGGGGGCACAGCACAGACTGGTCTGGAGCTCTGTGCAGGGAGAGCAGCACTTTGGAATATCCAGATTATTCCCCCCCCAAAAAAGCAGATGATGTTTCAAGCTGTCAGACTGACAAGTTTCAGGGAAAGTGAAGAAACCCTGGTGGAAAGTCTGCACTTTGCTGTTCCTGCCAAGGTAAAGCAGCACAGGGAATGAGGGTCACCAGTCAAGAAATGCTATGTGCCTCAGGGAACCCCCTGCTGAAGGACTTTCAGCTAATTGAGAAAGTCAAACATCCTTATTCCTGCTGAAAAAGAGGCTGTACTACCTTCATCGGGCATTTCAGCTACAAAGGGAATTGTTCATAAAGGCAGAAGGAATTAAAGGAGGGAATTAAAGGATGCAGTATTTAATGGGGCAGATTGATGTGCACACTGATGAGATATACTTCAAATTGATTAAATGTCTGTTTTGGCTGAAACTGCTTTTTTTTTCCCCTTGGCCAATGCTATCTGTGATTTTTGTTTGTAAGTCATGCCTCTTGCTGTGACCCAGCCAGAACTAAAGCTGGCCAAATAAAAGGTGTGCTTAAAAAAGTTAAAATAAAACAAAAAAAAAGAAAGAAAAAGAAAAGTCAAAATCACAGCATGCCCTAATTTCTACCATTCCAAGGCCCATGAAAGGAAATGAGATTTGTGCTAACGTAGGTCTCAATGCAGCAAAAAGAAATGCCAGCTGGGATGCAGCCTGCCTGGCTGCACTGTAAGGACTCGTTGGAGCACAAATCACACCAATGCAGCCAACCCCATGATAACCCAGGAGGAGACGTGGAGCTGTGTGCTGGCATCTTCTCTTTCCTAAACTGCTGAGGCAGCCTCATTTCCCTGTATGTGTAATGGTAGGGAAGCACAGTAGCTTGGGCCTTGTAGGCATTAGAAGGAGCTAAGCTAGCCTGGAATTTTATTCATCCAACTTTTCCAGTTGATAGAGTTACCCAAGTGCAAGCCCCCGTAGTGGGACTTCCACCAGAGTCAGTCTTGCGTGGATTTACTTTCTGAGGGAAAATTACCCAACCAAGCTAAATCATTTCAGGCAGAGCATTTGTAAGAGCTTGTTTACACGAATCTGCTCAGGAAAGTTGATCTGAATTTTTAAGTGGATTAGTTAAACTGCATTAATTAAAGCCCTTTGTGGGAACTGTCAGAATTAAAGTGTCTTTGATTTGATTTGGTTTACTTCTCTTCCAAGGCTAAGTCATATTAAGGCCACTTTACTTGTGAAACGAGAGGTTTAATGCAATTTACTTAATTCACTTTAAACTCCTGCCTTTAGTTAATTTAAATCAACTTTCCTGATTTTCCCTGTATAGACATGCCCAAGGAAAATGAAGACCACTGAAACAGAAACACCTAAGAGAAACTTTGAATGAATCAAAATATTTAACTAGCCCCTCCAGGACGTTACTGTCCTTGTCACCAACAAGATCTGGGAAGTGCAGGTAACACTGTCAGGGTCCAAGGACTGAGAAATAGATCCTTCGTGTCAAGCTCATCAGAGACAGGATGGCCAGTCCTGCAAAAAAAAAAAAAAAAACTTTACTCCAGCCTAAAATAAAAGATGAAAAGTTAAGTAAATGCCTCCTAGCCCTCAAAATAAAAACAGGGCTCAGGCTATGGTCTGTGGAGAGGGAAGAATAGAGGTTCCTGAATATATGAACGAAGGAAATTTTATGTTAAGCTCTGGTGACAATGTCTGCATCCTTTGTCCCTCCTGAGCCAGAAGGCACAAACAGTATTGTGAAAATGCTGTTGGAGGAGACCTGGTCTCCTTTTCCCTTGAAGTATCCTGCCTGTTTCAGGCACTGGTACAGGGAATACCGTGCAGCAGCCTGAAGCTGGGAGATTTGGGGTGTGGAGGCAAACAGGTGACTTTGCATGGCATCAGCCCTGGCTCTGCGGGACCAGCTCTGAGCCAAGAGCCAATATGCCTGACAATCCCAGAGTGCCACCTATGAAAATCAGAATTTAAGGCAAATCTTTGAAAACCATCTATTTCTTCATGTGCAATCTGCTTCCACAAGACATTTCAATGCCTACAAAACCCCACACTCTCTGTGCATTGCATTTCCCAGCTCTCAGACTGGCCCTATGCAGCTGCACAGCAGCCAGCCCAGCCACAGCCAGCAGCAGGTGCAGTGACAGGGCCACTCTGCCCCAGATGAGTGATCAGAGCCGGCACTGCCACGTTAAATGAGAGGGAGTAGGAGACAGGCTCCTTGTGCTGCCGAGATGCACTTTGGTATTGAATCATCCTCCACAAGGCAGCCTAAGTGAGAGCAGAGGTGGTGATTAGCGGCACTGTGTCTGTTTGGGGAGGCTTGCATGCATGACTGAGCATGAATGTCCTGATTATGAGTGGGTGGAACTCCACTCAAAGGGACTGAGCGGGCAGAGCTGAGGTAGCAGTGATTAGCTGCCATGCAAGGTGAGTTATTGTCCCCTGGGATGCTAAAGATATACTGTACTTAATAGTTCACTGGCCACATGCATTCCAAAGGTTGATACTGTTGCAGCCAGAAACATTCGTTCACATAATTAGTTTACTTTTCCAGTTTAAGCCAAATGGAAAATCCCCCTGTGCAGCACTCTTAAGCTGGCTGTTGGGCCAGTGTTGATCAGCAAAGTCCTTTTGACTTTGCAAAATTGCCTGGGTTTCCCCAGAAGGATGTGAGGTCGTTTAATCACCTTGCTTATCGCAATGCCTTATCACAGCCATTATAGGGACACTCTGGGATTTTCTCTGGATAATCTGACCCCAAAATTTATACCAGCAGCCACTGAAATCAATGGAAAATGAGCCTTTGTGTGGCAGGATTGTCACCTGTCTGTGATCTTAATTCCAGGTGTGTGACAGGGATGACAGGAGATGACTCATCCCTTGCCTAAAATCCTCTGTGTCACAGATTTGCAGTTATACCTTCCTCCAGAGGAACTTCAGCTACTTACCCATAATAAATGATCTTCATGTGACTTCCTCTTCCTTCTGTGGGAGTCATGAATATTTGACTTAACAAATTAATCTTTTCACTTCCTTTCATAGGAAGACAGATATCTTTATATATGGAATGCCTGAAACAGACAATAAAAAAAGACCACAAAGCAAAGAATCTGATTTTTGAGTAACTCTGTTCATTGCAAAGATTAGGCCAGACCCCCAGCTGAACCAGAGCAACCCCATTTAAATTAGCAAAAGTACTTCTCCATCTCTTGCTATCTCACTGATCCGCCTTTGCAAACACCAACAGTGCCAGGGCTGGGAAGGATCCACCAAGGTCCTCAACACCAGCATAACCATAGCATCAAACTTTTCATAATGTATCAATTTGTGAAGACTCAGAAGGGCCTTACTCCTCAGGCCCTCCTTACTCAGCAGGCCCAGCAAGGTCTGCTGTCTTCTGGTGACTCTATTTCACCAGGGCAGTGCTTGGATTTGGATTGGGTGCTCAGGAACATGGCCTTGGGGGGAAAGGACCCTGATATTCATGCTTGGTGTGAATATTGTGCTCCATCACCTCCATGGCAAGAGAGTGTAACAGCAGTTGGGGTGGTGCCATCATTTTGTGCTGCTTTTTTCTGTCTGTTAATTTGTTGGAGTCCTTTTTGTTAAACCTCCAGCAAAAGGCTGGGTTCTGGAAAGGGCTGCTTGGATGCTCATAGTCCTCCTTGTGTGGCATGCCATCCTGTGAAGAGCCCAGGAAGTACAGGCAGTACTTAAATTTCCACACACCACTTCCAGTCACCCCTAGAGGCTGATTCTGCTGTGATCCTCAGCAGGATATCTATGTCTCAAGCCTTGTCCTTCTGTTTACTTGTGCTTGCTTCTGCATGCTTTGCTCCTCACCTATTCAATGCATTATTGAGCCCTGCAATTATTTTTCTATTCATTTTCTCCTTTCCTGACTCATTTAGCAAGCAAATATTTCTTGACCTCTTGTGCATTGAGGTGCACCATCTAGCCCATTGTGGTGGAAAGTGGGAATCTGCTGCCTTTGGAAACCCTGCAAGCTGGTAGCAGGGAACAGTTGTCCCCTGGATATGTTGCTCCAGTTCCATTTCAGGGCAAGTAATTTTTGGCCTGCATTTGCACACGAAGAGCAAAACAGCCGGCTCATTTTCTGTCTCTAGGCAGACTTCCCAAAGATTATAGGAAGAGGATGGGTCTAGGGGCTATCTGGCCAGGAATACAACAGACCATGGGACAAACAAGCATGGTGGAACAGACAGGTGGCTGTTGCATCCGAAGCAGCCCAAAAACTGCTGTTGTGTCCAAAGCAGCCCAAAACTGCTGAGTGCCTCAGCCTACCTGCTCACTGATGGTCCTCCTGCACCAAACTACCTCATGCCTGGGACTAACCCCACAGTGCAGACCCAAGGGGCTGCCCTCCCTAGGGGTTTCGCTGCTGCATTGCTTTTTCTCTGCATTTTTTATCATTTTTTTGAGAAAATTATAGTAGTGAGATAGTTGTGCAAGCAGAAGTTCACTGCATGCCCCGAGTGCCTGGGATGAAACAGCATGCTCAAAGCCTCCATGCTGAGCTGCCAGTGTCCTCAAAAGCATATCTTATCCCCACTGGCTCTTTGGGATTTTAAGGTGGCTGTTCTCATCACAGGAAAACGAGTCTGCCTTTTTTTTCCAGCATTTCTAGTGTAGAACAACATGATCTCTTGTTCTTCTACAGCTGAAGGGAAAGGAGTCAGGGGAGATGGAGCAATGTGGCTTCTGTGATGCTCTTTTGCCATTCCCTTTTGTGTCATGCTTTTTTGTTTACTTGGAAGGGCAGGGCAGGGATGCTGGCCTTATGTGATGAAAAGCAGTTTTGCTATGAGGTAACAAAAACTGCTACCCAAAACGAAGAGTGGAACAACATTGAAAGACTGGAGTGTTATTTCCAAAAATTGAAAGGGGACAAGTGCCAAGAGCTATCATAAAGTGAGTCCTTGCTGTCAGAGAGGTGGTCTGTCTGGTAACTCGTCAGTCTTTTCCTAAGATATTGAGGTTCGCTTGAGCAAAAGGAAGAGTCCCAAAGTATTTCCCTAAAATGACAGCACAAACCAGAAGAAACAAGCAATGAATTCATCAATCTCAACATTTTTTTTTTTTGTAGGACCATGATGGAATACGAAGGCAGTGGTTGGTGTTGAGTTCTCTATGTTCACAGCTGTAGAGAGCTTCCAGCAGCCTGTAGGACCATAATGGGGTACAGACCAGGGATAAGTGTGTTTCCTTACCTTTAGGTCAAGGTTCTTGTAGAAAATTTCCTACTCTCTGGGTGGTAGAGGAAGGAGAGGGAGGGTGCGTGCCACGCGCCAGTCATGTTCCTGTCTGGGGATTTAGCTGTCAAAGAGAGTAACATCAAAGAATGGAGCAGCCCCACCTCCAGCAGCCCCTGTCTCCACGACTGAGGCTCTCCCAGCCTCAGGTCATGGCTGTCCAACCCATACCTCCCTGATGGACAGGAAATGTCCAAGCCCAACCATGTCACCAACCCCACTGCAATGAAGGCCACCACCAAAGATGGCCACTGCCAGTGTTCTGCCTGCTGTGACACATCACCAGAGCTGGAGAAAAAAGATGTGTTTGCCATGACTGGAGGGGGCTCCCAGCTCCCTGTGAGACTGAAGGCAACTGTAAGACCAAAACAGGGTATAAGCTGGGGGTCATCACCAACACACCCTGCCACTGCCAATGCTCTGTCTGCTTTGACACATCACCAGGGCTGGTGCCTGGAATTAGGAGTGTGTCATAGTGACATGGCTATTATCTTCCACCATTCAGCTGAGAAGAAACAATTAAATAATAAAAATATATAAATATATTAATTAAGATAGATAAACAACCTCTGGCAATATTGTGGTGGAAAATTAGGCAGCTGAGGCAGCTATTTAAAGAACAGCACTTCAGAAAATGTTAAAAAAATAATTTAAAGCAGCGAATCCTACTCACTGCCCAAGTGTAAAGAACTGTGTGGTATTTGCTGCTGAGATTTGTGGGTTTGAAGACTAAATTCTTGAAAAACGCTTGTCAAGTTGACTAGAGGCAACATTTCACACTTTTAGAATTAAAGACATGTCCAGTGCAAAATGATGCATCCACAAGTGGCTGAGGGTGCTGAGCACAGATCAGAATGAACTGCAAGACTCAACTCTTTCTTGCCCTGAAACAAACTAAAGAATTTTACCAGAGACTGTCCTGTGCTACACATTTCAGCTGGACACTAGAATAAAATTCAGTAATTGCTTCCCTTCTGCTTGGTTCACTTCAGGCTGCTACATACAGTCTCTTTAATTGACAGGACCAGAGGCACTGAGCACAAACTAAAATGCATCAGGTTTCCTCTGAATATCAGGAAACACTTTTTACTGAGACTGAGAACTGCATGGGTTACCCAGGGAGGTTGTGGAGTATCTAACTTTGGAGGTATTCAAAAGCCACCTGGACAGGGTCCTGGGCAAGTGGCTCTGGGTGGCCCTGCTTGAGCTCAGGAGTGGGACGAAATAAGCTCCAGAGGTCCTGCCCAGGCTCAGCCCTTCTGTGAGTCTGTGATTCAGGCACCAACCACCCCGGTAATTGACTGACACAGTTTTTGTGATGCCACAGCTCATGGGCCCACAATGAGCAGTCAGGGATGGCATCCCCTGTGTACAAACTGTGACCTTCCTTCAGAGACCGCCAGAAGAGCAGGTAATTTACAGCTATCAGATCATCAGACTACAGTTTTCCAGGCAGTGGGCCTGTTAGCTGGGCAGTCTTTGTCTGGGAGAAATTAAGATCCCAAAAGACTTCTAGTCCAATGTACTTTGGACTTAACCCAAAGCAGCTGTCTCAGGCAGTTCATCTGCTGCCCTCAGTAGCCATATTGCCCCTGCGGAAAGCAAGTGTTTTCTAGACATCCATAAAGCTTCTGGGATGAGAACCAGGCTGAGCAGCTCTCAGCAGTTCATTACACATTCCTGTGTCCGTGTGCAAAAGGAGGTTCTTGACGTGCTGTAATCCTCCAGCATTTTGCACCTTACTTGCTTTCAGTCCTTGCAGGGGTAAGTGGTTACACAGGGTGCAAAACAGTGATGACTCCAGCCTGCAGTGTTTCCACATGGGAAGAGCAGCCCTGGCACTGGAGAGCCCCCCTGGCAGCTCCTGCCTGCTTTGAAAATGCTGTGACTTCATGGATGTCAGCTGATCTCCAGATAAGCGTGGGGACTTTGTGATGCTCTTTTGAACCCAGCACAAGTCCTGAACTATTTAAGGTTTTTGTTCATTTGTCATATCTCATTTCCTCCTTTTAAAGAAATCTTCACTCCTTTGCTAAGATGCTGTTTAAATCTCTCAGCGACTAAACCATGTATGAAAATGAGTGAGGGCACCTTGGCCAGGTTTGCATGCTGCAGGAGGTGTGGCAGTTTAGAGATGACAATTCAATAGTAAATAAATCCTGGCTGCATGATTTTTTCACCTTTTTTCTCTATAAAGAATCCTTTGGAAATCCAGCACAGCTGGCACTTGAGTATTTGGGCTATGTGGCTCCCTGTTTAGCTGCTCCATCATGAAGTGTAGTGACAGTCAGACGAGTAATTGCATAAAAATGGCACCTAGGTGCTGAAAGTAGGAGTTTTCTGTGGGCCTCCTGAGGCATGTGTGCCGAGTTTAAGGATCGATTGGGTTTTTTTCTCCCTCTCTCATTCCTGTGGCTGGGATGTGCTAACCATGATGTGCTCAGATGTCCTGCCTCTCCCACTGCAGTGCCAGCTAATGTCTGATTCCAGAAGCTTTGCAGTTGGCAATGTTTTAATAAGCAGAAAGAGCACAGCTTGATTCTCAGGTAACAGGCTGAGCTAGCTGTGCTGGCAGTCAGAGCAAAAAAACATGGTATTGACTTGAAGACTGAGTGAATTTGGAATAGAAATTGCGGAGGAGGAATAAATGTGGCATACCAGGATGTCACTTTTGCACTTTCCAGATGATAACTGCACTCTAAAGTGGAGAATCTCTGACAGTGACGTCCTCTTTCAAGCATCCAACATCTATGCCCGTACTTGGTCCTCCTGCAAACCCCCTCTTTTCCCTGCTTTGTCTGACTCACTGTGTATTCTTCACAAAACACACTGTCACAGGCTCTGTTTATGAGAGTTACTCAAGCTTGTTTCCAAGTTAGAATTCATGTTTTATGAGGAGGTGGATAGGTCAGGAGGGGAGAAGTTTCCACCTGGGCAAGGGCATTGGAAAGCCTTCACTGGGGGTAAAAGTTGCAGGCTAAGTAGCACATCTCTGACTGTGTTGCATAAAAAAGTGCCTGGAAACTCTTTTCTTGCCTCTCACTACAATATCTTTCATGCCATCCATGAAATCAACATCCAAGAGTAGTTTATTTCATCACTGTCTGCTACACCATTGACCAGATATTTATTCCTAGGACATTAGTACATTACCTGGTATCTCAGTTGCCTGGAATATTTGGGTGTCACCACATGATACCATAAAGGGAGCAGGCGCCTTCTGGAGAGCAGAGCCACATCTGGGTGTGTGTCCTGGTGCAGAAAGGAAGGGGGACAAAGGCTAGAAATAGTGTCCTTCTGGTAGCAGGATCAGTGCTTCATGTAAGACCCTGTGGCAACTGGAATACCTAATTTATTTCTAGGAAAGAGTGAAAAAAGAATTAAAAGCAAGAAATCAGGCTCTTCACATTTCTGGGAGAGAGAGACAGTTTGATAATAAGCTGCTTTTCCAGCAGCAGCTCAGGGTGATGCACTTCCCAGAGCCAGGTCCCTTGGGACAACACCCTTGGTGAGTGTGGCTGACCCTCTAAAAATCCTGTTAAGAGTGTGAAAGCAAATGTCTGTGAGTGAATGATGCTAAAGCCTCCTTCAGAGGGCAGGGAGCTGGCCCTGCAGGGAGGGATGTTTCACAAAATGCCTTGCACCAGGATGCCTCCACCCTCAGGATAAAGAAGCTCCACTGTGTCCACCTCACCTGCTCCCAGAGGCAGCTTCTCTTTTCCACAAAGAACCCCAAAAATGTGTCAAAACCTGTGTGTCTAGAAAACATCAAATCATAATTTTATAATTTTATCAGGCCACATTTGACACCAAGGATCACAATCAGGCCTATGTAAAAATCTTTAGCAATATCAGGGAAAAGTCAAAAACATAGTGAGAGCAGTCATTTGTTTGCCTCTAAAAAGTATGCTTTCAGTCTGAATTTAATATTCCTGGAGAAACCAAATAAGGAAACTATATAGGAAAATGTATAAGAAATTATAAAGAAAGCTCAAAATATCACACTCCACTCTTCAGGCCTTGTGTAATGTAAACTAAATAAAAATTCCTAATGAAGGTAAATGAGTTATTTTTAAAATGTATTTTAATGGTGACTGTGTTATTAATAATGTATTTAGAAAGTTATTTTCAGCTATGTCCCTAGATCCAGTGAAATAATTACATGCTCCAGGACAGGAGTAAAAGGATGAGGGACTACATATATCTTAGTGACCAGTTCTATAAATAAGCTGCTAAAAATTAGTAACCATTGTCATAGCTGGTTCAAGAGAGACTTGTTAACTAATTATAGATCAAGCTGTGCATTAAAATTAAAGCCATTTGCAAGATATTACAGTAAATGTAATGTTCCCAAGCGATGTTAGATTGAACAATCTTGTAATCTCAAGTGGCTGTGCAACCTCTGAAGCTTGAACAGTGCAAAAAACAAGTTTTCAAACATTATTTGAATGTCATGGAGGAACTAGATAGAAATGCTACCTAGGACAGGTCATTCATTGAATTTCTTGACCTGAAGACCCTATAGAAGATGTACTGACAACAACACAAATTGCCTGGGTAGGCTACTTAGATATTGACAGGTTTTTGGCCATTGCTGTCTGGTTCTGTGTTTTACAGTTGTGCATGATGGGATCTCAGTCCATGACTAGCAGCCTTGCCATGATATAAAACACACAGAATAATAACACAGGCATTCTGGTCCTCAAAGCACTATTTCAGGAATGTGAAGTTTGTTTCCTGATTTAATGCTGCCACAGTCAAGCAGATTTGGTGCATTACATAGGCCTAATAAGAAGATTTCATGAGTATTTTAAAATTGTGGGTAACCTAAGAAAGAGAAGAAAGCATATTGGCAAATAAAGCATACTTTAATGTAAATCACAGATAGAATTTCCAGGAATTTATCCTGGGACAGGATCTGAGGGTTGAGTGGCTGACAAAGGTTGCAGCCCAGTGAGTGCACACAGGGAATCTTTATCACTTTGAGCTGCAGCTTGATCACCAAAAATAAAAATAAAAAATAGGAAAAAAATGCAATACGCAGTGCAACCTTGAACATCAAAAGGACCAAGCAGGCTGCCAGAGAGGAATGGGATACTTCCATCTGCTTGATTCCATTGCTCTAACTGAAATATTATTAATATTTTAGTATATTGACTGCTGCTTACTTTTCTGGAGCAGCACCTTTAAAAATCAAGCTGTGCAATACAGAGATGAACCTGGATGATGGCTGGTTGAGATCAACTGCAGGAGACAGCACTGTAAAAAAAAGGCAAAAATCTGGATTGAAGCTAAGCCTTCCTTTTTTTTTTTTTTTCTTAATTTGGATTAAATTTTCCATTTGCCAATATAGAACAGAGCATCTGGTTGCAAAGAAGATGGTAGCTGGACTGCAGCATTCAATTACAACTAATCTGCATCACTAGATACTTCTAATGTACCTGGAAACTATTTTGATCCAAGGCTAATTGGTTTATTGCACACATTTACATGTACAAAAGAAAACAAAAATTGTGACTGAGCTAAAATTCAGCTCATTATTTGCTATTGTGGCATTAATTATTGATCAGATTCTTTGGTTACTGAACAATTTAAATCTGCCATGAGCAGTAGTCATTCTTCTGAACAATGTGTTGGAAGCTTAGTCTATGAGAGATGAAACCTTAAAATGTAGAGTAATAGCACAGCCCAGTGGCTTGTCAAAGAATAAACCACCACCTAGGGATCTGCTGATTTGGGCAATTGAATGTATTCTATCAAAAATCTGGGAAAAGTGAAAATGGGAAATTATTCTAGGGTCAGGTAGAAGTGAATTCTTTCTTCTAATCCATTTTCTTTATCCAAAATCATTCTGAAAAACTGCTTTCAGCCTTGCTGGCTACAAAGCACATTGTCACACTCATGCCATTTTATATAGAATTCTTTAAGACTGTTATTCAAAACTATATTTGGAATAATAATGTCATTTAGAATAATTCATACTCTAATTTATGTTATTGTTATAATTCTATTGTTGCAAAGAATTATTCTTAGTCTCATTATTCCCTTACATACTTGCTTGGATCTGCTTTTATTTTCATGTACAATTTGTATATATCCAAGGAGTCATCTGAAATCTATTGACACTGGCTTATGTGGACCCATTTATTCTAGAAAAGAGTTGATGTCTGACAAAAAATACACCATCCCCAAATTAGTCTTGGACTAGAGGAGAAGGGTGGGATGCTGTGGCTGCATGGGCACCAGCCAGGGGTTGGGCTGGGGTTAGGGTTGTGCCAGGGCTGGGGAGGGACCTTGCAGCAGAATTTTCAGCTGGGCAAGGCAGGAGGGATAGTGGGCTGGGAGGATGCTGTGTGCCTGTTTCCCATCCCATTAGGAAGAGGGGATGTGTTTAAGGATGCCCTGGGACACAGGCCATGGAAGGGCTGTCTAGTTCCTCATAACCATTGCCTGTCTGGGCTGTGAGAGAAGGGTCCAAACAGGGCTGTTGGACACCTGAGAAAGGAGCTCATGCATGTTAATATGTGGATAAGACAAATACCTGTCCAAGTCACCAGGAAATAAAAGGGAAAGTGCTGTGCCTTAGTATGCCTCCTCTAATTAAACAGAAATACCTTAATTTAGGAAGCACTGCTTTTTCTTCTGGCATAAGTAATGACCCCATCCCTCCACAGGCAACAGAGTTGGTCACAAAACCTGCACAGAGTCCAGATCTGGGCTATGGATACTCCAGGTGGAAGGGACAGAATGGGAGGCCCTATGGTCAGGGAAAATTTTTGAAAGGAAAGAAGATCATGTAGTGCTCAAAGAAGACAAAAAAAAAAAAAAAAAAAAAAACTGACACAGAAGTGACAAATTAAAAACAAAGAACAAAGGCTTTGAGGGGTGCCACTTGCAGCAGAGTCGGGTCAGAGCCTGTGTTAGTAGTGTAGCAAGCATGCCTTCCCAGCAACACAGATTTCTCTCCATTGACTAGAGGAAAAAATCCAACCCTCCTACATAATTCCCTAAATTAATTCTAACAGAAGATGCTACACATAAGAAGTGGCCTTGCACACTGAGTCACTTTGTTAAACAAGGTATAGTTAACATGGCCAAGTCCTGCACACCACAAGTCCCTGAATCTGAATTTTAGCACTGTGTGTGGTTTAAATATATCAAATCAAGTTTCCACCATTGCTACTCCCATGGGTAGCAATGAATTGGATTAAATAATAATTACTAATGCAGCTATAAAGAAAAAAAAAAAGACTCAAACTCTGAGCTGTATTTAGTACTTTTAAATTTCTGTACAGCCCCAGAGGCAAATAAATGTAATAAGCTGGCATTTTGACCAGCAAAAAACCAAAGGTGCCTTTCACTAACAAAGTCCCTGAGGATTTAAGGGTTCATGGAGACAGACATAGGCAAAGGCAAAGCTCAGCACCACTCTGGGCTCTGGGTGCTGACAATTGTAAGCAGTGCTGGTTTCACAAGAAGTAGCCTGAACTCCACATGGCACTGTAACTCTGGAAGCATCACCTCTAGGCTGCAGTGTGGTGCCAGCAGAGTCTCAGCTGGCCCTTACACATGGCAGTGACCCAGAAGCTGGAGAAATGAACAGCATTTGGTTCCCAGCAGCCCTGCTCAGTTACAACCAGGTGCCAAACACTCCTAAATCTGGTGGGTAGGCCTTGTTGTTTGAATTTACCAGACTTCAGGAGTCTGCAGTGACACTACCATGCTGCCAAAAACTTCCCCAGAACCAGTATGGTTTAGCAGAGCATCCTTCCAAAAGGATGCATTCCCCTTTCACCTATTTTCTCTCAGACCCAATCCACTACATGTTGCCAAAAGATCTCTTGCCTTCATGTTCTCTGGGTGACAGAGAAAGGACCTCAAAAACAGAAGGAAGTCCACCCCTGTGGCACCCAGCTCCTTCGAGATGCTCTCTGCAAGCCTGTCCTAAGCATTTGCCTGTTGACCAGCTGTGAGCAAAAGCTAACTGAGTAGGATAATTTTATGGTTCCCTCATCATCATCAGCTCTCATTTCCTTCCTTCCTTCCTTCCTTCCTTCCTTCCTTCCTTCCTTCCTTCCTTCCTTCCTTCCTTCCTTCCTTCCTTCCTTCCTTCCTTCCTTCCTTCCTTCCTTCCTTCCTTCCTTCCTTCCTTCCTTCCTTCCTTCCTTCCTTCCTTCCTTCCTTCCTTCCTTCCTTCCTTCCTTCCTTCCTTCCTTCCTTCCTTCCTTCCTTCCTTCCTTCCTTCCTTCCTTCCTTCCTTCCTTCCTTCCTTCCTTCCTTCCCTCCTTCCTTCCTTCCCCCCTTCCTTCCTTCCCCCCTTCCTTCCTTCCCCCCTTCCTTCCTTCCTTCCCCCCTTCCCCCTTCCTTCCCCCTTTCCCTCCCCTTTCTTCCTCCCCTCCCTCCCTCCCCTTTCTTCCTCCCCTCCCTCCCCATCTAAGTCCCTCGCTCCCAATCTAGGTTTCAGTATCTGATTAAAGATTATATTCATTCCTTTTTTTACAGGGCGCAGTGTGCTTCTCTGCTATTCAATTTTCCTTCTTTCCAACATGTCAGGCACCAAGCCTGTCTGTCTGTCCCTGCTTTCCTGCTTAGGTGTGTTTGACTGTAGTTCAAGCTTGTGTAGTTTGTCCTCCACCAAGAACTCTCTCAAGAATCATGTCCACATCTCAAGCACCCAGACACAGATCACAGCCAAATGACAGGAAAACATGCATTTCCTTCCCCTTTCCAGAAGTTATGGATGTCCTTTCATCAACACCCCAAATCGCCCTGATATTTTTTTTCTGTTTACTGGCTGTGGGCTATTGGCACACAGCTCTGCTGTATTTAAACACTGGCTCCACTGGCATTATCTTCTCAATCCCTGTTGAATCTAATGTTTCTCAGAGGGTCTTGTATATGACACTCTCCCAGAAAAGGACACTTGTGAAGATCCTTTCATCCAAAATCCCAAGGGATTCCCCTAAACATTCACATTCCATCTCATAACCGTTCTTGAGGAAATATAGGATAAAACACCAATATTTTTTTGTGTAGAAATACTATGGAACTGCTATAACACCATCCCTTGTCAGAGACTTCATAGAAGAAATATGCAGAATATCTTTTCTTATTGCTTGTGCATTGTTCTGCTGCTGTAGGCTGTTTCCATCCCCTTATTTATGACAAATTCATTCCAAGTTGTCACTAAAGTATTGCCATATATTGTCCTTTGTTTTGCAAGGACTGTTACCTGAAGGTCTTATTTTACAAATATTCAGTTACAAATTTCAGTTACAAATTCAGTTACAAAAAATATTTTACAAATATTCAGTTCTGTGCTTCTCCTGCCTGATATAAGCATTTTCCATAGTTTCTTGAAGAATGTCATGATTTCCAATGGTGAGAATAGGTTACTGGAAGTTGCAGATCCCAGAAGTGTTTTCTACTCAGGAAAAAGGGCAGGTTGTCCTTCAAAGTACAGTTCAGCTTTTCAGAGGCCTAATTCCAATCCTTCCTTTTTTGTTCCTTTTCCCTTTACCCAGTCACTTATCACTGGAAGGAAGACTGTTTCATTCTACTCCTTGTCTCATCCCTCATGAACTTTGTCTTTTCCATGCGTATATTACCTTCGATTTTTGCCTTCCTCTCTCAGTATCTGAATTTATACAATTTAGGGCTTGTAATGGTTTCAGGCAGATAAAACATGTCATTCAGGAATGGCTTGGACTGTGCTTGATGTGTTTACCTTCCTCACTCAGAAGGTGAAAAGTTTCAATAAAATTATGTCCTTTTTGTCTAATTTCCTGCGTTGACTTGGCCTTTTCACTCTCCTTGAAAGCAGAGTGAGTAAGTACTCGGGGACTATGTAATTCACTTATAATTGAAACAATAGACCATAAAGGCTCCTTGAGAGCAATTACATCTATCGAGCCAATGAGTCAGTTGTGCATTTGCACCAAGTCCAAGCAGTAAAATATATTTATGATTTTTTTTTAATGAAAGTTATTGCTCACTTAGTCTTTGGAGTCAGCACAATGCATCATGAGATAGGGAGGCTTAAATGTGAATCTTCATGAGCAGTGTGCATGACTTAAAATGAAAAAGGATTGCAGTAGGCTTTGTCTGGGCATGCTGCACCCAACCAAAGAATTAATAAGCATCTGATTAAATGTGGTCTGAAACATAATGGTTAATCTAGGAAAAGTGAAGTAAAAACTAAAGCAAATTTGAGAGCATGGTGCTTGAGACTAGATAGTGAGAAGGGGATAGACTGTATATTACTAAAATTAGAAGTGCCTCAATTCCTTTGTTTGCTTTTATCTTCAACCACAACCTAGGCTGGCTCTGCTGACAAGCCTAGTTGAGGTCAGGAAAAAGCAATTACACTGCACTAAGCCACCTGTCCAAGGGGGATTATGGGCAAATCAAATCCTGTGCAAGACACTGATTATAAATGAAGGAGTCTGGGACCAGCTACTGTGTCAGAAACATGGTTATGTGTGTGATGCTGGGATCCAGCTGTGTCTGTGCCCTGTAATGCTCTGTGATCCTGGGCATGTCACTCAGTAGGGGACCAATACCCAAACCATGGTCTCCACGAAATGGAGAGCAAAGTGGTCTTTACCTTTTCCTTCTGTCTTTTATGGATGATCAGTAGGGCACCTGCTTCTTCATTGGGCAGCACAGAGATGATAAAGTCCATGAGGCCTTTGCACGGGTCTAGCAGCCCAATCCAGCCACAATATGTAGGAATTCATGGAATCATTAAGGTTGGAAAAGACCTCTGAGATCATTGAGTCCATCCCTTAACACAGTATAACTGTGCTCACCCCTAAACCCCCAAGTGCCACATCCACATGGCTTTCCAACATTTCCAGGGAAGGTGATTCCACCACTTCCTTCTGTAGCCTGCTTCAGTGCCTGAACCACCCTTTCAATGAAGAAATTTTTCCCAATGTCTAATCTAAACCACCTGTTATGATCCGATTATGAGAGATGCCTTTGCCTGAGTTAAGGTGCAAATGAGACCATATGCTGAGTCAATAGTATGGATTTTATTTATCAATAAATTTAAGGTAGAGAGATAGAAACAATAGGAAGGGGAGGGCAAGAGAAAGAGAGGGAGAAACAGAGAGATTAAGCAAAAGATATCACCACCATGTGGATTACTGCATTGTCCCACTGTGCTTCTTCATCCTGGTCCTTGCTGGTGGGGTCCCAGAGTCCTTCTTCTGAAGGTACCATTTTTATACAGTCCAAGTCCTGGGTATTCAGGGAATGTAGATGCCATTCCCATAACTTGAGACAGCATCTGCATAAACACTTGCTTCCTTTCCCACAGTTTGCCATGCTGGGAATTTTTGTCTGGATGCTAACCAAACCTCTACCTCCATTAGGCCTGGAATAAGCTCCTTCCTTCTGTGCCATCTGTGCTTATCTCGGGTTCCATTGTGGTGACTTATCTTATGGGGATGGTATTTTGAGACATGTAACTGCATTCTTTAAGTCCTCACACTACGCTGGCCACTTCCTCTAGTCCTGTCACTTGTCACCGGGGAGAAGAGACCTCCACATCTCCACAGCTTCCTCTCAGGTAGTTGTAGAGAGAGTAGTCCATCCTCCGTGTATGAGACAAAGAAAATAACACATTTAGCTGCCCCTCACTAAGCTGGGGCAGGTCTGTGGTCTTACCAGTTTGGAGGTCCAATTAAACAATTAAATTAAACAAGGTGTTTCCATGGACTAGCATGGAAAGCGCTTTGCCCCAGCATGGCTTCACTAATTCCAGCACCCAAGCCAAGAGCCGTGGTCTTCAGTGCCATGTAAGCAAAGCAGCACATTCAGAGGCTGCTGAGATACCTCTGCTGCACCTCTAGAGTGTGGCTTTGCAAGAAATATGTGCTTTATGTGATGAGGCTTATTCCCTGCTCTGCAGATATGCTCTTTTCTGTGGAGAGTGTTTCAGCTCCTTCTTAAAAGGGAGCGTGCATTAAAGTGCTTCTCACCTCGGAGATAATTGAATGCATGTACAGCATCTATCACAATAAAAGCCAAACCTCAGACAGATACTAGGGCACTATCAAAGACAAAAAAACAATAAATAAGAATTCATAAGGCTTTCAGTCCAATGCTTTCTGCCACCACTCAATCCATTAAAAAAAAAAATCAAACATTTGTACAGCACCTAATTCTTCACAGTATACAGGCACCATTGCAATACAAATACAACTTACACCTATTACTACTAAAAATAATTAACAAACCTATCATTTGTAGATTCTTCTCTCTTTTTTAAAACTGCCTCTCTTTTTTGTGTTTTGGAACCTTTCATATTTTTCTACTTGAAAAATTATCAAGTCATTAAAAAGAAAATTGAATTTTTTTATAACAGATATCAAGTAACAGTAAATGTTCACATCCAGGTTATAAAAATGAGGTTTATAATGGCAATACTTATAGATCATTCCTGTTACCACATCAGCAGGGCATCACTACAACATAGTGCCCCACAAAAATGACATATGGAGCAGCACTGAAAATAACAAGAAATTTCTTGGTATGTCTGATTTTTTTTTACTGTTAATTCAATGAGCTACCAGCCCTGGTTTCCTCAGTTTGTGTTTTTCCTCTGATTAGATTGTTTGGGGATTTTTCAGAGATGCAGAGGTTACGAGAAAATGGGGTCCTTTTATATACACCATTTTAGTTTTGATATTTCCCCTGAATTGTGAGAGAGAAAATACTATTTAAATACCACTTTTATAATACTGATAAAAAAGAGAAGAGAAACTACACCTTTTCTTTCATGAGGTCAGGTAATCTTTAGGGAATACATGGGCTTTTTACAATCTTTTAGAGTTTCTTTTTACTTCTTCACAGAACAGCAGCAAATTCTTGAAAGGACAGACCACCTGCAACTTCAGCTTCCTGGAAAAAGGATGGAGGTTTTTAGCACTTCATTAGAGTCAGGCCGGGTTCTGTACTTACAGTGGCATTTATTTAAAACAGATTAATGGGTTTGTGCTGACAGAGCTAATGCTCAGGAAGAAAACCACCTGTCAGCAAGCTGGGCACCTCATCCAAACCCGCACGCCAGGTGTTCAAACTCATCAGCTTCTGAATCCTCCAGGACTTTGCTTCTATGAGCATTCCTGGCATGAGCATCCCCACTTCTCCAAGCTTCAGCACCCCTTTCTGTACTGCCTGATCCTCTGCAGGCATTCCCAGAAAGTTTGTAAGCTTTTTGGCTAAGACACAGATACGTTGACTTTTAAAAATAATTTTAAAAAATCATTAGAGTTTAAAATTTCCCAATTTGGAATTTGCACAAGGGCCCCCTCCCTTAGTTTCTGAATTGCACAAAGCTTAAGATATCTCATAGAGGTTTTGGATAATTGCCTCAAGGAGTGTAAATTCCTCCCTCTCTGCTCCTGGCGAGCTCCAGTCATTAAAAAGATAAAGTGTACAAAGCAGCTTGGCTGCAAGAGGAGAGCACAATGCAATACAATACAGCTCGTCCCCATCCACACGGGAAGGAAAAGACAGGTGAAATAACAGTCAAAAATATTTAGATGTGACAAACCTTGGGTGCATTGCCATGGGTAAAAGTTTTGTACTGGCTGAGCTGATGTTGACTTGCTTTTCAATCCCTGGCACAGTGAAAATATATCTCTGAAACCTGCCTGTGCGGTGCATCTGTGGCTGCCCGTGTGCGTCTCAGCACTCCTGGAGCAGCCCTGGCTCACACACCCCACCACACACACCCAGGGTGCACAGCATGCTGTGACAGGACAAACTGGGACTGGGACAACCCATGCACAGCTTAAGGCCAACTGCAAGATGCCACAAATGACAAGAAAAGGTCACATTCCCTTCTCTTCAGGGCTAAACAAAGCTCATGTTGGGAAGGTGCCTGCTGAGCACAGCCCCAGGTCTACTCTCCTGCGGGGCAAGGAGGCAACAAACATAGGAAGGTGCAAATTTAGGCAGTTCAGAAAATAGCAATGTTTGTTTTGACAACACCTGACTTCCTGGGCATGAGTTGGTAGGATTTTCTTTGGCTTTAAAACCATAGTTTCAACACTTACCATGCCCAAAGTGTGCCAGCAAATTAATGCAGTTTCAGGGGTGGGGGAGAAGAGCTAATCAAAGTAGGAGGGTGGAGGAGCTGAGAGATCTTAAGAAAGAATGTTCTGAGGGAAGAAATTGCTGCCCTTCTTTCTGTATATTGTTGTGACTGCTCTCTTGTTCTCATGGGACATTTTACATGGGCAGATAGTGATAGGACGAGGTGTGTTTTTAATCTAAAAGAGAAGAGATTTAGATTAGATGTCAGAAAGAAATTGTTTCCTGTGAGGGTAGTGAGGCACTGGAACAGGTTGCTCTGAGAAACTTTGGATGCCCCATGCCTGCAAGCATTCCAGGCCAGGCTGGGTGAGGCTTTTAGCAATCTGGTCTAGTGGAAGGTGTCCCTGACCACAGTCGGGGGCTTGGAACTAGGTGATTCTTAAGGTCCCTGCCTTAAGAACACAAGCTTTTCTGTGCTTCTACACAAGCTTTTCTGTGCTTCTACAATTCTCATATGTTTTTCACTTTCATTGATGAAAGATGTTCAAAAATATAACACAGAAATAGGCAAACCCTGAAAATATAACGTATCTACCAGAGAAGGTCTAGAATTAATGAGAGAGAGGCTGTGCATTTTCTTCTTACTGACTTTTCCTTAGGATGGGGAAATGGTGTGAGCTGCATCTGTCCTTCAGGCCTTCTCCTGCTTCTCCACCACTGTCTTGACAAGTTTTTTTTGTGATTGTGAGCCTTCCTCAGAGAAACTGCTACTGACCTGGCTGCTCCTGCCTGAGAGTGAAGGACTACAGAGAGAACACTGCTTTTCTGTTCTCTCACCCTGTCTGATCCCATTGGCCAGAGGATGTGGATCTGGCCAGCTTCCAGAGAGTGAATGTGATGATAAGGAAAAGCAGAGCTTTGGAAGACAAAGATATACTGTTACACTGGGCACCAGCAAGGAAGGCAATGTCATTACTGTGATGCTGGCATGCGATACTCAAGGGCAACATAGTGCAACCCCAACCATGAAGTCACAATTTTTCCCGACTCTTGGAAATAACTGAATATTCACTCAAAAAAAAAAAAAAAAAAAAAAAAAAAAAAAAAAGAAAAAAAGAAAATAAGAAAAATAAGTAATTTGTAGTAGTACCAAGTGAAAAAAGGCAGCAATTCTTACTTGAAAAACATTATCGATGTGAATTCGATGCAAAGTTTAAGACTATCCTAAGAGATAGAAACAGAGAACTGAGAACAAAAAAGCAGTTTGCTGCCTCCTGCCCTGCTCTGGAGGTGAAAGAAAGCAGGGGAATGGGGAGGCTCCTTTCTCAGGAAGCACAGTGCAGGATGGAAACTCACATCACACCATCTCATAGGTGACTGAAAGGTACTGACGCCCTCCAAAGTTTTCTGCTGACCCCATCCTGGGCTGTCACAGCCTTCCCAGCAACACATCCCCACCTCCTCATTGCTAATTGTTTCCTAACGTTCAAGCAAGGTTGCTCTTAGCATGTAACAAATGCCTCTTCAGTCCTGGTTTTGGGAACAAACAGTGATTATCCCCTTTGCAGCACTGCTCCCTGTTGGAAGCCTGTTTCCACATCCACATTTTTATGCTGTTTTTATTAAACCAACAACCCTGCTTTGGTCACCCTTTCCCCATAGGGTCACACTGTACCAATCTCTGAGCTCTGCTGAGCTCTGCCCTGTGCACAGAGATGTCTGTGTGCACATACACACCCCCTACTTCCTAAGGTATGTGTGCCCAGAATGGAACACACACTCCAGGAAAGGTCTTGCCCCTGCTAAACTGAGTGGAATAATGGCCTTTATCTCTTACATATGACATACACGAGAATGGCTCAACAGCATCTTATCTGCTGGCTTATATTCAGCCCCTGGTCTAATACAGCCCCGTATTCATTTTTTAAATATATTGGGGCATAGACTAATATTGACCATTTTGGATTTTTATTGATTTTGTTTTTCTTTCAAAGGCAAAATATTTTGCACTTGCTTTTATTGAATTTTGCTTTATCAGTTCTAGGCTATTTCTCAAAGTTATCATGATTATTTGAATTCTAACACTCTTCCAAACACTTGCATCTTTTCCCAGAACATTATCTTAAGGAAATTGTATCTGAGTAAGCTCTGTATCACCAGGAAACTTGGCAATAAGAACATCAACCAGTCTGGTGCTGGGGCAGACCTGTCAGCTCCAAATGACCTTGTTGGTATAAAGTAAGTAATTTATAATTTCTCTTTAAGCATGACTTTTTCAGGCAGTTGCATTCTCCCCCCTACAGTGATTGCTTCTGGTGAAGGACATTCCTCCTTGCCAGACATTTTAGCTCTGCCTTCCTCCATCCAGTTACTCATGTCTCATCACAGTGAAAGTGGCCTTGGGGATCTGACATGTGCTCATGTGGGGTATCACCTGGGTTAACCAGAGCCCATCTAGACCAGTTCTCTTTGCCTGTCAGAGAGGATATTTCCACAGGGCTGTGGCAAGATTTTTTATAACAGCCAAGGCAAAACTGCTTTGCCTTTCCCCACTGGGCTAAAGAACTACACTGGATTAATGGGATATGCTTTATTCTTAACAAATCCATGTTGGCAGCTTCTCATAGGGATGAAGCAAATAATTAATTTCTTTACAAGTATCAGAACTGCAGTGTTTGATTTACAGTTGTGGATCCTCCCCTCCCTTGTTTTTTAAATACATAATTTATTTTAATATAAATTACCAGACCTGTCATGCAGGTTACACCCACACAAACAGATGGAAAAATGCAGGAAAAGTTTCTGGGCACTGGGACTGAATTCTCCCTATCTTACACTCTGAGAAGAGATGTTGTTATTTTAGCCAGTTAGTGTCTTCCCAAATAATTCCTGCACACCATGCAAGAGCTGGTGCAGTCTGCATGAGCCCATCCTGTTTTGAATGGTAGAAATTTAAAAATATAGCTATAGCCAGCTATGCCAGTCAGCCCAGAGCAAGATAATGGCCCCACTGTTGCTTATTTTGTGAATTTTTCCAATTTTGTTTACTTTTGAAATTTTGTATCTCTGATCAATTTAGAAAAAAAACTAATTTTCAGAATATTTTCAGATATCTGAAATAATTAACCAAGTAGGTAAATTAAGGAATATGATCCACTTTTTACAAAAGAAAAGGACTTTGTAAAAACAGCTGATGCCGAAAACTTTTGTCTGTTTAAAATATCCCCATCAGCAGGTGTCTGACACTGTAAAAGAGAGGTCATCACCCTTCAGGGCTGCATCTCAGTTGCTGGGGCTGAATCACTCCCTCTGCTCTCCATCCAGTTTGTCCTTAGCATCTGAGGTTTTTAAGAAGAAATTTTGGATGGGGTAGAGCTTGCCATAGCCATTAATTCCCAGTCAGTCTCTAGAGCTACATTAAGCAAGGTTTCCAATAATATTTCCAATTAATTTTTAGGTAATAGCGGTGCATGGCATTTTGCAAGAAACGCTGAAGGTTGGTGGAGGTCCATTCATCAAAACCTGATGGGAACCGTGGCCTCCATGGTGTACACAGATGTTGTTCTGGTCTAGGGAAACATTGGAGAGAATAGTTAACACAGTGAGACAAAAGATCGATCACAGTAAAATATTTCTAGCCATATGATTAAAAAGAGAAGAGGGTAAAAGCATACCTATTCAGCAGAGAGAGTGGAGTAATAACTAAATATAATCTAATTACAGTCTGAAGCAAGAAAGAACTTTTTCCCCACAGTTTTCAGTGAGATGGATTAGCCTCTATTATGGAGGGGACTCAGAAGTGAGCAGAGACTATAATGATCTCCAGCAAAGTCCTTCTGGTAGAACAGCCAAGGTGTGACAAGGGCGAGACGTGATGACAGGTTTGACATGCGCTGATGGCACCAGAGCCAAAGCCATAGTGCTGACCCACTTGTGAATGGTCCTCAGGGTGAGCATACCAGACCACAAAAAAAAAAGAGCTGATGATGAAGGGTTTGTTTTTATTAGAAGACAAATTAGAACATTCCATTTCTAAAATAGAGAAAATTGGATGTTCTGGGTGAGAGACTTCAGCATTAAAGTTTTTGTAAGGAAGTTTACCTCCATATGCCCTCCACTTATGAAAGTCCATGAAAACTTCTCAAGATCTTGCTCCAGCAACCTCAGCAAGGGCCCAAGGGGCAACTCCAGTGGGAGCTGGCCTGGTCAGCCTGGTGCTTTGGCAGGCTTTGGTTTGGTTTGGCCACATCCAGGGGCAGGCCATGGGGCTGCAGGGTGGAGAGGCCAGGGCTCCCCTTGCTGGACACAGCTGATCCCAGTTGACTTCAATGGCCTCAGCACAGGGACATCTGAGCCCCTCGGGCAAGTAGGGGTGCCCTGATGATGCTCTTACTCATCAAGTTCTGTGGTAGGATGTCCTGCAAGGAGAGGGAGTTGGACTCCAAGATCCTTATGGGTCCTTTTCAACTTGAGATATTCTATGGTTCTGTGACCATAACCCCCATTTCCACCCAGGGCAACCTTTCAGGCCTGTTTTCTCTGGCAAAGCAAAGTCTGGGACCATCTGACAGCTGTCTTCAGCTACAGCAAGATGAGAGCTGTAAAGACAGTGCAGACAAAGGCTCTCAGCCCTGGCAGACAGGATAAGAGCAATGGCCACAAAAGGCACCATGGAAACTTCAGGCTGGACAAAATGACTTTTTTTTTTTTTTTTTTTTTTTTTTCATTTAGAGGGTGATGAAGTCCAGGCATGGGTTTCCACATGCTGTTCCTGGGGATTTTTAAAGGTCAAAGCCATGGCTTATCCCAGCAGGTGCTAGTACAATACCTGCTTTGAGTGAGTGGTTGGACCAGAGACCTTCAGAAGTCTCTTCTGACCAGCACTTCAGTGACTGTGATTATAACAGCTGTAAAACAAAAATGTGGTAGACTAGTTTTGAAAAGTAAGGAAAGTAATATAACTCAGGAAGAATATTTGCAGCCACTGCAAAAGAACTCCCATGCTTAGAATAAGGAGTCTGAAGGTTAAATACTCCTGAGGAAAAACAATAAAGATGTGATATAAAGAAAATTGGTGAGATCATAAAGATAGATGACCTTGGGGGGTAACACTTCCTTTATTTTCAACATTTATTTTACTTTGTTCTGATTTTTAGGAAAAAAAAAAAAACATGTTGTATTGTCTTTTCAAGGGAAGCATAGCAGACAATGCTCCTTGCAGGAAAAGTATAGCTGGGCAACAATTGCTGTGTTCCTGCTATTGCTGGAGGGCTGGTGGGACTGGGATCCCTCACAGAGCTGCATAAGTGCTGTGTGGCAGAACCTCTCCCCCATGTATTACAAGCATTCAGGCTTGGACACAGGTGGAGGATCCAAAACTAAGCAGATGAGAGCTGCCATCTCACATCCAGGTATGAATCTAACTCATCTCAGGCAAAGGATTTCCACACTACTGGGAATGAGGAGAAGGGGGAATCACAGCCTTCTTGAGGCAAGCTAACTCCAGCCAGAAGATCTGTGTGGTCCTGCCCTGTTGAGGGAGATGGCCAAGTCTGGAAGCCCATAACCCATCAAGTACTCCACTGGGAGGGGCAGAAATGGCCTGTAAGGGACCATGACTGAGACATGCTATGGATCCTGTATGTGTGGAATGACTGGCAAAGCTGAAAAGAGGACTTTGAAACCTCTGGAGTGCAGCTGTGGTCATAAGCAAACACTTCTGTCCCTCCAGCCTTTCTGAAAAGCTGTGCCCACTTCTGACTGAATGAGTTCAGACTCAGTGTGGACTAGGTGAAAGGAAGGGCTTTTTGAAGGACCATAGAAATGGAGGGCCTATTTTATAATGTCCTGTTTCATAAGAAGCCTTGTTTAGTCTGGCAGAAGAGTGGCTGCAAGGGAACATGACTGCTTTCTAAAAATACAACAAGGAGGGAAGCACTGGAGAAAACTATTTAAGTGAAAAGTCAATTCTGATAGAGAAACAGGTGGTATAAATTGTCTCAGAAAAAAATTAGGGCAGATTTGTAACCAACTGAACAGGGAGGTCTAATTGCTGCAGTGTGTTGACAGTGGGGGGCATCCAAACTACTTTTGTGACAAAATTTGACAAGTTGAGCCTGCTCCTGAGGCTGTTTGTGATAGCAGACAGTGGGACCCACTGACTCAGGAGTTGTTCTGCCTCTGGCCCTGTGGGGCTGGTGTGTCAGAGGGCAGAGATGCTGTGACCCCCATGCTGTTCTGCCATCAGAGCAGAATTACACTCTTCTTTAAACTGCTTTGATAAATACAGCCTAAATGTTTTCCTTTGCTTTCACAGATTTCTTGTTAATCTCAACACTTTGTCCTGCTGGTGTCCTGGGGTGATACCGTAGTCCAGCCAAAGGACCAACGCCTTCTTCTACTCTTTATCTTCTGCTTTTTTCCAGCATTGTCTGATACTGCCTCTCAAGTAGCATGCTATTCCCTCTTCTCCTTTATCTCCATGTTCTCCAATCCATCTGATCTGTCCTCCTTATTTATTTTCTTCTGCCCATCTGCTTGATCTTCTGTATTATCCTGGATCTCTGATTTCAATTCCCTACTCTTCCACCGTTGTCACTGCTTGTCTCCCACATCTTCCTGAAGAGGGGCTGATATTTGATACTTCTTACTTCCAACTGATAATACATGGAAATCTACACCCCACAGATTCCATGTGGAGTGTGTGCCTAACAGGAGTATCACATGATGCAGAACAGAAATTAAACCAGAGCAGATGTACATTGCCATAAACTGTGACTTGAGGGACTACAACTGCTCATTTCTATGAATGGACCATCCGCCACTCCAGGAGATTGCAAGGCTTGTTTTGGGGAGCAGAGAAGCACCACAGCTGGGTTAGGGAGGATTTTGCTTAGGAATTTGCCTGCCGTTTTTAGGTGTTAACCCTTTAGATGAAAAGAAAGTCCTGGATCCTCAGTCCTTTGCTACTTAGCTTCTCCTATGTGGCTCCTCCTCTGGTGTGCAGAGACTCTTTAAATTAGATTTCAGCACGTAAACGAAAAGAGCAAAACACACTCTGCTCAAGAAAACGTCTCAACTGAATGTCCATCAGAAAAGCATGATGATCCCATACCCCAACGTGGACACTTAAGGCCTGGTCAGCTGGATGCTCTCTAGGGTCTGCTGGGAATACAGGCATCCAGCTCAGAGGGAAATGCCTGCACACAGCCTAGTTACATTTAACCAATTGAAATGCATGTGCCAAGAGTCACTGGAGATGCCCCAGGGCATCTCAAATGCATTTATGGGACTGTCAGAAATTGCACAGGACCTACAGTGGACTTGTGACATTCTGAAGCAGGAGCTGTAGTTGTCTAGGGCATCTTAAAAGGCACAGAAATTTTACGTGTGGGCAAGTGAATAAAGCTGTGTGTGTCTTAATGTGGAGCTGGATTGTGGCTGAACAGCTAAAATAAAAATTTTCATGTGCCTTTGAAGAAAAAACTGGTTTTGCAAGCTGCAGAGCTTCAGTGCAGCACTTGCAACTTGATATCAATTATCCACTAAAACCAACAGAGCCCTAAATCAAAAGGAATCACTCAAATCTCCAAAGAGGAGCAAAAGCCAAGTCTGAGGGAAAGGCAGGTTAATTGAGTTATATCACAGGATACAGTGGCTGAAGACTTTGATACTGTAAATAAGAAAGTAGTGTTAGAAATGGCCTAAACTGAAATAAAACCAACCTTGAATGAAAGCAGAGTGTTTGCTGGCTCAGAGATTTGAAATTAACTTGGCTGCTGATTCAATGGATCAAAAATTGCATTGATCTAATGCCTCTGACTTTCCACTTATGTCCAAAAAAATGTAACTTAAGTACAGCTCGACTGGAGGATTGCTGTCTGAACAATGCTTTCTTTCTCTTTTAATGGAAAATTTCAGCTCAATTTTTCCAGCAGTCCAAAACATCCTCTGCTTCCCACATTGTGAGATGACAACAATGCTCAGCTGTCTTTGGCCTGAGTTGTGGCGCCAGGCCAGAAAGTATCTCAAGTTGTGAAAAGTCTTAAATCAACACATTTTACCACTAAAGAGTGAGGAAAAAAGTTTCTAAACCATATGAAATATTCATGTCTAGCATGTTCTGAGATACCATCTGGTTAGATCAAACCAAAGCAGAGCTGATAGTGACAGAGAAACACACTGGGCAGAAAGGGGGGAGTGTGACTTGAAGAGTCATTGTTTCATGCCCTATAAAAGAGCACTACAAAAGCAGCGTCACTTCAGGAACAATTAACTTTTCCAACAAAAAAAAAAAATCTGAAATAAAAGTGTTGATCTCTTGGGCCTGTTATTAGGAAAATAATAATGTACTTCAGATAATATCATGCTTCTCATAAGGGCATTGATAATTAAATTGCAATTTAATATTTTCCTAAATATTAAAGTGTCTAAGGAAAAAAGCCAAACCCCCAAATTACCAAACAAGCACTTCTACAGCCAGCAAGAAGAATAAACAAAGAACAAATCCTGCTGCAGACATTGTGATCTTCCAGCATTTTATATTTATATTCCCAGAAGTAAACATGTCCTTTTATCCCTAAAAGCTCTTGTTCATGGGGCATAGCACTTGGGAGACCTTATCTTTTTCCTGCAAGAGCTACTTTTCTGATATATTACCTTGAGACAAATACTGTGCTCTGTTTCTTCTTCCTCTCCCACTTCCAGTCTCTTCCAAACAGGTTTGCTGTGCCTTATACAATGGGGCCTTCACCTGCTATTGCAATGTAAATAGTGGCAGTACAGGTGCAACTGTGCGTAGAATATGGCTTTGATTATTCAGTTACAAGGTCACCCTTGGGTGAAAGGATTGCTGCATAAAACATTGCTGAACCATCAGTCTGTGGCTGCCTCCTGGTTACATAACGTTATTTCAAATGTACTGAAAGTGTTTAAGGCTTTCCCAAAATTGCCAAGTTTGTGGTGCAGTGGAGCATCAGTGGTAAAACACAGGTGAGTATGAACACAGAGATGCTTACAGTGCTGGGGCTTTCCCCACTCTCTCCCTATTGTTGTTGGCAATTTACCCCTTCCTTTTCTGAAGGTTAATAAAGTTTCATGCCACTTTGGAGAATAAGGAACTATTGTACCCGGCTCTGTGGAGAGGAAAGACAAAGCAGGTAGAAATTAAATGGCTGCTTTGGAACACAGAGCTGGAATCAGGACCAGGGTGCTCTCCTTTCCCTCTCTGCATACCTTGTGAGAAAACCAAAATGCTACCCCTTTAACAGCAGTGTCACTCACACGGTATGGGCTCTGCACAGCCTTTGAGAAGCAGGGAAGAGAGCATCAAATGTTCCAGCCCACTTAATTTGAAAGCTGCCTATAATAAACCTTTGGGAACATGTAAAACAGACAGGTCAAATTACATAGTTTCATAAATATCACTGGATTTCTGGTGTTTAGGAATAAAAGGTTTTCATCTGTTCAGTTTAAAAGTGCCTAAAACATCCATGCACTATGTTAAAATCTAACATTAAGTGTTTTTCTTTTTGTACTTTCCAAAAGCTTAGCTAGAGACAATTTGGACACAAACTTCTCCTCAATAACATAAATATCTATGCACAAGTAATTTGAGACAGTGTGCCATTGCAAAATATTTTATATTCACTAAAATGACAGTTCTTATCTAGTTCTTATCCACAGAAACCCTTGAAGAAACAATCCATTGCTCTTCAAAAGCCCCTCTCAATTCCTCACTTCCCCATCCATCTTATTTATAGCTCTGTCTTTGTAAAGCGCTCCAGGATCTAGGAATGAGAAGTGCTTACAGACCTCCCGAGCCGGGATTTGAAATCAGCAGCACTTATGGATGCTATGCATATGAAGGGAAGGCCTGAGTGCAACACTCCTCAGCATTCAAAATCAGCCCCACATCAGTGTCCTCATCAACAACTGTGCTTTAAACCAGCGCTCACTCGACATCTGTATAAATGCACCAAAATGCCTCTTAGCCCTTCTCCCACTTATTTTCGACAGGCGTTTCACTGTGTCTATAAGCAGGGATCCTCCCTCCCTGTTTTCCCTCATTGCACAATTGGCTTTCCATGGGCCTCTTTGGCAGCTCCAGCCCTTTCGGAAAGCAGAGTTCATTCCTCCCCTCCTCTTTCAGCCTTGCATTGAGGAGGAGGTCTGTGGCAGGGACTCGAAGCAGCAGAATGTCAATGCCAGAAGTGGCCTTTCTCATGGAAATCATGTGCAGGAGCCCGGCATTTTCTGTGCAAGAATGAGAGACGTTTGTGGGTTGTTTTTTTTACCCCCTCCCTTTCTGGAAGATTATATTTGAACCGATGAGCTCTGGCTCTCTCATGCCCTGTGGGTGCCAGATCTTTCCTCAGGACTGATTTCTCCATCTCCTCCCTCACCTACATTGTTGTGCCATCTCCTTTCGTCACATCCAATTAGTCATTATGAGCTTATCTTGGCTTTTTTTAAGATTTCATGGATAAAAATGCCAAAGAAGTGTATTTGATTTGAATTTACTCATGCTGAGGACTGTATTTACGTCCCCCACAAACACTGTTTGACCCCTGGGGAGAAAAGAAAGGGCTTTCCTTGCTGAACTGGGGAGCAACAGGAGATGTGCAGAAAGGAAACATTGAGGTCATACCGATATATCCCTGCTGGCCCATTTATTTATGCCTTTCCTAAAAGTTTGCTTTTCAAAGTCTTCCTTCTGATTTGGGGGTTGGTAACATGGACACTGCACTTTTTCAGCATTAAAAATATGAAGGTCCAAGTCATGGTGCCTTGTTACTCAGTTTATCCTGGCTGACAGCCACATCCAGCCCGGACAGTTGTCTGGTACCCTAGAATAAAGTCACTCCTGACGGCTCCTGACTGGCCAAACTCATCCCCTTCACAGCCCTGCAAGCTGGCCACAGTCAGGATCATGGCTTGGAGACTGGAGTTAAAGGAACCCGTGAAAAAACAAATTCCAGCAGAACAGGCACCTACCAGAACCGCTGTGCAAAACCAGCAGATCCACACATGACCTCCCAGGACAGGCTGGCGTCACCATCACTGCCTACCACGCAAGAGTCGCCTTCCACCCAAACAGTCCTGCTCTGAATGGCAGCCAGTTGCAGTGTTTTCATAGAATATTCTGAGTTGGAAGGGACCCGCAAGGATCACTAAGCCCAGCTCTTAAGTGAATGGCCTGTGCAGGTATCAAACCTACAACCACAGCATTACCAGTCAGTAATACAACACTAAACCTACTGGGGCTGATAAGAAATAAACCATGTCACAAATTCAGTGATAGCTAAAAATGTTTCTTTAAAATTACTTTATTATTAAAACTCTGCCTTTTAATGAGCAAGATCCAGATCATGCATGAATTCACACCACAGATCCTGGTTATGCCGTGATAGGATTTAAACTGTTTTTTTAATACTCTGGAAGAAAGGCATTGCACATTTCAAAGGCAGGAAAACTGTATCCATTCCCTTTTATACACCTTCAGGAAAGGTTTGATGAATACATCTCAGCTTATATTTTTGATGAATATAGGACTGTATTTCTGAATGAATATTCTGGTTAAAATAATTTGAAATTTGTCACAGCTCCAAAAATGACAGCAAGTGGCACATATAAAGTATACAGCATATTCTGCATGTCGGGCAGATGAAAGGCAGTGTAATTGCTAATTGATAACGTATTTAAATATCATGCTTGTGTACTTATCTTGACGTAAAGCCTGAAATATGTAACATGCTGATAATGCGCACACCTTTCATGAAACAAAGTACAAACCCAGAGTCAAACACTGACCTTACACACGTTGCAAGCTGCACGTGCTCACAGCTGACAAGTGTTTGAAGCAAAGCATTTACATATAAAACATTTATGCACACATTGTGCACTGAGGCATTGAAATATACAGCCTTCCATATGTTATACATATTACATATATGATTTCCATGCCAAGTATTTTGGGAAAAGAAAAAGCAATTACCCATATGTTCTCTAAACAATGGGAACGTGCTGTAAGTTGTGGCACTGGAGAGGCAGCTTGATCCCTGGGGAATACTTAAGTGCCATGGGATGTGGAAGAACACAGGAGATGGAAAGCAGCAGGCAAACTTTGATGGCACAAGCTGGGTTCATGTAAATGTGTGCATAGAAAAGACAGCATTTAAATTCACAGAACAGAACCAGATAGAATCAAAGAGAACATCCTGAGTTGGAAGGGAACACCAAGGACCATTGAGCCCAACTCCTGGCCCTGCACAGCACAATCCCCACGAGTCACACCATGTGCCTGAGAGCATGGTCCAAACTCTTCTTGAGCTTTGTCAGGCTTGGTGCTGTGATGGCTTTCCTGGAGAGCCTGTTCCAGTGCCCAAACACCCTCTGGGTGAAGAACCTTTTCCTGATATCCAACCTAAACCTGCACTGACACGACTCTAGGCCATTCCTTGGGTCCCGTCATGGGTCACCTGAGAGAAGAGATTGATGCTGCTCCTTGCGAGGAAGCTGCACAATGTGGTCTCCTCTCAGTATCCTCCAGGCTGAACAGAGAAAATAACCTCGGCCACATCTCATATGGCTTCTCCTCCAGACCCTTCACCACCCTCATGGCTCTTCTTGGGATACTTTCTAATGGCTTCATGTCTTTCTACTGTGGCACTAAGACTGCCCCCAGCACTCGAGGTGAGGCCGCCCCAGTGCAGAGCAGTGGCACAATCCCCTTGCCTGGCTGGCCATGCTGTCCCTGGTACCCCGGGACACGGGTGTCCCCCCTGGCTGCCAGGGCACTCATGTTCGACTGGCCATCGACCGGGACCTCGCATTCCCTCTCTCCCTGCAGAGGAGGGAAGCGCTGACTCCGTGAAGGACTGAGTGCTCACGCTCCCACATCTTGCACTCCCCGGGCACACCTGGCCACAGGGACACCAGACTGTCCCCGGCATTCGAACCCTGCAGCCGACAGCAGCTCTGCTCCATGGTTTGCTTAAAGAAAAGAAAAAAAAATACCCCCAAGGGCCTTGTACTGTAACTGTCTCAGAATCCTGCTTGTGCAGGAGGCTGCTGTGGGGGAGAAAAAGGATATACACATAGATACAGACACACATGTGTATATACATATACATATATATACACAGACACAGATATATGCACACACACACATATATACACACCGATATTACACATAAATACATGTAATATCAGTGTTATCTATTTATTATCGAGTCTGTGCTCTGTGGGTGACTCCGGGGGGCGGGGCCAGGCCGCCCCCCCCCCCGCGCGCTCATTGGCCGCGGGTGGCGCGCGGCCCCGCCCCTCCCGCCGGCGGCGCGTGCGTGCGCGCGCCCGGGCTTGGGGGCGGGGCCAGGAGAGGGCGGGGATTGGTTGCCATGGCGGTGACGTCAGAGGGTGCCGGGGACGGGCGGCGGAGACACGGAAAGGTCAAACGGGAGGCGAGGGCAGCGAGCGCGGCGGGGCCGCGGCAGCAGCGGGGCACGGCCGGCCACGGCCGCTCCGGGAAGCTCCGCGGGACCCGCCAGCCGGGCGGCACAGCCCCTCGGTCCCCGCCGCCTCCCCGCACAGGTACGGCAGGAGCGGCGCTCCGGGGCCGAGCTTGGGGCGGGGGACAGGCGGTGAGCAGAGTGCCGGGGCTGGGTCGGTGACCGCCTGTCGGAGGACGCCGGGGTGTGGGGTCGCGGCCGGCCCTCCCCGGCGGTGGGGGAGCTGGGAGAGGGCTCCCTGCGCTGTGCGGGGTCGGACGGGAGCCCCGCGCCCTCCCGGTGTTCCCCCCGTGCCGGGGTCCTTCCCCCGCGGAGCCCCCGGGGCTCTGACCCCGGCACTGTGACCGCCGTGACCCGCCAGCAGAAGCTGGGGTTTTTGGTTCTTTTCTTTTTTTCCCTGTGGGCCTTAGGGAGCGCTGCTCCCCGCCCCGGCCCCCAGCTTTGCATAACTTGTCTCCCAGTTGACTGTCCCTCCCTCCCTGCACTTTGCCCTTGCCCGGTGGTCTGTGGCGTGAGGGAGTAAAACTATTCAAGGACTGCGTTTTGTTTCTCTAGGGAAAGAGCTGGCTCACAAACGAGGCAAGCTGTCTAATAATATATATATATATATATATATATATATATATATATATATATATATATATATGTATATTCTTTTTTCCTCCACAGCAGCCCAGTGTACAAGCAGGATTCTGTGACAGTACAGAACAAGGCCCTTGGGTGTGATTTTTTTTTTTTAGCAAACCCTGGAGCAGAGCTGCTGTTAGCATGAAGAGTTTGAATGCCACAGGCAGTCTGTTGTTTCTTCCTGCTGAAAGAATAATTTAAATGAGCAGCAATGACTCATTAATAGAAAGTATTAGTTGCAGGAAGGCAAAAACCAGGTGAAGTTTCTTACTTTACCACAGACTTACTCTGTGACCTTGGTTCAGTTTTTCTGCACCAGTCAGTCCTCTCATTGCTTATGAATTGGGAATAGCGGTGCTTTCCAAACATGTTTTCTGGATAAACTTACTGATGACTGTAAAATGCTTATCAGCTGTAGTAATAAAGGGTAGATAGTGATGCTATTTCTATCACAGAAGCAGAAAGGCTCTAGGCAGGATGTGAACTGCAGTTGCCACACTTGGGTGGAAATAAGAGCTTGCTTAAAAGACATTTAATAACCTGTGATAATGCATGATTTGCACGGTGGTCATCTTATGTTTCATATTTTGATGTAGTGTGTGCTTTCGAAGAGCTGCTATTTCACACTGCAAATACTTTAAGGATGGCTTTTTTTCCACTTCTGTTTGGAACAAAGCTGTGTGGTGTCCTCTTCCATTGCTAAGGAAACCCTGTGAATTTCTAATGTAGCAGATTGTCCCTGATAGTTGACATCTCTGAAGTATATGGTGTTTTTGAAAGGAAATACTAAAGGGAGTGACAGTAAGTTCATTGTACCTGTAATAAAAGGCAATGTTAGTTTAAGGAACAATATTTTTCCCCTCACCTTATAGGATGTTCTCTGTGGAAAATCAGAATGTTTCCTATATTTCATAGGTAAAAAGCTAAATACAGGAGTTCTGAAGCTGAAGGACTTGACTGTCATGGTTCACACACTGCCTGAAGTGCAGCCACTGCAATAACAAATGGAAGCAGCCAAGCACAGAGCTGGGACTTGCTGCTGCAAATCCTGACCTGAGTGAAATAAGTTCTCCCTTTACAGTTTTGCTTAATACTGACTTGTGCAGCTAGATTACTCATCTTTTTTCTAATTTTTTAATATATTGTATAAGGATACACCAGGAAGAAGCAATGTTTGCCTCATACATTGGGGATTTTTTGAAAGTAATTCAATATATAGTGTCTCACTTACCTACTCGATTTAATATGAAACTTCCATAATCAGATTAACATTAAATAGGAAAGCTTTTGTGTTGAAGAGGAGGTAAGCGCAACCCAGTTGGATTTGGTTTGGGTTTTGTGTTTTTTCTCTTTTTTTAATGAACCTGAAAGCTGCTCTGGTAGAATGGCAATTCATTGTTAATTCTTAATATGTAGGTGCCCTGGAAAAATCAAATACCTGGTTTCATAGCTACCCTTAGGCATCTTTAATTTATGCAAGCAGGGCTCACTGAGTAACTACTGTAAGTCTCATTGACCTTAGCAGGTTTGCAGAGGTCATGTTTTAAAACGGGTAAGTTGTGCTTGAACTATTTTCTCAGTAAGTATTAGGAGCAAATGTTTGTTTACACAATTACATGCTTTTTCCAGTTCTCCATTACGTTTTCTGTTTTTCTTTAGATTCTTGCTCATCTTAAAGGAAACCATAATTAGGAAGAAACACAGGTTTTTAAAAACAAGTTCCATTTCAAGATCTGGCTATAGCAGAGCAGACTGCAAGGTTTTACAAACAGCCAGAAAGGCCAATGTTGAGTTCAGAGAAACTTGGCCAGCGCAGGCTGAATGTACACGAGTGACATCAGCATTTTCTGAGCCATTTATGCTGTTCACTTGTGCTGCTTCCCAGCAGTGCCTTGTCTTATGTAAGCTCACACTGTACATCCTGTCCTGCTGTTCTCATGCATGATAATTCACTGGCGTTATCTTACAGGAGGGGTTGAGAGCTGCTGCTTGTCTCAAATGTCTGCATGCAAGTTTCCTATGAGCCAGGAGCATAACAGTGTCCTAGGAGACATCTGAGGAATAACTTGAAGTGAGACACAGTTTGTCCCCTGCTCCTTTTGGTAATAGAGCTGTAACCACTGTGAAGTCATGTGACAGGTTTCACTGAACTGAAGCCTTGATCTGTATCATATGTAGATGGACCACTAATGCAGTTTTGATGACTGGTGATAAAACAGCCATAAAACCCAAAGGACTTCAGTGTCAACAGAAGCCTCGATAATACTAAGACTGGAAAATAAAGGCTTTTATTACACTGTCACTGCACACTTTTGTTAAAAGGTCTTTGGGAGGAATTTTGTCTTCAGGTACTGATCCTTCAAACTTGTCCTTGCAGTTAGCATTTAATTGTAATGAAAGTATTGCCACTTGATGGGTGAAATTGAAACAAACCCTCCATTATAAGCACTAAACCCAAACATTTCTTCTGTTTTTCTTGCTTGCTAAATCTAGCTGAAACTTGCTGGCATAAAACCCTGCAGTAAAGCAATGTGCATAATCTATTTCTAAGTAAATGGAGCACCTTCTTTGAACAGTGTCTAATGTTTCATACTTCAGTTTCTTTTGTTAGTGCTGTAGTGTGAGGGAGCCAAATTCCTGATTACCTGTCTTGGTGAATGTGGTTGTCCTTGTCTGACTCCACAGTTTGTTTGGAGCAGCTGGAAAGTTTCCTTATGAGCACTTATCTGGCACAGCCATGTACAAGACTCTAAAATTTATAGCTCTGTAGGGGAACCACCTACAGAGGGAAGAAGGGTTGACCTGGAGAAATGCACCTGGAAAGGAATGCTGATGTTCCCTGTGGAAGTAACAGAAATCTTTCCTGTGACTTTCCAGAGTGACTTGCCCCATATTGCACAAAACAGTTTCTCGTTGTAGGGGAGAAACAAGAGGAATGCTGGACTTGACAAGGGGACTGGTAATCTAAAAAGGAACAGGTGCAGTCCTCAGACACTGAAAAGCTGAACAGATTCCTTTAAGTAAGCTGTTCTTGCAAGTTGAAGGACATTTATTGGCAAAACATCTAAGAGAAATTTGAAATTATATTCTGAGAAGGAAATTGAGTTATCTGTATTACTTTTATTGACCAAAGATAGGGATGCATGGACTTTTCCTAATGTTTTTTTTATTTATGGAGGATATGCAAATCTGTTTTAAAACCATATACAGGAGAATAGGCAGCAGTGAAATTGTATTTTAGAGACTTGTAGCAGCTGTAAGAATAAATACTGTAAAAAAAAAAAACCACCCACAAAAAACCCCAAGCTTCAAAAGTACTTTCACATGGCACATTCAGGATTCTGTTTATTATATTTTATTGTGTGACAGATACTTACGTAAATATGAAAGCCCACATATATGTTGTCATGAATCGGTAGCTTTTTTAGTAGATGTGGGCAAATAAAATGTGGTCTGGATGCTTAAATCTGCTAAAATATTTACAAGAAGGCTGGCTCTTGGAAAAAAATTTCCCACCGGATGCAGTGGGTGTCAGGTCTAAAGGTCAGCAACAGAGAGAGTAAAGAGAAGGATCTTTTGCATTTATTTTTCTCCACATTTTTCAAACAAGCCTTGTGTAAAGAAGGAGAGAATTTTTCTTTCATTGTTTCATCCTAAATTTCTGAGTGCTAACAGGCATTTGCAGATTTATTCATACTTCAGCAATTTGTTGTGAACTTTTTTTCTTTAAGAGAGGGGGGAAAAATCCCAAAACACTAAGTGCAGTTAATACATTCATGAACTCTTAGCACGGAAGTTCCTGGTGTAAATCATAAAAGCCAGATGGAGTTTTAAGTGACTGTCATGTACAACTTGGGGAATGAACATTCCTGATACTAATAAAAGGGCCAGATTGGAGCTACGTAATTAATCCCAGTGTCCTTTTCAGTTCATGATAAGATTTGGCTTCAATAGCCATGGAGTTAATAGAGACAACTGTCAAGTCCTATGAAGCAGTAGATTGTCTGCCTAAAATAAAAATACCTGTCTGCTTACTCTGATACGTATCTTCTGGTGATTAGTGCTCAAATTGCAGTTTAAATGGGGAAAAAATGAGTGTGAGTAGTGGCTGACTTCATCTTGAATCTATCTTCTGTCTTAAATATGTATGTAAATATATTTATACATATATTTAATATGTATAATTTATCTGCATTGATATTTTTTATATATATATAAATATTTTTAAAGCAAAAGATAAGTATATATGGCTTTTTTGAATGTCACATGGCAAAACCTTTTCTGAATTTGAGTTGATTTGAAATGTAATGCCTGGGGAGCTCCAGGAAACAATCTTACAATGAAGTTTATTCCCTCTGTGTAGCAGTGTCCTGAATGAAATGTGCAGAGAAGTGCCAAATAAAAAAAAAAAAAAAGGCTGATGAGATGGCACAAAGTCTGTGTCAGATACAGACAGGAGGAGGAGTGGGCAGATGGCAGTCAGTACAGAACACGTGAATAATCAGATTGAGAACAGGCTGAATAGACTGTCAGTATGCTGGTTGCATGCTGCTGCATTTTGGGTTTGGTGAACGTGCTGGGGATTTTTTATGTTATGATCAGTGTTCCATACTCCAGAGAGGTAAACATCTTCAAGCTAGAAGTATATATGAGGGTGAAGGCATGCCCACCAGAGTCAGGGTTCTTCTGGGATGAGGGAGAAGTTAGTGCTTTCAGAACTATCTGGACTGGAAAACATTAAAAAAATCTGTTCAATTTGTTACCAATTCCATTTGCAAGTTTATTCAGATCTACCTTTGGCATGCATGACATGGAATAATATTAAAATGATTTAAAATCTTAGTGCCCAAACCTGTGGGATGATAGATTTGTTTATTTTTCTGAAAAGGTCTGGAGGATAGTAAGACTTATTTGTGGTAAATTGTGTACATAACTTTCTTTATCTAATTTATTGGAGAACTCTTTGGGTAGCTGTCTGGCCTGAGTGTTCATTGCCTGGCTCAGTGGTCTTTTCCAGATTGTTGGTTGGATGCCCTGTTGGAGCATGGAATGGAAAGAAGAGCAGGAGGGATGGCTGCACTGGTGAATGATTGATCCTGTAACCTCTTGTGCAATGCTAAGGATTATAGAAAAAAGATAAATCCAGAAATAGAACAAAAAAAGCCTTCCTTCCTTTCTAATTCTTACTTGAAAAAGGTTATAATATCAATTTATAATAATAATAAGGTATACATATGGAAGAGAGTGTGTTGAGATCCAGTTGATCAGTAGTAACTTGTTTCTGTTTGTATTTGTTTCAAAATGTTCCTGTTTTTTTCTTTCTCAGGAAATTCCGTAGGCTAGAAGAGTAGTGAACTGGTCTAACTGGAGAATACCCTACTTCACAAAAGAGGCATTGTCTGAGCTGGCATTTGAACATAAGGATCACAACACACCTTTCAGTTTAAAATGTATTTAGTATAGACAATTTTGCATGCCTACAGTTATCCTTTAGTAGTACCAGTTTGCTCCTGGTACACTGTTTTAGAATGCCTCAGTCTGAACAACAGAGGTAAAGAGTCTTAACAGCACAAGAAGGTAGAGCAAATGTGGTCTGTATTTCTGCAGAAGTGAAGGTTAGAAAGATAAAGGGGAAATTATTAAAATATTCACAAGAAGCGCCCTAGATAAGATTGTTTCGTGTCTGAGGGCATGGTGAGTCCTGTGGGAATGAGGAAGCTAAAAGGCTGTTTAATTCTGATGTTTCACACTGAATCAACATGTTAGATATCAAAGTGGTATTAGTGAAATTTGTAAGAACACGGGCATTTTATGTTAAGAATATAGAAATAAAGTAAGTTAGTCCAAACCAAATCCTTTGCTGTATCTGAGCTATGCAGAGAATGAACATTGGAGGCTTAACGTGAGTATAATAAATCAAACTGCCAGCTGAGCCTCAGAGTGCTTTATTCATGCACTTCATTGTTCTCTCTGCAGATACAGCAGGGTTCAGCCAAATGCAGGGCTGCAGATGTTCAGTGTTTCCCAGTGTTCCGAAGGCTGAGCTGGTGTCTGTGTGTTGTCCAAACAGCTCTGTTCACCGCTCTGAGTGACCGTGCTCTGCCTCTCATGGGGACTTTCACATGCAGAAATCACAGCGTGAGTTTGCAGTTTTGGGTGAGTGGGGAGCTGTGTTGTGTACTGTTGATAACTCCCAGGAAAGGCTCAGATTTGTAGCTTCTGGAAAGTGCTCTTTGGCAACAGAAGATGCCCTGCTGACCCTCTGCAGCTTGGCAGAAAATATTCCTCAGCGCATGAGCTTCCAAAGCACCTCTCTCAGGGTACTTCTTGGGGCTGCTGGCACAGAGCAGGTTTTTTAGCCTTCACCAAACTGTCTCCTTTACCTGTATCCTCAGTAGCAGGCGAATAAAATAGGCAGACTTAAGGCAGACTTATTTAATAAGACTGAAATGGGCAACAAAAGGGTAAAAGCAGAACAGAAGGAAAATTGTGTTCTAGTTTAACACATGGTGACAAATCTGGTTGTTCTTACCTAGAGTTCTAAAGCAGATCTCTGCTGTTGCGCCTGACAAGACAGTAATAGTGTCTCATTAGTGTTAGCTTTAAGTATTCAAAATTGAAATTACTCAGTTTTCCATCACATCTTCCTTTCTTTTGCCTCATCCTCACTAGGGATCTGTCTGGAGGTGGGCAGCTTTGTGTTGAAAGAGTTGCTTTTCCATTCTGTCTGTATTCATTTTGCTGGCTGACTGGTCCATGTTTGATACGCATCAGTACTTTAAAGAACATGCTTGCAATATGCTCATATGATTAGTGTAGTGTGTTTTGTTAACTCCATGTTTTCTGAGAGTATCTTGAGCATTTTATAGAGATCTCGTGATGTATTTTTAGCCCTGCTGATAAACTTTAACTAAATCATCTGATTATATACAGATCATGCTTGTAAATAAATATTCTTTCTCATCTTCTCCCTAGTCTGCTTCTTTTGGTGTTTTGCTTATCTTAAATTATTGTTCAGTAAACTTACCCAGTAAAACTTTAACTTAAGAACAATCAATATTTCACTCACTTGTAGAAGGATAAGTAAACACATTTTTTCCTATCAAATTAGGTTAAGATAAGAAGTACTACAGCTAACTAATTTTTAATATTAGTTTGACAGGTGTATACTTTATCCCAGTACAACAAAGGCAGTGTTCAGGAATGTTTTTCTTGGTGGTGGTTCTGTGAGCATAGCCCTTGGATCTCCCTGTAGGTCAAGGGCAAATTTCACACAGCCCTTTGCAGTGGGATAACTAAGCTGTCTGCTGACAGGATCAGGTACTTTCAGGTCACTGGAATACTGGGAATGTTCTAGTATCAGGGCAGCCAGTTTTTCTGCAACCTGCCTCTCATTTGTTCTTAATATATCAAGGGAGTATTTCAAGGAAGTATTTCAAGCTAAGGAAGGTGAAGGTGACTTCTTGGGCTTTATGAAGATTAGTGTGCATATCTCTAGCTGAACAGAACTTGCAGTGTTCAGACTTGACTCAGCTGTGATACAAGACAGATTCTTTAACAAGGAAATCTGTGATATTTTCTTAAACTACTCATCTGTCCATTTTGACTCCCTTTCTTTTTTTGATTACTCTAACATGAAAAAAGAGATGTCACATCTGATCCAATGCTTTTAATAGTATTAATTACAAAATAAATGTAGTAGTTGATATCCTCAGATATTATGTGATTAGGCATGATTGTTTGGTCTTGCATTCTTCATTTGGTTTCAGCTTGCATGACTGCTTTGAGTTCAGAAACCTAATTAAAATTTTATGATGAGTTTTTTGCTTTGAATATGGTGACTGAATGACTTGTCTTGATAAACACACTAGTTAGATCAGGGTCCTCTAAGCTGATGTTTCAGTTAAGAGTCAGGTTATGCCAAATATTAACTAGAAGCAGTAAAATCTCATCTAAGTGTAATGAACCTGTGTACTTAAACATTCCTTGGTTCTAACAAACTGATGGAAGCTGTGATTCTGTATGTTAATGTGAAGTTGCATATTGCAAGATCAGGGAGAAGTCTGTTTGTTGCTCTTTCTTACACAACACAAACTTCAGTATGATGTTCATTCTTGTTGTAATTAATAATACCTGACTTCTTGCTTCTATAGAAATTAAGAACAAGACCTTTATTTGCAAAGCTTGAATTGCTGTAATGTGTAATACTACTTTTAAATTTCTCCTGAGAGTATCAGACATCCTAGTAAAACAAAACCTTTGCTCTAATTTTCAAAGCCTGTTAATAATTTTTTTTTTGGGGGGGGCAGGAGAAGGGGTAACTTTTTCTTACATTGACTGCTTTCAATTAAGTGACTACTAGTTTTCTGTCAGTTTACTGGTACACTACAAATATATTTCTTAATAGTTTAGACAGTTTGTAATCTGCTAGTAACTTGACCTATGTGGCTGTTTGCTTCAGTCATTTATTTCCCTCTGTAGAATCAAGTTATTTTAGCTGTCTGGTTAATCTTTGCACAGATGGGACTTGCACATCATTGGAGGCTGAAGCATTGTGGTGTACAAGCTATTGATAACTCTGTGGTGTTTCCTGTATTTCAAGCTACTGGTTTAAATTGTAAAATATAATCTGTTTGAGGTGTTGTACTTTTAAGTAATATTTTAGTTAAGTTGGTGTTTGCAAGATTAAATACTGGCTTTTACTTGTGTACAGAGCTTGACAGATTTTGCCAACTGTGATCTCTGTTTCTTGCATTTAAGTGGAGCCTAAGGCAGCTGACTATGGCTTAGTGCAAGAGTGGTGAGTTTTGGTGCTTGAGTTTATTGTACACAAATGGCTGGAAGCTTGTGTTTGCAGCATTTCCTTAAGTGTGCATTTGTGGGTCCCATTGTACAAGTGAACTTTTAGCAATTTTCACAAAACCTACTTGTTCTAGAAATGCTGCTGCTGATGCTTTTTGCTCTAGAACCAGCTATATTTGAATGCTCCACGTTGAAAGAAAGTTACAAACTGCACATAAAATTGATTTTTTTTTTTTAATGGAATTAATTGCTCAGAGGATTTTTTCTTTATTTTTACAGCATTTCTGTTGAGCTAATATGGTCTTAGCTCTTTCAACAGGTGAAGTAAGTCTTAAGGACTATTGCATCCTTGCACTTCAAACCTCTTCCAGGGGACATTGTCTGGTTCATGAACTGAGTATGGCAGGATTCCTATGAAGAGCCATATGTTTCTTTATTTTTCTATTTTTGTAAATATTTTTCATATGCACGGGGCAGCTTTAATTTTTTTTGGCTGATTTGTTATGGTTGATGCCTAGGTTTAATGAGCATTATTTCAGACTCTTACACATAAAATAAAATCTTTATTGCAGAAAGTCCAGTTTTAATGACATTTTTGTGTGGGAGCTCTACTCTTGGGCTTGGCTTGCATCACTCATGCTAATTCTGCAGAGCTGTACCCTTGACCTAATGAAATAGCTGATGCTCGTGTGTCAGCAGCACGTGCGTCATTTCCAGTCAGTGAAGGAGGTTAGAACCACATCCTTGGGTGGAGGTTTTCACAGATATTTTTTGGGAATATTTGTATTCAGCAACGTGTTATACCAGCAAAGTCTTCAAGGGAATTTTTGCCTAAGGTGCTTTAAGACGCTTCAGACTACTTGGAAAGGTTTTTGTTTATTCTTGTGTTCTTTTGGTTTGCCTTGGCCTCCCCAGGGGCTGGGTGCTTTCGGGACTAACCTGCACTGTACCAAGTACTGGCAAGTGGGGCATTGGGAACAGAAAACAAACTTGGGACTCCTTCCAGCATTTAGGAAAAGTGATTGCTGTGGAATTGCTCAGCTGATTTCCATGAAGGTGGAGTCTGCTGACTCTGTTTGGCACAGAAGCCTGTGGGAAGAGCTCCATGTTAATGTGCAGTGTTAACAAAAGAGGCTGAAGGACAGTGTTCAGACTTGTAGTGGGGGTGAACTTCGATGCGGAGAGTGAAAAGCAACCTGATGTTCCTTCGTTGATTTTTTTGTTTTTCAAATGTCAGGTTCCACTTGCAAAGCAGGGAAGTATTAAAGCTGCATCTGAATGGTTGCAAAGTTAATACTACCTTTAAGGAAGTCTGGTTTTGCCAAATTAATTTTTCGTTGTTTACTCTTTCTCTGAGATCTGCATCTTGATCACATTGCTGTTCCCTACTCAAAATGTTGATACCAAATGTCTTAAGTATTATTGTCTTTGTAGGGAGCTGGGGAAAGGGAAGGTTCTGTTGTGGTTAAACAAATCAACTGTCTTGGTTTAGCACTGCAGTGTCACCAAAACAAGCAGTCCTGGCCCATGCAGTACCTTCCTGTCAGTGTTGAGGATTGAACTGCTCTCCTGTGATTGAAATCATCTACCTGCTATTGCAGAAAATTTATATTTTTTCCTCTGTTTTTTTCCAGGATTATTTTGTAGCTAATATAGTGGTTGTCCAAGAAAATTGCATCATGAAATCCAAAATGTCCTGCAGTGGTAGAGGAAGTCGGAATCCCTCCGCTGAAAGACAAAGAACATGACTACCCTTCTGTCACAGCGCTTTTGCCATGTTCAGTTTAAACCATCCTGAAACTGTACCAGTAGTTGGGCTCTGTGGTGTGAGTATTCTTTTCATGGTTTTGGAACAGTCATTGTGCAACAGCCTCTCTCAGTAAGATAATTATAAAGCAATACTAAGTTGCATTAAATGATGTTCTTGTTGCGCAGTTGTTTTCTGTTTGAGGTATGACACAAAATTCAGCTGCATGCAGTTGTTATATTCTTGAATTACTCTGTATTTTGCAGAGCTAATAAAAATTGCTTCAAGATTAACTTGAGAACAACTGTGTGTTGTTGTCCCCAGAATGCCTGTCACTGTAGGCTGGGTACTGGCATTCTTTGCTGCTGATTCTGCTGAACACGCAAGTCATGTTTTGGAAGAATCAGAATTGAAGCATGTGCTTCTAGACTTCACCGATGGGTTTGGTTTATGGATATTTAGACCTTAGGCAGGATTAGAACCTGTTCTGAAGTGAGATACCCTGGGGTACATGTAGTTTAAATATTGTCTTCAGCACAACCTGTGGTTTTGCAGATCTCCTCCCGCTGCAGTACACTACCCACTAATGTGGGCAGAGGGTTGGGGTTTGTGTTTTTTTTAGAGGACTGCTTTAGTTAGTTAACCAAAAGGTATGAAAAGCATCAGTCAATGCAAAGAAGAGAGTTCATTTTAGCTACTAATCTTGATAAAATTGAGTAGCTCTCATTGTTAGTTTGAAACTTGGTGACAGTGTGGGAATTTCAGATTTGCTGCACCAGAAGTACCCAAACCCCTGGATTTTAATATCAGGTAATGATGTAGGTTTCCCCTGCACCAAACTATATTGTTGGTTGCATTGAATTGTTGCTTAAACTGCACTGTTGTGGGAATGAGTTGTAGGAACTCATCCCTCTACTCCTGAGTTACTTCTAAACCGTTTGTTTACTGTAAATGGTTTAATTTTCATTATTACAGAGGCCCTGCACTTGTAGGGTGACTGAAAAATAGTTTGGGTCATGCTGTCCAGTATTTAGTTTATGATGTTTTGATAAGCTGTATTCAGTACTGGGAGGAAACAAAAATGAGATCTTCTGGGGAAAAAAACTGGAGTCGAAAATCAGTCAGTCCTTAAATGTAAGGCATCCCTGTGTATTGCTTCAGAGTAACATTTTAAAGTTTTCATGTTCTAAATAGTGTATTGTAGGAAACAGTCTGCTGCCTTTTCAATTTTGAGGGAGTCCTTGCATGCAAGCTAAGTAAAAATATCTTTCATATTGCTTGTTCTTTAATACACTGGCATAAAATTATAATCTTGAAGGGTTCTTTTTCTGGAAGAACATTGAGTCATCTACAGAAATGACCATGGGATAGTGTTTGGCAGCATATTTAAATACAGTAGGCTTAGGTATGCAACTTCTGTTTTCTCTGTAATTTATTTTTAAAAATATTGGCTTCACCTAATAAAAATGGTGTTAACATCAAGTATTTGTGATTTCAGAACTGTTGCACATGCTGGCAGTGGAATGTATTGATAACACCTGGTTATTTATAGGAAAGACTGCAGTGATGTAATCTATGGATAGTTGGTTCTATATCCAATATTGACTTCATTATGTCTGAGGACAATTATATAAACAAGGCTATAATTGCTGGAAGTGTATCACAGGAATTAATGAGATTATGGAGTTGCAGGTGTAATGGTCAGAAGCAGCTTCTGGGGGTCCCTGGTCCAATCACTCATTCAAAGCAGGGATAGAAGTAGCACTGGGTGAGATAAGTCATGGCTTTGACCTCTGAAGCTGTGAAAACCCTCAAGAGCCTCAAGCCCATGGCTTCCATGTGAAACCTGTGCCTGCTTTTCACCACCCTCCTAGTGAAAAAGATTGTCATTGTATCCAACCTGAGTATTCCATGGTGCCTTTTGTGGCCATTGCTCTTCCTTACCTCATCTGCCAGGGCAGGTGTTTGCACTGTCTTTACAGCTCCCATCTTGGTGTGGCTGTAGACAGCTCTCAGAATGTCCCTTTGTTCTGTGTGCCAGAGAAAACAGGCCTGGTCTTCCCTCTGCCTCTCTCTGTGGACGATGCCCCTGAGGCCCTTGCCTACCTGGGTACCCATGGCTGGACCCTCCTTGGTTCCTCAGGCTTCTGCTGGAGTGGGGTCCCCACCTGGGCACCAGATGTGTGCAGAGTGACCTTGCCAGTGTCCGGCCAGGCAGGGATCACCCCCTTCCCACTGGCTCCAGTTCCCTCTGGCATCTGCCCCAGCGCCTGGGCCCTTTCCTGCAGGGCTGGTGCTGTGCCAGCCCTCCCCAGCCTGTGCTGGGGGGTATGGGGTTCTTCTGCCCTGGGGCACAGCTTTGCTTTCCTGCTCTGGGCCTGATGAGGTTTGGTTTGGCCCCATTCTTGGGCTTATCTGTGTATGTTTGTTTGTGGAAGTGCTGCCATTCCCTGTGTGATCACTCTCTTCCCTGCACTTTCTGATCCCCTGCCAATTTGCTGAGGGTGTGCTCTGCCCAGCTTCATGGGTGCTTGTGAGTGTTTGCAGCTCTGGGATGGCCCCTGGAGTACTACCTGGCTGAGTTGCAGCTAGGTGTTCAGCTGCTCGTTGCAGCTGTGTGATACAGAGATCTGGCCAGTTTTCCAGGCCTGCTTCCCTTCTGTTCATGGAGCTCTAGGCACCTTGGACTCCAGGTGAGTCTGTGGTCAGAGACATGTCCTGAAAGTTGTCCTGAAGTCAAAGAATGTTCTCTGGGCCATTCAGCTTTCATCAGAGCCCCCCAGGAGTTGGCTGTGCTCTGCCTTTGATAAATATTTAACTCCTTAAGATTATCAAAATGCATTTCATCCATGCTTTTTCCATGTTCCTTCCAGAAGGTGATGGGACTCTATTGTTTTGAGTTGTCAGGCACAAGGATGGTGGGAACCTCCTGTGAATGCCATAATGCTTTAGTAGGTGACAACACTCACAGACACATGGTGTGATTCATGGGGTGTCCTGTGCAGGGCCAGGCGTTGGCCTTCATGATCCTGATGGGTCCCTTCCAAATCAGAATATTCTATGATTCAATGAATCTTGGTGTAATGCTGCATAGAATGTAGGGAAAAAAACAACTAATTTAGTAGTTGGTAAGCAAAATTTTTAACAGTCAGTAGGAAAATCAAAAATTATTTTGATTATTTAGGGAAAAAAAATTCCTACTAAAAGTTAATTCTGTCTTCTTCAAAAAGTTGTATGCCTCGTGTTATATTAGTCCAGTAACTAAATTTCAGCTCTTATGTTGTTCCAAGTAGGGAAACATAACTCAAGTTTTTCTGGAAAATTTACAAACTAAGATTAAAGTCTATTTTAATTCTTGTTTGTTATGAATTATTGAAGGAGGTAGCTTGATTCTGGGGGGAGATGGTGTTTTGAGAGGCTCTGAAAGCAGTAATTTTCCAAGCCCATTTGTCAGATCTGATGTAAGATTGATTCTATAGTATGGAGTTAATGTTTTCAAAATGAGCTGCTTGGCCAGCACACTGTCTGGTTCAAATTACTGTCAGTAAATCCTGAAGATTATTTTCTGAGAAGGACTTGGTGAAATCTGCATTTCAAATAGAGATAATCAGTATGAAAGTAGTTGAAAGGAGTTTTGTAATATTTCATGCTGTATGGTTTTGGTTTTCTTTTTGAGATTGTTGATTCTGAAGTGGATGCCATGTCTGTGCTGTTCTGGCATGCACTGTTTCCTCTGTGGAAGCAGGATTACAAGTATGCTCAAAAGAATGGATCTCCTGAGTGTTATTGCAAAACAAGTAATTGACTTTCTTAAAAAAACCCCAAAAACTTCTGCATAAGAACAAAGATGTTTTGTAAACCCGAGTGCTGTGCACTTACCTGGTGTTCGTAACTTGCATGCTTGCTGGGTTGAGCTTATTTTCTTTGAAGTAATTTTAAAAAGTGTATATGCTCTGGGAGCAAGGTTAGAATTGATACCAGTGTATAGATTGCTTCTCAGTCTGATATCCTTCAGGTTAACTGCAGTGGAGCAGTTGAGCCCTCTTTATACAGCAGGGAAAATCGGTGGTTGTGACACTGTACTTTCAGCAGGATCTACAGGCTGCAGCACTAGCAGCCTCCAGACTCTGCTTTCAAAATACAGTGTGATGATGCCAGGACTTGTCATATTTGCAGCTATACTCATTTGGAAGGATTGGAATGCATTCAGAGAAGATTATCCTTAAAATGGGAACATTCCCTGTGGATCTCTTGGTGGCCTGGCCCTTACCAGCTTCTGCAGCAATTTAGTAATTGCTGCAGACTTAGTTGCTGCACCTGCCTGTTAGCAGTCTGTCCAAATGTGCCCTTGTTCAGCAAGGTAAGCAAAGGGACTTGGAATGTCTGCTTGCAGTTCTCTACTTGTTCCCTCACAGTGTTACAGAGAACTATTGTTGGCAGCTGATATCACCAGAGAATTATAATTGCAAATGTGAGTGCAAAGCCATTAAGTGAAGGAGTGTGCTAAATGTGTCATTGATTGGAGTCTGCAACACCAGACTCAATTGATATCCACTCAAAAGAACCCCCAAACAACCAACAACCTACTTAACAAATGACATACTTATATAGATTTTTTTGGTTTCTGTCTTTTTAGGGACGTTTTTCCATCCGTGCTCTTTGAGTCAGCAGGTGTAGAGGACTTCAGTAGTGAACTTATTACAAATAATTAAATCTTTACCATTCCTGATATTTAGATTTTTTTTAGAGGGCACTGCAATGAACATCTATTAGGTGTATTCTTAATTTCTATTTCTTGTCAAGTTTAAGGTTGCTTTTTGTCCTTGTGTTTCTGTCTTCCACTCTCTTAGAGCAATCAGATCACTGGTATGAACTTTTTTGTGTTTTTTTCAGATTGGAGGATATTCTGAATGTTATGCTTTAAAGATGCCTTTAAAATGAAAGAGCCCAGATTTACAGGAGGTTTTATCATCTTGGATCAGTGAGATTGGTTGCCTTAGAAGAAGAAAAGACACATTATAGGCCCGTATTAGCAGTTGGAAGACTCTTCAGTATAACATGGAGATACATCAAGTAAAGAGAGCTGTGATTTGTTTTAATAGTTTATTATTAAATATCTACAATAATCTGTCCCACATTGAGCAATCTAGTTTCCCTATAGCTCTTTACCAGGAATGAGGCAAAAGTTCCTTTCCTGTAAGAGGGACCAAAGGAGGTAAATAGCTGAAACTATGAAATTAGAACTATGGCATAGGTAGCAGTATAATGTCAAACCTACTCATGTTGTATAATCAAAATTTCTTGCTGACACTGAGAAAGGGCTACTTCAATGAAAACTTGAGGGAAAGGATGGAATCTTTATGTGAAATCTGGCCTAATACATTCATAGTATTCATATTTCTCCTCTAATTTTGTAGTTCTGGTTGTTCAGGTTTCTCTTGTGCATTGGGATGAGGCTGTCCTGCTGGAAAATTTTAAAATCTAGAAAGTGAAAATAACAGTGCATGTTGCTGTATGTTGCATAGCAATATAAACAGCTGGATGACTGTGTACTGAAGAAGAGAAATACAAGTAAGGGTGGTAATACTGTTTCTTCTGTTTTCTGTTCTTGATTGCAGGTTAACCTTGTGGTTGGGACTTTGAGGGTAATTCATTATGATAACTTTTTAGTGTGGTAAATGAGTTTTAATTTTTTAGCTCATTTTTAAAGCAAAATGACCTTAAATTAGCCACTTCCTACCTCCTGTGGTGTCTGTGGAGATTACCAGTTACTGCAGAACTTCCCTGAAATAAAGACTTCATTGGCCTGAATGACATCTTGGGTATGGTACTCCACCCCATGGAGACCCAAGATGCTGTTCCATAAATAAACATATGGTTTCTTTAGGCTGTGGTGTGTTGGTCAGCCAGAGGAATATGAGACTGTGGTGGGGAAAAAGGGAGTATGTAACTGCTGCCATCATTCTTAGGCAGAGCACACTAAATTTATGACTTTCAAACTTTGTTCAGACTTAAGATGTGGGGTAATCTTGAATCAGGATTTGAACTTTATTTTGTCTCGCACCATTATCCATTTCAGTAGTCTGTCCTCCTTAGAACTCCTTTTGTCAGATAAAAATAATTAATTTACCACACAGACTTCTCGTTGTTTGTTTTACTGAAATAATTACATATGGTGTATGCATCCAGCCCTCACTGAAATTCCATCTGAGGCGTGCTAGTAACATTCTATTTCATGCTTTCCCAGACATTTTTAAAATACAAAGACACTTTTTTCCTCTTTCTTTACAATTGGTAATGTTGGATTCAGTCTTTTATTGTGTTAGAATTCATGTCCCAGTTTCAAAGGTCTTTCTCCCTCTTGTGCTGAATTTATTAGTTGCACTGTGTAAGTATTAGTGATCAAAAGAAGCTGAACATGTTTTTCTGAAAATGCACAGGAAATGCAGTGTTAAAACTACTTGTGTTCACTTCCTACTTCACTGTAATTCCTCATGCTGGGTATTGTTAATTTGTAGTGCTACAGTGAACTCTGTGTGGGTGTTAGAAGTTCACTGCAGTTCACAGTGGAAGCTCTTATTTCCACTGTGAAGTTCTTCCTACTGTATTTCAATTTGTGTGCAGTTCAAGGAGCCCTTTAATAGTTAGGTTTTAATGTTTAATTCTCAGTTCTCTTCAGGTTAATATGCATCACTTCAAAAAAAACCTCATGGCAACAGTGAACATCTGTCTGCCTCTGTCATTTCTCATCACTCTGTGCTTGCATCAGGCATCTGAGGCTAAATTGCTTTGACTGATGGATGGACTGACTGACAAGATCTTGGCTCCAAACACACGAGCAACGAGCATGCACACACAGGCTCCTTGGGCTCCATTCACATTTCAACATTTTTATGTGGCGACTGAAGTCCCAAATACAATGAGTTTCAGTGGTGACGGTGGTTGTAGAGTGAGGAAGTCTTTAAGATGTGGGGGAAGAGAAGGAGGAAGCTCTTTGCCTGTTTGCTTCCTCACCTTCTTCCATTCTTCTTTCTCCTCCTTCCTGTCTTACTGGACTTTTTGCTCAAGGTGTTCATGAAAGGTGCAAGAAAAGTTCAGTGTGACTGCTAAATTAATGATGGAGGCTTGGGAAAATTGCAGTAAATCTTGGTGATCTGCATGGCTTTGATTTGGAACTGGTGAATGAACATAAACAGTATTGTAATGGTGTCTCTTCTAAATACTGGCTTTTCCATGAAGGAAATCCCATGAGGGTTTTTTTTAAAGTCATGCATATTGACCAGAAGAGAAATGAGAATTAAACATTAAATCCTAATTAACTCTTAAAGGGATTCTTGAACTGCAGACAAACTAAATACAGTAGGAAGAACTTCACAATGGAAGTCAACAGCCAGCATTCATAAATTTTCTGGTAGTCAAATAAGGATTTTAATTTTTTTTTTGTTGTTTTTATTTTGGAGTATTGACAGCTGAAGAACAGTTCCTAGGCAGGTGATCTTATGTTGCTGTTAATAACAAAGAGGTAAATTTCAGGTGTCAGAAGGACTTAATGTATAATTGAAGATTTTCATCATTCCTTGTGTTCTCTGTGTGTGGAGTTAGGAGGGGACTGCACACTTCAAAGAATGGTATCTTCTATTAGTGTTCTCAAGAGAAACAGTTAAAGGCATTAATGGAAGCCAGCAGCCAATGTTCTTCAGCTTGTGATATTAGCAAAACTCATGGTTATTTTCACAGCTTTTAGTCTTTACAGAAACAAGAGGGCTGTGCCATTAAGGAAAATTGGAGTATGCTCTCTACTTTTTTGTTTGAAAAGAAGAAAGTGGTTGGGGAAATAGCTGAAGAGGCTGCTTACTGAATGTATGGTTTCAGTTTTGACTGAACTTGTTTAGAAATTGGTGTCTTTCAAGCATGTAGTTGTACTGTCACCAGTAATGCCTCTGCCTTTTTTCAACACCACGTTTGGAAATGAAAATTTCAATTCCTTTTATACAAGTATAATTACTTTGTAAGATGTTATGCAGGTATTTATGGTTGATAGTGAATCCAATAAAGCAGCAAGTGATGTCATTGTCATGTAGATGGGCGGTTTTGTGATGATGTATATGGTAAAACAAAAGGTTGTGGAGAGTTTGTTCTCTTTGGGCAGGTAACATTGTAGTAACCTTCATTATTCCTTAAGAAGTGTTCAAGAAAGCAGCCAAAGAAATGGTTCATTGCAACTTAATGCTCAGCAGCCTAATTAGTCAAATACCATGTGCCTACCTCTGCATGAAATAGCCTATTTCTTTCCAATGTAAAATAGGAATTTTCAGCTTTGGAACAGCCTGAAGAGGCCTTTGTTGCAAATGACCACTGGCTTTTTAGTTAGTTATTCTCAAAAATAATGAAGGTCAGCATGGTATCCATAGTGACTGCATGCCGCTTCCTCGTTAATCTTGGCATGCTGCTGTAATAACAAAATTCGCTTACTAGTAACAATTTCTTGTGTTGCAGAGGGAAACCTTCCTTTGAAAACTGGATATGACTGGGTTTCTGTAACTTGAGAAATCTTAAATATAGTAGTTTTTCTTCAGTTTTAAACTCATTGTCATAATTTCTGGTTATATGAGTTGCATCAATTCAAGCAACCTTGAATTGATGAAGTTTATGTATAATCTGGCACTGGAAAACTTGTGACTTGAAAAATGATTTTCATTTGAAAGTGATAAGGACTGCTAAATGGGGAATATATCATTCTGCTTGCAGCTCTGTTAGTGGGAGGAAGGCATTCTGCTATAAACTTATAAAATTAAGGCTTCTAAGTAGTATGTGAATATGATCAAGCCAGAATGGTTGAATGCTCCCAATTCCACGATGTGAAATCAGTGTATTAGGAGAAGGTGCAACAACCAGCTGAGTGAAATGCTTTTAGTAAAATACTTGGGTGTAATGTACACTATTTCCTCTATGATTATTATACAATGTAAATACTAAATTTTAATATTATAAATAGTCTTTTAACTTAGAGAAAAAAATGTTGCAGAACTGAATGCAAGTGTTGTGGGAGTTTTGATAGGAACTTGAAGATGGGGATTGAAATGGTTCCATCCTGAGGTTGCTTTCCCTCTCACCCCGTCCCTCTCCTTTAATGCTTACCCAAAGAGGGTAGGTTTGATTTGGGTTTATTTTAATCAGTTGGTTGTAATAGAGCTTTAAATTGATCAGGCAGAATTCTGACCTTGAGAGTAAATATTTTCAGAATTCTGTCTAGTTTCTGTTTCTGGTGTTTCTTCATTAAGAACATGGCTTGCTTTTTGCTTCTGTCCTTAATTTTGCATAGAGCTGTATTTAAAACCATAAATATTAATGAGAGAATAGCCATTTTCAAATTCATGGGAAAGTTCAAAGTGGAAGTCTGTTTTTGAGAGCTCCTGGAATGAGCCTATAGGGAAGTAAAGTCAATGTATCTTTAAAAGAATAATTATTTTATGCCTATTTTAAATGTATAAATGAAATATATATTTATAAATAAATGTAAAGTAATATATAAATAAGAATGAATATATTTGAATCTAGAGACATCCCAAAATGTGTATTGAAATTGAGAATTTTTAATCTAGTTGCTACATTTAGAAATGTTAACTTAATGTAAGTTGTGTGTGAATCTAAAACTATTTTTGCTACTGAATATAAAAACATGTTTTCTTCAATATTAGCTGCACAGTAATTGGCTGGAATGCTACAGAAGCTAGTCTTAAATCCTTTCTTTTTTTTTTTTTCCTCTCCTAGAGGTGACCAGCTGCTCTGCACCAAGGCCTTGGAGTGATGTATCATAGTCTGTTGCTGTAAACATCCCCGACTGGAAGCTGTACCAGCTCCAGCTTTCAGTCAGATGTTTGCTGCACCTGGCTATGCTTGGACAACAGCAGAAGGAGAAGCTGTCATGAATACATTTGTGCATTTGTATTTGTCAAGCAGTGTTTCTACAGACAGAGATGAATTGCCTCCCCGTGAATTCCTTGGGCTGGTAGGTGTGATCTCCTGAAATCTGATCTGAAATGGGGATCCAGAGCTGTGCACGCATTGCTCGAAGCCGAGCTCTTTGCTTCTTTGTGTTATAACTACAGGGTTAGGCTTCCTTGAAATGACAAGTGGTGGTGAACTTCTACAGTTAGCTATGAACTCTTCATTGCTTTATCAGTGGTCTGTTTCAGCAGCTTCTATTACTTAGGGATGCGAGGAAAAATTATTATCAATGCTGTCCAATACTTAGCAGGCCTCATATCTGCTGTGCCTTGCTTTTTGTTTTCTCTGGAATTCTGTATTCAGAGTCTCCTTGTGAGAAGGTTGTGCTTCTAATTGTTAGCTGGGCATAACCCAAGACCAAAATAAAGGTTAAAAACATATCACCCGGTCTGTTTTTGCTGTTAGCCCAATCCACAGTGCATGGCCATGTCTGTGGTGTGGTTTGTGCTGCCCCCTCCATGGTTTGCTTTTTATGGAAGTAACAGCTTTTGAAAATATTCCTTCAGAAGTCTTCACTGGTTAAGTTCCTGAACAACTTAAAACAGTTGTGTCATCATGAACAGTATCTGCAGAAAAGCTTCAGCCTTCCACTTCTCTCCAGTGGGATCTGCACATGTTGTTGCCTGGATCTTGCCTGGGATTTCTTTCCTTCTTTGTTTCACTCTAGTCCTCTATTTTTAAAGGGATGGCCAATGAGAGTAACTGCTGCTGATAGAAAAAATATTCTTGCAACAATCTAGCTCTCTGTTCTCCCCCCTCAATGTTATTTTTTTATTCCCTAACACTTAAATGAAATACTTTGTTGAATTTAAATGTTAGTATACCAAACCTAGGTATTTGTTTAGCTTCACTATAGTGGTTCTGTAAAAGATGATTATGACCAAAAATACAGATACTTTTAAAAAGTAAAATATTTTCTCCTTAACTTATCAGAATTAAAACTAGGAAGCTTTCTTAGTCCTGGGAAAGCTGGACTAATAAGCATTGGAAAGATGATAATTTTGAAGCTGTCAGTGGATTACCAAAGGTGAACCAAGGACAGCCATTATTCTGTGATGGTCCCATTTCTGTAACCATTTTGTTCCTTACCCTGTGTCCCGTCAGGTGACACAGGAACATGTGTGGTGATAGAAGGTTGTGAATTAATTTATTGATCTAATTCATTGCTAGCACCTCTACAAATATTTGTAAAGCAATATGCACACCTAATACAAGGTCAGTTAAAATAGCTTTTTAAAAAATAACGGTCTTACTTGGTTTGATAAATCCTGGCTGTATATTTATAAAAAGGACTTTGATGCAGAAGCTGCAGAGGTTGATGCCTTGAAAAAAATGCTGGTAGTCTTTTTTCAAGCTTTCTTTGCTGTAAACATTTAGCATTTCCTAGTTCTAGACAATATTTGGACTTAGAAGAAAGGAAATGGTTTTGTTAACAAGCTTCTTAGTTCAAAGTAAACGTATTATAATTAATCTGATGTTCATTTTGGTTAGTGCTGTCTTAGCCATTCCACGTGCTACATAAGAGCTGCTTTTATTTATTTATTTTTATTTATTTTTATTTTTTTTAATAAGCCTTGTTCTCGCACAGTTTGTCAGTCCAGTCTTGTGGAATTGAACTTGTGCATACCTTTATATTGTACTGGTGTCTAATCCATGTACTCAAACACAGCTGTCACATGTCAGCACATGAAAATAATTTGAAGTGGCTTATAACTGCAATAAATAAATAAATTTTAAACCCACACTGTATTTTTATTTGAAATGTTTGTTTGTTTGTTTGTTTTTTGCCAAGTGTTTGAATTAAATGAAAGGATCTGCTTTCTCTGGTCATGAAATACCAAGTCCTAACATCTTAATGTGTGTCAAATGTGGCTGTTGTTTGCAGCTGAAGAAGGTGGGTATTGTAGTGTTGTCTAAATGCATATTTATGCCATGATCCCAGGTGAACTTCGCAGTACTGGGATATCTGGGAAGGGCTGATGGGGATTTGGCCTGGCAGCTGTGTAGTTCTGGTAGGGATGAGGAGCTGAAGCAGCTGTTGCAGAATGAGGCAAGACAGGCTCACAAACACAGCAAGTGAAGTTTGGGAACAGAAGAGGCAGATTTGATTTGATACTGATGCTCAGCAAGCAAATGACCTCATCTTGTTCATGTGAAGCCAATGATGTGTGACATGGATCAGTTCCTGGTGTTTTGCAGCAGAGGGAAATACCTGAATGAAAATCAGGCTGGGGATCCAGAGTGACACAGTGGCCACACAGCTACTGTTTTTGGTGGCTGACATTAGCTGTATGTGCAGGTGCAAGGTACAACTGCCTTTGGTACTAAAAGCTTGTGATGAATACCAAGGTTGACCCTTGATGAGTAGGTGGAGTGTCTGTTAAGTCCAGTGTTCGGCTTGCCTGTGGTATTTTTCTGAGCACGTTTTGTGACCACTTGTGAGCAATACCCCAAAGTCCTTGGTGACTTTGCACTGGCCTGCTTGAGCACGGTCTTTCCTTGCTTGGAACTCACAGCTGCGTACAGCAGAATTGCTTGAGCTTGTGTTTTCCTTCATACAAAGAGCAACTGTTAAAATATTTGGAGGGCTTCCCCCCTCCTCTATGCATGAAATAATCTGCATCTGTGATTCCTTTTACCCAGTAAAGCTGCAAACACCTGTTCAGAGAAGAACTTGGAGAAGGCTGAGGCTTGGCCTCTTGACTGACTGGGTTCATCAAAATTTTATCTTCCTGCACTGCTAAGGTCTTTGTTCAAGACTGGACATCAAATTAAATACGCCTGCAAAATACAAGTTAAGATGCTGAGGCTGAGGAGTGTTTTGCTCTTCTGCTATTAAAATGACTTGTATTTCTGAGTAGCTGAAACTGGAGGTGAAAATAAGAATGAAAATAATTGAAATAGTAGAAGTGCCTTAAAAAGTTCTGGAGGAGAAATGGGAATAATTTTAAGAACACAAAAATAAGGTGTACAAATGTTGCAACAAATGCTGTAAAATTTAGCATACGAGGAGACTGTGGAATTATAAACAAAGGGTTGTTTTTGCATAGAATTTGAGATGGACATTTTTGGGGACTCCCAGTTTGTACCACCCATTTATCTCCCATATGTATTTTAGAGTTGAGTTTCAGTTTTAAAAATTGGGATTTCTAGAAGGTGCCTGTACTGAAGATCAAGGGCCTTGGCATGGAAGTGCAATAGCATGCTCTTCCACAGGGGCTGTGAGAGAGAAACATTTTTGCTTTTGGATCTCTACAACATCAAGGATTGTACATGGACATTACTGTGTTCTGATATTCAGAAGATTAAACGTTAAAATGCATGGATTGACTTAACAGTGTTAGTGAAGGTTAATAAGAGTTGCATGTACTGTATGAGTGGTGCAAATACACCAGAGTATGTCTGTGCAGATTTATTTTTTGATATCCTGAAAGGCACTCCTGTATTTATATAGTTCAGCTAATTTTTAGTTCCTGTAAACATCCTACACTCAGCTATAACAAGTGGTGGGGCTGGGGGTTGGGTGTTTACTTCAACTGACTTGGAAAGGCACTTTCCTCAATGACCAAGTGACACTGGCAAGGGGGGAATCCAATTATTCAGTACTATTTAGTATTGTAGGCACTCATTTCTATGGAAGCAGTATGTATTTCTAGAAATCTCTTCATGCTGAAATTATGATTCTGGCTGTATAAAGGCCTACATATTTGTTGGGAAACAGGCTTTAACTGATGGGATCCATATCTTTCTAATTGCAAATAAACTGTGACAATATATCTTTGCTTGAAAAAGCAATGTCTGATACCCCAGATGACAGAAATAATCTAAATCCTTATCTTGAATGTTCAGTTCTCAGTTGCAGCAGTGATTTATTGCTCATTATCTACTTGATCATTGTCAAAGGAGGAATAGATTTACAGGGTACTGTAAAATCAATTCCCAAACCAAGAGATCATTAAAGTAGTAAAACTACTAAGCTTTAACAATTTCTGTTGCCCTTTTATCTTAAAAAATGATAAATGTCTTTGATAGGGGAAATCTGCATAGGAGAAGAAAGAAGACAAGCATCTCTTGTTTTCCTAGTAGCTCTTCTTCTATCATGTCTCAGAATCACTGATGATTCTGCTGATGGATTTGTTGTTAAATGAAGTATGGCTTCAGCATTTGGGCTTTCTTAGGTACCAAAAAATTTGGTAGAATTTTTTGAAAGAACTTAAGTATTTTTATTCAAATGGAAGAATGGGGTACATGGAATTCCTCATCTTCATAAAGGATAAACAGGCTTCTTGAGGATCACTTTTACAATCTGATATCCTTGTTAATATTTGAAAGGCTCAGACTCTTAAAATCTAATATTTTTTACTTATGAGGCCAATTATATTATAAAAATCAGTAAGAGGATTGGTCGTCATTTAAATTCACACACATGAGCCCCATTTTGCTATAATTGAACTTTTTGTTGTGCTTATATTTTTGCTTACAAAATGAAGAGGTCTTTTTAATACGTGGAAGTCCTTGTGGGCAGGTGTTATGCAATATACGGCACTGGAGGATACTGCATGGAAGAGATAACCTCAAATCCTGTATCTGAAGATCACCCGTGTCTGTGTGAACACTGCAGTGCAACCATGTGTTTGCTGTGTGTGCACTTCTGCATGTACAAAACTGTTCTTCTAGATTTTTATTCAGTGCATCTGTTTAACTGCTACAAAACACATATCTCCAGCTGGGATGAACTAGGGAAGAATGAGGGAGGCAAGCTCTCCTCCTCAGGAGAGATGATGTAATTAAAAACATGGAAAGCTTATCTCCAGGAAGAATCTGGATGTCTGTCTATTTTCTTCCATTTCCCAGAATCAGGTGCCTTGTGATGTCCCTGACTCTGCCTGAGAGAACTTTCCTCAAGTTCTGGTGTCTTCACCCATGCTGCTGTGGATTGTCCTGCTCTGGGAATGCCGAGTTTTGACAGCTGTGCTGAAGCAGGAGGAAAGTGCCAAGACTGAAGGATTTCCCTGCGAGGCTGTAACATCTTGCAGCTTTGCTGTCACTTGTTATGTGATGGCGAATGCTGACACATGCTCTTGCCTCATCCCACTGTGATTTCTGCCCTTGCTCACAGGAAGGAGCACGCTCTGTAACTAGCACAGCTCTCTGGTGTCACGGGGAGCAGTGAAATGCTCTCCCTCTCCTTCCTCAGACTGGATCCATGTCCTCGCTTGGTGTACTGTGTGCAGCACAAGCTCATGGAGCCACACAATAGTACAGTGACAAAAAAGAAAAAAAGTCTGATGGGAAAAAGGAATCCTCAAATGTAGTAAACCAATGAGCCTGTTGAAGCTTTAATTAATGAAAGTATTTGAATAGTTGGGTTTTTCAAGAGTTAGAGTTCTTTGTAGTTCCAGGTTTCTGGATTTTATTTAGCTACTGCTTGGTTGCATAGGCAGTAGAGTAGGTTATAATGACACTGTATCAAATGTTTCAAATAGTTTGGCTTCTCCTAAGGGACTAAACACACTCATTGAAGAGTGTCAGGACAAGTATTTGGTGGAGGGAAGAAGGAGTTGTTTGGTTTTGGTTTTTTTAAGTGAGGATTTGATAGGGGAATGAGTACTGTGCCTGTGAGCACCCTTCCCTGGGCTTGGCTGCACTTGTGAGTGTTGTGAGTGCTGGCTTGTTTTTTGTTTTGTGAAAATCTTCATTTGAGAATCAGACACTGATTTTGGTACTGTTCCTCCTTGTTGAGGTAATGTTTGGAAGATCTGGTTTGTGCTAAACTAAAACTAAACTTCTAGAATATGTGTTCGAGGGTTCCAAGCATAAAATAACCTTGCAGAATTTGAAACTGTTTTAAATAGTGTAGTTCACTTTTTCCTACCATTCTGTTGATGCTTTTTAGGTAAACAGTGATAATTCCATGGTGCTAGTGATGGCCTAAACCAAAAAGGGATGAATATCTTGGGAAAAGATAGAATGTGAATGATTTATAAGATTGTCTGGAAGTTTTTTATAGATATGACATCAGTGGTAAGTCAAAAATTAAATTTCTCTTGAAAAACACCGAGGTATAGCCAATGTGGATTTTTTCACAGCAATTTGGAAAATACATTTATTCATATGTTTTATTCTTCCTGGATTTGTCTTGTGCTAAAAATACAAGTATTTCAATATATGTTTATTGATATTTGCTTTACTTGTCTGTTGTGTTTACTAAGACTCTTCCAAAATTCAACTCACTTCCTTTTAACCAGCTCTGCCAGTTCTGACCAGCTTAATTCATATTTTGTAGAGGCTTTGTGTCTGGGGAGAGTACAAAGTTAAAACTGCTTAAGACTTGAACTTAAAACATGAGGGTCTTCTCTGGCACTGGGTTTTCCCTTTCTGTTAAGGAGCAGCAGATCCCTCACTTGTCCACCTTTGCAGCCAAGGAAGGCCTGATCCATGGAACAGTACAAGGGCCCTGGAAGCAGGACGAAGGAAATGCAGTTTATGTCAGTCAGAATTGTTTGTTGTCTGATAACATCACTGTCTCAGCAGGGAAATTATTTCCTGTAAACAATATGGTTTATCTGAAAAATCTGCTATTTTAATAAAGTGAAAAATTATTTTTCCAAACTTCACAGAAGCCTTATCTTTGTGTGACAGGAAAAAGGGAAGCGGCAGGGATGAAAGATGCTTTGTGAACTGAGCTCTGTTTACATAAGGCTATGGAAAACATGCTGAAAGCATATACATTAAGTGCATAGCTTAATGCATTTTTTTAATAAACACACTTCCCCACGTATTATTAAATTAGTTGAATTGACTAACTACCACCTAATGGAAAATGAGATCTATTAACCATCTCTTCTTCTGGAGATGTTTCACACATTCTAAGGAATTTATAAGATAACAGATTTCTAACCTGGATCACAGTCCAGTGTTGGCAGTTCACAGGAGCTTTTTAACTCTGTGTGATGTCCCACTAGACATGAAGTCTTGTTCATCCTATGAACTGCCTGCCATAGCTACTGTGGGCTGCTTCCTGCCTGTAATGGAGACATAACACACCCAGGATTTCCACTGTCACAGCAACTCTGGTTTCCAGGCAGAGGCACTTCTTGCATGCATCCCACACCAAGGGGTTGACATTGGTCTGTCTCTGTCAGCTGGAGACACAAACTTTGTATCTTCAGAGATGTGTTAATGAAATCTGGCTTCTGCTATGAAACAAAGAAATACCCCCAACCCCTTCCTGCTTAAATTGGTCTTGGAAAAAAGCTGATGTTATAGGATAGAGGCAGGAAAGCAAGTAGCAAACTCTTGTCTTATCAAAAGATGAAATCTTTGAGAGGCAAAGGAGAGGGAAGATAATTTTGTAGAGTTCTCAGATGAGAGGCAGTAGTGTGTATGTTAATTCTTTCTGTTCTGCAGGAATTTCAACAGTGATGTTACATCTCCCACTAGTAAATATATTTATATCTGTGTTTAGCTCAGGCATCCTCACATTAGAAAAGATAGTGAAAACTAAGTTAAGAAGTTGTGAGGAATCTCTTCTATCTATGTTCTTTATGCAATGATGCTTCTTGGTCAACTAAATAGATAGGTGTTTTAGGTTTTTGAAGCACAAGTTTCCCAGATTTCTCCTTTCTGAACTTTTTTGACTTGTTGCTATATAAAGTTTTCTCCTATTTGGAATCAGTGAAATCAGGAAATGGAAAATTTAGCCACTTCACATGCTTAGTAGAGAAAATAAATACTTAAATAATCTTGGATGGTGTTTCATGGTAAGAGTAAAGGCTTTGATAGAGTTTTTCTTTTTTTTTTTTTAATACTAGAAAAACCAATTGCATGTTGAACAATCAGAAATAATTTCCATACAGATGCTCATCTTAAAACTGTTTTTTCTATTTATTTAGACTGCTTAAAGTGTAGATTTAAGGTATTGTACCATAAAAACTGTGTATATATATATATACATATATATACACACATATATATATACTCTATATATATATATATATATATATATATATATATATATAGTAATGTAAGAACAATCAAGATCTAGTGAAGTTTTTCAGTTTTTCACAGGTCAATGCTAATGATTGCTTATTAATGCTTCAACTGATAAGGCAGTAGTTAATATTATGGGATGCAGAATGAAGGCTGCAATTCCTTCCATCAAAAACATCCTTTTTGATGTAGATGCCATTTTAATTAAACATTCATGTGTGCTGCTGTGTGACAGTGACTATGTGGAGGATTGCAACGTGCCAAGCTCTGACCATTCACTGGCAACTCTGGTTCTGGAGCTCTTGCAAGCATGGCCTGCATGCATGGGAACCACAAGGGATGTCAAGGTTCTGCTGGTCCTTGGCTGGATGTCCTCCAGTGTGTCCAGATGGGATATTAGGAAATCCTAGAATACCAAACTTCCCTGAATTTTTGTTTGAGCTGCAGCATTTCTGCTAGAAAAATAGGTAAGTAAGGTCACATTAAAGTAACAACTTCCAAAGGCTTGATCTCAATGACAGCTCCCATCTGTTAATTACGTGTGATGATTGTTTTTATGGCAGAGTAGTGCTGCTGATGTGGGACCATGTAATCTATCTAAAATTGTTGTGACTGAAAGCCAGATTCTGACTCCATAAAATTCCATAACATCTGAGTGACTTCACTGATTTCTAAGGTGGTTTATTTTCTGGCTCACATTAATATGAATGAGATTATTATCAGGCTTCAGTTATGGTTCAGAATATATCAGAAGATAAATATGAGCAAATGTAAACTGTCATAAAGCACGTGAAGTGTCCACAATACATGCATGGGTTTAATAATAAATAAGTTTTGCAAAATTGATGGCTGAGCTATAACAGGGATGAGTAATTTCTCAGCAGAGTTTCCTTGTACGAACATAAAACCAGAACTCATATAGTTTTATTGGATGTTTAAATAGTGGTGTCTGTGTTACAAAAATAACCAAACCCAAACCCTTGCCATGGTGTACTAATGAAAGGAGACTGAGCAGATGGTTTTTAGGGACTGCACTTCACACGTTATGCAACTGTGCTGTTCTTCCAGAGAAAGAGAAGTGAAGCAGAAAGAAGTCTAGCTAAACCTTTAATGCTTAAACTTCCACTCATTGGTAACACAGAAAATGACTGAAGAAAACTCCAAAAATAGAGAGAGTATTCAGGTGTGCAAGCTACAAAATTTATTTGCTTTTACCCTCCAATTTGAACAATTATCTCATTAGAGCAGCAGAGTTGCAAATTAAGCACCCTCAACATGGTTTTATGAAGGAGGAAGGGAAAAGGAATTAAAAGTAATTCTTGAATGTGGAAAAACCTTGTAGCGTGGGCAAGAGAACAATGCCAGACAGAATAGAGTTGCTTAGGTTTGAGATACTGCCCAATGAAACCTGAAGATGAGAGCTTATACTGGAGGAGTAATAAAAAAAGAAATTCAAACAGCTTATTCCAATTAAGGAGTATATCTGGAGCCTCTGTCAGCCTTAGTAAATGGTATTTAGAGAAGTGAAGTCACCTTCTCTTACACAGACTGCCTGTAGACTATACCATTCAGTACTGTTACCACATTTCAGTAGCTGGAGTATTCAAAAGATGAGCAGTATTAGTGATTTTTAGGAAAACTGTGAAACTGTAAATGCTCCTTAAAACATTTTGTGGTGTAATCTCTATACTACTTTCAAAATTGCTCTGTAAGAGAGAGGGGAAGGAGGGGTTGGTTAAAATGCCCACAAACACTGTGCAGTGCATGTGTTTTCCTCCTTGTAAGGAGCAAAGAATGAATAAGTGGTGACTGGATGTTCTGTCAGTCAAGCAATATTACTCTGAAAAAGGATGTATTTACAGCTTTTCCCTGTTAATAGATTTTAATTCTATCAGCACTATTTATTATGTCAAAGGGGGAAGTATTGGGCTGTGATAATTTTGGAAGATGCAAAGACTAATGAGCAAATCAGTGGTATCGATATGGCACAGATACTTTGGGTTTTTTTCATAAGTAGGAATGTTCTCCTTTAGAGTCTTGTTTATATGGTCACAGTGATCCCATCCACCTCCTTCTGTAGTCACTGGGGAATTCTGGATGCTTCTAAGGCCCTCCAGAAGCTATAGGCAGACAGACTTAGATCACGGTATCACAGACGGGTTTGGAAGGGACCTTAAAGGTCATCTAGTTCCTTCCGTCTGTCCATCCATCCATCCATCCATCCATCCATCCATCCAATCCATGTCTCTCCAATTTGCAGACAAGGATGTTGTGTGGGACAGTGTCCAATGCTTTTCCATTTCCATAACTCCAGGTAAATGCTGTCAGTAGGTGGTGGTTTTCATTTTCCTGGGAGGGAGCTTAAGGTAAGTATTTAATGACATGATATTCTTGCAGAAAATTGATGAAGATTGAGAATTGTACAGCAATCTGCTGAAGTCAAACATATGATGCAATGTCTAACCAAATTACCATCACACAAATCATGGAGGAACTGTCAGATTTGTATCATTTGGGCATATCATGGTTGTCAAATTCCTCCTGTAGAGTTAATAAATCGAACCCAGCAGGATTGGTGCTGTTTTTCCTCTCTGTTCCACTATCCTATAAATAGCTCCCTGTTCCATGAGAGCAGTGGCAACTTTCCCAGCAGAAATACGAAAATACAAAGATGTCTATCCTCTACACCTCTCTTTGTGCTTTTTTCAGTACCACGTAGTGGTGTGGAGAATATTCTATTTGTACTATGAATTTACCTTTTTTATTTGGTGCGTATATATATTTCCTCTTGCCCTGAATTACAGTAAAGATGATGTGAATTAAATCAGGGTGCTGTTTGGATATTGTGCTGCATTTTTATACATAATCATAAATATAAATAATTTTCTGTCTTGACAGTACTACATTTTAAAAAGCTTAAGGCAAAGTTTGCTTTCTGACATGCATTTCTATCTCAGTCCAGCTGCACAGTGTTCACTTTGTACTCGACTGAAGAAACAGCACATAATAGCATTTCTTAACTTTCATTTTTCTAATATAATTTCTTGTCTTATAGGTCCCTGTGTAAGAAAACAACCCCCAATCCAAAAGTACTTAAAAGAACAAGGAAAACTGCCATTTAAACCTGCACAGTGTTCCAGCCTGTGCTGCTGTCTCCAGCTAGTCTGACACCACCTACCAAAGGAAAACCAGGCTGTATAGTTGTAATAGGATTATACAGTATAAACCTGCAAGCAGAAATGTGATTAATACAGGGTATTTCTGAGTCCTGCAGTGACTATATTGCCACACTGAGAAAACCAGAATGTTTATTAGAAGCATTTTCAATATGTATATATTTTTCTGAAGTTATTTATAATTGTAGCCTTTCTCTCAGACCTGCAGGAGATAATTTTTAAATTAACTGTGCAGTGTAATCAGTATCAGTAGACTATACAATCCTGAGATGTCAAGAATTATGATAAGCCTCATACTAAGCGCTGGAGAGATTTGCAACTGTGTAGTTTGCACTGCCCCATTTTTATTAGCATTTTCATTATAAAGTTGTTACTGGAAGCATAAAGTTAATGTTCTGTAACAAGAAAACAGCGATTATGCAGTCCTAAACAAGAACTCAACATTAAACATGGCAGATAAAAATAACAAGCAGATACAGTTACTACAGACAGATAATGTGGAATAAAAAAATGTAGCATTTACAGGAAGGCAATGGTAACTTTTCTTCCTTAAGCATAAGGCTGGTTGCCAAACAACCCCCTATAACTTCTGAGCATTCATCTTTGCATTTTCAAGTAGAACTTCCAAAAGTGTAGAGCATAAGCTCAAATTGTTTTCCCTTTGAAATCAATGAGAAAATAAAAATCTGATAAAAATATATGTGCTAATTAACTTTAAAAAAATGTCTTAAATCTGTGTAGCTTTTGAGAATGCTCTCTTCTGTGTCCTCCCCCAGAATCTATATTGAATGGGTACTGTTGATTACCTCCACAGCTGTAAATATAGCTCAAGTTTTCCCTTAGTGGAAAAACAGTTTACAAAACCCAGGAAGAACTGCTTAATTACTTTACAAAGTTTAGTCTTTGCTCTCACTAAACTATGGTTCCTTTTCTTTTAAAAATAATGCAACACATCCATGGGGCCAGATGAGATCCACCCCAGGGCAGTGAAAGAATGGAGGAAGAGCTCACCCTGCCACTCTCCATCATCTGCAGTCCTGGCTAACTGGGGAGGTCCCAGATGACTTGAAGTTGGCAAATGCAGCACCTACCCACGTGAAGGGCTGGCAGGAGGATGTGGGGAATTACAGCCTGACCGTGGTGCCAGGGTAAGCCATGGTGCAAATCATTGTGTGTCACCACATAAAGAACAATCAGGGGATCAGTCCCAGCCAGCGTGGGGTCCAGAAAAGCAGGTCCTGCTTGACCAACCCGACCTTCTATGACCAGCTGATGACGTAGTGGGTGAGGGAAAGGTTGTGGATGTTGTCTGCCTGGACTTCAGCTAAACCTTTGACACTTCTTCCCACAGCATTCTCCTGGAGAAACTGGCTTCCCATAGCTTGGGCAGGTGCACTCTTTGCTGGCTAAAAAACTGTCTGAATGGCCAAGCCCAGAGTGGTGGTGAATGGTGACACATCCAGTTGGTGGCTGGTCACTAGTGGTGTTTCCCAGGGCTCAGTACTCAGTCCAGCCCTGATTAAGATCTTTCTTGATGACCTGGATGAGGGGATTCAATGTACCTTCATTAAGGTACACCAAAGGACATTAAGGACACCAAGCTGAGAGGGAGTGTTGGTCTGCTGGAGGGTAGGAAGGTTCTGCAGAAGGATCTAGACAGGCTGGATTGACGCACCCAGACCAGTTTTATGAGGTTCAATAAGGCCAAGTGCTGGGGTCCTGCCCTCGTGTCCCAGCAAGGCCCTGCAGTGCCCCAGGTTGGGGACAGTGCCAGGAAAGTTGCCCAGTGGGAAAGGCCCTGGGGGTGCTGGCTAACAAGCAGCTGAACATGAGCCGGCGTGTGCCCACGTGGGCAAGAAGGCTGGTGGCCTCCTGGCCTTCTGTGTCATGTCAGCAATAGTGTGTCCAGCAGGACCAGGGCACTGGCTGTCCCCCTGTACTTGGCACGGGTGAGGACACACCTCAAGTGCTGTGTCCAGTTCCAGGTCCCTCACTACAAGGAGACTGAGGTGCAGGAGCTTGCCCAGATAAGAGCAGTGGAGCTGGGGAAGGGTCTGGAGCACGTCTGATGAGGAGCAGCAGAGGGAGCTGGGGGTGCTCAGCCTGGAGAAAAGGATGCTTGGGGGCATTTAATTGCTCTCTACAGCCACCTGAAAGGAGGGTGTATCCAGAGGGGAGTTGGCCTCTTCTCCCAAGTAACAAGCGACAGGAGGTAAAGGCCTCAAGTTGCACCAAGGAAAGTTTAGGTCCAGTATTACTGGATATTTACAGAAAGAGTTGTCAGGCATTGGAACTGCTCAGGGAATTGTTTGCAAGCAACTACAGGAAACTCAAATGCAGTAGAGTGTATGAGTATTGTATAATTATTAAAAAACCCAGACAGATGTTTCAGGCTTTTTCCATTCTACAGCAAGTGCACACAAAGTTGAAGATTTTTATTTTACACTGTTTCTTACAATATTTAGCTTCTTATACCTGAGTTCTGTTCACTTGTTAGAATGCTTTATGCACTCTACTTCATAAAATGCTAAAGGACTTTTTTCTTAAAATATTGGTCTTATAATAAAAATCAGTCAGGTTGGAAATTCAAGCACTGGAAGGTCATTAAGTGTCTAAATCAAGGCTGTTGGCATATGTCTGTTTTTATCCTCTCTTGGTGTTTTTTATTGCAGATCCTTAGGTCACAGTCACATAATTTACTGCTTTCTCTCACTGGACAACTGCCTCATTTAGCCAGTTATTGTATCTTCCCTCTACAGAGCTTTGGCTCATTTTGTTGTGCGTGCTTATGGCACATTTATTGATTTGCTATTTCAACAGAAATTACTTTACTTTCTGAAATGCCCATGGGGCGAAAAAGGAAAAGTGACACACTGAAGTTTAGTGTAAAGTTTCCCTAACTGGATATCTTCAATGTAAGACATATAGGATAAGGGGATTTAAAAGTAATTATCACATTTAAGCACAGATGCTAAAATTTTCAACTATAGAAATACGTAAAGCTTTTCAAAGCACATTGCAAATGCCACAGTGAGGAAGCAGAAAAGGAGGAAGATGCAATTAATGAATGCTCTTTTTATATCATAAACTCAGAGAAAAATCTGTTCCTAATCTCCCTTCATAAAACCTCATGTTTACCTCTCAACATTTTCCAGCTTCTGTAACAAACCAGGCAGTCTTGTGTTACAGATGAGCCCCTGTGCTGTGTAGCCCTCATTCATATCTAGGTCAGGTACGTCAGCAACGCTGAATGAGTCAGAGATTCTAACAAATGCAGTGTATGACTGTGGGATGTGAAAGATTCCCAGAAATAGCTTATGCAAATGGAAATGAAAACTGTACAAAGCAGTACTAATTCTAACTTTTGATTGATTTTATCACCTTAATTCTGTGGGGCTGCTCTAATGGAACAGCCAAGCAAGCTGCACTCTTTTTTCACACTTGGGAATACACATCTTCAGTGAAATGTTTTTTCCATTAGTGAATAAAACCATATAACCGGGAAAAGGAGAAGTCAGCATCTGCTGTGCCCTCAATAAGGGCATCCACACTCTGTTCATGGATTCCAGCTCCAGATGCAGGCTGAAGCCCTGTGCAATACTGAACTTGCTCTATATTTGAACTTTGCATTACCTAGCAGTTGGTAGAGATTATTGTTGTTGTTACTATTATTATACAAGAGTTGGTTCGGGAGAAGTCAACTCATGCCAGCCAGGCATGGAGGCTATGAGAAGGAGCTACTCAGTGGGCTGAAGAGAACGAACTGGGAGCTGTATTTGATAAACACTTGTGTGTGCAGGAGCCTATCTGCAAGTGGCTAGAGAGATGTCAAGGGTGAGAGAGAAAGTGCAGAAAACATCTGGACAGAGCACTTGAAAAAAACCAGGAAAGATATTCCTGTGAATGAAAACTGGCACTGGGACCTGAAAAATAACAAAAGAGGTCAGACAAGAGGATGTGCAGGAGGGACAAGGAAAGCATGGGTGGTGTGGGCCTTGAGTTTTGTCAAAAAGGAAACTGTGACAGAATGAGATGAACAGACCAGGATCAGGCTCCTGCTAGAGATGGGATCTGTTCATAGAATCACAGAATATCCTGAGTTGGAAGGGACCATCAAAGGGTCTTTGATGTACAGGTCCTGCACAGGACAGCCCCAGGAATCGCTGCTGTGTCAAGAGTGCCTCACAATTGATGCTGGTGATTCCAGTGCCTGGATCTGTGTTGTGCGTGGTGAAGCTGAACTCTGCTGGTGACGAGTTATGTGGCTTTTGACATGATGCCACTTCAAATAACTTGAGGGTATTTTTATTTAAGCTGTGAAATTGCTGATTCAGAGCTGCAAAAATTTTGCTTCATGTGACCTGGCCAGGCACCTCAACAGTGATAGCTTTTCTTTCTTTTCTGACATCCAACAGACAGACCCCCCTAAACATTTTGACTAGGCCAGGCAGCAAAGCTCAGCAATTCCAACTCTGATTTGTAGTCTTAGGTAAAGAAAAGGCTTTATGAATGTAGCCTTTTAAACAGGCTTTTGATTGTGCAAAGCAGAACTGTATGCAATATGTCTATGTAAAAAGTAAACCACGTGGCACGTGGATGCTCAGCCAATGGTTGTGTGAAGACAAGTGCTTTTCTTGGCAGGACAATCCACCCCACTTGCTGTAGTGAGGCTCAGTGACTCAAGGACCAGAGAATGTTCTTTCAATGCCAAGGTAAGGATGAACATTATTCAGGTCCAAAAAAGAGCACAGTCCTTTCCTTTCATGGGCAGCATGTGCCTGAGCACAACTGTGCTTTCACCTTTATTGCTCCTAGAATTATGAAATGTTCTCCAGAAGATATGTGCAGTGCACGGGAAGAGGGGCAGAAATGGGCACAAGGAGTCCAGAAGGTAAAGAGGGCAGGTCAAGGCAGCAGGCTAAAGACAGGTTTCCAGCGTTGCTTCTCATAAGGTCAGAACACCCAGTGATAACTCTGCTATAAGATTGCTCTGTTATTTGCACTTGGTCAGAGGACACAAAAAAAATTTGCAGAGGAGCAACCACAGCCTCTGGAAAGGTCTGGTCTTTCCCTTCTGCCTTCTACTCGGGTGTCTGACATAAATTCTAAAGAACACGTTTTCATAAGAGTTGTCTCATCTAAGTAATTCTGAGTAAGAAAGCATTGATGGGCAAAGTGATGGAGCAAAGCTCCGTGTAAAGCTGGTAAAGTTGTGACACCAGCGAGAAGTGACTTTTACACACAAATGACCCTGCTTCCTCACACTTGCTTTGCATGCCCATAAGCACCAAGGGTGTTTGTTCAGATAGTCCTGCCAGTGTTATCTGTGATGACACAGAGGACAAGGGACACACAACCTGGTTCCCCATGATCTCAGTTCTTACCTCAGAGGATAGGTTTAATTAAGAAGAAATCCTTCACCGTGAGGGTGGCACGACTGCAGATTCTTGAGTCAAATCAGACTCAAGATTCACAGGGAAGCTGTAGATGTTCCTGGAAGTGTTCAAGGCCAGGCGGAATGGGGCTCGAAACAACCCGGTTTAGAGGAAGGTCTCCCTGCCCATGGCAAAGCGGTTTGAACGAGAGACCCTTCCACCCAGTCCAATCTATGACCACCTCGTATGTGCTAAAGTACCAGGCTCATTAAAACACATTTTACCCACAGGTGGTGAATTAAAACGCCTTTGGCATCCCGAGGCTGTGTCAGCCTGAGCTGTGCAGCCCCGGCCTCCCGGGGACGTGGGGCGGCCGGCGGGTGCTCAGAGGGGCACGGGGAGACGACGGCGCGGTGTCGCGGCTGTCCCGCGTGTCCCCCGGCACGGTGTCCCCCGGCACGGTGTCCCCAAGTCCCGATCCTCCTCCCGCCGCTCCCTCAGCCCGCGGGCGGCGCCTCAGGGGACGCGGCCCCGCGCGGCCGCCCCTGCGCAGGCGCCGCCCCGCCCCGCCGAGCCGAGCCGAGCCGCCACTGCCGTGTCGGCCGCGGCAGATTCGCCATAAGGCGCCGCACGGGGACCCGATTTTCGGTGGTGTTGTTTTTTTTTTCCCCCTTTTCCCACGCTCGGCCCCCGGCGCGCTGTCCCGCCGAGCCCCCGCGGCGATGGAGGCGGCGGCTGCAGGTGAGCGGGGCTGGCCGGGCGGGCGGGGGAGCGCGCAGGGATCCCCGCGCGGCGGGCGGGGGAAGTAGTTCCGGCAGGGCTCTGTTTACGCTCCTTCCGCACGACAAGTAGTTCCCACAGCGGCGCCCGGCCCAGCACCCGTCGTCCCGCGCTGCACGGCGGCCTGGGGGGCTGTGGCGCCGGGGCGGTGCTCCAGAAGCCGCCGGAGGGCTCGGGCAGCCCGAGCCTGGGAATCCTGCTGTGCCCAGGCTGCCCGTCCTGAAGCTGCCGCTTAGCAGCGAGTCGGGAGCAGCTGGGAACGAGCGGCTGGAGCTGCTGCTGGTGCCGAGCTGAAGCGTGGAGACCCCAGAGCAAGCTTACAGGATGTGAAGGGGCTGCAGGGAAGCCGGAGAGGGACTCTTCCTCAGGAACTGTAGTGATAGGAGAGGGAGTAATGGGTACGAACTGAAAGAGGGGAGTTTTAGTCTGCATATTAGGAAGAAATTCTTTACTCTGAGGGTAGTGAGACACTGTAAAGAGTGACAGGGAAAGTTGTGGCTGGCCCAAGCCTGGCAGTGTTCAAAGCCAGGCTGGATAAAGCCTTGAGCAACCTGGTCTGGTGGGAAGTGTCCTTGGCCATGGCAGGGAGGTTGGGACTGGATGATCTTTAAGGTGTGTTCCAACCCTTTCCATGCTCTGATTCCATGATTCTGTGCTCACCTGGGTTTGAAGCACTCGTGAGCTCCTCTGGCAGCCGCTCTAATCAGTGTTAACAGCTCAAGGTCCCCACAGCTCAGCTGCAGAAGGCAGATAGATGTTTAAGATGTGTTAAAGATGTTTCCACTGCACTGTCATCTCAGGCCTTCGTGTGCCTTGTATTGGCCTGGCTTTCATTCGAGCAGTGAATAAAGTAACTCAGAGATGGCAGCCTGAGGAGTGCTGTGTATGTGCTTTCTGCCTTTCACAATCCCTATGTGCTGTTGCAGTACAAGTTTGTGAAGTGATGTTGCAATAATTTAATGCCTGTTAATTACCCTATATACTCAAATTTGGCTGCTGGTTGTCATTCCCCAAGTTGACTTCTTAATTTTTAGAATCCTATTTCTACCTGTCCTACGAAGTACTGATGGATAGTTTACAGCTCAAACCACCACTAAGGGGTAATAGCCATACGCTCAAACTCAGAAAGTTCAACTGCAACATGAAGAAGAACCTCTTTATGTTGAGGATGGCACTGGAACAGGTTGCCCAGGGAGGTGGTGGAGTATTCTTTTTTGGAGACATTCAAAACCCACCTGGATGCATTCCTGTGTCACCTGCTTTAGGTGATCCAGCTTTGGTGGGAGGGTTGGACTAGATGATCTCCAGAGGTGCCTTCCAACCCTATCTATTCTGTGATTCTGTGAAACGGGATTTTATGCCAAGGAGAATTGCACTATCAGGAGGATAAGTGAGTAGCAGAATAGCTAACAGGTGCTGTGTTACTTATGGACTATTGTTAAAACATTTCAGGACTGATTTATATCCTGGGATCCAACTTTTCAGTGAAAAATAATTCTCTTCCTACTAGTGCTACTAATAAATTCATATTTATTCAATCACATTTGTCTTAATAGAAAGTGTTCTGAGTGCGGTTGAACCCAGAACGTTCCTGCATGCTCAGTATTTTTGATTTTGCTGCTGCTGAGGTGTGTCTGACCTCAGATACTTTTCCTTATGGCTGCTTCAAAAAATCTGGTTCAGTGTTTCATATGGTGCATCTTGAAGCTGATGACTGATTAACTAGTTTGTGCTTCTACTTTGAGGGCTTCTGAGTGGTTTCGGTTTCTGGTAGTTCACCTTACACATTTTGATATTATGCATTAGTGTATTTTAGTGGAACCTTAAGCAGTGTTGTGTTTAGCCACATGAGGGAGATCTTAGAACATGAAAATAAAAATGTCTTGCTATAAACGATCTGCTATGGCTTTTCTTCCCCCTTAATGATGGAAAAGCTATCCTGTTTCTTTGTTGGATCAAGTGATTATTCTAAATGGAAAATAATTTCCTAGTTATTTGAATATCCTATTAAATCCATGTTATATCCAAGTAATGAATTTTATATATTTTAGCCAACAGAAGTCTGTGGAGACAGTTGTCTTCTTTTAATGAACTTTATTTACCTTTTTTTTCCAGGAGCATTTGTGAAGATGCTGTGTTTAATGCAGAAAAATACATGTGCTTTTATTTGCCATCATAATTTAAACTCCAGCAGTTTCAAATGCATGTTTCTTTTCACAAATACAGTATCAGACTGGTTAAATACAATGTGTTTGGTTTAGGTGAGAGTGCCAGAGGTGGGCCTGGGTGAAACTCGTGCAGCTCAGCAAGGCCAAGTTCCAGGTCCTGCGCCTGGGCTGGGGCAAGCCCAAGCACAAACACAGACTGGGCAGGGACGGGACTGGAGCAGCCCTGATGAGGATTGGGGGTGTTGGTGGGTGAGAGGCTGGACATGACCCAGCAATGTGCTCTGGCAGCCCAGAAACCAAACATGTCCTGGGCTGCATCCAAAGCAGGTGGAGGGAGGGGATTCTGCCCTGCTGAGACCCCACCTGCAGTGCTGTGCCCACCCCTGGGACCCCAGACATGCGAAGGATGCCCTTTGAATGCTGGAACAACTGAGCTACATTAGAGTCTACATTATGAAGTGTTCTTATTGCAATGTGCAAAATATAATGTCAGAAAGTTTTGAATGATTTGGATCTTAATTTTGTTTCACTCCTGACATTTCATGTGCCTAACAGCACACAATGGATGTTTAAATAGAGAAGAGTAAGAACGGAGCAAGCACACAGTGATACTTGTCCGGAATATGGACTTAGACATTCTCATAGGCTTTGCTGAGCCCCAGCCAGTCTCTGTCAACTTGGTGCTTCCTGGTCAACTCCTAAGAATTCTGGACACCAAGTGGATGTGTACCCACCTTGGAGTTGCAGCAGCAGGGGGAGATCAGCTGCAAGGCAGGCAGTAATTTCAGACGGGTCATGTCCTTCAGGACACCTGGTTTTGTAGTTCTTCATTTTACACTTTGCCTTTTGTCCAGCCTTCAGTTATATCTTTCCAAGCCGAAAAAAAAAATCTGATTTATTTAACTGCTCATGTATGGAACCATGCTGTGTTTGTTATTGATCTTCCTTATTTCTGTACCTTTTAAGGATGTTTATTATGATTATTATTTCAGCAGAGGAACAATATCCAAAGATGTAAGTCCAGTATGGATATTTTCTATTTTTCAGTAGGTCTTTGTATTATAGGACTGTCTCTTTTATAGGTCTGTCTGTTTTAGCTCTAAGGTTTTGTTTCTGAGGAGTGCAGTTTCTAGCCTTGTTTTTAGGCTGTCTTTAAAGGGTTTGCTATAATTGAGAGATCTTTCACAGAAAATTTCTCCAAACCATTATAAAATGACAGCAAATTGAAAAAATTATTTTGCTATGGGCTTGCCTTCTTTGAAGGGTCTTTTTCCTACACAGATTGCTTTTTATTGCACAGGTTCTTGGGCAGGCCTGTTGCTGTTGATGTTTTTAAAATGTTGCTGCATTCTGCTTTTTATTTTTTAAGTTGCTAAAATTACCCTTAACGCCTTACTAATTTTTTTTTTTTTTTATCTTAAATTGGACACAATTTTAATCTTCTTTTGCTTTCCTCATTTGATGAAACTTCTTTGAAAATGTTTACTTCTATTGAAAGTTCATTTTACTGCTATTTAGCTGTGCTAGATTTTTCCTTCCCATTTCTAAAACCTTCTTTGATGATTAGCATCAAATATGATGCTTTGAAATAGCCTTCGTGCTGCTTTCAAGGATTTAATTTGTCTTGGAACTTTTTAGGTTTTTTTTTGTGGTTTGTTTTGGTAAAGAGGCTTTTTATCTTCATATAGTTTGCATTGTTGAAGTGAAGCATAAACATTTGGTTCTTTATCACTCTTTTAAGAGGGCTTTTGAGTAGTACTTTAATCATGGTTATAGAGTAACTCTGAAATAATGTCACTTTGAAAAGGGTCTTGTGTTTTACTTCTGATAAAGTTAAGAACAGTTTCTCCTCATGTGGTTTCCCTGTCTGCTTGCTGGGTGAAACAGTCATTAATGGTGTCTAAACGTTTAATCTTGGCATCCTTTCCTGACCTGACATTTAACCACTCTGCATAAGGCTAATTAAAACCTAATTACTAAGAGGTAGTGTTGCTTGTCTTAAACAAAAGTAATTGGCTTTTTACATGCTGCTTTCATATTAACTGCTACCTCACATTTCATTGCTTCTACCTAAACAAAAAAAGTCTTGTTTATTGTTCTTAGACACTTCAATATCTTACATGCTTAACATTTGTGTGTGAAAAGTTCTTTTACAAAACAAATAATTTGATTGGAATAGCTGTGCTCCCTTTTTCCACTTTTTATTGTACTTGATATCTGTACAGAAACAACAGAAAGAGGAAAAAAACAAAACAAAACGCCCAACAAGACCAAGTCCTGCTCTGATGAATAAGATTTTTAATTGCAGAAAGTTCCTGTTAAGAATTTGATGGTGATGAGGCAACAAAGTTTGTTTCAGCTCTGGAGTAAGTTTAGAAAGAAATAAGTTATTATTCATATTCTGAACTTAATTACTGCATATTTTAGGAAGGTTGACCAGATGCATAAGTATTGATCCTATCAACTTTTTACACAGGCCAACAAATACCCAGTGACTTTATTTTTTTATTTAATTGTGGAGTTCTAATTCCTTTTAACAGCTGCAGAACTTTAAAGGCACTTACAGAAGTTGTTAACTCTTGCCTGTTTTGAAAGGAAAGGTGAAAAGTTTTGGATGCATTAGAATGATTTAGGGTACATAAATACAGATTTGTGTCCTTGCCATGTGTGTCTTGTAAAAGTAAAAGTTATTGTAAAAGTTATTAAAAATAAAACAAAACAATACCCAATGCTGAGACTTTCTTTTATGCAAAATTAAAGTTTTTGGTTAGTTAAAATTGACTTTGTACTAGGTTTTGTCATACACTGTTTAAAAGTATATATGACAGTAATATATTCCTTGATTCCCTTAAGTACTGTTAATTTCAGTGATCTTTCCAAGATAAGTGCTGCTTTCTCACCCCTTTCCTCTTCCCTACTACAACTCTAAAGCCAAACAGACAGGTACTGGTTTATGCTTTGTGAAGGGGATTGGGAAACAGGGAATCTGCTTCCTCATCTGCGGCTTGCTCTTTGTTTTTAGTAATCCATTTGTTAAACTCCCTTTGCTGTAGATATGCTTAGTGTGAAGAAAAAAGCCCCTACTAATTAAGCAATATGCTGAGGGTTTTGGAAGAATTAGAAAAAAAAGGCTTTGCTTAAGTTATAGCTCAATTTTCCTCATAGTCAATTAAGAAGAAAATTATTGGTATTATTTATTTCAGTGTATATTTAGCACAGCTTATAGGAGCAAACTGAAGATAATGAATTACCACAAACATGTTTAGTGAACAGAACGTCCCAGATTGGTTTTGGCTGAATTTCCTGATATTTGTGTACCTGCATACTTGATTACTGTTCTTTTCTTTTTCTGCATATTTAATTGCTGCCTAATTAATTGTTCAGTTGATTTCCTACATAATTAATTATTCACTAATTAGTCATTGATTCTATGCATAGTTAATTAACTTATTCCTTATTTGATTTTTACACTTAATTGACTATAATTCATTGCTTTATTGCTACACTGCCTAATTAGCAACTGCATAATCAATTACTGTTTGCTTATTCCATACTTGCTTAGTCTGGTGATCAGCAGAGTTTATTCTCTGCTCTCTGACCTCCTTTTCCAGTCATTCTACCTAAAATAGTTTCATTACTCTGGTTTCCATCTCACCTCTGAGTAAAGCTCATGCATCTTCTGTGTGTTCTCCTGGTGCTTCCTGCACCTTCGCTGACACTCACTGTGCTCTGCCACCTGGGCCGCTCACTTCTGGGTTTGGGTGGCCTTGCTAATCAAACACTTGTAACACCCACAGAGGCTTCTGGGTGCTCTCCTTGCTCTTCTGCCCCTCCCCAGGAGTGAGAGATAAAGTGGTGTGTGAGTACTGATTGCAGCTGTGAGGAGACAAGAAACCAAACACTGAGCCTGAACTTCTAGGGTAAACAGCCAGCAGGTCAGGAAGCAGAAAGAGTGACAAATAAAATTTCAAAACAGAAGTGTCAGCTAAATCGTGAGATTTCAGTTGGCTAAATGTTTAGGTAAATGTAGGTTTTATTTTGCATTTACATTTAAAGAGAAGAGTTGTTATTTGCTGGGTCAATTACAGGCTTCATGCCCTTAAAAAAAAAATAAAAAACAGTAATGCTAACTAGAGCAGAATTAGTTCAAAGGAACATTTCAACATACTGCAATCAAAACAGAAATATCTGTGTGCTCAAGACAGCAGAATGCCTGAGAAGGAGCCCAGCTGAGCTCCTAAGAACATGTTGATTGTACCGTACACTTACACAGCTGCTTGTGTGTAATAAGGGAATATTTCGAGCAACAGGAGCAGTACTGGAGTTGTTTTTTCAGAGATGTTGTGGAAGAGATGAAGGCATAGCCTTCCTGTTAATTTTGACCTCCTTTTGTTATGTTTCAAGAGCAAACAGCTGTAAAATAGACACCTCTGTTGCTCTTAACTTTCAGGGCACCTTAAATGAAGATTTTTTTTTTGAGTGGGGTGAACTGTATAATTAGTGTGTCATGAAAGAGGTAGACTAAGTTTCAATAGGAAAGTGTTCCGGTTTGTTTTAAAAATAGGTTCCAAAATACAACTTCCCTGTTCTCTTACCCTTGGATTCATCCCAAAATTCACAAACTATCACTTTATTTCTCTACTTACCCAGTGATCTCTGGTTTGACTTGTACCTCAAAAGTGCTGCTTGTTCCAGTTTGGTTTCAGTGGGCTTATGTCCCCAATTTTCCATAGGGAGGTGGAGGGAGAGTAGCAATTGCAACCAGTCTCTGGACCAGAGCTTCATACATGTGGGTAGAGAACAACTGTGCTGTTAAAATTGGTTCCTTGTTGTTTCATTGGAACCTGAAGGGAGTAGGGACTCTTCAAAAATCAACCATTAAACTAAAAGATTGCAGTGTTAGAAGGCAGAAGTCCTCTGAATTTTTCTGGCTAAAATCTCTGGCTTTTTAAAATCTGGGATTATATGAATTCTTCTTTATTGTTATTTACTTTCTTGACGCTTTGCTTTCATATCACATTTCAAGTACCTGTGAATTAAACAAAAACATAAAGCCTTATCTAAAAAGTTGTGTCAAATTGACCAGGGGCATTTTAATGACATTCTTCATTTGCTCCTGCTGCTTTAAAGGTTTTTAGTTTGTTTTTTGTTTTGTTTGTTTGTTTTTCTTAAATCAACAGGAACTTTTCATGGAACTCAATGAGGGCGTCATGTCTTATGTATAACTTTACCATGTGTTTGAAAATATATGAAATTATAATGTTGTTTGAGGCTGGAAGGGGAAAAAGGTTTTAAATTTTTCTTCTTCCTTTTGTACCATGTTAAAACATTTCTAAGATTTTAGCCAGAAGAAATTTTTTGTCTTATGAGGATCTAGCTGGGAATTTCTTAAATTAATTCATTTGGGGAAGTATTATGAATGTGTTCATTTAGTGATATAACATTAATGTTTTCACCTCATTGCTGCCTGTTATGTGTCTTAAGTAAATGATAGTTACTATGTTGAACTGAAATCCTGGTAACTCATGGTAACATAAAAAACTTACATTTGAAAACACTAATTCCTGGTTTTTAAACTTGTTTTTTCAGGGATCAATTCCATCTTCATGTGTAAGCTTTGTAACTTATTTTCACCAAATAAATCCGAGCTGTTGTCTCATGTCTCCGAGAAACACGCAGAAGAAGGGACCGGTGTGGATGACATCATTATTCCTCTCCAACCTCTAACAGTACCCACAAACACAAGCAAAGATGGAGAAGGTACATTCAGAAATTGAGAGAAACGTAATTTTCAGTGTTACATATTTTTTTAATAAAACCTGTGGTGTGATGACTCTGCATTGTGTATAGAATGGTTTCCATAATTTGTTTTTATAATGAGCACTCTGCAGCTGTCACCCCAAATTTCATTCAGCACAGAATAGATCATATGACAGATATGGATAAACTCAACGTGTTTTAGGGAATGATGACATTGGCTCATTAATTTTCAATGTCAAGTATAGTAAAGTTTGCTTCCTACAGCTTTAATTTGAGCTCTGTAGTGGGAGCAGTGGGAAGATTGTCTAGCAGCAATCAGGACACCATGGTGAAAAGCAATCAGGACAGCATGGGTGGGGATGTATCTTGAGGCTTAGGTGTCCTTTTTGAGATGTCTAACTTGTTTGTTGTGATTCAGGTAATGTTAATAGTTCTATTCCAAAATGGAAGTGATACAATTCATAATTTATAACTGTGCTTTGATAGTGATGCTGGTAAATAAAGCAATCAGAGGTTGAATTAGTTACACATAAAAATTTTACTGTGCAATGGAAGAAGTTATATTCATACCATTCCATTTTTCACTGATCATAATTTCCATCCTTTGGAATATTAGCGATGGGTTCGAAATAATTCAGACTTCTTATATTCTTTTATGCCCTTACTGATTAATGAATTTATATTGCTGGCAAACCTCTTATTTAACACAAATACTAGGATTTTTCAATCATTATAATTTCTGGATTTTAAAAGCTATGCGCTTATGAATCAACCGCCCTCTAATATCATACATTCAAGAATTTTTTTGTTGTTAACATATGTATGTGATGTTTCTTTGCTTATTTACCAGCAGTAATTCAATAGTTATAGTAATTTCATCAATGTAAGAAGATATTTCTAATAATGGTCATTTACTAGAGCTGCTGTCTCCTCAGGTGGCTGGTGAGGAAAAATCTCACCAGAGTATTATTTCACATAATGCCCAAAATTACCAGTGTATCAGAAGATGATGAATAAATTTCAAATCGGTGTTCAAAATGTCATTCTAATTTTATTTTCTTAGGACAGAATTAATTCATTGGGCAGGCAAAATGCATTTTCCTTTCTCAAATCTTTGTTTCCTATTATCCCTCCAATACATATGTTTCTGAGCACAGTGAGACTGGTACCTTGTAACATATTCTTACTCATTTTAGTAAAAAAGGCTCTTCTGTAAACTTCTCTTTGCATTTTTGTCAGGAGTATCTGCACTTTTTATATTTTATGTGTTCAGCATGCATTGTACATTTATGAGGATAGTTTGTAATTGCCATTATGATCTGCAGCAACAGAAATTAGACATAATTAGCTTTCAAGAAAACAACTCTGCAAATCTTATGTAAAATATAGCATACTTAAGTTATATATTCATAATTTACCTTTCTAATTATTCTTGGAGAATACTTTATTCATCAGATGTGCTCATATGGTGCCACCTTTTTCAGGTTATATAGCCCAACTCTTTGCCATCTACTGTCAGTAAGAATGTCAAGGTAAATTACTTTTCCATAGTTTTCAAGTCATGTTCTAGGCATCCTTCAGCATTTCTCCTTTCCCATGAGGCAGATTGATTGGAGAAGAGGGTTCTGAAGTCCCATTGAATTACTTTCTGTGCTCTGTTAAAACAAAAAAAAAAGTACAGTATTCTACAGTTGAGCATAGGATTTGGAAAAAGTTCTACTTTCAAAGCATCAATTATTCCCTCCTGCTATGGAATCTGCATCAAATAAAACTTAAAAAGTTTGTAGCATACAATTATTTGTCAGTGAACCATTCTTTGTAGTAATTCAGTATTGTCACTGAAAGGAGAAGTAATTGGTGAGTGACAGTCTTAGAAATTACAACTTTCAGTACTTGGTGATTAATAGATGAAGGTATTTTTCTCCTTTGAAAGTGTAAATTCTTTTCCAGTTATTGGTAAATACTGTAGCTACCCCACAATTGGTATAGAAGAGTGAATGCTGAGTTGCTAATGGAGCTCTTTGTTCTGCCTGAGTAATGAATTAATGATTTTATAAGTACTGGGGACAAGTAAAGTGCTAGGCATGTAATATGTGTTTATTACTCTAGTGTTGTTTACAGTGCTCTCTACTGAATTTTGTTTAGTCACACCACTTTCCCATTGTTAAGCCATGATCTGTTTAGAGTCGATTTGTCCTAAATATTTTGGCATGATGATGTTAAATTTTTTTTTTATGAAGTGGGACAAAGGGTACCAGGGAGATGTTGCTGTTATACATCTATGCACAGGTCACATTTTATCCAGCACTGGAATGTGACATCTTTGTTTTGGGAAATGGCAGGTAATTGTAGTCATTCCTGCTCCAGTTTAGGCTAGGGCTTTTTATAATTCTTCCGAATGATCTCCATTTCCTTCGCAGTGCTTGTCAAAACTCAGCTTTCTTTTGCTTCTGCTTAGTCAGATTGGTGCGATTTGTGGGCATCAATGGCCCTGGCTTCATCTATTCATACTGCTATTACCTGATGGATTGTTGTTTGGTTTGGGCTGGATCTGGATTATGGGATGCATGTCTCTGTCTGTTATGAAACCTCAAAGAAAGTTACAGTTAGAGTATCAAAGTTTACTCCGAGGAGTGCAGCTCCTTAAGGTCACTTAGAACCACAGTGTGTGCATCAGCCTCATCCTTGCCTGACCACAACAATACCCACAGAGCCTGCATTCACACCTGGGGGACAGGAGGTGTTGCCTGTGCTGTGATACAAACACAGAACTGTAATGAAATAAGGCTGAGGATGAGATTTATATGCATGCATTTGTGTGACACTGTGTGCAGAAGAGTCTGAATATGTTGTGCTGTTGTAACTGATGAAATGTAAGCTTTTTATACTGACATTTGAGAAGGATTCATGTTGCATAATGTGTCAGCCTGTTAAAATATGATCAGGAGGTTTAAGTGACATTTGCACAAGCGTTTTGTGACTTCTGACAAACTTTTTCTATTAAATAGATTGATTTGGACAAACTTATGTGAACAGTTCTATGAAGGAACAGTATAAAAATAGACACACAGTTTATTTCATTACTCTCTTTTTGAAGTGTCTTTTTTATGCCTTTGAGTACATAATTGTACAGCATAGCACAGAATGTCTTCCCTGGATATTGCCATTGCTCATCCAATAGCAGTCAGCATAAAGATTGGTTTCAGTCAGTCTATAATGAGTGCAAAATCCCCAGAAATAATGAAATTGTTCTTGAGGGAACAAGATCTTAATTCAACATCTTTTTAATGGCCAAATTAAAACTTCTATTTATGACTAAGCATCTTTGAAATAAGTGTTGGGGAGGGGTTATTATTTATTTAATATACTACTTTATTTTTAGCCGTTAAATAGATTCTTTTTTCTAACAAATATTTAATTAACTTGGTTATGTACTGGCAGATGAATGAAAATGTTCTACTATTAAATTACTGGGTGCTGTTGATCTTTGGTGGTTTAAGCTGGAATTTGTATACTGCAGTGTGGAGAGCTCTCTGGAGGCAAGCTGGGTAGAGAGACAGCTGGAATTTGTGGTTATGTGCCTCATTAAAAATTTAATTCTGGCATTGTTAACTCAAAGTAGCTTGAGATAAGTTCTGTCTTGGAAAAAGGAAACCAAGGAGCAAGGACAGTAAATGACTGATAAGCCTTGGAAGTTCTGGTGATGTATCAGCTCTCACATTAGGCCTACTGTTCCTGTGTTTGTTGCTGCCTGCCTCATGCCACCAAACCTTTTACATGGTTGAGAACTGCTGTAAATTCTCCTACTGCTGGATGCATTTACAAACATTTCTAAAATTCGCACATTCTTTGTTTATTTGCCATGCCATGAATAGTCACAGTGATAAGAACTGCAATTTTGTAAGCCACAGCAAAAGTCCTATCACCAGCCATCTAAAGGAGCAGTTTTCATATTTCCACTTGTATGCACGATTTTGTTTCAATTTCTGTCTTAATGTGAAAGTGCTGTTCTGTTTTTCATTAAATTTGCACTAAAACAGTCAGGAAGAAACGTCTCTTTCACCTGATTTTTCTTAACTTCTTTTTGTTGGGTAATCTGATGATTGCTTTGGAAGGAATGAAAAGGATATCATACACAGAGAATATGGTGGTTGCATTAATTCTTCCAAGCCTTGGATTTAACTATTTTGTAGTAGTCTGACCAGCATCCACATGTGTATTCCTCATGTTGGACAATTAACAGACTGTGGCCTTTTGATGGGTTAATGTAAAGATAATTGTTGTTGGGTTTGTGTTAATTACTTGTTAATCAACTTAAATACTGATTGCTGTGATGGATGGATATCAAAATAGCATGAATGGTAACAAAGAGAAGTTTTGAGAGCACTGAAATCACCTCTTTCTTTTTGGCTGAAATTGACAAAGCTACTTTTCCTAGAGTAGCAAGAAATTTCAGGACACTGGTGTAGAGTTGCAAAAAGTTATAGGAAACAGTTGCTTTTTTTTGATTCATAGTAAGGTTTTTTTGGCCGTTTTATTACGTTTATTTAAGCAGACAGGTATTCAGACACTCCTGTAAAAAGACAGAATGCTTTCTTTTTAATCTGATAGTAATTACGTGGTTAACTCAAAGCTGTGGTCTCTGAGTGTGAGGTTTTGTTTGCCTGGTATGTTTTAGGGAAATGCTGACTAGGTTACAAATAACATGATGCTACCTTCTTCTGTTCTCCTGCGTCAGCTTCCCTTAAGATTCCCTAAGTCATTTATTTTTCTATATCTTCTAAATCAACCAATTCAATAAGGTCTTTCAGCACCTCTGCTTGAAAAATTTTTGTAGTTTGGGCTTTTTTTTAATATTCTCTCTTTTTGTGATTTTTCAGACTTCTGCATTGTCAATCTCAATTTATCAGTACAGCAGTGATGAGAGAAATCTTAAGCAGGAAATACAATTTATGTTGTCATGCATTTCTGTGCACTGCATATCATTGATTTAATCAACATTTCCTCTACAGAAATATGGAAATGTAAAATTATATTGTATTTATTAGGAGTTGTGGATGACGTCTGATTTTAATTCAGGAAAAAATTTTTGCACGACTTCTGGAATTTATTTGTTACCAACATTTTTTTAGGCCAGATTTTTGCTAGACAGTGCTGACAATCAAGAACCACAGAAAATATTAGGGAGTAATTTTTCACTATATTAAAAAGACAATGAGATTTTGGTTCTTAAACATACATTATTTTTCTCTGATTACATCTCAGTACCTGGATAATTTATTTGAAAATGATTTAAATTAAAAGGCTTTTGTACTGTTGAAACACATTAGAGCAATTTTGTAGAATATATGTGCTGATAGAGTGCTTGCAGTGTAATTAAGTAAAACTGTGGCACTTTGACATCTGCTGATCTCAGTAACACAAATGTTATTGCTTTGCAGCTCCCAGAAATACCAGCAAATACCACTGCTTGAAAAAGCTTTGTGTGATGCTAACCTTTTTTAAGCTTTTGGAATAGCTCCCCTCAAGCTTCATTTGAGGCACCTATTTTTCAAAGATCAGAGGGATATTAGCTAACTAGCCATGGAATTTAATTGTAGTTTACTTTAAGCTTTAATTTTCTTTTCTAGAGTTGCTTGTAGCAAAGAGGAAAAGGGGCAGACCAAAAGGGTCCACTAAGAAGTTTTGTGTGGATGAAGATGTGGCAGAAAATAACCCTGTTCCAAGCAAAGAGACTCCAGCTGGGACAGAGGAAGGCCCAGAACCATCTGAAGTCTCACCAGGCAGCCTGGAGTGCAGGAAATGCAATCGGAAATTCTCCAACACACGTCAGCTGACTAAACACATCTGCATTATTGTTCTAAATGAAGGAGAAGAAGAAGGAGATGGAGGTAAGAAAACATCCAGCAAAAATATCTGGAACAGGTTGTGGGGCACCATGAGACCTGGCTTGGGATCCCCAGTGCTGGCTTTGAATGGAATGGAGTTGTCTGTTCCTTGTAACACAGAAAAGCAAAACTGAACTTAGATGAGGTATTTCAAGGATCTTCTTTCAAAGTGGTCAAAATGTTTATTACAGGAATGATGGCCTTACAACTCCCTGAAATGCTTGTTTTTCATTAGCAACTGTTCTGTTTCTCACAAAGTGGATTGTAGTTTTTCAGTGAGAAGTGGTATAGGCCATGCGGGTGAGTGTCACACATAGGTGAGGAAGGATGATCCTCTAGGTGTTTCTATCCCATGTCTAGATAGGTGTTTCTATCCCATGTCTTTGGAAACCTGAGTTCTGTTCTCTTCTTTTGATAGAGTTTGCTTTTCTGAATGGCTTCTTTCACTGTATAAAAAAGAATGTCAAACTCAAACAAAGCTTTATGTGAATGATTGTCTTTGTCGTAGTAGAGTCCAGTGTTTAAATTTAGCTTTAAGATTGATTTGGATATATTCAGCCTCTCAAATTTTTAGTATAGAACAGAGCAGAATGGAGTTATTTTCAGTTGTAAGGAACCTACAATGACCATCTCATCCAACTGCCTGACCAATTCAGGACTGACCAGCAGTTACAGCTGCTGCTAAGGGCATTGTCCAAATGGATTCTTAAACACTCACTGGCCTGGGACATTGAACCCCAATCCATTTAAAAGGACAACAGTGAATATTTGTTCAGAATAGAGTAGTTGAAGGGATGTACAGTAATCATCTCCTCTACCTGCCTATTTAACTTTTCCCTAAGATGAATGTCACATACATACAAAGTAATGACTTAATCCAAATTACCTTATGTGAATTTTGTGTTGATGGTAAAATTCAGGTTGTGCTTTTATTATAGTTGCTCATCATGATACTGTGGATTCTGCTTGTAGACAAAATTTGCGACTGATTTTTTTCCAGTTTACTGTTACTCTTTCCAGTCTGTCATGATTACACACAACTAGTATGACTATTTTACTTTCATTGATATGTAGAGTTTAACTTCTGTGGAAAAGCTGAATTAAAATAAGCTTAAAATATGTTGGTAGAGTAGAGAAACTCTTGCTTTGATAGAGTACCTGGTTATATTTTACTGTCATCAGTGATACAGTTTTTCAACTACGCAAAATGACAATTACTCCAGCTGCCTCACCTCTGACATCCTAAGTGTCCATGCCCTCTGCTGTTTGTATGTGCTAGGTCCAGTGTTAATATTTGCATTATTTTAGAAATGTCACCTTTTCTAATGTCCTTTTAAAATAAACTCTTCAGGTCAAAGTATAAACCCAAATTACCTGTTCTTCACCTGTTAGCTCATTAGAGCTCCTAAATCTGATCTTCATTGGTTTCACTACAAAATACACTGCAAATTTTCCAAACTAAAATGCTCATCCTTTTCCTTCTTCATAAAGAAAAGAGCCTCAGTTTTGGGCAGATGAAACAGTTTTTGTTTATTCCCTGGTAAAAGCAAAATGGTTAAGCAAAGTCAAACAGCCAAGCAACAAATGACTTGGGGTCACCAAAAGAAGGGGTTCCAATTTTTGGAAGCTTTCTATCTTGACTGTGAAGGTATTAGGGGCTGGTTTTATCCTGAAAACATAATTCTTCCTTGGAATACATCTGTGAAATTCAGTCCTCAGCTGTCTACTAATTACTGTCCCATCACAGCAAAATTTTTCACTTCTGGCTTTACTATATGAACTGGTTTGAGACAACTTTTCAGTTTCTGAATATGTAAATGAAAGTAGCATGTGCATTATTATTTTCCTCTAAGAAAGTGTGAATACAGTCAGTAGCACAAAACTCTGTGGAATGGGCAAGAACAGCATGTTCTCTGCCTAGAGGTCTCTAAAGTAGTCTCTGTAATATTCCCCATAACCTTTTGCATAATCACAGAATTGCTAATTTTGGAAAAGACATCCAAGGTCATCGAGTCCAACTGTGAACTCAGCATGACCATGTTCACCACTAATCCATGTCCCCCAAGTGTCACATCTACAGACCTTGTGAACACTTTCAGGGATGCTGAGTCCACTGCCTCCTTGTGCAGCCTATTCTGATGGTTGATCACCTTTTCAATGAAGAAATTTTCCTAATATCCAATCTAAACCTCCTGTGGCACAACCTGAAGCCATTTCCTCTCATCCTGTCTCTTGTTACCTGGGAGAAGAGGCCAACCCCCACCTGGCTGCAACCTCCTGTCAGGCAGTTGTAGAGAGTGATAAGGGTCCCCCGGATCCTCTGTTCCAGGCTGAACACCCCCTGCTCCCACAGCTGCTCCTCACCAGTCTTGTGCTCCAGACCCTTCCTCAGCTCCATTGCCCTTCTCTGGACCCGCTCCAGCCCCTCAATGTCCTCCTTGTAGTGAAGGGCCCAAAACTGAGCGCAGGATTTGAGGTGTGACCTCACCAGTACTGAGTACAGGGGGACAGTCCCAGCCCTGGTCCTGCTGGCCACACTAATTTTAATAATGTGTCAAGGTGCCATTTGCCTTCTTGCCCACCTGGGCACATGTTGGCTCATGTTCAGCCACTGTTGATCCACAGCTCCAGGTCCTTTTCTGCCAGGCAATTTTCCAGCCCCTCTGCCCCCAGCCTGGAGCAGTTGTGACCCAAGGGCAGGACCTGGCACTTTGCCCTATGGAACCTCACACAATTGGCCTCAGTCCACTGATCCAGCCTGTCCAGATCCCTCTGCAGAGCCCTTCTGGCTCATACCATGGCATGAGGTGTTTTTTTTTGCTGTTCTGGTCTTTTCTTGGTGTTTCCTTTATATTATCATTGATTTTTCTGACTCCTGCTTACTATTAAACTTATGTTTTCAGGTAAGCATTTAGAAATACAGACAGATCTTTCTTGTATTCTAAGAGTCAATTTAGTCAATCATTTTATCAGTATTTTTTTTTCTTGAATCCACTCTTGCCAATTTTCTTAAAGCTGGATGGAAGATTTTTACCTAGTACATACAGGTTGTGTTTATTCTTTTTATCCATTTATTTTCCAACTTAAAATTACTTATCTGGTTTTTTTTAATGCTTCTGATATATTTCTATAGTTTTAAAGTTTATAGCACTTTCTTATGTTTTTAATTTCTTGGAAAGCTTAATACTCTATGGACATCTGGTTAATAGTCAGATGTTTTCATTTTGCACTGTGTCTGCAATGGAGTTGATTTCTTCATAGCAGCTCATAAGATGCAGTGTTTCATATTTTTGACCAAAATAATGTTTTGGCTATTGCTAAAATATGCTAAGCATGAAAATATTGAAAAAAAAAATATATATACACAGTTATTCTGTGATAGTCTCTATTCAAATAAATCTAATACATGTTTTGTGCTGGAGCTCAAATATTCATAGAGGTTTCCAAGTAATAAAAAGTTTTGCTGTCTTTCATAGGTCAACAAGAAAAGTGCTGAAATCCCTAACATAACTAAGATAAATAAATCACTAGAAAACTCTAATTGAAACTAGAGTTGAAACTTCATTGAAACTGCACATGTATGGGTCAGAGGAATAGCTGGTAGATGCAGTGGGCCTCTGCTCTTCCTTGCTTCTGTAATTCAGATTCTCAGTGATCTGCATTGATCTCTGAGATCTGTGACTCATGGATAGTTCTGTTCCTTCCAGAGTCACCAGGCCTTACTGGTCACTGACATCCTCTGTGCATCTCATTTGATACTTTAAAGCATGATGATTGCCTTCACCTTGCAGGCCTATTCACTAAAACAGAATTTAAAAAAAAAAAAAAAAAAAATCTTTTTTTTTCAAATCTGGAGGGTTGACCCTGCCTGGACTCCAGGGTGCCCAGGAAGCAGCTCTTCAGCTGGACTGGAAAGAGAAAATACAAGAAAAGGCTTTTGGGGAGAGATCACTCACGAGTTACCATCACAGGAAAAACAGACACAACTTGGGGGAATTAACTTATTACCAATCAAATCAGAGCAGGATAATGAGGATTAAACCCAAATCTCCATCAGAGAAGCCAAACTGTAGCCCCCCTGCTGCCAAAACACAGCCACACAAAGCCAATACAGCACAGGATTAAAAAATGTCTGCTGTATTTCCAATTTTCCATGTACATGCTTAGTAAATATATTTTCTTCATAGAGGGTTTATTTGCCTAAGCAAGTTGCTGTTTTATAAGCCAGACTGTATGTACACCTATTTCTGTTTCTTTTTGGTTAAACAAAGTTAACATTTCTGACTAATGGTTTGGATCTGGCTGGCAAGGTACAAGAGAGGTCATTTAATGGCCGGGGAATGGCATTTGGGTGGAAGACAGATTACAGCCCCTTCTCTGAAGTGAACCATTCAGTCCTCCTGAAGTGGGAGCCTACATATATCTTAAAGATGTCACTTTTGGCCTTAGTTTAAAATGGTTTTGCCATCAGCTGGATTCTAATTTAAATTAATTCGTCCTGCAAGTAGGATGTCATTCTCTGCAGGAGAAGCAATTGCCTGTGTTAGTTTTAAATGGCCAGTTCATGTTCTTTTTTCTCAGCTGCTCTCCTACTGCTCTGAAATACCACATTTTAGAGGCTAAAAAATCGTAATTTGAATGAAGAGTAGTTTAAAAACATGCCAGTTAAGGCTGTGTAGCTATGCCTGCGAAATGTCATACATGCAATTACAAATGCTGAGAGCAGTCCCTTCAATTAGTGACTCCAGCAGAGTCCTGGGACAGATGAACGATGCAGTTGGATGGGGCTCTGGAAGCCCTGATTAATTCGGAGCTGGCAGTAGCTCTGCTGATGAACAGACCTGAGCATTCCTGGATGGTGTTCGAGGCAGCTCAGCGTTGTGTTTCCTGCGCAAACACGAGCGGCGTTCGAAACGCCTGGCGCTGGGGAGGGGAGAGAGGGTGCTCCGTCTGTCTGTTGGATCCAGGTGCCAGCTGACAAAGTGCTGAGCTGACTGCTTAGCAGGGGAGGTGCAGACAGTTCGTCTAAACAAACCTGTTCAGGAGCAAGCAAAGGCTTTTACTGCCTGGAGAAACTCAGCTTACTGTTCAAGTGGCATATACTCCATTTTCTCATAAATCATCTTAAACTCATCTAAGGGTGTTCCTTTATAACCCATGGTCATTATTATACAGCAGAACTCTCCTAGTTGAGATGGACAAAGCATTTATTTGACACTCTAATCTATGATCCAGCAGTCTTCGGAATTTTTGTCCAGGAAGGCAGCTAAATACTGATGAGATGGCCACATACTATAGAAAGGCTGTTTGAGCCCTGTGGTCAAAGTTGAAGCTCTTTTTCATTAAAACATACTTTTGTGTCCCTTTTAATCCATTCCTAAAGCACACCTTCCACTTCACAGTTCTTTTTGGTGTAGAAAGAGTTCAGGTACAAAGAGCTGTCATTGAGAGTTAAGGTTTTTGCTCATTTGATGATTTGATAGGGATTGTTGGTTTGGAGGATTTTTAAGTCTCAGGTTACACACAGACCGTGAAATAGTTCTCTTAGTAGCAAAAAGTGTTGTCAATGTGTGCACCCCATCTCCTTATCAACAAATTGTTTCTGGAAGATGTTTCTTCCTCTCAGACAGGGTAGAATGGGGCTACTGCCATCAACAGGCATCAAATTAATGAATAAATTTTAATGTTTAAGTATCAGAACTAGATCACTGTAGAGAGGTGATTTTTTTTTTTTTAATCAGGTATCATGTGAGGGTGAAAATGTTCTTACAGATCCTCAGCACTAATAGCAGATGTATGATCAGGAAATCAGTGGAATTTTCTCACTGCTGTTTCTCACCAATCTATGTGTGGGCTTTTTTTTGTGTTGACTGAGATTGCACAGCACTCTGCAGCTTCCTCACACCTTTGCTTCTACTGAATGTTGTCCTCCTGTTAGGGGATGGGTGTTTTCAGCTCATATTGAGAAAGTTGAGATGTTTTCTTGTCATATAGGAAGTTGAGATTCTTTGTTTGAAGTACTTACCAGCTTTGGGTTTTGTATGAAAATGTTTTTGTATGGCCATAATTTTGAGTGCTTAACCTACATGCACAAATATTCTACTCATATGAAACAGCTCCATTTTAACGAATAAATATTTTGATATTGCAATTCTGTATGTTTTTTTAAAGTCTTTTGAAATAGTATTTGTGGTCTGTTTTGAAAGCAGGGAGGCAGTCAGCAGTGTTTATGGTAGTACATCTCTTCACCTTGACCCTTGGTTGTACTGAAAAAACTGACAAGCTGATCTGCCTGACAGAGGCAAGTCAGGAAAGAAAATGTGAAACATTTGTTGGCTACTATGGTCGTAGTTATTCACTAACATGGATCACAAACAAACTCAAATCTGTGGTTCTCCTTTTTTCAGTAGAATTCCAATACTCAGAAGTTAATAGTGTTGCATATTAACATGAAAAGGTTTTGTTATAAATGGTTTTGTTATTTGTCTTCAGCCACTTTACTTCATCATTAAATTGATTAATGGTTAGAAAGGAGAGTTTAGGAGTAAGGTGCTTGGATTCTGTTCATACAACTACTAGGAATTAGATGATCCCTAGCGAAATTGAGAAAATTCCATTTTCCTCATCAGAGCTTTCATTCCAATATATGGTTCTGGATTTCTTTTAGCTAAAGCATGTTTTGTCCATAGGTATATAAAATCTTCTGGGGCTTTTTTTCTGATGCTTTTCAGTTTTGCTTACTGCTCACTGAACAAAAGCAGAGTAATTAATTAATTAAGCCAGTATGTGAAGTACCCTCAGGGAAGAAATTCAATAAGCAGATTACATTCTCAGGTACATGGTGTGGCTCTTGGGGACGGTCCTGTGCAGGGCCAGGAGTTGGACTCCATGATCCTTGTGGATCCCTTCCCACTCAGTTTATTCTGTGATTCTGTGTATTCTGATTCTTTATGAGAAGACTTTCTTGTGTTGGTAGCCTGGTCCTGCTGAGAAATTTGTGATGATTCATTTTATTCTTGCTAATAAATTAACAGAGGTTGTTTAATGAAGAAAATGTGAAAATATGTGTTTGTTTCATACAATCACTAAGGTTGCAAAAGAACTGTAAGATAGAGACTGACTGTTTCCTTACACCCCTGCTCAGCACACCAAAAGAAACCACTGCGCAAGCAGGTTCTGTTTGAAGGGGGTTTTTCTTTATCTTCAAATATCCTTTTCAAGTACTGCAGAAAAATATCAGTGCTAGAACTATGTGCTTTTAGTATAAATGAATAATTTACAACTATATTAAGGAGTTAAATGGGGACATTATGAAACTCTTTATACCTATAAAACAGCAATATTTTCCAAAAATCATAGAAGTCCGTAGAGAAGAACCTAGCTGAGAAGAGGCATAGATCAAGGATTTTTTGTAATGAAATTGGAAAAATCATTAGTAGGTGTTAAAAAGCAGGGGGCTCTCCAGGCAGAGGAGTTGGAAGCTGGGCAGAGTCATGGCTGGCTGTGTTTGAATTCAGTTTGCTTTTTCATTGTTCCTCATTCTGGAGACTCTAAAATATTAATTTCAGGCTTTCAGTTTAGTATTAAATCACTGCCAGTTTTCAGCATACAGATTTCTGTTTCAGGATGCCTGAGAAAGCTAAACTTCTTCCTGCACACCTTGTTTCCTTCTGGTTCTGTGTCTAGTACAGAAATTGTAGTTTATGCAGGTTATGTGACCAGCCTTACCCATGCTGCTTTAGCTTCTGCTTGTGTCCTTCATTTTTGTACGGAACAGCCAGGACACTTTAAACCTTTGTTCCATTAGAGTCAGGCCACAGAGACAGTCTTTGTTTCAATCTCAGCGGAGTATTTACAAAATATTACTGGAATTAAAACAGCTGCTTCCATGTTGTATATCTTTTCACTCCTTCTGCTGTTTACATGACAGAAACAAGTCTGGACACACTGCAGGTTTGCTCCTACTGGTTTTTTATTTATATTTTGTTTTCCTATCTCATCATGGCAGCTACAGCATATTTTATATTTACATGGAATTGCTTACTCTGGAGATTGAATCAACTGATGGTAGATTGAGAGAGGAAAAAAAAAGAAAAATGCACTGGGTTTATTTATAATTTTCTTCCATTAGTTTTTCCTTCCTTCCTGAAACATTTGCATAATGCCTTAATTTGCCGACTTTGTTTTTTCTTGTCTGCATCTTCTACCACTTCATCTAATATAAGGAATTTTATTTGTATGAGCTTAAGAGTTCTCTGTTTTTTTATCCATGCTGCTAATTATTTATCTATAGAGATACTGTTGGTTTTTTTTTTTGTTTTTTACTTTTATTTTTATTTTTTAGAATTTCAGTAACAGAATTCCTCATTTGCTTTAAAAAAGAAATCAGCTGATTACTGGCTATTCGTTTTTATCTCAGAAGAGTGTTTTGTGTACAACTGTTGTGTGGCTTTCTAGTTAACAGGTTGAAAACTTCTCCTATTTAAGAGGTTGAAGGCATTCTGAACAGCGACAGGTAATGATTTGGAAGTGCAGGCCTTCAAAATGAGGAGTTACATGTCAGGAGTGAGGCTGAACTAAAGAACTATTTTGAACCTAATTATTCTTGAATCAACACTAAAAAAAAAAATTATGTTTCTGGCTGTTGATTTACAATAAGTGGAGCAGAAGAAGGTCTAATCCAAAGAGATGGTCAAAAGATTTGCCCTTAAATAAAATGGATAATGAAGCCACTACTAGAAAAAATAATCCTAAGATTGTCAGAACAATTAAATATTGAAAAGAGAAAAATAAATTGTTCATTAATTGCAAAATCATGAGAACTTCAATGAAATTTGTAGCATTTTCACAGAAATCCACAATAACGTGAATGAATTTAGAGACACATGTTTCTGAGTATTCATTTTTTAAATTTTGATTTTTTTTCTCTTTTAATTTCTTTCTTTGTATAAATATCATACTAGTTTTATTAAATAGAGGGGGAAAAAGGTTCCCCTTTAGGGATCATGTAGCACATCTTGTTTTGATAATGTCTTTCTTTCTACTGTAGCATAACTTTTCTCCCCATTTGTTCTTGCAGTGTTAGTAACTGTGTCACCTGCATTGCTTTTGTACATAGTTACCTTCTTTTTGATGTTTGCTCTTTAGGTAATGATTCTGACGTTGACCTTGACAGGAAGGAAGATGAGCGAGAAAAAACTCCCAAGAGGCCCAGAGTTCAGAAAACAGAGAAAACAGCATCAACTAAGGAGACTGAGCAGGTTTCAGGAGCTAAAAATCCTATTATAAGTGTGGTTTTGACAGCCCATGAAACTATTCCAGGTAATCAAAATCACCAATTATATAATAATTTTTTTTTTAATTATACTGACACTGTATAAAACATTCATTGGTCTAAGACAAAATTGCTTGGAATATTTAATTTATGAAAAATATTTAGCATTATTTGATTATCTTGATAGAGTCTCCACATCTGGCAGCAACGTAATTGTAGAACTTCAGTCACATTTCTGCATAGGTACCAGAAATGCTTGACCTGGCTGTAGTTAACCTCAGTTACTGCTTTGACATCAGTTATATTTAGTCTGTGAATAGTTTAAAAGAAGAAAATGCTAAAACGCTGACCAGAGAACAGAAAAGTGCATATATATTTGAAAATCAAGTTCTACATAATGATTAAAGGATTCAAACAATTTAGTTAAACCTAGATTTACATTTTACTGTTTGTATAAACCAATAACTGGTTATAAATCATTAACCATTCTGACCGACTGTCAGAATCCCTTTTTTATAGTTTTCTGCATTAGTTTCAGCTTTGTCGTTTTGCTGTTCTCCTTTTCATTATTGATTACATTTCTGAGTATTTGTTTTACTTATAACTATCAGAACAACTTCAAGGTCTTCATTTTGTTGTTGTGGGTTGGAAGCTAGTAGGAATCTCTGTGTTGTTAACATCTTTTGATATTGAGATCTGTGATATGCTGGTTCAGGGACTCATGGAGGTCTAGGTAAATTAACACCTTTAGGTGTTAATTTATGGATATAGACAAACCTCCCTTTCTCAGGGCTGTTGGAAAGAGCCATAACTGGAGATTCCCCTCTTCTAGTGCTAAATTTTATGCACTTTGTAAGAGTTTTTATCTTAGACCTTTACATTTCTGGCAGGACTAGAAGAATTTCCAAGAGGGGGAGGAAAGACATGATGGATAATGCAATCAAAGATCCATTTCCTTACAAAACTGGCCTAAAAAGGCAAATGAAATAATAATAAAGATAGATAATGAAGCAAATGTAGGAAGCATGTGATGCAGGAGAGGAATGTAAATCTAGTGGATGTTGTTGCCTTAATTACTACCTAGTAAAATTTTTCTTTAGAAAATCAAAATTTTTGGCTTTCTTGCACATGTGCTTTTTCAGGTACTCAAAACGGTAAAATAATGTAAACTTTGGAGGTACTTGGGCACAGGGCACAGTACATCAAACATTCAGAAGACTTTAATGAACCAAACGGATTTATGGTCAAGTATGAACCTGCAGCAGTTTTTGGAGGCCCTCTCATCTATTTGACTGACAGTTAATCTTACTTCATTCAAGTTCCCAGCTAAATTATGTGTAATAAAAAAGTCAGTACTCTTCAAAAAGTTATGAATTGTCACCCAACTGTTCAGAATTTGGAAATTCAAAAGACACAATATAAGTTATTAAAGATTCAAAAGAAAAACATTTCATTTAATGCAATTATGGTATAATTCATATTTTATTGATTTTCCTTCTATTTTTTCCATAAATTTCCACAATCTAACTATATCTTAATGGCACTAGCATTTCTTAGACAGTTCCCCTTGCTCAGTAATACTTAAATGTCTGGAGTTTTTAATAAAAATCTTTCACAGTCTTTTTCATAGTCATTTTTCTGGAGATTTGTACTGAAGAGATGAGTTACTCCTGTAGACTGCTGTTGGAGAATATAAATAGATGAAATAGTTCTCCCTTCTCTTCTGCTTTCTTTGTACTAGACCATCTGTAATGTTAAGTTGAAAATAAAGTTTAAAGTTCCTTAAGCACTATCTAAACTTAATCCTTTCTCTGCAGGCATTAGCAATCTGTACCCACCTGGTACCTAGTTTTGAGGGTGCATGGAAATATCCCTTTTTGTGTCCATTACAGTAAAATCCTGTTGGAAGATTTCAGATGACAATTAGAAAAATAGAGAAGGCCTTAAGAATTAGCTGTATTTTATTCCCAGTATTATGGAACTACTTAAACTGTATTTTTTCCCTCTTAAATAAAATATTCTTTTAGAAGTATTGCATTAACACTTTGCTGTAACTTTGCTAAACACTGTTGAGGTTTGGGACAATGCTTTGTATCATTTAGATTATGACTAAATGGATGTTTTCAAAATCCCTTTGAAGAAACAGGATCAGTCAGTTTTTAACTTCCCAGAAAGGACATTTGGGCAGCTTTGATTTTCCCCAGTGTTCTTCTTTTGTAATGTTTTCCTGGGAGGCATATGAAAGATTTACAGCTATAGAAATCTGAAAGCTGGCATTAACCCGAGTAAATACAATTTGAATAAAAGTTGTAGATTTTTTTTTTAGTGCAAGCCTTAAAGTTCCTTGATAGGCCTGGGCAAAGCTCCTGCAGGGCAAGGCCAAGCACAGGGTCCTGCACCTGGACATGGAGTGATAGGATAAGGGAAAATAGCTTCAAAATGAAAAAAGGTCATTTTAGATTAGGTTGCAGGAAGAATTTCTTCACTGTGAGGGTGGTGAGGCTTGGAAAAGTTTGCTCAGGGAATTTGTGGATACCCCATCCCTGGAAGTGTTCAGGGCCATGTTGGATGGGGCTTTGAGCAGTCTGGTCTAGTGGAAGGTGGCTCTGCTCACAGCAGGCAGGTTGGAATTAGATGACCTTTAAGGTCCCTTCCTACCCAAACTACTCTGTGGTTTTATAACTGGAGGGGTGTGGAGACCTTGAAGAGAAGGAGTGCTAAGTTCCTGAGCACACCAAGGCATCAGATCAAACACAGGACAGTTTTTCTTAAGCATCACAATTAAGAGAGGCAATAACTACAATTATATGTACTTCTGAAAATTGTTTTGAATGGCAGACACTTCTTTTGCATAGTCTATTTTTAAGAACAAGTGAGTAAATTCGTCCAAATATTCCATCTTCTGGGTTTTTAATGTATTTTGTTTCCCATGTTTAAATTCTGTAAATTATCAAGGTATCAAAAACAAATTTATTATTCATGCTCAGTTAGTTTGATTCAGGAGAGGTGTGAACATCTAAATGATTGTTTTATGTAAATTCTGTAATATTTTAAAGACTCAGCTTGTTACTAGAAGATTCGGTTTAAGTTCCTGTGAAGATGGTCAGTAGTAGATTATTTTTTTGTTTGTTTGTTTTCAAGAAATACAAAAATAGCATGAAATATTCCGTTTCATAAAAATAATTAATTTTTGTTTTCTAAAGGAGTTGGATTTTTTTTCAACTACAAATTCTTAATACAACACTGTGAAGGCTTTTCTCTTCTTGATTTCCACTGTCCATAAAAGTCCACATGAGTTCTTGTGCTACTGTGTGAGAGGATTCTATCTGTAATCTATGAACACTTAGTTCCTTCTTCCATCGAAATTTTTGGGCAGTGGGGAAGAAGTGGAAGAATGTCATTTTGCTTACTATTTTGGGACTGACTTAGTTTAACTGGTAGCAGTCTTTTTAACCGATATCAGTCTTTTTTGTTTAAGATAATTTCTGTTCTGTAGCTCATGGAATGATGGTTGTGGGTTTGTGACACATGTGAATGGATTTAATATCAGGCAAAATGAGCCTCCTGGGGAAAAGAGGAGGTTTGGGACTACCCCTTTTCAAAGTGTCTTGGTCAGTAAGTACAGACTGCTGTCAAAAGCAAGTGCTGTTCTCCAGCCCCAGCTTTCTGTCCTTCAGATCATTGTGCCTGTTGATGCTCTTCTGTAGTAAAACACACTAGAAAATTAATCATGTATTTGCAGAAGGAGAGATACAGTGTAGATTTTAGGTGGATCCCCTCTCTAACCCTGTTCCCCTGTGCTGGTACTTTTCAGGCATCACCAACATGCAGTTGAATGGAGAGGCAGAGAAAAGATGCTATTCTTATGCTGACTTAAAGCAAACGTTGAATTAGATAAGGTTAGGAAAATGGAACCTTTCCCCTCTGAATGTGATCAGGTGTTCATGTTATTGTGGATTTACAGATTGATTTAGTTCAGCCAATCTAATGTCCAGCTCTAGGGGAATCTTCATCCTCCCATACATGGGTCTGTGTTTCTATTTTTGTCTAAATTAAAATGTGTTCAGTCTCAGGGTGAGCTAGCCTACACAAATGTTAAATGGTCCTTTTGCTTTTTTTTAGCTTTATTTTGAGGATTAGCGATAGCTTTGCATGGAGAGCTTTGGGATTATGGGTAGGGTTGGTTTCTGATGATTTGACTTTCAGAACTGTCTTACTATGGATCACACACATTTGGAGCATATTTCACAGGATATTGTGGAAGCTGGAAAAACTCATTCCTTCAGAAAGAGATTGTAAGAAACAAATATTCACTCCATGTACATAGCACTTTATTTTAACTGTACAGGCCAGAGTTACAGTCTGTACAGTTAAAATCTGTTATGTGTGCCTACATTATGAAGTTTTTTTTTATACTTTAGCTAAAGTCCTTTTTTAAAACAAAAGAGTTGGTCTAAAGGCAGCATGCAGCATCTCTATAGGAAAGAAAAAAGACACTTATTGTGTAAAGTCTCATGGATTCTGACAGTTGTTGACCTGGTGTTTGCATTAGATTATCATATTTAATATGTATCAATTAATGTGTCTAAATCCCATCTTGGATGCATTTATATTTTCAGTCTCTGTGACATTATGCAGTAATTGTTCCATAACTTAATTACATGTGGGGTGAAAGTGCATATTCCTTTATTTAAGTCTGCATAGAGCTGGTTTTTTTGGGTTGCAAAATAATGATTATTCACACTTTTTTTCACAATATTGCTAATTATAGAGTTTTTTCTGATATTTCACTTTAAGTTAACTCTTTTCTAAGCTGAAGGTCTCCAAAATCTGTATCCCTTTCCCAAACAAAATACTTCTGATTTTGTCTTTGTTACTGTTTTCTGGTTCTTCTTTATCCTTTCTTGTGATCTATAGTTGAAGCTTTAGGACATTTGCAGAATTTAGTTGAATTAATAAGAATTAGGTTGATGTTTCTGTCCTGGTTTATTTCTGATCCATTCCTAATAATTCCATTACCTTTTAGACTGTTGACAAGTATAGGAGAACTCTGTAGTGAAGGACAAGCTGTTTTTCTAAGGGACGGACTGTAAGACACTGGAGGCCATCTCTGAATTTGAGCCAGAGATGAGGCTCACTGGGTAATGCTTATCTGTAGAAGCTGCTGTCAGAATGCCATGAAGAACTCAAATCTTTTTCTTCAGAAGGCAGATTTACTTAGATGATATTGACTGAAAAGAGGAAAGCAAAAGGCATAAATAAAGTCTAGTAAACTAAAGTCGATTCTGCCTTTAAAATAGAGATATGATAGTGCTGGAAGAAGGATTTTTCTGAAAGAAATTATCAGTACAGTAAACTTCTTCTTTTTTTTAACCCTGATATTTATATGCTTTGACTTCTTGAAATGATTGCCTAGAGAAGCAGGAAGACCTTTATCTTCATTATTGGCATTTGATGTTTTTAATGAAAAATAAGACCTTTTATGTGTTTGCTTTGTTCTTAGGCATTTCCTTAACCTGAATACTGAGGGCATTCTTTTGGGATTTGGGACATGTGGGGACTAGGCTGGGTAGAGCCTAGAAACCAATTTTCTCACTTCCTGGGCATATGCTGTAGTCATGAGTCTGTGATCTAGTGGTGATTGCTGTGGCTGCTGGTCTGTTGCACCCTCAGGCAACATTACAAGTGGATGGAGACATCTAATGTTTCTTAATGCTTCCCTATCTTCTAAGGGTGGGAAGTAGCAATCTCCCACTTCATCAGCATGACTGAAAATCTGAATCTCCCTCTTCAAGTTTTTAAAGACATTTGTCTCTGTGTGAAATGCATAGGTAATTTAGAGGCAGTAACATGAGGATAACCTTGGAGCATTCTGCCCACTCACAGTATGTAAAATACTGGTGAGTTAGTATTTATCTAGTGAGTCTATATTCAGTTCACCCAACTTAGATGATTAAATTTTTATAGTGGTAGTATGAAAGTCTATTAAACAGTTTGGCAATCCTTTTAGGAAATGCTCAAACATCCTGAAACGCAGAAGGGCACAGAGGAGAGTTAGTGTGGAGCATTTAATGAGAATCTTTGTCTCACAGTCAAGAAATGGGAGGCCTAGAAGAGGCAATCATGCATATAAAGCAGTTTAAGACCTATTTTCTTTTAACTGAGTCACTCTAAATAGAGAATTTGCTTCTATTTTATGTATTGAAGTTTCAGAACACTTTTCTGGTATCTGATGTCTGTTCTATTACCTTTGTACTGAACCCACAGTCTGAGCCATGCTCCTGTGCTGTAATGACAAGGTACCAGCTCACTGGGACAGTGCAATTTGGGAGGTGCAAGCCTGTGGACAATCTGACATTTTTGGGAAAGGGAGGAATAGAAAGAATAGAAGTTGTAATGTTCTAGTAACGTTTAGGGTAAAAACTTGGAAGATCAGTTCTGTTGAACCTGCAAAATCTTTAGTACAGAACTGAAAGTATTGTTAAAAAAACACTACTCCAAAAAAGCTGGTTTTGATGCAAAGAGTTTAGTGAGCAATAGAGCTATTGCAGTTTAGTTATTCTGTTTAGTTACAGAGTTGCCTAATGTCCAGTCTGATAGGAAAAGCTTCAATAGCTTTAGGTACTCCCATATGGTCTCTTCTCAAAATATCTCAATTTCTCACTTAAAATCATTCTGAAGGACCCACAGAATCTCTGTTTTTCTCCTTGTTGTCTACAGCACTTCTTTCCTCCATGTCCTTCTAGTCTCCTCACTAAGTCTTTCACACCTGTTGTTGGGTAACCCTCACTGTGATTTCAGAGATTTTATGTTAGTGCTGCCTATATTTCATAAATAATATCTTCAGGAATCTGGGCTAAATGTATTCAGTAGAGCTCCTTCTGCTCCCAGCATAGACTGAGAAGTGCATATGGAACATAGAATCAGAATATCCTGAGTTGGAAAGGCTCCATAAAGACTGAGTCCATCTCCTGGCCCAGCACAGGACAGCCCCAAGAATCACACCATGTGCCTGAGAGCATTGTCCAAACATTTTTTGGGCTCTGTCAGGCTTGGAGCTGTGACCACTGCCCTGGGAAGCCTGTTCCAAACATATTTTCATTCTGAGGGATGGCAATATGCCCCAAAATACAAGGAGTTTAAGGAAAAAATGTACATAGTTTTAAATATAGACTAAATTGTCTTTTAGACTAAACTTTTCCCCAGCCTTATTTGTGGAGCCAATTAAACAGCTTGGTATATTTTTCAAAGGATGTGGTATGAAGCAGAAACAGAAAAATTCAAATTTTATTTAGAAGATTTACAATCTTTTAAAGTGGAAATATTTGCATGTAGAATCTCCTTGTAGCAGGCATCAAGCACGATGAATAACACTCTGAGCTATCAGTCCTGGTAAGTTATTTAAACAGAACTGTGGTGTAAGTACTGATGGCTTCTGGAAGTATATCCATCATTAACAACAGAAACAAAACCAGTCAGACTAATGATTACAGAGTTTATTGTTTAATTTACACTTTAATATTATAGACAATGCATGTTTCTAGTGTGAAATTTTTAATGAGCATTATTTCCATTCTTCTTTTAGGAGCCAGAAAAATTGTTCCTCTCGAGGCTTCTCCTCATGAAAGTGAACCCAAAACTCCAGACACAACAGTCCAAGACCCATCACAACGAAAAGGATATCAAGAATATGCCATTCAGCAAACCCCATATGAACAGGCAATGAAAACAAGCAGGTAGTTTTGAAGTACTTATATTTGTGTTCATGCAGAATATGAATGAAGTGCTTCCCCATCCATTTTCATGAAACTGGGATATTTTTCTGAGACCTTTAAATAAAGGAACAGCTGAAAGTTAACTATGAATAAGCTGTGTAATTTAAAATGTCTTTGGAGAATACATTTTTTTAAAAACTAAGCATTTCTGTCCATTATAGAATGTCCAGGGAAATTTCAACACATTATGTTACCAAGGTTCACTACTGTAAATATAACTGCTTGTTTGGTATTTTTTAGGTTGGGTCCAACTCAGCTGAAAATTTTTACATGTGAATACTGTAACAAGGTGTTCAAATTTAAACACTCCCTTCAAGCACATCTGAGGATTCATACAAATGAGAAACCTTACAAGTGTTCTTACTGCAGTTATGCCAGTGCCATCAAAGCCAACCTGAACGTTCACCTGCGGAAGCACACCGGGGAGAAGTTCAGCTGTGATTATTGCACCTTCACTTGCCTCAGCAAAGGCCATCTCAAAGTCCATATTGAAAGGGTTCATAAGAAGATTAAGCAGCACTGTCGTTTCTGCAAAAAGAAATACTCAGATGTTAAAAATTTGATCAAGCATATGAAGGAAACTCACGACCTTCAAGACAAAAAGGTGAAAGATGTTTTTGATGAGCTTCGCTTGATGACACGAGAGGGCAAAAGACAGCTTCTCTATGACTGCCATATTTGTGAGCGCAAATTCAAAAATGAGCTGGACCGCGACCGTCACATGCTTGTTCATGGTGATGAAAGACCCTTTGCTTGTGAGCTCTGTGGGCATGGAGCCACTAAATACCAAGCCCTTGAGCTTCACGTTCGAAAGCACCCTTTTGTATACGTGTGTTCTGTGTGCCTGAAGAAGTTTGTCAGTTCTGTGAGGCTCCGTGCTCACATCAAAGATGTGCACGCAGATCTGCAGGAGGATTTTGTTTTTAATAGTTCTATCAACCAGAGCTTCTGCCTGCTTGAGCCAGGAGGTGACATCCAGCCAGAAGCCCTTGGTGAACAGCAGACACAAACTACGGGCGAATCGACTGTCACGAGTATTGATGCTGTTAACACCCCACAGCCATCTGCTTCTAAAGGCGAATCAGCAGCTGCAGCTGTAAACCATGATGGTCAGCATAATGGTGATGTAAAAATTGATGCAGTCCTTTCCTTAGAATTAGAAAATCCTCTGGTGAAGAATGCAGCAGAGACACTGTGTCAGACAACAGATGTAGCAGTCCCAGACGTTCAGCCCTGTGTAGCATCAGAGTGCTTCCTGCTGAAAAATGGTACTGCTGGCCCTGAAGAGTTAAAAGGTTCTCCTCCAAATGAAGAGGAAGTTAATCAATGCAGTTCTGTAAATGATCAGGGTGAAGAAATTCACCTTTTACTATCTGAAGACAAAAGTTTAAATGTGAGTCAGAACAACACAATGACTGAGAACCTTCCAGTTCTTGAAGAGAGAATCCAGTCTGTTCCTCCTGGTGAATCAGAAACAAGCAATCCACCCATTCAAAATTCAGCAGAACCCACGGACCCTTTGGCAGCAACAGAAGCTGGTGCAGCCACCAGCCCCCAGGCAGCCTCTTCCAACACAGCTACAGCCAGCGGGGGGAACGGATCCGTCGCCTTCATGCAGATCCTGGACAGCTTGCAGAAGAGACAAATGAACACTGAGCTGCGGGAGAGGATAAGGAAGGTTTATGGAGACTTGGAATGTGAATACTGTGGTAAGGAGCAGTAGAATTATGTTTGGGGTTTGTTAAATCTTACGCAATGAGCTATCTTTTTCCTGCTCCTCCAGTTTACAGTGTTTGATATATTGGTGTATCTTTGCAGCAGAATTAATTTTGTACTTCAGTATGGATTCTGGGGTCTGGGATTTATTTTTTGCTGTACAAATAATGTGAAATGAGTCAAATCTCCTCAAAAAAACCCACTAGTAGAATATAGCAAAGCAGTTCCTTGCAAGGCTGAGTTTTCTGTTGATGTGAAATTTGATAGAATTAGATTATTTCTGTCCACATGGCATCTCCCCAAGTCACAACTTTCACTGGGGCCAAGCACAGCAGATTTAGGCATGTGATCAGCATTAGCTCAGTCCGTGCTTTAATGCTTGAGCTTCATTATCAGCTAAGTACAAAATCCAGTTTTTTTCATATAGTGTAGGAGGATGTATAGTAATATACTTTCTGTACAATAGAAACATAGATACTAGATAATTTTGTGTCTTATTTTGAACCAGGTCCTTTGAGATGAAAATTTTAATTACATGGTATAAAATCAAGACTATCCTGATTGTAATTGTTTGGGTTTTTACATTTATGAAGTGTGAATAACACACCATTCCCACTTATTCTAACTGAAAATGTTTGTGTTTATTTAACTAGAAAGAAAGCAATTCAGGATTTATTTTGTAGTTTTTATTCTTGAAAAGGAAAGGAATTGAAGTCTGAAAAAACAAGTTTTTGAAACATCATAACATTGTATATTAGATGAATTGCTTTGAACATTTTGGTGCCATTATGCCAAAAAGGCTTTTAAGAAGTAGTAACATAAACGAAAGTAACAAAAAATATTTTAGCAGTCTCTTTTAGTGTACAGTTGCATTCAGATTCTTTGCATAAGAGAACAGATGTAAAGGACTTTTTCTTTAGGAAAAAGATTACTGATATGTATTAAAGTTGCTCTTGTTAGGCTGTTTCAGGATGTGTAACATGTGTAACCTTTAGGCAAAGGTGGATTTGTAAATATGTTTTCAGTAGTGAAGGGTCTGTAGACAAGTTTTCATCAAAGACAGAAGGGACAGGATTCAAACAGTGTGTTTTATCCTGAAAGAAAATTGGTTATCTTTTTGAATTTTCACTAACAATTGTTTAGGAATTACTTTCTTCATGTTTAATTTAATTTTCAGGCAAGTTGTTTTGGTACCAGGTGCACTATGACATGCATGTCCGTACGCACACTCGAGAACATTTGTATTACTGCTCCCAGTGCAATTACTCTTCCATCACCAAGAACTGCCTTAAGCGTCACGTCATCCAGAAACACAGCAATATTTTGCTGAAATGTCCCACAGAACATTGTGACTACTCCACTCCAGATAAATACAAGCTCCAGGCACACCTTAAAGTTCACACAGATCTGGTGAGTAGCAAACCAAATGTGTGTTTGTCTGAATTCAGTGTCTTCTTCAGTGTTTGTAATTCTGTGGAAATACTTGAAGACATAACTCAGGGTTCTAACCTGTGTGTTCTCTGCACACTTCTGGGAATACCTGACTTAGAGTAACTGGATATTTCAACATTCTCAGAGCTGTTTCCAGGGGAGTATGTCTGTATCCATTTTCTCCCTTTGGCTTTCCCAGTATTTTCAGGTCCTTTGAGTTGGTACTATTGTTACATTACTTCATTCTGTGAACCTGAATTCCCTTCCTTCATAAATAGATGACTTGTGTAAAATGAAAATATATTCTTCTTAATAACTACAGACAAAAAATATTTAAGTTATTAAAAAGGATTTTTCCCTAGTATCTCCACCTAGTTGCAGTTGAACATCTACCATTTTCTGTTGTGTTGACAAAGACAGAAAGATCACATTTTAAAGGTTTCTGTCTTGTTCAGAAAGCTCTCCAGCTCAGAGTGCCATGTGCTAAAACCAGGTCTTGGTAGACTATTGGTCAGTATTTCCAACCGTTGAAGTTACTTTAAAGGTATTTGGAACAGAGCAACACTTCACCTCCTTACTCTTCTTAAGCAGTTACTTCTGAAGAACTTTAAAACCAAACAGAAGAGATGACACAAAAAGGAAAAATTTCCCCCCTTGTGTCCTCCCCTTCTGTAAATAATTGAAATGGAATCTGAATTTGTTGTGAAAGGTGCAAAAAATTCACATAATAGACTTTCTTTTTGGATGTTTTTGAATTCATTATGTTTACAATGCCCATCTGATAGCAAAAATCTGTGTAATTGATGTCTAAGAACACTTAAGAAAAAAGAGTCTACAATTAGCTCTCCTGTATCCTTCCATAAGTACCTGGTTGTCAAGTCTGATGAATGTCCAACAGCTCCCACCAGGAAGATCATTTTCATAATTCTAAATAGAACTGAGAAAATTAATTTCATAATTAAAACAATTGTGACAGCAAAATCTTTCAGAAACATACTTACTGATACTTACTGTCAAATATATTTATTTAAATGTATTGAAAAGTTAATGTATTAGATTTTGGCAATTCTCATATGGTCTTTGTGCCCACTGCTTGCTATATTTACTCCATGCATGCCTCAGTGAAAAGGACCACTTCTTCAAAAATATATCTATGCGCAGTTAAATGTGGAAATCTACTTCAATTTTAATTTGAAAAAGCAATTATTAATAACTAATAAAATTTAACTTCTCTGGAGACAGAAGATATTGAAATGTCAGTTCGGTTTCTTGTGTGGATGCACATCCTGCATCACCTCCTTGCTGGCTGCATTTCAGCTGGATCCCTGCATTATTTGTAGAAGATAAATGATGGGTATTGAAAAGGAGCTTTCCCTTCATCCTTGTATTTATCACTGTATAGCCACCCACTTTAATCTCTATGCAGCACCCAAGTCTTGCACTGAATTTGGGATTGGGTATTCCCTGGCAGATGATGATGGGGAGTGTGAATGTGCTGCCTTTTGCCTTCTGTGTTTGCTACACATTGCTGTTACAGGGAAGATTTTTACTTTTGAAGCATGGGAATTGAGGCAGGGCTTGATTCAAAACCAAAACTTTGTGTATCTTCTCTGATTTTCAGTACTCATCTTTTGCTCCTAGGGCTTTTATTGTAGAATTTTGATATTTATTGGCATTCACTGAGCTCTTTCAAAGTTCAAACTGTGACATGACCAATCACTTCAGTGTCACGGGACCTAGGAAAGGGCTGGGCAGTTTCAAATTGCTTTAGGACAATCTATATTGTGACTGAGCTCATGGTAACATTTAAGGGCAGGGTGTGGAATTGAACAATGCTGAAGTAGGTACCAGAGTTTGTTTACAACCCCAAGTGGCTTTTGCCATACTCACTGTGCTGAGCAGATAAACACCACAGAGAGGTTTGTCTCTGAACATATTTTAGGTCTATGTGTGTAATTGATACTGCAGTGTTAGCACCTCTATAAAACTGCAGTTCAGACCCAGAACCACCACCCTTTTTGGTGCCTACATTTTCTTTCATGCACATTTTGGGATGTAAATTATTCTTGTCCTTGGAAGGATACTTAGAAATTCCATTATGCTGTTGACCTTTCATGTAATAGCGGAGCTGTTGGTAGGATGTGAGATGCTCAAGCTCTGATTGCTTATTTGCCCTTCCTGAGGAGAGTAAATTTTCACATGGTCAATGCTCTGGCTGTGTTACCTCTGCCTCTGGAGCACTGCTGCGGAGCAGTCAAGAATGCAAGGTACTGCAAAGGGAAGCAGTTAACAAAAACATCTCTGATCTAATGGTTGGGCACTCAGTTGGAAGTCAGCTTTTGCTCTTAGTCCTCACTTCCATAATGAATGTCAGCTTGGCATTTGTTTTTACTGATAGTTATTTCACAAAAAAAATGCTTAAGTGCTGTATGCAGGTCATTTTGTCATTTTGTGAGCTGAGTTCTGCTTCTTGCCAGACTTCAGACAAGTCTGTCTAAACATCTGCACATTTTTCTGTAGCCTCCTTCACATGTGTGCACAGCTGTCTCCTAGGTACATCACATCCTTTCAGCTGAGTTGCATTTTAATGGGACATCAGTTTAATGCAGGAATATTTTGGGAAAATTTTTATTTGAACATCATGACAACTGTGGTGAAGATTTCTGGAGATATTCACTCCTCAGAAGTGTAACTTGGGGGTCTAATTCTGATCCCATGAGTGTTAGAAATAAAATTTCTGTTGGTCTAAATAGATATGGGAGCAGGCTTTGGCCCTTTATTCTACTACAAAATTATGCAATCAAATATTGTCTTGAGTTGTGGGAACTTTTCCTGGATATGTTCTGTGACTGCCAATATTTAGTAGACGGTTTTAATTTTTATTTTTGTGACTGTATACTTGTATACGTACCCTTTAAATTATCTTGAAACACATGCCCCAGAGAAATAAAATTCTCTTCAGAGCACTATAAATGGATAATGCAGTATAGCTGATGCTTTCTTAGCACAATCTTAATTCATTTATATAAACAGAAATGCATTGTGATTATTATTTCAGTGGCCTTATTTAATAACAAAATAGTATAAACAGGAAAATTTTTGATAATATTAGACTAATTTATTTTCACTAGGTTTAAGAATACTTAATTCTAATTAAAGTACCTAATTAAATTCCTGTTTTATGGAATGTAAACAACACTTTCAGTCAAAAACCTACTTTACTTAGGAATTATTTTAAGTTTCTTATATTTTCTCAAATTGGCTAATAGGGATGTTGAGCAAATATCAGGCAGTAATAGCCTTTGACATTTAAACAGCTGATTGGACTTTGCAGCTGGTCTCTAACAAAGGTAGATGCAGTTCTCTCTATGCTTCACTTCTGTTTCTGTCCTTCAAAAAAACCTTCAAAGGCATTTAAAAGGCAGGTATTCCAGTAAGACATAACAAAAATAACTTTCATTCTTATCAAAAGAAAACTTGCATGCAGAAATGTGATTCAGGTATTACTGCAACCTCAGCCTTCAAAGGGTTTCTGTCATCACCTACAGCCAGGGCACCTGAAGAGCTGGAGCTGTGGTGCTGGGGAGCTTTTCTGGGGCTCCATGTTGTGATCTGGGTGCTCTGAAATGCTTCATTTGCAACAGGGGTTTTTTGAAACTGTTTTGAGAGTGGTGGGATTGCACTGAAGGACTCACACAAGCTCTCAGGGCAGCAACAGACGAACACTTAAGCATTCCAAGCTGACAGCATAAGCTCCAGTACTCTGGCACTGGCCTGGATGCCCAGCAAGTAAAGGTTTGGCTTCAGCTGGGCACTCTCTGGAGAAACTGGAGCTTGACAGACACACTCTGAAGGGACTCAGTGCTCCTAGGCACGCTCTGTTGCACTACAAAAGATAACCCTTTTGAAGATCACTTCTGCAGAACTTGGTGTGGATAATTTTCTAACAGCTTGAAAAAAGCTGTTGGCATTATTTCATTATTGAAGATTTTGTTACCATCATCTTGTGGAAAGATGAGTTCTCAGCACCCATCCATTCATGTTGCTCTATCGCTCTTGATGCATTTACTGATTATTTTGGTTTTTCTTCTAAGTTATAGGTTTATAGCCTTGCCTTCCTTGAGAATATTAATAGGAATGTAAAGTTGTCACAGTTAACAGCACGTCAGCTGAAGTAGCATGTGTGTAATGGAGTGTTGAATTTTTTTTTTCTTATTTAACATTTGTTTCAATCTTCTGGTCACACTGAGAAATACTTAATTCAGTGAGTATTACAGACCAGCAAAACCCAACTGTTCATTAAAAATATACTTTTTTTCCCTTTATTTGTTGTATATTTTGAAATCAGATAGATAGCAAATTTGAGGAACAGACTGAGATCTGTCAACACATTTCAGCTCAAGAGCCCCTAAATGATTTTGTGCTGTTTTTCTTATATGTGCCAAATTATGAATGTGATCCTGCAACTACATCTTTGAAAAGGTGCAAACACTGCTATGTAGCTTTGTTATGATTAATCTACCAATCCTTATTGGACTAATGTGTTCAGGTAGAAATCCAAAATCATCAGTAGCAGATTTAGGTTATATCATTTGAGAGACCCTAATTCCACAAACTAACATCTCTTGTTCAAGGTTTTGTCAGCTTTGTAAGCTCCTTGAATCTCTTCCAAAACTCAGCTAGTATTCTCTGATGCTCCTTTTTCCCCCTTAAGATTCTTAGGGCTTAAAATGATGACAGCCCAAACTCCATCATAGCAAAGTACTGCCCTCAGGCTGGTAATCCTTGTGTAGCTGCCATCCCCAGTCCCTGGTGCAGGTTTTCTCACAGGAGCAAATGACTGTCAGCTCCGGTAGAATTCTTCTTGTGCCACTGCCACATTAATGGCACTGAGAGCTTCATGTCCTACAGTCGTGGGAGTGTTTATTGCTATTTCAGCCCAACTGTTCTAGGGCTACTGCTGGTTTTAACTTGTAAGGTTCTTCAACACAGGGATTTGTTTCTCAGAGGTACATGAGACTGCAAATGCTGCATCTTATTCCAAAACCTGTCTGCCATGAAAACTCATGAATTTTTGCTTTCCTTTCAAGAGAGGCCTCCATTTACAGCTGTACAATTGTACAGCAACATCTGGACAATAATGACGTCCTTGTACAGTCCTTCTTGATAGTCAGAGATTCTCTTTGGTCAAAGGTCAAAAACTGGTAGAGTCCAGGACCCTTAGCCTCCTGTGATCTCCAGTTTTCTCCTTCATAGCACAGGGGTCTGTCTCATTTTGATCAATAATCTTCTTCCACACTCCTCAGGAAGTTTTTCTGTCCTCCTGGAATAAGTAGTGAAGTGTCTGTTCTGTGGCTTCAGCTCACCTTTTCAGAGATCTCTGGTAGGTGAGCAGCTGTACCTCTCCAACCAAGTAATGTGTTACTTGGGCACCAGCCCAGCTGTCAGGACTAACTAGACACCCTCCATCTGTGGTTTTCATAATCCACTTATAAATTAATCTACTCAGTGCAGAGGCGACTATGACCCACTCATTTGATTGAGCATCCAGTGCCAACAGGTACTTCTGGAAAGATCAGTCTCTCCAATTTGTATTGTGACTGTGGTAAGCACAACAGTGACTGTCAAGGTTTAATTTAAAGTGTAATGGAGAAAATTCCTATATTTTTACATGGAGTTAGATGCATTTGGAAAAACATGAAAATTACAATGAGACTGAAATTGCATATAGGAAAAAAGACATCAAAACTCTGCAGTTGAACTTGACTGATAATGTTAAATCTCTTATAATGTCAGTGACACTGAGAAAATCCACAGCAGTCTTTAAATCAAAATAGTAGAATAAGACTTTATCGGTAATACATAAAATGCTGAATATTTATAAAGTAGTTAGAAATGTAGACACTGAACAAGTAATGGCATCTGTCATTGTTAACTCTGCTGCTCAGTTTCAGGCCATTTTATAAATCCACATAGTGGTGGTTGTTTTCAGAAGATGTAATCCTTAGGTTTCAGAAGGGTGGACTTGTGAAAAAAAAGAAGAAAAACCTCTAAATATTACTGCTTACATCAAATACTTTTTCTTCTGTTATGTGACTTGATCTTTCAACTCCTGATTTTCTACAGAGTCAGTCAGAATATAATGCTTACATTTATTGTGCATATTCTCGTCTGCTGTAACTTGGAGCTCTGTATTCATGAGGATTAATGATGTGCTTAGAGTCTTCTAATATTTCTCCTTCACTTATTTCACTATAAATACATTCATTTTTTCCTTAAAAACTGAACCTTGAATTATAACTTTGTTGAGAACCATGTATTACTGAATAATGACTATAGTGATTATACCAGTAGACTGAAAATGCAATCTTTCTTTCTCACTTAAGGATAAAAAGAGTTATTCCTGTCCTGTGTGTGAGAAGTCATTTTCTGAAGATCGACTTATAAAATCTCACATCAAGACAAATCACCCTGGTAAGAAAAAAATCAAGGAAGATTTCTCAGTCTATTGCAATAAATGGATAAGAGTTTAGAATGAGCAGTGTAATGTAATCACATATTTCTTCTCTTTCCTAAGAAAGAGAAGAATCTATTTCTAATTCAACTGGTTTAGAGGGAGAATTGTGTTGGTTTTGCAGATGTTAGAATTTAGAGTGAAAAGTGTTACTGTTTGAGCATGGAATATGTCAGATAATTGTGCTAAGAAATCTGTCTTCATCTGGCAAAGGGTGAATTCAAATTAAGCACTGGAAGTTTGGCATCAGCCACACCTCCTGTAGCAACCCAGGAGATGTAAAATTCCCACTGGACTTACATGAACTGACAGGAATGTGTTCAGGGCTCATGCTTTGTCTGTAGGTGCCTGATGGGAATGCAGAACTGGCCCTGTGCATGCCCAGGTCCTGTGGGCTGGGCTGGACCCCCAGGGCCAGCTGGAGTCTGCAGCAGGGCTCCTGCTAGAACCAGCTGGGATGTGATATGGCCAGTAGTAATGGAGCTGGCAAGCCTGGCTGGGTCCAGCAAACTGCTCCAAACTCTGTTTACACCTTGCATTCTGGTGCCCTGGTTTATCAGTGCAAGTACAAAATAACATGAATGTGGTCAGTCTGTGTGCTGGGCCTGAGTAAACAATCCTTTCTCAGATCTTGGGAACTCGATGCCAAAATGCTGGTGTGGGGACTGATTTAAACTCACTGATGTGAACTCAGCAGTCACACTGGTGTGTCCCTAATTTCCTGCTGCTCAGGCTCTGCGTTACATTGGATAGAAAGTCCTGCTGCTACTGCAGAGGAGGGAGAGGTGACACTTTCATTAATTCATCTACAGTGCTCCTTATCACCTGACATAATTGGATACAAAGAAGGAAAACACTGGTCATGCTCAGACTGAGTCTAAGGGAAAAAAATCCAATTAAAATGATGTAACTTTCCTTGTCTTTCTTGTCAGATGTACAGCACAATAGGTAAAGCAGTAGTTTGTCTTCCTACTGCCACTAGATAGTGCTAGACCCGTGTTTTAAACAATTTCCTTCACTTGAATTTTGTCCTGGACTCCCACTTCAGCTCTTTAGTTACTAAACCTCTTTATTTGCAGACCACTCCAGAGCAGTGTGGTTGGAGGGCTGGTCGTACGTCAGAGGACATGTCTGATGCAGGAAATTGAGATGAGAAAAGCTTCTGAACTATACTGTAGTCAGGAGGTATAACACCAGTAAGCATAGAAATTGAGTCTCAAGAACTGTGCCTTTGAAGCCTTCGTGCTGCCTCAGGCAGGGAGCATAGGAGACTTCCCTACGTAACAGGACCTGAGAACTGGCAGGACAATGATGTTCTGTGCCCTCACATGTTGTTATTAGCCTGTACTGGTCCACTGACTGCTGAATGATCAATGTGTGCTATGTCTGAAGTCCAGAAATACCAGTTAATTCTGGAGGCCTGAAGTACTAAACTTGTGGATTTAAATACTCCTGAACAATTCATGTGGTATCTGAATCCCTCTAAAAAAGTATAGCGTAAATTTTTTTTAAATTCAAGTGGGTCTTTTAAACTCTTACAATAGAAGTAAGGTTTTAAAAAGTAAGGTTTAAAAATCTGCACCAGTATTTTGTGTTTTCATTTTTCATTCTTGTATCAGGGGTGAATAGAGCTTAAAGGCAGAATAGCAGATTTAATAGATGTATCTCTGTGGCACTAAAGAAATACTACATCTACGATATGCCTATGCAACAGTTATGCAACAACCCTGTTTTAATATATGGAGGAGAATTAATGCACAAATCTTTTTTATTTCTGTGAATTTTCTTCTTGTAATCAGGAAGAAATCCTTGTACACCACACCTAATTACAAGCCATATAAATGTGAGGGGTCTGATGGTATAAGCTATTAAATACTGCAGTGGCATGAGTGCAGTTTTTTTCAAAAATATAAATTAAAATTAATGAAGATGAGAGATGGGTACTATTTAACAGGAATTGAATTTTAAAACAACACATCAAAAATTAATTTAAACTGAAACACTTTTCATATTTATCATTAAAATGTCCTAGAACTACCCCTCTCCTTCCTTTCTTAGTATCATTCAGCATGCCCTGCTCCCTTGTCTCTTCTGTTTCATCAAGTAGAGAGTATGAAATCAAAAAGTCGTCCTTCCTCTTCCATATTTGCAGAGGAGTTGAATTTTGGTCCCATGAAGGCAATGAGACAAAAATCTCCATAGACTTTGGCAGATTAGTATTTCAAACCAAAGAGATAAGAGAGCTTGTCTTTATTGCCCAATGATTTTTGTACTCAGCAGTGAAGGAGGAGTCTTGGGTTCTGGTTCCAGCTCTCAGAATTATCTGCCTTTCATCCACTGTCAGATTTAATATATTTCTTAATAGTTCTGAGGCATGAGAGGCATCAGACTCCATAGCTCCCCACTGAGCAGACATCCTAGCCTGCAGTCATGAATGAAGGATCTAAGCCATGAAAGGCAGAATGAGGGTTCAGACTTATGGCTGTATTTTTCATTTTTTGGTACCTTAGAACTTATCTCTGCTCAGTTCATGGGCTTTTATAGTTACCTTTTGAGGTTATTTTCCCTGTGCATATGAGTTCAGGCAGGATTTTTGTGATTGCGTTCTGGGACCGATCATCAGGAGACAAGGTGATTTTGGTAAAAATCGAAGTTTAGACAGGAACTTTCAAATTTATAAGTTTTGGGGCATAATATGTCACCAGCTTTCATGTCTTAATGTTTAGATTGCATGACTGTTGTACTTTCATTAAGTCAGGAGATAGCATTTCATTCATCTGACATGCATTGAGCAATTTGATTTATTTTTAAAAGCATCTGGCAGTGTTTTCATTATGCGTCTGGGCCATTTTAAATTAAACTTCATTATTTTGAACTTTTTCCCTGTGACAACCAAAACATTATCTCAAATGAAGGAAATACAGAGAATTGAGTGTGTCTAGCTTGAGTAAGAAAAGACCAGGAGAGGAATCTTAATTGCTGTCTTCAGCAACCTAATTAAAAAGAAGACAGAGATAGATTTTTCTTGGAGCTGTACAGTGAAGGGGTGTCAGTTGAAACAAGAAGATTCTGACTAGAACTAGGAAAACAGTTTTGCCTGTAAAGATGGTTAAAAACTGCAGTGGGCCAAGAGAGGCTGTAGAATCTGCATCCTTGGATAAGTTCAGAACAGGACTGGATATGACCCCAAGCAACTTGATGTAACTTTGAAAATGGAACTGTAAAGCTGACTCTGCTTGAGTAGGTGACCTTAGAGGTCCCTTCCAGTCACATTTATTCCATGAGCCTGGTTTTCCCTTTAAAGTGCCTGATTATCAGAATTCTGACCATTGTAGCTGTGGCTGAAGTGAATTGTCTTCAGATCCTTGACATCTGGAAATCTGGGGTGAAATAATGAATAAAGCTTTTGAAAATATTGAAGAAAAAATTGCTAATTTAGCTTATGGGGAAGGGTGACAGTAATAAAATTTTCTTTTGTGCCAGTGGCCTAATCAAGTTTTTTTATATTTAAAATACTAAATTTTTTTTAAACAGGCAGTGAGGACAGTGAGTTCACAGATCAGGAGAGAAAAGACAGAGCATCCTAAAAGGCCTAAAGGAGAAAAAGGTCCTTGTGCTCTTTGCTCAAGTCAGTTTTGAGTGGGAGTAGAGGAAATACGGCTTTTTAAGAGTTGTACTGAATCAGGATCTAGCTCTTCAATGTTACTTAAAAAATAAATTCCCTCATGTCCTTCTGGTTCTTACTACCTTTTGCATTTTTCTCAGAGGTTTCAATGACTACTATTTCTGAGATTCTTGGCAGAAGAGTTCAGCTGAAAGGACTTATTGGAAAACGAGCTGTGAAATGTCCCCACTGTGATTTTTATTTCATGAAGAATGGATCAGACCTTCAACGTCATATTTGGGCTCATGAAGGTAAAACTCTGGTTTTAAGCTTTTGGGAATATAATGAGTCTCATATTCCCCTGAAGCTTTGCTGACATTAAAAAAACAGATTTAAGTTTATTTCTATACTTGAATGTAAAACTTTAAGCTACATTGGAGGTTAATTAATTAGTTTAATGGATTCTGTATCACATATGGAACTTCACACTCAGAACATGAACAGACACTTTAAATGTTTTATAAAAATTAAAAAAATTCTGAAGCAATTTTTTTCCAAAACATATTCATAAATATCAATAAAGTATTCTATGTGAGTAAGGAGAAGTAAATTAAATATATGCTCAGTATTTTGAATCAAGTAATTTTCTGTATCATCTTATGAGTCTCTGCTGCTCCTTTTACATTTGTCCAAAAATCCTTGGTCTGGAAATTTCTTAGTAAACCAATTGAAATTCAGTTCCTTTGATTTATAAATATAAATTCTGTGAGTATTTTAATTAAATCCTGTAGAGCATGGCAGCTAGCTGCCACAGACACAGACAGTAATCAAAATCCCCTAAGATAATGCTCATCATATTTATGACTTTTTTTTAGGGAGAAATTCCAGTAATATGGCAACACGTGGGTTAAAAATGCCTTGAATTTAAAATATTTATGCAGGAAAATCTTATGTCTACCCAGTCTGTGTATTTTTATAAAAGGTTACAGCTTACAGGCTCTTTAGTCATGTTAGTAATCTATGGAACAGATTGCCTGTGATTTTAGGTTCTTTAGCCATCCCTCTGCATAAAGGGGATAATGGGATTTGGTGCTCTCAAACTGGTATCTTGTTCCCAAAGTGTTCCTGTATCGGTATTTGTTTGGATGCTCTAACTCTGAGCTTTCCGGCCTGTGTAACAGAGCAGGGCTCCTCTCCAGTGGCCTTTCCTCCATTAAGGAGTTTAGGTAAGCTAGAATGTAGGTTAGAGAAATTCCTCGTTTATTCTATAGACAAAGTTCTTTTATTCTGACTGGAACTGGGAACCCATGTCATATAACTATCAGGAGAAAGAGGTGAATAGAAATTTCTTCCCAAATCAAAGTGTGCAATCAAATCTGCTTAAAGCAGGTTGTAATTCTTCATGCTTGTAAATCTAATTTTAAGGTCACGAACATCAATCTAAAATGTGGAGACCCTCATGAAATTGTTGAACTATTCTGCCAGTTCAGATTTATTCAGCTTTTCTTTGAAGGATTTACTTTGTTCTTATAGACCTTCTGTTAGATGACCCACTCTATGTGCTTTGGACATATCTCTGTATATGCTTTGGACAGTTTGAGGGAAGTGAAGTTTTAAGTGCTTTTATATGCCTGAACCATTAGCAAATCTGACACTAATTAACAATAAAACACAGCTTGCACATTTAACTTCTGCTTTCATGTTAACTGCCTCATGAAGCACTCCTCCTTACTACAAGTTTCCTCACTGTTGATTTTAGGATACAGAGAATGGGAGTTATCTGAAGACTTCTAGAGGGAGACACGTACACCAGCTCAGCATAAACATAGGCAGCCTGGATTTTACTTCTAAATGAAGGGTAGGCATAGCAAGGCCCAAATATCAGTACCTGGCCAAACTCAGTACCTGGCTTCAGTAGGGCAATATTCAATTGTGAAACTCCTCTTTTCTCTCAGCAAGTCATGAGCTCAGCATCATTTACACAGAAGCTGTAGATGAAATTTTTTACTTGTAGAGATCCAAATTTTGAAGTGTTTCTCTTTGACCATGTTGCTCACATGATCTGAAATTTCTTTGAAGCAAAAGTCCAGCCAGGAAAGGCACAGCCTGGTTGTTTCATGGTATATTTTTTTCATTTTTAGGTGTGAAACCCTTCAAATGTTCCCTCTGTGAGTACGCCACTCGCAGCAAGAGCAACTTGAAAGCCCATATGAATCGTCACAGCACAGAGAAAACCCACCTTTGTGATATGTGTGGGAAAAAGTTCAAATCAAAAGGCACTTTGAAGAGCCATAAACTCCTTCATACTGCTGATGGTAAGTGCAATAAATCTGTTATCTATTTATTAAATCTATTTTAGGACAATAAATATTGGCTGTACCACAGGCCTTATTAACAAATGCTTTTCAGTTGAACACTTACATGTGATTTATAGACTTTGTTTTATTCCCAGGAGACACCATTTGGGAAATAATTCAAAACTTTGTGAAATTAATTTCTATGAAAGACAGCTGTCTCTGAAATATTAGGTTTCTCTGAAATTCTTGTTGGCTTTGTATGCCTTCCTTGTTCTTACAGAGAATTGTTTATCTCAATAAAAATTTGAAATTGCCAATAGTTCTGTGTTTAAGTGTCTTACTGCTTTATTCTATGAGAATATTATTTGAATCCTGGTGTCTGATCAGCCAGTGGCAAACCTGAGTACTTACTCTCTACAGTCTCACACTCGGCACCTCATTTGCCCTGAAGTTTTATTATTTCTGTGATGATAACTGAAAAAAGCAAGATGCACATCCAGAAAAGTATCCTATTTTATATCAAAGCTTAGAGCACAACAGGACTTTATTATTATGTGATTATCATACTGGAGTAAATTATTTAGCAGAATAAGTTGTTCAGACCTTCATTATGACTTAGTAGCATGATCTTTGTCACTCACGCAATTATCTGAAACCTCATTCCACTTTTTATTGACCATTTTATTTACATTCTTTTTTTTTTCAAATTACATCTTCAGAGAAAGCACACAATGCTCTCTTACATTTTTAGAATATATTTGAAGTTTCTGTGTCAGAGATGTTTTTTAATGCTTATGTCTGTGTGTTCAAGTGGAAGAGACGATCCCTTTTACATCAATATGCTACATCTTACAGGAAGATTTTAGTTACTGTTTTATTACCAAAGTTATTGCAGAAATTATATGTGTTGGTAAATCACTTGTTATTCAAAAAGTGCTTTCCAGTATTTTGAACTAACTTGATCAGTAACAAGTAGGTCTGGCACACACATCTAAGCTTCATATGTGAAAATCAAGATTTTACTTACCAAATGGAAACCTCAGCTGATTCCTTGCTAGGAGAAGGAGGCAAGTTGTTGTATTTGAATGAAAAGAAAATTTCAAGCATGATCAGTCTATAAAGAAAAATATCTCTTTCTATGGCCCCATTGAAAAAAATCACCTTATGGAGTTTCATTTCAAAAACTTTCTGGTTTGTTTTTACCATCTGGCACAATCAAAGTGAAATTCAGTAATGAAAGTTGAATTTGTTTTCACCTGTGTGTTACTTAGATTTCTTAGAACAAATCTATGTGTGTATAAGGCATTACTGCAATTCAACTGAGGCTGCTTTGAAATTTAGTGTTGTTAAGAATTAGCACTATAGTTGAGCAGGATCTAGCCATGTCTAGATTGGGTTTAAAAGCATGAAGTTAGCTTTAAACATTTAAATCCATGTGAGGAACTGTGTTCTTCTATAAGTTACTGTTAGGTCAGGCTGAAACCTTGGCTCTAGAGGCATTGTTATTACCAGGAGCCTTTTTTAGCTGGCTTCAAACTCATCATCTTCTGGAATAACTCCAGTGACTTCTAGTGGAAGGTGTCCCAGCCCATCACCGCGGTGAGGCAGGTTGGAACAAGATGACCTTTAAGGTCCCTTCCAACCCAAACCATTCCATGACTCTGTGTTCCTTTTTGGTGAACCTCCATTTTTGACTGGTACAATTAAATCCAAGACTTAAGCTCTTTTGCCTTGCTTTTCACACTTCCAAAACTGTTCCAAGAAATTCCCAGTACCTTTGGAAGGTGAATTTGACCATTGTCTCCAGTGAAAGCAGGATCTCACTGTCTGTGGAGTCTTAAGTAATTTTCCTCACTTAGTCCACCCCAGCAAACTTTCCCTACATTTCAAACTCTTGTGAAAAAGGACATTTGTCAGCAGGAATGTGGTTTGTCAGGGGACTTTCAGCCTTTTGAGTGACAGTTTCTCTTTGCCCAGTGTTCCTTCCTGTAGTGACAGCACTGCAAAAGTTCTTAGCAGCACACATATAGTGTTCTTCAGTTATTTCACAAACAGGTACATTTGAAAACTGTTTCACTGTTTATGAGTCTTGTCTTCCTGACTTATGAATCCAAGCAATTTTTGTTCAAATATCAGAGCCCTGCAAGGTCATTTTAAGTCATGGACTATAAAGTAGTTTTGTGTCTGATTTATTCTTTTCCAGAAGACAGACTTCTCAAGAGTTACATGATAAAAAGCAGTTCTGTAGTCCAGGGCCATTACTGCTTGTGGTTAGAAGTAAACCAGAAAGCCTGATTTTCATTATTTTATTTAGATACCAGAAGGTGCTTCTTAGCCATGTTTTATAGGAACTTCCACACTTAGTATAAAATGCTTTTACCTTTTTCATCAGCATCTGGAATCTAAAGAAACCCCATCTCTTTGTGATAATACAGAACATTATTCTACTTCTACTTTACCTTTTGATTCTTTTACTTTTGGAATAGTTTTTAACATATCCTTATTCCACATCAGTCAAATACAATTTGTCAGCTGTGCAGATTTAATTCAAGAATTAAGTCCTTCTGTATTTAATGAACTTTGTAATTTGGCTGGAGGTAGCAGGACTGGTAGAATCTTAGAGGCAAAATAAGGAGAAAGAGAATGTGAAACCCAGTGAATAAAAGGAAAGAAATTGTGTTCATTTCGATCATAAGGGGGAAAATAGATTAGTGAGAGAGACTGCTTTGAGGGGAAAATGTATTTGAATCATAGCAATTCAGTGCTTGGGACAGAAATGACTGAACCCGTGTGAACATGATCAAACATCGGTGTTTTAAGGATTTCCAAGTGTGCTTTACAAATAGCAAAGTAGCTGTGCCTGCAGTTGTAAATAATGGATTTCCTTCTTCCATTTAGGGTGCACTATAACTATTCTTTTTCTTCTTTCCCTAGTGACTATCCCAGGAGAATCCAGAGCATTTAATGCTTATAATTTAAAGATTGCACTTGAGCCATTTTTCCTCCCTTATTCTGCTCTTAGCTCTATTTAACCAAAATTTTGCAGAGCAAGTGCCAGATTTCTCTTATTGTTCATTCTTAGCATTTTGGAATTTATCTTTATAAGGAAATAGAGTCAGTCGTTTTCTGAAATTAAATAGAAAAATTGTTCCATTTCTTATTCCCATTGCAGGAAAGCAGTTTAAATGCACAGTATGTGACTATACAGCTGCCCAGAAACCACAGCTCCTACGTCATATGGAACAACATGTCTCTTTCAAGGTAACAAAACATATAAATCATGCTTAAAGTTATTAGGAAATACACAGAACTTTAGATTATTATTAAAACGGGCATATTTTCTTGTTTGATGGCAATTAACAGTATATAAACATTTTAATATTTTGGAAATTTTGACTTTTTATTCAGACTTTTGAGATAGGGTAATTTGTTCATGACCAGTTTGTAATTAGTAATTTTACTTGACAAAAATATCTGTATGTTGCAATATGAAACAAATTTATTTATCAAAATTTGATTGTCAGTCCTTGAGTGAGTGAATCTAATATGTACCTTAAAATGTCCTAGGGAAGTATGAAAGCAAATCCACTATATCACTGTTCATTGCCCACCTTAATTTTCCCTGAAATTTGCAGTCTCTTGTACTACAGATGAGTTAATATACTTGAAGAAAATTGAAGAGAATTAATTTTAAAACACTTACCTTAAAGCACTTATCTGAAACATGCATTGGAAAGAGTTTTGAAAATTGTTACTGTTTCTATGAAGTATTTAGATTAGAGATACAGTTTATTTTAATAATTGGTAGTATGTTTTTATTTCTAAATGTCACATTGGTTCTCAGTGTGATAGGTCCTAATGGAATGTATTGTGAAATGTTATATTCAGTAAATAGGAATTATACTGGTTCCTTTTCCAGAAAAGACAGTATTTTTTATTTATGAAAATGTTAATTTTAATGTGAAGCTTTGTCTTAACATTGAACATATTTCTTATTGAAAACATCATACTATTTTCATATGTAACATCTTTCATTATCTAACAGATCATTTTACTTCTATAAAGAGTACACTGCAGGTATTCTTAGCAAGTACCATAAAGCAACAAGACAAGCAGTCTTTTCAATGATGCTTTAAGTTTTGAAAGACAAAACAAGTCATCTAAAGAGATTATACATTTTGAACAAATAATTCTTCTGTCTTCTGTGATTTTGCTCCAGACTTAAAATTTTTAAAATATTTTTTTTGTAAATGAAAATACATAATTTTCTTTTTTTTGATGGCTAAAGTGATGAATGCATTCACAGTGCAGTTCTTGAAATGCAGCTGGTTCTGACCTTGGGATCTGCCTACACATAAGTGTGGCAATTCAGGACATTGTCAAGAGAACTGAACACTGGATTAGATCAATCTGGAGTATTTGTTTAAAGGAGTTCAAAAAATGTTTGCCTCTTTCTAGGACAGTTGTTTACATGCTTATCAGGCTCAGAGAAATGTCACTACTTTTGTGACCTAATGATCCTTTAATCCATCATATTTCCCAGCCCCATGAATTTGCAGTCCTGCTATCTAATAGCAGGTAACATGCATGACTTGCACAAGTGAGTGCTACAAGAGCACAGCAGTCTGGATTATTTTCTTTAAAAAAATGACAGTTTCAGCAATAGAAAGAGAGTACCCATCTCTGAAATACTGAGTAGCTGAATGTTACAGTACCCTCTGAAACATAAGGTTAAGGGAGTCTGAACATCACTTTTCTTCCTTATTTTTGCTGTTTGGAGCCTGAAGGAAGATCACGAGCAATGAGTTTAGGAGAGTGTTCTAATCAATGTACCCTGACTGCAGACATTTCCCTGCTTTAAATTCAGCTCCTGGATGAACATTTCTATACCAACCATTTTCTGCTGAGGAGCTTTAGGTGGGACTGCTCTGCATGAAACATTTTCCATCCTGTTTTGAGGTACTTGACTTTTCCCTGAGGACTTCAGTCAACATCTGCATGCTTTTACAGGACCTAATGGTTGTGTCAAGCTTCCTATAACTGTGATATATCTGAGTCGGAAAGTTATTATCAAAGATTAACTTTAGGCTCAAATGTTTGTTTTCCTATTTTTTTCTTTCTTTAGGAATTTTTCTCTCTGTTAGTTGAAGAGAGACGTGTTCTTTAAAATTAATTAATTTAGTTGCCAAAATGAGCTCACCAAATGGTCAGAGAAATGCAAATGCCAGGGAGAGGTGAAAGAAAGGGGAAAAGAAAGGAAAAAAGAAAAATTAGATTGGCTGTACAATCATGTTGTACTTTCAGTTATTTTAGTTGTTTTGCCTGCCCTTTTTCAGGCCAAAGCTCACAGCAGCTGAGTAATTTCATAGTAGAGAGTCTCCACATGGTCAGACCTGTTTTCATCAATTATGAAGATACACAATTTACTGAATTGCAAAAACTGGGTAATAATCTTATAATAGTGAGAATATTTGTTGTCTTGCACATAATAAAAAGGAACAAATTTAGGTAATGTTTAGTTACAACTTCAATTTATTTTGAATTTTCGAGGGTTTCCTTGAAAGATGCCAAAGCCAGAAATGAACATATTTTCTTGGGATCAAAACATTGCAGCTTAGACCAGTATCCTGAAGAGGTGAGGAAATACTGTCCAACATTTTTCCTTTTTGCTCCCAGCCCTTCCGCTGTGCACATTGCCACTATTCCTGCAATATATCTGGTTCCCTGAAGAGGCATTACAACAGGAAGCATCCCAATGAAGAGTATGTCAATGCAGGGTCTGGGGAGCCTGCAGCTGAAGCTCTTATCCAACAAGGTACATCTCCACAAAATAAGATTTTTTGGGGTTTTTTTTTTGGTTTTTTTTTTTTTTTTTGCTGAAGCAAACTTGGTGTGAAGGTAAACTTTTGTGCAGTATGTGTTCTTCAGTTTATTGGGTGTTATGTGATAAATCATTATTCCTTTTTAGTAATTCTGAAATGGCCACCTTTTACCCTTCATTCAGTGTCCTTTGTTCTTGGTTTTTAAGGGTGTGGGAACCAAAGTTTTGTTTGACCTTGACTGTGCTATTTGTTCTTGGCATGCATTTATCATTTACACTTGTTTGTCTCCTTTTGTAAGTCAAGTATCACTGCATGTTGAAATAAATGATAAATTTCTACCATTCTGCTGATAAATTTCTGTGACAATTCTGCAAGGTTGAACTCGAGGTAAGGTTCAGCAAACATAAGGAAAGAGACTGAAAAGTAAATGGCAGCAAATTACTTCCCCACTAGAAAAATCTGGGGAGAAAAGACAGTACAGGTAAAACAGGTTAGGAGTTGTTATGCTCAGAATGTTGTTTATGGGCAAAGGAAGCACACCTTGTCTGTGTAAGCAAGCCAGGATTTTTTTAGTAGTATAACAGAAATCTTAACAGTCTAATTTAGGATTAGTCTGGCTACTGTAAGTGGTTTTGCTGTTACACACTGGGTAGATGAGCCAAAGCAAACAACTGATTATACAGTCAGGTACATTCATGGGTGTAAAGCTCCTTCAGTTCTAGTGCCTGGTGTGAGGAATATTGAGCAAGAAGAGGAGAAAGCCAGATTAAATATAAAATTGTGTGGAAAATATTTTAATTTTTGGTAAAATTAAGTTTCTCTCTTTGTTACTCATAATTTTAGAAAGTGTTTTCCCTGTTTTTAAGTAGAAACTACCAACAGTTTCATCTTTTGGAATCTTCAGTTTCTGATTTTGTTGAAGAGGATTAGAGACCAAAATAATGCTGTTGTATTAGATAATGAATTAAATTTAATTCTTCTAAGGTTACATTATTTCTAAATGCTATTTCCAAATAATTAATGCATAACATTTCTCTATTGAAGGCATTAATCCTTGTTAAAATACTGAAATCATGACACAGAAAGATAACTCAGTCATAGACTCTCCCTTTAAACTTGCTCTATAAGGGGAAAATGTGTAAATACAATAAGTAATCTGAGTCTTTGTTGGTTTTATATAATGTTTCTTTGTTTCCTTTTGTCAAAAAAACCCCAACCAAATAATTTTAAAAGTAAATATCTATAAAAAAGTAGGAATATATAGTATAATTTTATGATTATTTTCACAGGCAGTGGAAGTCCATGGGGAACCTGCAGTTGTTTTAAGGAAGCAATATTTGCTTGGTCAGTACTCAGAGCCTCTATTTTGTAGTCACCCAGATGAAAGAAAACTCTTCACTATGGAGAACTTTGTTTAACTTTCCAAATATCTGAGCACTGCAAGGAATTATTTGTCTGTAGCTTCTTTTAGGAATCGATATGAGAGAATGAATTCTCCTAGTATAAATTAGGGATCATACTTGCAATGTTTGGAACAAATTAAATTAATCTTATACTGATTAGGCTTTCCTTGCCCTTCAGGAGCCAGATAAATGCATTTGTGAAGGTGATTCTTTTCCACTGAAACAAAAGAACTGTAAAATTGTTGAGATGCAAGAGTAGCCTTAAAATGGAGACATTGGAGTGAGATGAGAGAAAAGAGTCTTTAACTTTTTCCTGTGGCAGATATCCTTTTCCCACCACATTGGAACATTGGACAGGATGAAATTTAACAAGGTCAAATGTCAGCTTCTGCCCCCAGGGTGGGGCAAGGCCTGGCACTAGTCTGAGTGGGGAGATCAGCCCTGCAGACAAGGATCTGGTTGGCAGCAGCTCTCCAGGAGCCAGCAGTGAGCTGTGGCAGCCCAGAGGATAAATCCCATGCTGGGGTGCATGAAACACAGCATGAGCAGCAGAAAAAAAGAGAGGATTAGTCTGCTGTGCTCAGGGTGGGAGCCCTGAGTGCAGGGCTGGGACCCACCAGGTGAGGATGTGAAGGTTCATGACTGTATCCAGAGGGTAACAAAGATGGGGATGGGCCTGGAAGTCATGTCCTGTGAGGAGCACCTGAGGGCTCTGGGCTTGTCTGGCTTGGAGGAGGCTGAGGGGTGACCTCATTGCTCTCTGACAGCTTCCTGAGAGGGGAAGGGGAGAGGGAGGCGCTGAGCTCTTCTCCTTGGGATACAGTGATGGAACACGTTGGAATGGTTCAAAACTGTGCCTGGGAGGCTTAGACTGGACATTAGGAAGCATTTCTTTACAGAGAGGTTGGTGAAACTGGAAGAGGCTTCCCAGAGAGGTGATCAATGCCTGAAGGCTGTCAGTGTGTAAGGGGCATTTGGGCAATGTCCTTAACAACAGCTTTAACTTCTGGTCACCCCTGAATTGGTCAGGCACCTGGACTGGATGGTCCTTGTAGGTCGCCTACAACAGAAACATCCTTTTCTGTTCTTTCCATCTCTGGCTTTGCATCCTTCTTTCTCTTCCTCTCTTTACACAGCATTTATATTTCCTGTGCTGACAATAGTGCTGTGCCTGTTTTCCACATTCACCTGTGGAAAAGACGGGCATTTTAGAGTAATAATGAGGCATCAGATCCATGTAGGAGCTATGAAGTCAGTGTCTCTTCTCAGGGCTCTGTAATGAAGCCCTGAGCTGTATTAATGGCTGTGATTTTCCCACATGCAGCTTTCTTTGCCAACTCAATTTCCTGTTCTGTGATGCATCAGATGTATCTTGCACCTGGGCTCCAAATAAGACCAGAGATTCCTTATCATGCTATAGAAACACCAATTTTTCTCAGTGTATTGGTATCTCTGTGGGGGAAGAATTGTTCCTGGTGGGAGACATTTGCATTTGGAAGTGATAAACTTGAATCTTATTGAAGTTAATAAAAATTTTCCTGATTTGGAAATCAGAATGTCTTCTGTATTTGGTTCACACAGCAAAAACAGATTTCTGTGGACACATTATGCAGTATAACAAGTAAATCATATTTGTCATATATGACACCTGGGTGTCATACCAGGTAATAGATGTTAGGAAGAAATTCTTTACTGTGAGATACTGGAACAAATTACCCAGATAAATTGTGGATGCCCCATGCCTAGAAGTGTTCAAGGCCAGGTTGGATGGGGCCCTGAGCAACCTGGTCTCGTGGAAGGTGTCCCTGCCTTTGGCAGGGGGATCAGAACAAGGGGGTCTTTAAGGACCTTTCCGACCCAAATCTTGGGATGATTCTGTAAGTTTCTGAGCTGCTTGGGCCAGATGTTGCACCTTGCTGTCTGACAAGCTGCTATTTAGTTTCAATTACTGTATTCATAGATCTGAAAAGCAATTTCGGAAAATTATTCATGTATTCATATAAAGGAAGACCTTTCAGGCCTGATATTAAACAAATCCTTTGAAATGAAGGGACTATAGATGAAAAGGAAAAGGAGACAGTACCATCAAGCAAAAAGGCTTGAAAAGAAATTGAGAGGGGAAAGTAACAAAGATTAATATCTAATAAAAGCTGTCTATATCTATTTGTATTGTATTCTGCTTGTTCTAAGTTACCTCCTGAGCCCAGAGTGAATTGCCTCACACTTTCTCATCTTCTCTACTCTCAGCTGGTTTTTGCCTGCATTGCAGGCACTGCAAGTAACTTCATTGGAAATATTTATATGAATGTAGACTGCTGGAGTGTACTCAAGATTCCTAGAATGAGCTTATAAATAAATGAATGATTCATAGAAGAGGGACTGTGTTCATTGGAGCAACTGCATTGCCAAGGATAGACAGCAGTTTATAATTTCTGGGCTTGTGGTTAGAAACTGGAATCACCCAGGATCAGAGAAATGCTTGGGATTTTGCAGTGTGTGTGTGTGTGTGTTTCTTTGTTTAAGGAGAAGTCTATGATCTGACATTTATTTTAGTATTATAAAGTAATAAAGGAAAACAAATAGCATAAGAATTTGATATATTCTGCAAAGGGGGCAAGAGTATTATGCATTACCCACTAGTTTTTCTGCAAGGCCCTGCCTATGTGCTCATTTGATGGCTTATTTTTTAGTTTCATTTGCTTTGTGCTGGGCAAGTCCCATACAACTTTTCCCAGATTTGTTTCTTTTCTCTTCACTGATACTCCCTGCCATTCAGAAAATACTTTTAACGTGTGTGAGAGACAAATTTTTGTTTGTACTTGTGCAGCTGCTCATTCAGGCCATATGTGAGGATCCACTTGTGGCCTCAGTGTTCTGTTTTACACTGTCATCACGTGCTTTCTTTATACAAAAATGAGAATTGTCTTGTGGAGATTTTAAGCCAATAAATAAAAAAGAGCACATGTCAGTGGAAGAAAGTTGTGGAGCTATGTAAGATTTGCCTGCAGTATTTTGTTAAAAACATCAATTTTGTTATTGAAAGTAGTAAAGGTGTGTAATTTGTTGACTTTCTGTGTATGTTACCCATTATTCTAAAGAATTATCAAGAAATTAAATTCTCTGAGCTTCCATATCAAGTCACTGATATGGAGTTATATATTAACAGCTGAGTTCTATGTTTCTATTACTTATTGTTTAATTAAAGCAATAATGACAAAAGTTACAGATTTAATTCACTGGTGTGTTGTTTTAATACTTTTGCTATCAAAGTAATGCAGAAAAGTGTTCACTGCTTTACAGCAATGTGTTTTTCCTAATACTACAGATTGGTGTGAAATTAATGTGTAATTTCATTTTCTGTAACTGATAATATTATCTAATCTATTCTAATCTGAATTTTTTTAGTTTCCCTTAGTAAAACTGCTTCAGTTTTGCTTAGAGATGGAGTATTGAGCCTCTGCTCTAACAGGGAAGTTTGGTAAAGACTTAGCAAAGAGGAGGGTTAGTATAGTAACCAAAAGTGTCAGTGAAATACTCTAGAGACTGAGTTTAGTTACCTTCTGTTTTATCAAAATTAAAATTTTGTTTCGTTTCACCTGGTTACCATATGGTAGGTTTTCAATAATGTAAAATGGGATGTTTTTTCTATTTGCTTAGTTCATAAAGGACTATGCAAACAGGTCTTGGCTCATATCCAGCTTCTCTGGGTGTGTTTGATGCCTTGGAACATGATGGGTGAGAATCATCTTTTGCCACAGTGATTTGGAGTCAGGCATGTGGTAGCACAGTTCCTGCTATTAGATTTCTTACAGTGAGTTCTAGTCACCTAATGCAACAATTTATCACATACAGGTTATTCATGTTGTCTTTAGTCAATAGAGGGGAAAAAAAGAAATACTTATTTGCATTATTGCAAGCAAGTGATATCTGACATTTGACCAAACAACTTTCATAAGCAAAATAAGTAAAAGCTCTTTAATCTCATATAAAAAATTGGATTCTCATGATTTTATCATGCTTAGTTTTTTTACCTGTAATGCTGCACACTCACACATTAAACATTGTGCTAACTTCTTGCTATGCATCGTTTTGTAGACTGAAAACTTTATTTACAGTTTGCATGTTAACATAAAACTCAAGAGCAAAGGTATTTGAGTAAAGAGAATATTACATTGTTAACGCTTCCTAGTTTACTTTGCTAATGTAAAAAAAAAAATAATGTTTGTTTTGAAACTTAAGAAAACTAGAACAGCTGTATAAAACAGAGAAGCTGTAGAACAGAGAAGACACATTTTAAAAATATTACTTAAGTATGCCACTGATGTGTATGTTAAATAGTAACATATTTCATGTTGGACAAATAGCTGAAAGAAAACGTTTCACAGTTACATGGCTTGATTGAGATGGGGTCAAATTAAACAGGTTGTTGCTGTGTTGGAAAATAATTTATATGCACATAATTCAAAGAATTTATTTGTGTTGTCTTGTAGGTGGCATTAAGTGTCCTGTTTGCAGCTTTGTGTACGGTACAAAATGGGAGTTCAACAGACATCTTAAAAATAAGCATGGAATGAAGTTGGTGGAGAATGATGGGGAGACCAAGTGGGAGGTAAAGCAAAATAACAATAGCTTTGACCCTATGATTTTTTTAAATTCTGGGGAGGAAAGTAAGGATAAAAAACAGAAGTGTGAAAAAATGTGGTTCTGACTTTATATAAGATCAGAAGGTCGTGGGATTTTATCTTTGCTTGAATGCATACCTTGCTATGTCTTTTAAATTTAGATATATGGTAGGGTTAACAACCTTGTAAATGCTTATTTTTGTATTTTAGGCTTCTAGTCTTCTGTTTGCAGCAGAAAGGGTGAAAGCTTTAGCATAAAAGTGAGAAATTGAAAAACTTACTGCATTTTGTAATATGCTGAATATTCACTAGTGTTAACTGTAAGATGAGCAAAGCTGCAGAAAAAAAGCTTATGCCTTGGTCCAGAGAAGGCTAGAATCTAAAAAACTGAATTTTTAAATTGACTAGCTGAAAAAATTATAATGCTGTGCAGAGTAAGTCTTCTATGATCTGTTCCATGCTTTCAGCTTCAATCCTGGAGACGAAGAATCGATGGCAAAAGCACAGATTTAGACACTTCAATTAAAAAATTATGGTTTGCCAGTAGAGTGTCTTCCACTGCCCGAACAGACTGATTTTGAAGTCCAGATTGAGGAAAAAGCCAAGAGCCAACTGCAGCTGGCTGACCCTCACAGTTTTAGTCCTCTTCTGCTAAATTTCAGTCTGACCCCCATCACAGATCTAATGCCTGATTTGGAAGAGCTGACCTGCAGGTCTTGTCTAATGGTTATTGAGTATCCACACACAGAAGGATAAGTCTTTGAAAAACACTGGCATAGGTTCTATTTGGACAGCCGTTCAAAGAAGACAGGACAAGCCTTTTAAAATGTAACCCTTCAAAGTCTTTTATCCATATTCCAAATAATTCTCTGTACACTGCCTGTAGCTGCCCAAAGCTGGAAAAATAAGGGGACATCCTGGGTGCAAGAATGACTCTGTTGCTGAATTGGCAATAGAGTCCCATCAGAGCAGGAATATATAGTGACAGCTTGTCTTGAAAAAAACATAGTTTATGGAAAGGATAACTTTTCTGAAATAAAATGCCATTTTTTCAAGCTTCTGAGGTGTTTAGCAGATCTACATTGTAAATTAATTATGCTCAAAAGGTCTTTGCTAAACCCTGGTACAGTACAAGTCTATTGTTAGTTCCAAATAAGGTCAAGATAACTTTGCGTTCTTAAAACAACTTTTGAAGTAGAATCTAGAAGAACACTGTGGAATGTTTATCCTGTCTCCCATGTAACACTCTTCTTGAATTCTGTTTCACCCAGTATAGCTCTTGTTACAGTATTTGTTGTCCAAACTCATTCCTTATTTCTGTTAAATCACTGAAAAGAGATTATTCATGCCTTGGCTGGGTTTTGTTTCCAAGTTAACCGCCGAGGTTTCCGAAGAAGCATCCACTCAGTATCTCCATATCACAGAGGCTGGAGAAGATGTTCAAGGCACTCAGGCTGCTGTGGCTGCATTACAGAACCTCAGATACAGTTCTGAGAACAGTAAGTTACCTTTTTCCTAGGTTGGAACACAAATACACCTTTTCTTTCAAAATATCCAGTTCTTTTGAGTGTACTGGGCAATATATGACCTCCTGTAATCTTCTATTAAAAATTATGAAATAAGTCATCCAGAACTTTCTTCTGGGGGGGGGTTATATTTTCTTTAAGTATAAATGAAAAAATATAATTCATTATGAATTCCTATATCCTGAAGTCATTAATACTTATCACTGCCTGTTTTGCACTTTATTATTAGCTGTGTGGAATTTCCTGCCTATATTATTAAATATGCTGTGAAATTAGCTATCTTGGCAGAGTAGATGGTGTGTATCTAATGACAATTCTCTGGCTATTATTTTCCTCCCTCTCTGGCTTTAGTCAGCAAGACTGCAGGAGTGACATGGTGGAATAGCTCATTTACCACATTCCCAAGACAGCAATAACAGTCTCAATTTTGGTGGTACACAAAACTAAGTGAGCTATTCTGTATCAGGTTGAGAAGGAAAAGAGTGAAAGAGTAGTATTAGATAATGTCTGCCAAGTGGGAAATAACAAAAACTAGGAGAAAAGAAAAAATGCCCAGATTTCTGAGAGTGTTAAAACACCAGAGACTAGAGTAGGCGTTCCTATGTTGTTGTTTTTGGGGTTTTTTTAATACATATAAATAAATGCCTTGGTTATGAGAAGACAGCATTTTACAATTGTTTACCATTGTAGTCTTCATAGTTCACAATAGAGATACATGTCAAAAACTCTCAGTTTTTATGGATTTTCCAAGCATGTTGCAATTAAATTACATTACTTCCAGTTTCTGTATATTACTTTAATGAGTTAAGATTCTGAATAAGTGAAAACTTCTTGAGAACTTTTCTTAAACTTCTGTATATCTAAATTAAAATAAATATTGTCATGGAATGTACTGTACATAGCAGTCTTTATTTTAAGCATGAAGCTATAATTTTTTGAATAATCTTTTTAGAGCATCCAACTTCAGGTACTCTTCCAGCATATTCCCTCTGTAAAAAAACAGAAGTATCTTGTTAAATGCAGTTTTATAGTTAAAAAAACCCAAAGCAAGCAAACCTTTTTCAGTACTCAGATACAGTTGTTTCTTACATAAATTACAAAATATAACTACTTTCTATTTGAAATTAAATTATCTGACTTAGACTACCTATACTATCACAGTATCAACCTCAGTTTAAAAGAGTTTAACTTAGAAAATTAGATTTATTCTATTTTCTATCTCTTTTCTGTCTCTTGCAGTGATTAAAGCAAACATAAGGAAGCTTTATGTGACCCTGAGAGTTTCTTTCTTTCTGTCTGACATCTCCCTCATGGTGACAGTGGGCATGTAGGAATGGTGGGCCAGTGGTAGGAATTTGTATTCCTGCAAAACAAAAAACATTTTTCTGCATTCAGGTCTTTCACACCTTGTGAGAAGTGAGCGTACAACTATAAATGTTTTGTTTGGGTTTTTTTGTAAACATCCCTTTCCTTTGGCAGGGCTACACACATCAGAGATTTTTTTAAAAAGGACAGATATGTTCTGATCCAGTGTTTATAAAGTGATCAGTATGAGGTTAAGCAATTAGCCTTTTCCTTCAGCAGGTTGGTGATAAAACTTCTTCATTTAGGTTGAGGGGTATTGCAGAGGACCAGACAGAGGGTAAACACAGGTTTCTAAAATACCAAATGGCTGTAGTGGTTATAGGTATACAGGCAGTTTCTGTGTAAGGTGAATGTCTGAAAAATACATATTTGGATTTGTAAAGTCTTGCAGCTTCCTAATTTGCAATTCCTGCTATGACTTGTGGCTGTTGTTTCTTTATTCAATGTACTCTTTTAGATCTCTTTCAAATAGGCATAGAAGTGATAAGTGTGGCTGCACTTGCTGATTCATGCATTCCCTGGGCAAATTTATTTTGTGCATTCTTCCCTGCCATAGATCTGTTATTAAAATGTCACATTATTGAGCTTTTTGAATTGTACCAGCAGCACTGCGAGTCAGGGCTCTGCTGTTTGATTCACATAGCCTCAGAACTGTCCTACTGCAATGATCTTACGGCTGCTGTCTTTCTGATAAGGTGAAAGACTGGATCCAACAGCTGTAAACATCCTGCAGCAGATCATTGAGTTGGGTTCAGAGTCCCACGATGCCACCGCAGTGGCTTCTGTCGTTACCATGGCACCGGGCACAGTGACAGTGGTGAAGCAGGTAAGAGCTCTTTTCTTCTCTAAACCAGCCACATTTAATTTTCATATATTTATTGTGAAATGGGTGTTACTTTGCAAGGGACAAATTTTAAATGATCATTCAAGACACAGAGAGAACTTCTGTTTTTTCATTGGGTGTTGTATGTATGTGTGTTTACATGCCCACACATGTACATGTTTATACATATATACACATATATCTTTATACATCTAAAAGTGCATATAGTTTTGTATGTTTTACAGTTTTTGAATGAATAAATACACCTGTATCGGTATGGAGATATGTGTGTGAAAATACAGCTTTTTTCTAGCAGGTGTTTTCAGGCTTTGTAAAATAATGTACTTATATTTTGTGCAGACACTTAATGCCATTGTCATCTAAAAGATTCAGGTGGTCCTTGGTGCAGCAAGCAAGAGGAAATAATTTTCAATTTGAGGTGTCTATTGGGTTCAAACATGAAGACTTTTGCTCAGTATTTCCTCTTCACAGGTGTCTGCTAACTTCCATTTTTCATTCTCCTCTCAGTGTTCTTTAAACTCTGCTTGTTCCCCCTCTTTCAGCACAGCTCTTTGCTTATCCCATTCCCCACTGATTCACTGGGGTTTCTGGGGTCTCACTCAGTGGTTGACAGCTGAGGAAAGGAAATTACATGTGAAGTTTTAACTTTCCAAAGAGTTTAAGTAGCTCCTTTTATTTAAATGAACCAGAAGTGATTATTCTGAGTGCTAAAACTAACTTTTGAGTTCAGCATTTTTTGTAGTGTTTTGGACATGGAGTTCATGAGAGCTTCACAGAAGTGTGAAGTTCATGGTCTGTGAAGTACTTGGATAATTCCTAAGCTTGCTGTCCAGATGTCACAAAGACAAAGCAGAATTTGAAACAAGAGCATTTTTAGATGTTCCTTTGCATTTCTTAACAGGTATTTTGATTAGAAACTATGTAAGAGTTTAGGGCTTTTTTGTAGAATAACATACCCAAATTTGAAAACTAAATTCAGTCATTAAAGAGAAGAGACAGTGTGGTCCAATTATGTGCAAGTTTCAAAAAACCTTTTATAGTATAGCCATTACCAATGTGCATGCTGTGCTATAGAGATGAACTGTTTAGGGGTTGAATACAATTGGTGTTTGTCAATATTATTGAAATTAGTTCTTCCCTAAAGAAATTAATCTTTTGAGGCTGTTGTACTAAAGGTATAGGAGAAAGTGGCTGTTGAAGTAGAGCTGCCCAGAGCCTGTTTTGATATCTGAGTGTTAAACTTTAAATATACAGGTATTAACTCTGATAAATATCTGAGTCATCATAAAATCTATTAACTTCCTTGTTGGACCCTCTGAATTTACTGTTAAGTTTTTCTAAGTAAATATTTATATTCGAAATTAATTTTCTTCTTCACTTTTCAATCCATGTTTCTAGTCTTTTGAGTTTGCAGACTGCTAAGCCTTAATCACTTCTTTTTCCCTCTATACATCAGTGACTCTCAGTGATATCAAACTCTTACAAGCACCACTCCTGTATTGAATGAAATATTGAATTCTCAGAGCACAGAATATCTTTGCTACTTTTCTTTTTATGCCCCCTTTCCCCCTCCCTTTAGAATCTTCTACATTTTAAAATTTTTTCTTTTCATTTTTCTCTTTTCTTTTTTCTTTTATTTTTCTACAGAAATTGTTTTTTTTATCATAATCTGGTCTGTTATACAGCTGTAGTTACTTTCCAGCTCTTTCTTCCCACCAGAAAATAGTTCCATAGTTACAGGCACAGCCAGTTTTAATCTGAGGGAAAGAAGTCTTTAAATGTTATTAGATTTACTTTAATCCTCCCCCATTAGAAACTGTCAGGTTTTTTCTTCAATAATGAGTTGCTTTCTGTGGGATATTCCTTATTTGTACCTATAACTTGGTTGGGTTTTAATTATCATAGGTTTCTAATTGTTAACCTTGAAGTGACCTTTAGATATGTTCATATTTCACTTTCCTACTGGAAAATGTATTCCACACTTTCTTCTGTGACCTGCAGCTTCTCTTGTGGATTGTGAGACAAAGAATTCATTCAGGGTGTCAGCAATCTATCGACATCATCCATCACTGAATTTCCACTCCTGCTCTTTAATGGCCTCCCAGAGTCCTTGCTGAGCAGCTTGGATCCATTTTTTCTTTCCTTAACAACATTTATTGTAGTTGTCCTGATTTTTATGCTGTTTGTTTTTTTCTTTTTCTCTAAAGGACATACATTACCCATTTCTTATATCAGTTCTTATTTTCAAATCTCATTTTTAGCTAGCCCTCACAAGTTTCCTTCATATTTCTCTATTTGCACCAAGAATTTTTTTCGAATTCTAAACTACTGGAATGTTTCAAAAGGATTTTTTTTCTGTAAATGTTACACTGTAGTGTTCCTATTTTTGTCTACTTTTTCTTCCCTGGAAATTTATTTCTCCCACAGCTGTCCTTGTCCTTACTTTTAACTCATAAAATTCTCATTTACACTTTATCCTCAAAGCCTTGTATAAATCCAGCTGTATGTCTCAGTAATGCTGCAGTGCTCATGCCTTAGCACTTCCCTAACCTGTGTGCTTACATACCTTCAGTGTGCTGTGGTTCAAGAGCTTCTGGTTAATTCAAGAATTTTGCCTCCAGAAAAAACTCTATATTTATCCCTAAGTCATTTTCAGCATCCTAGAAGATATCTGGTGTATTAATTAGGTCTAACTGGTGTAATATTAAAATTGTTTTCTACAGGGTCACAGTACATAAAGGATAACATGTTTGAGGAGTTCTTCTATTAAATTATTGTTCTGCTTGTGGTCTTACTGCAAGTACACTAAATTATAAATACACATTATAATGGAGGTGAAATCAAGATCAGATTGTCTTTCACAACTTCTGAATTGCATGTCGAGAACAAAATTTCAGTTGTGACTTAGGAAACTTTATATTTCTTGTTTATATGAATGATTATATTAAAGAAAAGGCTTTGACAACATAACAGTAACCAATTCCAACAGCTAGAATTGGGATTCAGCTTATGATTTTAAACCCCAAAAATGCAAGGTTAGCCCTGCTTAGCTTGGATTATGTTTGGTAAATAGGAATCATTGTTGGCTCTGTTAGTGTCACATGTATGAGACTTTTCCAAGGTTTTGTCTGGAGCCTGAAATGATTTTATCTTCATTTTGCCTGTGAGTCAGCATAATAATCTGTTATCAAAGTTAATTTTTTTCTAATTTGGGATAAATCCCAAACATCTCTAACATCAAGAAGAAAAGAAGGGTAATCATAGCAGGTGATTCCCTTCTGAGGGGAACAGAGGGCCCTGTATGTCGACCAGACCCATCCCACAGGGATGTCTGCTGCCTCCCTGGGGCTCAGGTACAAAATATCACTGAGAGACTTCCTAGGCTGATTCAGTCCTCTGATTGTTACCCACTGCTAATACTCCAGGGTGGCAGTGATGAAATTGAAAGGAGGAGTGTCAAGGCACTTAAAAGGGAGTTTAGGGCACTGGGTCAAGTGGTTGATAGGGCAGGAGCGCAGGTAGTGTTCTGCTCAGTCCCTTTGGTGGCAGAAAAAACGATGAAAGAAATAGGAGAACTCGCATCATTAATAAGTGGCTCAAGGGTTGGTGTCATCGGCAAAATTTCAGATTCTCTGATCATGGGGCAACCTTTACGGCACCTGCTGTACTGGAATCAGATGGGATACATCTCTCTGTTAAGGGCAGGAGGTTTTTAGCTCATGACCTGGCAGACCTTGTTGAGAGGGCTTTAAACTAGGTCTAAAGGGGGAAGGGGATGCATCTGGGCTGTCTGGAAGTAGGCCCAAGGATGGCAAGACTGTGTTAGGGGAGAAATCAGTGGCCCAGCTGAGGTGCATGTGTACCAGTGCACGCAGCATGGGCAACAAACAGGAAGAGCTGGAGGCCATGGTGCAACAGCAGAACTGTGATGTAGTTGCCATCACAGAAACATGGTGGGATGACTCACGTAGTTGGAGCACTGCACTAGATGGCTACAAGCTCTTCAGAAGAGACAGAAGAGGGAGAAGAGGTGGAGGGGTGGCCCTTTATATTAGGGAAGTTTTGGATGTCATAGGTATTGAAACTAATGACAACCAAGTTGAGTCCCTATGGGTAAGAATTAAGGAGAAGGCCAACAAGGCTGACATCCTACTGGGAGTCTGCTATCGTCCACCCAACCAGGATGAAGAGGTGGACAGCTTATTCTACAAGCAACTGAACAATGTTTCAGGATCATCAGCCCTTGTTCTTGTAGGCGACTTCAACTTACCAGGCATCTGCTGGGAACTTAATACGGCAGAAAAACAGCAGTCTAGAAAGTTTTTAGAGTCTGTGGAGGATAACTTTTTTTCACAACTGGTGGGCCAGCCCACCAGGGGAGGGACTATGCTGGACCTGTTGTTCACAAATAGAGATGGACTGGTGGGTGATGGGGAGTTTGGAGACTGCTTGGGACACAGTGATCATGACATTATAGAATTCTCAATAATTGGTGAAATAAAGAGGAATATCAATAAGATCTCTACATTGGACTTCTGGAGGGCAGACTTTGGCCTATTTAAGAGACTTATTCAGAGAGTTCCTTGGGAAACACCCCTTGAAAATAAAGGAGTCCAGGAGAGATGGGCAAGCTTCAAAGTAGAGATCTTGACGGCGCAAGAACAGACTGTCCCTGTGTGCCAAAAGATGAGTCAACGAGGCGAGCGGCCAGTCTGGATGAGCGATGGGGTTTTGAAAGAACTTAAAAATAAAAAAAAAGATGTATCATCTTTTTAAGGAGGGACTGATTTCTCAGGAAGTATTTAAGGGAGCTGCTGGGGCATGTAGAAAAAAAATTAGGGAAGCCAAAGCTCAGTTTGAACTTCACTTGGAAACTTCTGTTAAAAATAATAAAAAAAAAGAAGTTTTTACAAATATATTAATAGTAAAAGGAAGGGTATAACCAACCTCTGTTCCTTATTGGATGAGGCAGGCAACCTAGTAACTAAAGATGAGGAAATGCTGAATGCCTTCTTCACCTCAGTCTTTAGTGGTAAGACAGCTTGTCCTCAAGACATCTGTCCCCAGGGTTTGGTAGGTGGTGCCAGGGAGCAGAATGGTCCCCCTGTTATCCAGGAGGAGGCAGTCAGAGAACTCTTGGAGCACCTGGATATTTATAAATCAATGGGACCAGATGGGATCCACCCTAGGGTGATGAGGGAGCTAGCAGATGAGCTTGCCAAGCCGCTCTCCATCATTTATCAAGAGTTGTGGCTCACTGGCGAGGTTCCAGATGATTGGAAACTGGCCAATGTGACACCCGTTTACAAAAAAGGTAGGAAGGAGGATCCTGGTAATTACAGGCCAGTTAGCCTGACCTCAGTACCAGGTAAGATAATGGAACAGTTTACGCTGAGTGCTATCACACCACACTTACAGGATGGCCAGGGTATCAGACCCAGACAGCATGGCTTTACGAAGGGTAGGTCATGTCTGACCAACCTGGTCTCCTTGTATGACCAGGTGCCCTGTCTGGTGGATGCAGGAAGGGCTGTGGATGTTGTCTATTTGGACTTCAGCAAGGCCTTTGACACTGTCTCCCACAGCACACTCCTGGAGAAGCTGGCAGCCCACGGCTTGGACAGGAGATGCAGTTTATTTCTTGTATCACATCTCTTTGACACAAGAAGTAGAAAGCATGTAGAGTTGTCTGTCCAAATATGAGTTTTTATTTTCACATCAAATTACTACTACAGAGCAGTAGAATTTTGGATTGCAAACCAAAGGGTTACATTGGTATGCATGTTGTAACCAGTTTAATTTGATTGCATGTTATCTGTTTTTCAGGGTTTTTCTCATTTAGATAATGATGGACAAATTTGCTGGTAATTTGCTTTTTTCTTAGGCCTGTGATACTGCACTAGGTTTATGTGCTCTAGAACCACTCTGAAGATGGCTGTGAAGTTTGTGTTAATCACTAGTCATTATTATTATAAGGTGATTATATCAGCCTTTCTGCACAGTTGTTCATCAGAAGTCCATTTTATTTCTCAACTCTGTGGGATGTCTTTCCTATTTTTTTCAAGCCAGAGAGCTGATTTCCTCCTCAGGAACATTGTTGGGCCTTGCCTGAAGGTGAATACCTAAATGGTGCCAATTTGTTCTGAATGATGACTCTTATATGGTCTCCTATTTCAACCTTTTAGCTACAGTGGTTGCCCAAGCCAGTTATTTTATGCTACAGTTAACTCTGATAATCTTTTTTCTGACATTCACAGTTTATGTTTTATCCCTTTTGTATTCTTTCAGAAAAAAACTCAGAGATCACTTTTGCTCCTCTTCTTGTCATCAGCTTCTCTTATCCTGTTTACTTGATGTTCCTTTTTATGCCACATCAAAGTCTTGTTTTCCTTTCCTGAATTTTTACTCCTTTTCTACTTAGAGTCCCATTTCTCATTAAAGGTTTTGTCTCCTACCTTTGCTCAGTCCATGAAGATTTAGTTGCTTATTACTTTTTTCAGATAAATTTCTAATGCCTTCTTCTTCTCGTGCTTAGTTGTGTGGATTTTTAATGAGGAGCAGTTTGTACCTCATTGTCTTCTCAATTACTTGTCAAAAATATGATGGCAGCAATTATCTGTGAATAGGCTGTTGTATATTGACACTAATATCTGTCACACTGAACTACCACTGTCCCATTTATGTTTTACTCTCTCACCTCCCTTTTTTATGTCTGCTTACATTGTCTTGTTTTATGCTGAAATGATACTGAAATTATAAGGTCTTTGGGGCACGAACTACTCTTTTCATGTAGCATAGCTGATAAAATCCAGGTCCTGATCCAAAGCACTACATGAATATTAACAATAAAGTGCAGTACTTGGCTGCTGAATTCTCTTTCTTTTCCTTTGACTCAGAAGGATTTACTAACGATTTTACTACTGTATACTGAAGTGAAAGGTTAAATCTGTTTCTGAAAAGGATAGTAACCTATTTTTAACTTAGACATAATGTGTTCTGGAGAATAAGTATATCAGCTATTACAATAAACAAACAGATCTTTATCAGAAGGTAGCCAGAAAATACTGGATTTCCATGTGTTTCACCCTTTGTTTTAGTTCCTTTCATCCTTTTATTCTGTGATCTCTTCAGGCTCCAGTAAAAACCTATCATGGTAAGTCACTTTCTTCAAAGTGACAGCAGTAGGAAGGCAGAGCAAAGGTTATACATCAGCTCAAAGCAGATCACAGAAAAGAATTTTATAGCATAGCACATCTTCAAAAGTAAATACCTATTATTAGCATGGCTGTCACATCAGAGGCTACTGAACATTGTGCTTCCACAGCACACCTTGTATTTCAGTCTGCTTGGATTGGTCCCGATGTGGTGATGGGTGCTGGTGGCAATCTAGAAAATTTGCCAGTATATGGAGTTATGCACATGTTGATTGTAAATTTTGTAGTTGCTTTAGAACACAGAGCAATCTGATGCTTCCTGTGGCAGTAATAGCAATGGAGAGTTTTAAATGGGGCAGATGGGGCCGAGGAGTTCTCATCTCTGTAAGGTACAGATAAAATCTCAGTCAAGATCCCTGTCCTGTTAGAGCTCCTAAAACAATGGCAGTGTTGCCATTCTGCCTCAAAAGGAGGTGAGGTGATCCAGCATTTTGCCAGATGAGTGCCATGTCCAGCCACAGTCCCTCTGTCAGGGTATATTCAACCAGCCAATTGCAAAGTTTTTAAAAATCTGCATCAATAGTACAAAGATTTGTTTGTCGCCTTGCTGCTTTTCTTTTATGCAAAGCAATTCTTTCATACTCAAGCCTCTTATTATTCCACAACCATTATGCACCAGATTGTCTTTGTTTTGTAGCTCATTATAAAGATTCAGATGATCAAATTACAGTGTTTTCTGTGTGTCTTTTTCACACAATGTAACTATATGTAAACCAGAGCTGAGAACGTGTTGAAATTATTCTGATGATACTGAACAAAGCTTGTAGGCACCAATGTAAGCTGACACATCGCATATCCAGGTGCTCTCTGTGATCTAAAATGCTTTCATTTTAATCTTTTCTGCAGATATTTTGTATATTTTCTTACTGATGCTTTATGATATAAATAGGAGCATCTGCAGCCTAGTATAAGGGTTGGAAAATCTGAAAGATCTCTGTGATTAACTTTTCTACTTCATGGCAAACTGAAGAGCAGCATTCAGTGTGAAATCAAGAGGGAGATTCTACTGAGGTTTTGGGGACAGGCCCAGCAAAACTGTTTCAAGCACAATGGGCCTGGAACTCCTGCTGACTTCAAATAAAATTGAAGATATTTCACAAAATGAGTTCTAGAGCAAGGAAAAGGCTTTAGCATCTTGCTGCAAATATTTTTTCTTACTCCTTTTAGGAAAGGGAAGAAGTATGTTTTCCTTAATGGCTTGAATTCATTTATTTCAAATTTAAAAATACTTTCTTGTTTTGAGAGAAAGCGATTTCTCTAAGAGTGGCACATTTGTAATGAATACTTCCATGTATTTGGATGGTCCTTGGATATGTAAATTAAGAACATTTGGAATTTAGAAATGTTGAGCTTCATAAGAAAATGTGGTGGTGAATGTCCCATTGGCTTTTGCGAGAGACAGATTTAGTTAATAAAGAATATTTATGCAGGTACTGACTTGATTTAATGTGCCAGCTGTGTGGGGCTTCAGCTCCTTGCTGTCATTCTTTAATGAAGGATAAGCAGACAGATGCTTTTCAGCTGACTCTCAAACAGAAAAGGGGTCTTGGATGCTGCTCTTCAAAATATTTCAGAAGCCTATAAAGAGAATTGAGTGTGGTGACTTCATTCATTCAGATGGCAGCTGTCCCACTGTTTCATCAATTTGAGGGATGTAAATTAACATTTTGAGATTATCCCCTGTGGAACAATCTAATAGGAACCAAGCAGAAGCATATAAACATTGAACTGATTTGAAATGTAAATATCCCAAATAATGTGGTGATTTGTCAAACTAAAAGGATTACAGATAGTTATCCAAAGAAGATACTGGAAGCTAGAAATGCTAGAAATAAAGGCATTAGTTTTCTTTACCCTGCATGACAAGGGTAATAAACCCACATCGCTAAAGTCAGGTAGGGAGTTTAAATTAACTTTCCTTATTGGCCATTTTCATTTGAAAAGGATATAAAACTGAATAAGTATTAGATTGCTGCTATTGAATTGAATGAGATTCTGCTTTCATTTCATTTTTGTGTCAACTGTGCTTTATTTATTTTCCACTCTTCATTATTTATGTACATTCACAAAGCTATATTTAAAATTATTTATGGGTTTTGATTTAGAGTGACAACAGTGAGATCCATCTCATACTGTATTGTGCATTCCTGCAGCTCTTAGCAAATGTAGTGCAATTTTTCTGGCCTGAAGCATGTTGTCAGAGGGCTATGTATAGTGCACAAAAACAAGAGGGATTAGTGTATATTGCATAATTATAGGGCCATGTTTTAGACACCCCTATTTCTGTATTTGTTTGAGCATCTCTAACATCAAGGCCTGTAATTGTGAGCTGATTCACAGCAAGTTGTGAGATTCTAATTATCTAACATTTTTAACTGCAGCTTCCTATCTGAATTCAATGGTGATTAGACTTCTCATGGCCTGTTGCAATGTTCATTAGTAGTATGTCCTTAACTTCCACAGAGCTGAGTGAAGCAAGTACCCTCAGGAAAGAGGAGTTATGAAAAGGAGGACAGTTATGAAAAGGGAGCTTGGTATAAGAATTCACTGATGCTCAGTTGCTTTCAATAGGATTTAGGGTTTCTTTAATAATTAAAAAATATAAAAGGGTGCATTAGGAGCAGCAAGAGACAAAAGTTTACAGTTCTGTGGGTTTTTTTCATTATTTAGCTCCTTGCTTTTCAAAGAGAGGCTCAAGCTTCCATTAGTGAGGGGTGAAAGGTCCTTATAAAAAGAGTGAGTGATTTTTGACAGATAGGGAAAGGACAGGGGGGATTGTTTACAAACTCAAAAGGGAGAGACTTAGATTAGATGTTAGGAAGCAACTCTTAACTCAGAGGGTAGTGAGGCATGGGAACAGATTGCCCAGAGAAGTTGTGGATGCCCCATCCCTGGGAGCGTTTGAGGCCAGGCTGGATAGGCCTAGTGGAGGTGTCCCTGCCCATGGCAGAGGTGTTGGAACTAGATCATCCCCAAGTTCTCTGTCAATCCAAACTGTTCTGAGTCTGTGACTCTTTGATTCTATGATGCCTGCATTTTGAGACAACATAAATTGTTCTTTCTGAGGCTGGTTGCAAATTTTACTGTGTCAAGAAAACATCCAGCATCATCTTCTTGTATAGGGTGCTGAGCTTTAACTTCAGCAGGAGCTGTTTAAACTATATTTCAAATAAAACATTTAGATATGTTTGATAAAAGAATGTGAAAAGACTTCATTCCACTCCTTTATTTTTTTATCCCTATAAATTGAATCCTGTGCAATGAAGCCAGGGTGGGCATTGGTGGGTACAGCTGTGCTGTTGCATTAAGGTCAGTGACAATGGCCAGATTCCCTTTAGATGTTAAATCCTTCACCAGATAAAATCCACATTTATTTCATAAGTATATTACAGCCATACTGACTTGGGGCCCTCTGCATAATTTAACACCTGGACATACTTGTTATTGTTCAAGAAAAGCTTTCTATAGTCTTATTAATTGAGTGAAAGTTCAGAGTGCTGTGAAGTTCTAAGGGGCTTGTGAATCTCTGAAATCTTCTTCTGACAGGTATTTTAAACACGAAATAGAAAAGTCAAAAGCAAAGTCACTGTATAACAAAGAGAATGGTTGCTTAAGGAAAAAAATTAAATGAGAAAAGAGCATCAGGAAAACAAAGATATAGAGCCTATTTTTCTCCTTGCTAGTCTCTAAGGGACCAAGACCAACCAGATCCTTAGAATCCCCATTGTAGTTCTTCCTTTCTGTTCCCACTCCCTTCTTAAACAGCATTAATGATCTTAATTACATTTACTTGAATTTGATTGTGCTACTGCTGTTTACTTTTGATCCAGCTTCTAACTAAAAAAAAAAAAAAAATAGCCCTTTCTAACTGCTGTAACTCTTAGATCTTAGATTCCATACTTCATAGAATCTGCCATGTCTGGCCTCTTCTTTGTAAGATCACTTAAGAGTTCAGTGCTGCAGGAGCACACTGTGCTCCAGCAAACAGAACCATAGATTCCTAGAATGGTTTGGATTGGAAAGGACTGTAAAAATCATCTCATTCCAACCTTCCTGCCATGGGTAGGGACATCTTCCCCTAACGAATGGTTTTGCATATGTCTTGCATACTGAAAAATTGCTGTTCTGTTCTCTCCTTAAAAGTAGATTATTTTATCACTAATACTTGAGAGAATGCATTTCTTCCACATGACTTACAGTTTCCTGATTTATTTATACTTGTCTGGAGTACTTTGCATGGGAATTTTATACAGTTCTGCTAGAGGATTAAGATTTGGTTTTGCATTGTAGTATGTACTGCATTTCAGTAATTGACAGGCACTTCTATGAATTTGGAATTCAACACCAGATTGTGTTGCTTTTTAAAATTTTGACAAGAAGCAAAATGTTCAATAAAAATTCCTTTATTTTCACTTGTTTCTGTCACTCTCCTTTCAATAATGTACACATTGCTGCCTCACAAACAGTAGGCCTTAGGAACCTATTTCAGTGATATTTATATTTCACATTTTTCTAATAAAATCCCTTAAGGTTTACAGTGAAATTTGCACTTCTAAGAGCAGCCATTGACTAGGGAGAAAGAGAAAAGTGGGTACAGTAGGTGTTTTCTCACATGGCTTTGGATGGGTTCTCAACTCAGTGCTACTAGAGGAATTGACTGAGTTCAGATTTATTTAAATAAAAGCGGTTTTGAATGAGTGACTGTGAGAGATTAAAGCTGTCTCTGAAGACCAGTGTTCCTGAAATTTTGCAGCTCTCTGTGCCCAGAACTGAGATGCTGTGTTGGTGCTTTCAGTATTCTGCCTAGCTACACTCTCATTAATCAAAAAGCGTTCGCATTTTCTGCAAGACTGACATTTTCTTCCAAAACTGTGTGATTGTTAATTTGTGTGCTGTATTTCCATTAATCATCAGAATACCAGGTACTTCTTGGGAAGGTGAAATTTCTGTAAGCTCTCCACTGTCTCCTCAGGTGAAGGAAGAGGAGCAGTCAGCCAACCACACACTGATGATCCAGGAGACGCTGCAGCAGGCGTCGGTGGAGCTGTCGGAGCAGCATCACCTGGTGGTGTCCTCAGATGAGGTGGAGGGCATCGAGACAGTCACTGTCTATACCCAGGGCGGGGAGGCTTCAGAATTCATTGTTTATGTTCAGGAAGCTGTGCAGCCTGTGGAGGAGCAAGCTGTGGAAGAATCAGTGCAGGAGCTCTAGAGAACGATGCTCAAAGGAGATGACTTCTTAATTTGCCAAAGCCAGAGGTTTGGGGGTTTTTGTCCCAACCAAAAGTGAGCAAGCTGATGGATTTTCAGTTGATTTGTGAAGTGATCCAACTGGTTGGATTGTATCAGTAAGTTGGATTGTATCTTAGACGTATTATGTGCAAAACCTTCTCAGATTTCTTTGTTTCTAGAAGATGCTTTTAAGGAGAAAGTATTCTTCCCCTTCTTAGAAGATCTCTCACTTGATTCCTGTAAATTCGCACAAATATTGTCTGTTCAAAACTGTGGTATCCCATGATAAAAACCATCTGTAAAGATAGCTAGAGTGTCTGGAAAAGCCCATACATCCCATTTTATACATGCTTCATATGTTCTTGACTTGGCTGGAATCAAAGTTGTTTTTTCTATAATTTAAAACAGCCTCTTAGCTCTGAGTACATGCTTAGTGTCTGCTGAGTTATGGATCTAACCCAAACAAAGGCTGGAGTTTTAATTAGAAACACACCACAGATGGACTGTCCTTTATACCTGTGAGATGATCCTTTGAGTTTGGGAGGTATTTAAAGCCATATGTGATAATTGTGGGTATCAGTAGGATGACTGTTATTTAGCTATTTGAATAATGATAATTTTCCATCCCACTGAATAAATACCCATCTGGTATTTATAAGGTGAAACCAAAACTGTCAAATCAAGGAAATAATCTTTTGTTTTTAAGAAAAAATTATATATTCAAAAGATTTATAAATGCTATAAGAGATGTATGTTCATATGTTTAAAACAGACATGCTTGTAAATATGATTGTGTGAAAAAAATTGTACAAAAAGCTTAAGTAAATACCGACAAGAATCAAGATATTCTTAATTATGCATGTATATAGTTCCAGATTTTTCTTCATGAATCTTGAATTGTTTCTGGTTTAATATTTTTAAATTTGAGCTGTAAAAATTACTAATAAATAAAAAATTGTCTTGTTTTCTTCTAATGCTTCAATTTCTTAAGTGCTTTGGTAGCTAATTAAAAAGTGCTGGTGTGCATTGACTTTGATGAGTTATTCCTCCAGTTAGTAGTCTCTTATCAAGAAAGTACCACCATGAAATACAGGCAGACCTTTCTATGTAATTGAACTTATTTATGGGTGTTCTGGGTAAAAAAGGTGGAAAAAAGCTTTTGACTAAGTGGATGTAATGTAATGAGTTGGTTGTCAGCATCTTCTCAGTCTGCTGGGTTCTCTTGATACTGGAGAAAATCCAAGTGCAAACCTGTAGTGACAGTTTTTCCCTTAGCTGTGGCAGTGGGGAGTTTAAATTTGTTAATGGAACAGAACTGAGAATTGCTTGACTTCAGTGGCAGCTTTGCCTCCTCTGGTTTCATCCTGAGGGTGCACCAGGAGCCCCATTGGGATGTTAAGTTTGTAGGGTGGAGACCTTGTTGCTATTTTGTGTCACTGACCAGAGCTGGTCATAAGTGTCAAGGTTGATTCTGTGTATGTTCAGTGAACTTGGCAAGAATGAGCCATGAAATGTTTAGTAACATCTGTAATATGATAGAAACTGATGCATCAAATGTATCCGTTTGATTAATCTGGATAAGAAATTGTGGTTTTGTAATTAATGGTTCAAATTCAGTGTTGATTTACAAGAACAATGCTTTCTAGAAGAGAAGAAAGCCGTCTCAAAAACTTACAATTTGTTGAAACAGCCCATTTGCTGTTAAAGCCATTTGGAAGAGCTTCTTGATTACATATGGTAACAATGGTGAACTTAGTGTAAAACCTCTCTGAAAAGGGGACAGAAAAATATTTTTCTATGCATCAGTCAAATTTCTGAAGTACGTTGTTTCAGATAGACTGAGTAATTCTGTCTGGAAGAGGTGTGGCTGTATTTGGACAAAGTTTTGGTGTTTTGTTTGTTTTAATTTTAGTATATCACAATCATACATACTTATGTAATTCAAGTCTTGATATATAATTGGTGAGTTATATCACATTTTCCTATACTAAGTCATAAACACTTGAATTTTCTGCTTCTTGTTTTTATTATTTTTTTAAAAATACTTTTCAATTCAGGTCTTTTTTTCCCCAGCTGTCTCCCATGACCTAAACAGCATAAATTGTTGTTGTTTTTAACAACAATTGTTTCCAACAAGATTACAGAAGTGACATTGATGCAATTCAGATTTTCAAAATATTTCAGTATTTTTAATTCTTCTAAAGTTATAAATTTCTTAGTCTACACAGCATCTTAGCACTGCTGTATAGAATATGAACTACAACCATTCAATATTAATAAAGGAAAATTATTTCACATTCCAATTTGCTCACAACATGGACATGTGCTTTACAAATTTTAAAAAAACCAAGCCAAACCCAAAACACAGGAGAGGACCTCTTGCATCTCAAGAATGAGCAGTCCTGTTAGCACAGTTAGCAGAGAAAGGAAGAATGTAGCAAAAAATCATACTGCAAGATATTCAATTGCACAAATGATTTAAGATCCAAGTGGGCAGAAAATCTGGTGTGTGAGGGAATCTTTTGGAGTTGTGTTCAGCTTGCATGATCAGAACTTGATATTTGGCTTGAATTCTTCACACTTACCTGTGGAGGAGTCTGATCACAGAAGGTTCAGTGAAGTGTCAATGGAAATGTGGAAATTGACCCAGTGAGGAAGTTTTACCTTTCTGGCCCTTGTAAAAATCTAACTCTTGGGAAAAAAGCATACTGAGTGTTTGAGACTGACCACTCAGGGAGAACTTCTTTCCTATGTGCCACCTAATCTTTTATGGAGGTAGAATTATCAACCCATCTTATGCCCTAAAGGACTGCAAGCCTGTCTTGTCTTGACCACACTAGAGTTGTATTTATGTAAGACCAGTGAGATTCAATTGAGGACTCTGCTACTAGTATTGAATAAAAATAAGGTTCATTTTTATTTTGTAATTCTTTTGATCTGTTAATAAGGATGACTGCTATCAGCACTCACAGAGCAGAGCTTTGTGAAACAGTTGGTGTGCACAAAGTCATAGTTTATGGATGGTTATATTTGGGTTTGTGTTGATGGTTGGATTTCTTTACACCAGATTACAATTTTTGCTATTTGGAGGTATGTTTGAACTGTATCTGGAAGTTTGAACAGGGAGTGACATGAGCTCATTTGCAGATGGCATCATTAACAAAAGTGTGGCTTGTTTAGGTAATGCTAATCCTGTGGTGAGCTGCAGATGTTCTGTTCCCTTTTGTGGTACAATGACAGTGAGGTTACTGAGTGGTGCTGCACGTGGCTTGACAGCTTCTCAATTTGCATTTCCAGCTTTCCCATCATAGAAAACATCATTTCCATCAATAGCAGCACTACTCCATTTGTCTTTTAATCTGGGAAGACTTTCATGTCCACTCAGTAACAGAGATGTATTTTGGCTCATCCTGAGGATCAGACTCTCTGTTAGGACATAAATATGCAGTATCATATCCATTCCTGCTATAGTTCCACCAGGTAATTGATTAAGGTGATCTTTCATGGGTTCCTGTTCTCAGTTTGCCTGTATTGTGCTTTAAATGATTAAAAACAGTGCCACACATTTCAAAGGACAGTGCAAATTACAGATCTCTCATATCTGCCAAACAAAATATTCTGTTCAAGACCATTGTGTTCCCCACCTCATCAACCTTCAAAATGGTTGAAGCAGAGAGAGGAAACTGGCATGTTTCTCTCTTGATAAACACTGATGGACAAAAATGCGGTGTCTGTGACTGGTCCAGTTCCATGCCATGTGCTCTGGGATGATCCTTTGGAGCAGAGAGGTTGGACCAGGGGACCCAGTGTGGTGTTTTCCAACCTGACCCATTCTGAGATTCTGTCAAGTCTCTGTGTGTACCCTGATCAGAAACGTTTCAAGATTTCACCAGAGGGGAAGCAGCAGAGCTCAATGTGAAACAAAACCATGGAATAAAATCATCAAGGAAAAGAAACATTAGGCCAAATAACAGAATTAACATCGTGTTAGGAAGATCTATTAGCCTAGGAGGTAATATCTAAAGCTCAACTTGAGTTGTTCTCTTTTTGCACTGAATAAAATGCAGCCAGACATTGGGAATGAGCCCGGTAGGAAGACCAGGGCAGCTGACCTCAAAGGTTTCTCTGACATCTCAGGTTTCTGGGCATTTAATGACAGCAAAAGAGAAAAACTGACAAAAGACCTTTTTTATATTCAGAACCACACCTAACAAGAATGCTTGTCAAAGCTCACTCTGAAGGAATTGATGGGATGGGCTTTGATGGGATGTTAAATAAAAGCAAAATCATCACTTACATTTCCTTATTCTTAGGTCACATATTCTTCATAATCAGTTCAGTGCAAGGCTTGAAGTGAGTAGTGGCTGCCAGTAAAGCAGAAAAACAAAATAAATGTCTCTGACAACACTATAAATGACCTTTATATTCCCTATAAAAGTATTTTTTACAGGCTGGTTTGCTAAAGGGGGATAAAGAGAGAAATCAGAGTCAATATGTTGCACAGAGCTCTTCCTGTTTTTTGAAATGTTGCAAATTTTCCTGAAAGGTGGAAATAACTATCAGCCTAGGTAAATATAAAGGGATCAAAAAGTCTTCACTGTCTTGGAATGAAAACAAACAATGGGAATTTATAGAGCAAGCCTTGCTTTGGGTTTTTCTTCAGTTCAAGGAATGTTATCTTCTGGAAAATAAGAGATCATTTTGTGTTGTGTACCCAAATGAAACACACTGCAAGTGTGTTTTACAGGAACACATAAAGATATATGAGAATGAGACCACAGGAGCTCCGCATTGGTAATATTCTTTACGGGCAAGCAGTGGAATAAGGGACAAAATATCACAGTGGATTACAGAGCCAGTCAATGTTTTCACACTTTGCTCTGGAAATGGTTCCCCTTTTTGATTATAGCATTTATTTTGCTAGTGCCATTTGGAGTGAAAATACTTTCTGGGAGCTGAATTGGCCCAGGGTATTAAAAGTAGAGTACAGAATCTTTTAGGGATGGATAGCTTGTTCAAATATACGTTCAGGTAGTATTAGTTAAATATTCCTTTCATCTAACGGTGACTGAATGAGTGAGAGAGTTCAAATCCAAGATATGATAAAAAACGTCCAAATCAGAAAATCTCTCTGCTTTGTGCATACATCTTACCTCTTGGTCAAAGGCCAATCAGTTTCTCCAGCAGAAACAACCACCCTTCACTTGCCACAGGGTTTGTCTAGACAGTGACATTCTGTTTAGAGTTTGGGTTTAGCTATTCAGGTTGCATTTTCAAAGCTTAAATTAATTGCACGGGAAGCCTTGTCTGTTTGGAGTGTAGTCCTGCTCACTCAGAGATGTTTTCCATTTCTGTTCAGGTCATTCCCATGCCCTGGGTGTTGACTTGAACTCCTGGGTGGTGCCACAGCATAAAAGCTTTTTACTACTAATTGTAGTACTAACAATTCTTACGGCATAGCTGTGCTCTTTTGTGAGGTCAGAACACGTGATGCTACAAACATTTACTGAAGTGCTAGAGAAATGTTGTCTACTTTTGAACCTAGAAGTGTTCCCCAGGACTGTGTCATCCTCAGGAGCTGCTCTCTCCATCTGCCAGTGTTGACTCAATAGCTTTGCCAGTGGAATGGGTCTGTTGGGTTTGCTTGGCCAGGTTTTGGTAGCAGGGGGGTGACAATTTGTCTTCTGCGAGAAGCTGCCAGAAACTTCTCCCCATATCTGACAGAACCAGTGCCTGCCAGCTCCCAGACAGACCTGCCACTGGCCAAGGCTGAACCCAGCAGTGATGGTTGTAACTCCTCTGGGATAACATATTTAGTAAGGGGGAAACAATTGTTTTTCTGGGATACCATATTTAATAAAGGGGAAACTATTGTGCAGAAGGAGTTGCAGGCAGAGTGAGAATACGTAAGAGAAACCTTTCTGCAGCCACCGAGGTCAGTGAAGGAGGGGGAGGAGGTGCTGCAGGTGCCAGAGCTGAGATTCCCCTGGTGCAGCCCATGGTGAGGCAGCTGTGCCCCTGCAGCCCAGGGAGATCCATGAGGACTCGGAGATCCACCTGCAGCCCACACCAGAGCAGGGAGATGCCCAAAGCAGGCTGTGATCCCGTGGGAAGCCCATGCCTAGCGGGGTCCTGGCAGGAGCTGTGTGCCCGTGGAGAGAGGAGCCCAGGCTGGAGCAGTCTGTGCAGAGCTGCAGCCCATGGGTGGGACTCAGGCTGGAGAAGTCCATGGAGGACTTTCCCATGGGAGGGACCCTGTGCTGGAGCTGAGCTGGAGAAGGAAGCAGCAGCAGAGACAAAATAACGTGTGATGAACTGACCTCAGCCCCCATTCCCATCCCCCTGAGCTCTGAGGGGGAGGAGGTGGAGCCCAGCAAGGAGGGAGACATGAGGGCAAAGGTGTTTTGTTTTACTTCTCATTACCCTTAGTAATAATTCTAATTAATTTCTCCAAGTGTGGTCTCTTTTACCCGTGACAGTAAGTGGTGAATGATCTCTCCCTGCCTTTATTTCAACTCAGTGACTCTTTTGTTATATTTTTTCTCTCCTGTCCAGCTAGCAAGGGAAGTGACAGAACAGTTTTGGGGGGCACCTGCTGACCAGCCAGGGTCAAACCAGAACAAGAGGTCATGTAGGAGCTTCCTAATTTACCCCAAGGGAACTGAAGCATTAACTTAATCCCTTACACTTCCCTTGAAGCGCACTGGGGAGTTTCACCCAAGCCTTCTGCTCACAGAGCTCTTGGGCAAGCTCAAGGAGCCAGCTGGTCGTGAGCATTTTGGGGACTTCACTGATATCAACCAATATGGAATTTATGGCTTTGGAACAGAGCAACAGTGACAACAACAGTGACAACAGTGACAACAACAGTGACAGGATAAAACTCCTTACACTTGCATGGCTAATGCTGGGACTATCCTGATTCTATGTTTTAATTTTGTTTTTATTACTTGAATATATTTATTTAGAGTAAATTCTTTTCCCGCTTGCCTGAGAAGTTTGTTTTTTTTTTTTTTTGGCAAAAGGTCTTTCCTAGCATAATAGATCTGCATTAAAAATGTGGCCCACTGTGGTTTTCTCTCTGCCTCTCAAGGTATGTTTAAACTGAAAACATGGACAAAGCTGTAGATGGTGTACTTTAGCCACTCTCATGCTTTATTTTTCCTGGGTCAGAATGAAAAAAAAATAACCAAACCAACATGCTGACAGAAAATTTAAATTTCTATGTAATTTAGCAGAAAATAAAGGGACTGCCACAATGATTGTGTTCCAGTTTTGGGTGATTAGTCTAATGATATTATTATTTTACTTTACCTGAAGCTGCACCAGAACTTCCAGCTTTCCATGTGATGCTCTTAACTACAGAGCCTCTCCATAGTCTCGTCTGAAGTGAGGAAGACAAGGGAAGTAAGTAGACCTTAGACTTTTGTGTAAAGCTGCTGTTACTTTTGAGTGAACCTAATACTTCTTTAGTCTTACTCAAAACAGGCAGTCAGCATGGAACCTATTCCATGGTATTTTATACTAAGGAGGATGGAGGATGCACTATGCACTATGAGTAAAGCTTATTAAGGGTTTAAGGTTTTGTGGGGTTTTTCATTTTTTTTTTTTTTTTTTGGTTTGGTTTGGTTTTGGTTTTTTGCTTGGTTGGTTTGCTATGGTTTTTTTGATCATCACCTTGAAAACTGTTATGGAAAAAGCCATGGAGTTATGGAAGCACAAAAGGACAGACATTGGCTGAGTGATGGAAGCATGATTTCAGTTATGCTGTTTTTCAAGCAGTTATGGATTTGGCTGGTATTTTCAGTATAGGATTCTTCATGGGACCAGCTTTGAACTGTAGATACACTGATTTTAGGTACCTTGTTATATAACTACTGTCCAGCCCCCAGTGGGAGACTTTGTAAATGCTTTGGCAGGGACCAGTGTGACACCAGGGCAAGCATAAACACAGCTTTCAAAACCACACACTACGGATATTCTTGAAAAGTCTGATTTGGTAATGTTGCAAACTAGAAGTCTGTCTGTCATGCATTACAATATTAATGTGTTTATCAGCAAAATTCTATATTTATCATTTTCTATAGGGAAGCCACTGGGATTTCTTTCCTCCTGGCCACACTTAAAAGCAGAGAAAGTGTTTTGTCTTAGGCTACAAACTGTGGTCTTGACTTTCTTCTCTCTTTCTACACCCTTGTTCAACAGCTGTTAGAGTCTGTACTTTATGCTTAGGCTGGTTCACAAAGACTTGAGGACACTGAGTACTGTGAGCCATCAAAAAGGTTTCTAGGCTGGATGTCAGGATGTCCCATGTCCCAGCTCAACATGAAGCCAGATTGTTGTTTAATTGCATATTTACCAGTTGAGCCCAGATTCATCTGAATTGGACATTCATGCTTTTTCCCTTGTGCTCTACATTCAGAAGAACAACTTGCCTCTCTCACTCTGCTTTCAGATCCCTTGGTGCTCCTTTGTTATGCTGAATGCTTTGGTTGGTCCCTTTTTCTGCTGTTCAAGGCAGTTTGCCTTATTCCCCTTCTCAGAAATGTAACAGGATTCTGTGTATTAGAGGATTTTATTTGTTCTAGATCCTGCCTATAAAACAGAAGGCACTAAGGCTTGGATACTGTGTGATTTCCTGCAAACCCAAACCATTTCACTGAGCCTGACACCACAAGGGTATATGAATTTGTGTTAAAATCACCCTCCCTCTCCTGGTGATTTAGAAGAGTTAGATAAATACCTGATTTAGAAACTAATGACTGATCCTATGTGAGCTGGCAATTATGCATGCAGTAATTGAATGTGCTTAGAAGCATGTGTCATGGAAATGGGAACCAATGGGATTATACCACCTCTCAGGACGTTTTGAGATTTAGAAGAAGAGCAAGTACGGTTAAAAACAAAATTAGCTGTGCATATACAGAGATTATAAAGCATCAGCAGACAAACAACAGAACTAATTCTCCTCTGCCAATGGCTGGGAATTCATTGCCACTAAATGAGCATCCAGCTGCATGTGGATGGAGATGGGAGCTGGGTGGGGAGCAATCCTGACATGGGGGTGGCTGGGGAACTCTTGCAATATCTGGAACAGGAGATGAAGCTGCTGTGAAAACAGATGCACAAGAGTTGCTCAGGACTTGCTGAAGAGCTGCACCACCAATCTACAGCATCTGAAGGTCCAGTCTGATTTGCACAAACCAAAGCATTGCAACAGCTCTTCAGGCAGGTAATGGCCCTCAAAGGTCCCAGCCTGCTGTGGTGTGTCTGAGCCAAGAGCCCTTGGGGTTGTGGTGTTGCAGGCAGGAGGGGAGCATTGAAACAGTCAGTCCAGAGAAAGATGGACATCCAGGAGTTGTAAAACTTTTACAAGTTTAAAACTTTCACCTGTAATATGTAGCTCATCCTAGCAGAAATGCACAGCTACTAATAAAACATTTCTCCCTAGCTGCAGCTCTCTCTTACATCTGGCTACACAAAACTCACGAGGGTGTCTATGATAGAATTGTCTGCTGAGTGCAAATGGAGTCACAATCCTACTGAGTTATTCCTGCCATCCTTTGTCATTCATGGATCTGTTGGAGCAAGCCCACAGAGATGATCAATGGGCTAGAGCACCTTTTCTATGAAGACAGGTTCAGAGAATTGAGATTGTTCAGCGTGGAAAAGAGAAGGCTCCGTGGAGACCTTATAGCATGTTCAGGTTCCTAAAGATAGTACAAAAAAGCTGGAGAGGGACTTTTTAAAAATTATGGGGTGATAGGACAAGGGAGAATAACCTTGAGCTGAAAGGTGAGGGGTTTATATTGGATGCTAGGAAAAAAATTATTCCCTGTGAGGGTGGTGAGGCCCTGGCACAGGCTTCCCACAGCTGTGGCTGCCCCATCCCTGGATGCATTCAAGGCCAGGCTGGATGGGGGCTCTGAGCAACCTGGATACTGGAAGGTGTCCCTATCCATGGCAGGAGCATTGGAACTGGATGATCTTTAAGGTCACTTCCAAACCCAAACCAATCTATGATTTATGAACCTCATTATGTATGGTTGTAAGTAAATTCAATATTGTTTTCCTAAATACTTTTAAAATTTGTAGTGTGAAACTAGAACTTCAGTTTACAGTCCCAAATTAAGTTGTGTGGCATTAAAAAAAAAAGCCTGGAAAATTAATTAATCTGTACATTAATATCTTTATGCATTGGAAGACACCTGGCCACTATTGTGGTAAAGCCTGAGAAGTCACTGAAGTTTTGAAAGAAGGATGTTGCCTTAGTGCAGAGTAAATGTCTGGATTTTGGGCTTTTTTTTCTAATCTGCATATTAATTACTGTCACACAGCTGATGGAGTGGGATGCAGCTAGATTCATCCCATTTAAATCAGTTTAATCCTTTGCAAGCTTGCAAAAGTAATTATTCTGCATTTCCATCTAACACTGCATAATACAAACTTCAATCGTTTCAGCTCCTGCTCCAGACCCTTCGTGACCTTTCTGCTCATAAACCAGCAACACTGACTGGAATTAATTTCTTCTCTCATTGGGAACATTCTTGTATTGACCCATTCTTCATAAAAGATGGTAAAATATTACCTGCTGGACCATTTTTTGAATAATCTCTCTCTCTCTAATTTTTGCTTTTATCAGTGTCTTGGTTTGAAAAGACAGGTTTCTGCTAAGGAAGGCAGTAGCCTCTCTTAAAATGGAAAATATAAACACCTTCTCTCCAAATTATTATAATTTTGAAATTAAGGGGCTCTCAAAAAAGAGATAATGGGAATAGGAATAACAGTTCTTTATTAGGAAAAATAAAAATGCAGTAATACAAAACAACACTGACAGAGTCAGAATATGACCTGACACGCTGTGGGTCAGGGTGTGGCAGAAGTCCCATTCAGTGGTGGCTGCAGTCCTCCTGCAGTGCCAGCTGTGGTTCTGTTGGAGCTGGGATCCTATAGAAGGGTGGAGTTTTCCTCTGTAGGTCCAGTGGTGGTGTAGATGGGCCTGGACTTCCTCTGAGAATCCAGTGGAGAAGAAAGCTGCTCCACTGGGAATGCAGTGGGAAATGGCTGCTGTGGTGTTCCCAATCTTCAGATTATATCCAAGTAGGAATTCTTGGCTCCTCCCACTGGGTGGAGCATCTCCCAATGGGATGATGTAATTTTATCAGCCATGCAGGGACTCTCAATGGCCCATTAACAGAAGAGATCTCCTGGAGGAAGGATTGGTTGTGGAAGAGATAAAGAAAACTGCCCAATGAACAGAAGATAACTGCCCCACCTCTGACAGATGGCAATAGAGTACACACCCTGGCCACATCTTGCATTTGCAACCTAAGACAATCAGCTTCAGTGTTTGGAGCATGCATCCCATGGCATGGCTTTCCCGTTCAGCATGGAGAGCATATTGCCATTAATTCCTGATAGTGTTTCCTGGCACTGGGAGTCCAGCAGCCCCTCTGCATCTGTTCCCTGTGCTACATTTCTGCCTTGGCAACGAGACATTCTGTGCAGCTTAATTTGTTCTTTGGCTGGATTTGTCTGCTTCATCAGCTTGATTTAATTGACCATCTTGTGAAGTGAGCCTGGGGTGGAGCCATTCTGCTGACGGGAGGGCAGCAGGTTCAGTGGGCTCAGCCCCTTCGTGCTGGGGATGCACCAAACATATTCATGTGGCAGAAATCTCTCTTGGCAGACTTGAACTCCACTCTGCATTAGGATTACACAGTCCACACATCATTGCAGTGAATCACTTCCTTGTGTATTTGGGTTTCAGATTCTCCCATTTATTCCTATTTTTTTTTTTTTTTTTTGCAAAATTTGTTTCCATGTCAGAGCTCATTGAGCTGGAGCTTTTCTTCCATGACCATCATCAATGCAATGATGATACTCACTCTTTCTGAGTGTTGCTATTATTTCTTCTGGTTTTCACAAGTATTAAGAGAAAACAGTGAAGGTATCCCTTGATGTGAAACTTACCCATGTTTGCATGACCTTCAGATGGACAGAGCTGTGACTGTTTTAAGCAAGTGGCCCAGACCTGGAACTCTGATGACAACATTCTTGTAACCTTTCTGCTGGGCACAGGTGGCAGTTTATTTCAATCATTCTACAGAGCTAAACAAGATTTAGAAAACATGCAGCTTTATAAAAGAGGGAAATTGCAGCTTCTCAGGTGATTCAGAGATTAGTCCACCTACAGTTTCTAGTAGGTTATTTTTATGTGTGTGCTTAATCCTTTTATATAATCCTGCTTAGTCTTTCAAAGACAGACAATTACAGTTTTTTGAACTGATGTGAAATCTCAGACATGTTATGACTGGTGGGGATTCAACAGTGATACAGACAGGTGAGCAAGATGGAGCTTACTGCTGCTGCTGTATTTAGTTACATGCACATTTTAAACTAACAGGCACCATTTTATTACACATTATGAAATTACAGAGCGATGATAGCAATATAATTACCATTATTAAATATTTCTGTAGCTGTACCAATTGAAACCTCAGCTGGAATCTTTCACAGTTATCTGAGAAATTACAGTCCCTGTCCAACCAGTCTGCAAGTTGAATTCTGAGGTACCTGCATGGTCCAATAAAGCACCTCACCTGTCATGTTTTCTGCCAGAGCTGCTCCAGGTGTTAATGCACTGCAAATAAAGGGCCTGGTGTCTCGGCATCTTGGGAAGGAAAGTGAGGACAGGTATCTGCTGCCCAACCTTTCACACTCCCCTGGTGTTTTTTGTCTTGTGAAGCAACATCAGCTGCACTGCTCCTGATTTGCATTCTGACAACACCAGGTAATCTCAGATCAAGTTGCTGTTGTGGGTTGGATTCAGGACTTGTTTCAGGAGCAGCTGAGCTGTCTGTAAAGTAGGAGAGGGAACAGTTTAATGGAAGGCAGTGTCAGCAGCTGCTGTGACCATCCAAACACACCACCTCTTCACTGGTCACAGCCTTACAGGTGTGAAAATGAAAATTTGGCCCCAAAGGGACAAGGTGAAAGGAAAGAAAATTTTAATCTCCCAGCACAGTAATTGTATTGATTTGTTACTCCCTGAGCTCAAGAAGTGTTTCGTTGATAATTTCGGAGGCAAAACTCAGTGCACTTCCCCACCATGGGACTGGAAGAGAGCATCCTAAGTGAATATGGAAAAATTGTAACATAAATTTCCAAGAACTCAAGCAATAGATTTCATTCTGTATAAAGAAAAAAACTCAATTGGCAGCTGCTGCTGATATAAAATATCAAAGATTACATGTTAATTTACTCTCTGGCTAGGACTTGCTTATTATCTTTCAGTAAGATCTGTGTGCAAGACAAATTGACCTTTGAGCAATGCATGGAGCAGCCGTGAAAGACTTAAATAGAAAAAACATCATGAGCAAAGGACAGTGAAAGTCTGTTGCTGTTTGTTTTTCTGCCTTCTTCTTCCTTTCTAGTTTATAGTAGTTTCAGCCCTGCTGTGGAGTTTTTTAATTAAAATCTCCTCTAAAAATGGAGGGGAGGGGGTCAAGTAGCCCCAGCTTGCTGTCACTGGCTGTATAGATTGGAAAAAGAAATGGTCCCTAGTCACAAACATGAGATGGAGAAGTAAGACAGGAATGGGGGAAAAAAACAACAACAACCCCCTGCTTTCTAAACCGTCAGGTCTCTCTGAATCTGATCCAAAATCCAGTGAAAGAAAGGAAATCTTTATTTTCATCGGCTTCTGTGGGTTTGGAGAGAGCTCTCTACTCGAAGGAGTGCCAGCTGTTCTTTAATGACTGTAACTGGTAACAGTGCTGCAGCAGGGAAGGATAAAGGAAGCAGCATTCAGTGTCTCCATGGGGAAAAGCATGTTTGGTAATATTTTGCCTTCTGTGTTTGTAACAGCAGTGTGTAGTGAACCTTTGCTGAGGGTGCTGGGAATGCCCCACTGCAGCCTCCTCTGAGGGCACAGAGGTGGAGACAAAGGACTGCCTTTGGCAGCTCTGCCTACAGCTTAATCCTTGTTTTGCACTTGTCTGCCTCCCTGAATCTGGGAAGATCAAAGAGCTGGAAATTAGGAAACTCTTTAAGGCTCGTGGCCCTTTCCTGGGATCAGCCACTGGCACAGGTGCTTGGCTGCTCTGTGAGGGGGACTGCACATTGAGTGCACAGAGCAATTCTGGCTGAACACACGGAGCGTGTGCTGCCCTGCTGCTGGCAGGGAGCGGGGCTGCAGCTTGCTGGCAGAGTCACAGGGAGCCCCAAGAGGTTTTCTGGTGCCTGTCAGAAACACTGCCCCCACTTCTGTTATAGACGAGTAATGGGATGGTTGGCTCTCACAATTAAGGGGTGAACATCATATGTATGTTAAGAGAAGTTTCTGTAGATGTATAGTTGTATTACTGTAATATATCCTCCCCCCTTCATCGTTATCACACGATGGCCTTGGTAATCAGGGCATTTGGGGAGGGTTGGTTTGTTACTGTGGCAAAACCTGACCTCCAATCAAGATGGAGGGAAGTGATCTCCACCACTGGAAGGCAAGGAAGGAGTCGACTGACAAGACTTTAGGAGGCGCTAGAAGTATAAAAGGCGGAGCATCCATTTTGAAGACGAGAACATGGCTGGTAGTCACAGTGGGGGGCTCTCAGTGCTGTAATTTTTCCTTATTTAGCCCTTTTGTTGAGTTTTTTGTTAAAGTTTAATAAATCTTAAATTTTTTTAAAATGTGAGCAGCTGTTTCTCACAACTTCCAAGCATCTGGAAGAGGGAGCAGAGTTGTTTTCTTCAGGATCCTCTGGAAGCTACTTGTGTTGTTCAGCACGGTGGGAAGGAACGTGGTGTGTCCTGCCTGCACTGCCCTGCACGTTTTGGGAGGGCCCTGGAAGGATAACACTGTGCCCTGTCCAAAAGCTCCTTGGTACAGAGAGGAAATGTATAATTCTTTCCATGTGTGATCCCTTATTGTCCGCCCTAAAATTTTGCATTGTCACCTGAGACTTTTCCTAAAAAATGAGCCTTTTTTTTTGTTTCCCTCTCACCACCCTGGGGACACCATTATCCTATGGAGTTTAGCTGGGTGCTGATCCCAGAGCAGCATTTAAACTCTGTGCTTTTTGAAGCATGGTCAATCCAAATTTGTATCCAGAGGAAAAACAACCAGCAGAAGCAGACCAGCAGGTCAGCATCAGCATTAACATACATCTCCTTCTTTGGGGCACAGGAGTTCAGAGCCTGCATTAAAAAGTGGCAGATTCTGTTCTCGGAGGGTGAAGGGAATGACAGGCTAGGCCAGCACTTGTCACCACCTGTCAGGGATTGAATGACAAAGGAAGGACAGTGATGTGTCTCTCCCAGCAGATAGTCAAAGATAGTGGCCTGGAGTCAGAGCCAGTTGTCACTCAGACATTGTGAGATGTGACAAAGCAGCAGGGCTGCCCTGCCGTTTAGAAGCAGCATGAATTATTAATGGAGCACTTGTACGAGTAAGTTAGGAGAAAAAGAAAAGAAAAAAGTCAGCCTGCTGTGCTGCAAATACAGTGATAACAATTCCTTCAACCTTTCTTTTTTAAATCAGAAGATGGAGCATTCTGGCCTGGTTGCTTCCACCTCTGTTTAATAAGTGAGCAGGGTTGGAGTGGCACAGCCTTGGTTCTGAACAGATTCTGCACAGTTTTCCCTCAAAATATGTTTTGGATCTTTCTCCCTTTATAAAAGCCTCTCTATAAAACCCTAACCACAGCAAAGTTTTTCTCTCCCCACCCTGCCAGCCCCTTCCAATTATGTAATTTCTCTCTTTTTTTTTTCCCCCCCAAAAATAGTTTCTCATGTTGTGCATACTGGCAAGAGTGGGTCTGCTCTGTTGTAAAATTTTAAGTAGAATATTATTTTTTATCTTCAAAAAGTACAGAAGATTGTGTCATGAATTGGATTTTAAAGTTTAATCACACTCTGTTGTCCAGAGAAGTTTCTCCTCAAATTCTCAAACTGAAAGGCAGCTGTGTAGGCAGGCAATAAGTAAAAAGCTTGAGATGACTGGCATTAGTATTTTTCAGGGAATCAAGGATTTATAAGCTATTACTTTATACTAGTGCTCTCTTAAATCCCAGCTGCAGGATTTCTTTGAATTTGTGATGTGCTTGTGCTAGCCTTTAATTTTCTCAAGTACTCTGAGGTGCCTTCTTTGTATTTCACCCTCACAAAGTCATACAACTTGAGTCTGGCAGCCTGAAAACTCTTAATGGGTTAAAATGAGCCCCTTTTCCACCTCCTTTGTGTCTGAGGTGCACTTGTAATTCTGGAGATGATTTATAACTGCTTCCAGTGAAACATGGGAGAAATGGAAGATCTGTTTCATCATTCCCAAAATTGCCATTTATAGGTCACTGTGGTGACCCTTTTGGGGTGTGAATATTTCATGCTTGGATGCCTCAAGGGAGATGTTCTGTAAGTCTGTCTTCCAGTTCGTGTTGGTTTTCTGTCAAGCATTTGTTTGTTCCTGGTCCTCTCTAACCCTTGGTTTACAAAATAAATCACATATTCCCTCTCCTCCTCGCTCCTGTGCCATCCAGCTGCAGATGGGCATCTGAGCACATCTGTGCTGTTACCAAGTGGGAGAAAGCAGAAAATGGCAGCAGCAGCACCACTGGAGGTTGCAGAGGACTCCTGGGTGGGATGGTTTGTCATAAACTTCATACTCAACTCTCATTCTGAGGACTTGTTTTACTGAGCTCTGGATAACCTCCCTCAGGAGCAGCGAGGATAATCTTCACAGGAGTATAAAAAAAGGCTGTGATAAATCAGAGTGAGGTGAAATGTGCTATAAATACCTGTGCTAACCGAAGAGCAGCTGGCAGTGCTGTATCTCACAGGGCAGGCACACAGAGGGAGATGCACATGGTCCTGCACCAGCACAGGCTCTCTGTGAGGAGGAGATGCTGTCTGCAAGCCCTTCCACCAGGGAGGGCAAGGAAGACAAGGAGGAGCAGTCCCCAGGCATGGAGGCTGTTTTATGGACAGATGAACATAGGATTTATGTTATGGCATTGTCTGATGCCTTCTGACAATGTTAAGTACAGATGTGTTTTAAAAGGAAAAATAAAATCTTCACCTCCTACAAGAAGTTTGCAGAAATGTGTCTTTTGCTACTGTAATGCTGCCTATAACATAAATAGAGCTTCATGCTTCTCCAAAAGCTCTTTTACAGCCATTTAAAAAGACATGATAAACCATTCTTGGTAGTAGATAATAAAGCTTTCTTTGCATTATTCTGAGTGACAAACAAGCAGAAATGAACATACAGGGCTGCCAGCTACGGGAAAAATCTGACACTTTTTCATTTGTTCAGTTTAGTTTCATTGCACTAAATTTTCAGGTATGCATTTTTTCCCAAATAATTTTAAATTTAAATGAGTCCTCCTCAGTTTGCAGAAGGTAAAGAGAAATGCCATCCTTCTTTTCTCAGTCCTACCCTATGCCAGTGTAATTCCTGGTCCCTTGGACATGACAATAAGGACAACAGATCTGGAAAAGCAGAGAAGACCTGAGTTGCATTTTTGGATTGTAAGGGATGCTTCATGCATGAAATACTATGAGAAAAAGAAAGCAAATTTCCTTTCAAAATGTTGGCACTGTAATATCCAGCTGAGACATGGCTGCACAGAAATGCATGAAAATGAAAACTTAGTTTGGAAGAAGGGAATTGAACTAAATAACCAGGCTCCTTCCAGCATGGCTTTGGAAACATGGGTAGTTTTCTAAAAGCTGCCTCAGCCACTTCTACCCCCTGGCCCAATGGCCAGGACGTTGGTGTGACTAGGCAGAGAAATCATCTCTGTAGCTAAATGTTGCAAGAGTGCTTTGTAGTGGTGTAATAAGTGAAAGTTGTTCTCTCTAGGAAGATGAAATGGTTTGTTAACCTTGTTTTGTACAAGTGCCTTCCAATAATAATAATTTCCTTGCAACTTACCCTGTTGGGAAGATACTGTGTGCAGGGCAGTCCTCAATTGCTTTACCTCTGCCATCAGTAATGCATAAAAAAGTGTGGGGGGGAAATTCTGTGATGACCAAACTTTTGCTCACACCAGTTTGCATGGGCAGCTGGCAAAGAGGTGTCTCTATAACATGACACCATTCTTCACCACTTTGACATGATCCATTGGTGGTAGGACAGGCACAGGACAGCCTTGGAACCAGACAGGCTGCTGTCCACTCTTGGGGTGGACAGTGGTCATCCACTTGCACTTCAATGAGAAAATATAAATTTGATTTTTACACAAAACAGATCAAAACTTTACTTTATTGAATTACTTTGCTCATGGCTTTGAGTGCTGTATGTTGAAAGCCCCCTTGTATTAAATCCACAACTCCTTAGCTTTGTAGTTCAGCATATAAATAAATATATAGCTGTCTGAATGCTGGAAGCTGTTGTTTCATTCCCTCCCTCAAGGCACTCAGTCCCTGCATGACAAACGTAGAAGAAAAATCAAACATTATTGCTCCCCTGAGATGGCATCATTGGGATTCACAGCAATGAAAAGAACTTTATTTTCTATTACCTAGTCATGGCTGCTGCTATGTCAAATGAACCAGAAATGCTTTTGAATTTCATCCTTCTAAGTTATCACACTTTCCCTGCTGAGCTGAATGTAGTAAAAACGCTGTTTGTCAAGAGACTGGAGAAACTTTGACATGAAGGTTTCAAAGAGAACACTTTAGGAGATGTCGATCACGAGCACACACACCAGAGGCCCCTGGGGCTTTCTCCTCCTCCTGGCTTTATTCCTTAGGTGATTTATCTGCACTTTCTGAACAGGTTTCCAGTTTTCCTTTTAAGAAATGACTGGGATATTCAAGCTTCTCATTTTATGTCTGAGTGAAGACAGTTGTTTTTGTAGGGGGAATGTTTGTCACCTTCTGAAAACCAGAGTACATCCCAGCTGTTTGAATTAGACACTAGACTGGGCTTTTTTAAGAACCCATTCTCTTGGGGAAAATACATTTTTAATATATATAATAGGTGAATATCACTTTCTCCCAAGTGTATCTTCTGTATGGAATCATGTAATTTCTCAGTCTTAAGATTATTTTTCTTGAAACCAAATTACCTTCTCACAACTCAAGAAAAAGTGTTTATCAGGTCAAATTTTCCACTTAGGCTTCACTGAAGCCCTGCCTGCTTTTGCTAGCAATGTATTTCACCTCTTGCCCTTAATTTAAAGATATTTTGCTTACAGAGACATTTATCTAACAGGGACCTGTAAAGGAAGAAAAAATTTGGTTTACAGATGACTTGATTCCCTCAAGGTATGTGAATCAATCATGTAAATGGCAGTGTGTCCTGCACTTTAGCTTCAATCAATAGGGGATTAAAGTTCTTCTTTCAGTGTGGGGAAAATAAATGCCCATAGTGATGCTATTAATAACGCCTGGGATTACTAAAACTGTACTGCTGCTTTAAAAGTCTTGCTTTTTACCGTTTATGTGTCTTGTTTGGTATTTCCACTGTTCACCTCTGCTAGGAAGGTGAGCAGAGATGAGGAACTTTGATTTCTCCTAACTTACTGCCAGGCATTGCTAAAAAAAGTTTATTTCCTACTAGCTCTTTCCCTATCTGCAGTGATTAACCTTTCTTAGAGTAGTTTGTTTGAGATCCAGTAAGATCTGTATGGCCAGGAGACAGAGGTAGCTCTGGTGCCTCCACAAAATTCTGGTATCTCTGGAAGCAGGCTCGCTCTCTGGGGTTGGAAAAGTTCTACTGGAGATGAAGGATGTTTTTCATGCTGACTGGGAGCAGCCTGGATGCAAACAAAGCAAGGGGAAGTGCTGATGCAATGTTATCCTTGTTGGTCAGAGCACTTGGTCTTCTTGCAGAGACAGCGCCTATGTTGCCTCATCTCTGTTGGGTCAATATTGGACATTGACTGCCTCTTGCACAGCATGTCCAGAGTCTGGGAGAGTTCCATTCCATTACCTGCCCAGGGTGAGAGGACTCAAACGTGCATCTCCATCAACTGGATGTGGCATTTTCTGTGAAAGTCACATGGGAGAGCAAACGTCTGAGGCTTTGCTGTGTGGGGTGGGCAGATCCTTGGGCCCTGCTGCAGAGACCTTTCCAGAGTCTCATATCAGATAGGATACTACAGACAATTTCACAGGCACTCCTTGGCAACATTTAATGGTCTGTCTGACCTTTTACAACCTTTTAGTTTTTGTACAGGGTAGAGTGTCTTTTCCACGAATTGGAGCCGGAGCACCTTGTAAGGAAAACATGAGCTCAGGCTGTGTGGCAGCAGCTCTCTGGCCACAGAGAGCAGGCACAGACTTTCCCGGGCATTTTCCTGTAAGAAAATCAGAGAAAAGAATGAGAAACAATTCTTATCTCCACTTGCTCCACCAGTTGTTGTACACATGTAGAATGTGTTATAAAAATTTGTTTTCCAAAGGGTGATTTCTTAATTAGACACTCAATAGTGTTTAGATTGATTGACCAATTAGGACAAAGCTGTATCAGACTAACTGTAAGAGTTACTGAGTTTCTTAGTAATTATAATATAATATAATATAATATAATATAATATAATATAATATAATGTAATAAGCAATTAATCAACCTTCTACAATCATAAAGTCAATACTAATTATTACCCAACTAGAAACTTACAGCGACAAGGCTGTATAGAACAGTCTATGTGTTGCCTACCCTACTGTTGAAATTTTGCTACTTTTCTTTCTAAAGCTGCATCTGTATCTTCACATGAGGCTGGTACTAAACAAAACAGAGACAGAAGTAATGTCTGTTTTTCTAAATGTGTAAAATACTCTGCAATAAATACTTTGTTTTTTAAATGTGTAAAATACTCTGCATGAAATACTCTGCACTCTTTGTTGGGTTTAGCATCTGCTGCCCTACCATTTACTTCTTCTGACAGTCCTCTCAAATCCTAGGCAAAAAGCCAAATTTACTTAGATACATTTTTTGCTGGCCCAGATCTATTATCACATATTTTGTTCCACTGTATGTAAGATTTGAGATAAATAATATATTTCTTCAGAAATGAAATTGATAGAATATATCATGCAATATGAAACATTATTTCCATATCAGTGTTGTTTTGAGCCAATAAATCCATTGCAGTTGTGAGTTTTAGAATGATCTCCTGTCTGCTTTAGATGGTTGTCATTGATTTTGATACGTGCTTGGTGTACATTAAATATGATTTTCTAAATTGTGTGGTTTGAACTTTGGATACTTCTGCTTTAATTTACTGCAGCTCTCAAATGCTTTTGGCAAGGAAGGCAGCCTGCCTCGCATAGGTCTGAAACCAGATGCAATTAGGAATGTTTCCCATCAGGACAAGTCTGCCCTGGCTCCTTACATGACTGTTTTTCTATCATCATTCTCTGTGAAAGCTGTTGCAGGGAATTGGTGTCTGTCTTCACTGCAGCCTGTCAATGACTGGGAATCTTATCAACTTTTTAGCATGTTTTGACTCACCAAAGACAAGATCAGCTTTAGCTAAGCCATCCTGGCAGATGATGATCTAACCTGCTTGTAGATGTCTCTGAGCAATATGGGCTTTACAATTCTCACAGGCAGAGTTCTCGCCAGAACAGCTCGTGCTGAAATTATAAATCCAGCATTCTTTTTCCTTCCCCCATTAGACCCATTTCTTTCCTAAATTACCCAAAGCAGCCACCAGCTGAGGTCCTACAAGGGCTGCATGAGGAAAGATGTCCTCTTGTGGCAGTTGTCATCTGCTGTCATTGTTCTGTGTCCATTGACCCACGGTCTCACTTTTCACAGCATGGTCACAGGCTTGGTTTGGTGCAAAAAAATAATGGTTTATGGGTTTGGTGGGTTGAATCTGGCTGGACTCCAGGTGCCTACCAAAGGTTCTCTGTCACTGCCGTCCTCAGCTGGATGGGGGAGAAAATATAACAACAGGCTTGAGGCTCAAGATAAGGGCAGGGAGTGAGGAACACTCTCCAAATACCATCATGCACAAAACACATTTGTCTTGGGGAAATTAATTTAGTACAAATCCATTCAGAGTAGTATAGTGAGAAATAAAAGCAAAATTTTAAACCACCTTCCCCCCAACTCCTCCTTTATCCACAGGCTCAAATTCACCCCCAAATTCTCTACCTCCTCCCCTGCACTGTACAGGGGGACAGGGAATGGGGGCTGTGGTCAGTTCATCACATGTTGTGCAGATCGTGCCTCTGACCAAGACGTGTCCTGGGGCTCTCCCATTGTCCTTGTGCACCTGGGGTTCTCTCTGCATGTGCAGAAAAGCCTTTTAACCTATGACCTAATATTATACACCAGTCAAAACAAATCTGTGTTATTTTGTATAATTTAGAAAAGTACACTTTCCAGTCCTGGCAAAGGGTGCTGCATACCCTGTGTTTGGTGAATTTGTTTCCCTTACCCTAGTTTTGCAGGACTGTTCTCCCTGTGACATCCTCCCGATCTCCATGGCTTTATCTTAGGCAAACAGTTCATCTGTGATCACATCCTCTGCAAGATCTGCTCTTACTACCTGTCAGCCAACACTTATATGATTACAAATCCTAATCAATATCTTCAGCAGGGTCTGCAGCCTCACATCCTCTGTAGGCTGCATGCTGCTTTTCACAAAGTCCAGGATCATTTTTGCTTTTTCACACACCAGGACATTGTTGACTCATCTCCAGCTTGTGACTCACCACATCCCCATCCCCTTTCTGAATAGCTGCTCCCTGGGGCCTTGGTCCATATGGTGTGTTTGTACAGTCAATTTTTCCTGTCCTGCATGTGTTCATATTGAACTACACCCTGCATATTTCAAATGTCAAGATTATCTGCAAATTTGACCTTGTTCTGTAATGACTTCAAAAAATCACAGTTGCCTGTCTCAAACACTGCTGAGGCCACAGAAGGACTCTGCAGAATGGAGCAGGAGGATGGTCCTGGCTCTGGGCCTGGCTCTGGACCTGGCACATCCTGGGTGGTGCATCCAGGCAAAGGTTCCCACTATGGAAAACTGTCTCTACACATATTGCTGGTACCACCCAAGCTATGACCAGATGGCACCTGCTTCCATGGGAACCCTCCCCCCTCCTACCCCTTCCCCTCAAATCTGCCTCCATGGATTCCTGGAACTTGGACAGTAAATTAAGCCACCTGATGGGAATAAGATAAAGGTGCTACTATTGTCCCAGCGCTACCTCAGGCCTAGGGGAACACTAATAGTGGGCACAATGAACCCACAAGGGAAACAACTCAGCAACTGTGCTGAAATCAGCCCTGAGGAGGCAAAAAGTAATTCCAGCAGGAGGGGATTCCCACAACCCACTGACTCAAAGAAACTCAGTGAGGAAGAGAGAAAGACTGAGCATCAGGCTAATCAGCACTAGAAACAAGGGAATAATTTAACCAATAGAACTGTGTAGCAAATAAACATTAGCTCCTTTGTTTGCTAAAATGTATGAATTGTGAAAAGTTTTTAACAAATTCGGGATCCCCAGTGCCAAGAAGTCCAGGGTGAAGAAAGACCAACAGGATCCTGCTGGATCCACAGGCTGTGATATATGTCTACCTAATCTGTCTCTTTCTCACTCACTTTCTCTCTCTCCACCCATTTTCAATTTCTTTTGATTTATCTATACCACTTCTAAAATTTACTGTTAAATAAAATCTGTACTATTGACTTTGAGATGTGGTCTCATTTGCACCTTAATTCTGGTAGAGGCTTCTCTCAGTAATGGGATCATAACAGCTCTCAAAGAGGCTCAGCAGTGCCTTCACACCACTTGAAAATTCATTAAATCTCGCTGTTAAACACTGAAGGATGGGACCACACCCAATGCATTTTTTTCACATTGGCAAAGAACTACTGGTAAAAGTCCTGACCTATGAATACCACTAGGGTGAAGTGCAGGTGTCTCACTTTATCTGCACCTGCTATGTATGGTTTTGTTTGTACTGCACTTGTTCTTAATTATAATATAGTTGTGCCAATTAAACTCTATGAAATCCAGAACTTCTTTGCTGATGTGTGAATTTCTGTCTAGTTTTGGAAGGAAACTAGGTAGGTTCTGTCATGATTTAATTCTTGGCACATAGGCATTTTTTCTTATCTGACTCCTTATTTTCCAGATTCTTACACATGGCTGTTCTGATTACTTGACTGAGAAATCTATTGTACATTTAAGCCAAGCTGAAAGGTCTGTATTTCCTCCAGGTCCTCTCTGTTTGCCATTATCAGGACTGAGAATGCTTTTGACCCTCACAATCTGTTGGTAGTTCATACACTCTTTACAAATTCTCACAGCCTATAACCAACAGACACCAAGGTTAACCTCACAGGCCAAATTGTACTGAGAAGGCTGAAATGATTTTTTTGAATGTAGAATGGCATTTGGGATGCCAGAGCATATCTGAGCGTCTCCGTTGTCTGTGGAGTGTCCTGCATCTTTCTGTACCGACAGCTGGAGGTGGGGTGAACATCTCAAGTCACACTAGGGTCATTGAATACCCTGAGTTGGAAGTGACCCACAAGGATCATCAAGTCCAACACTACAACTAAGCAGCACAGCCAAAAGCCATCTTCTTCCTTTTTTGTCATTGGCATAAAATGTTCCCTGTCTTCAGTAAAAAAGCAAGTCCTCTTTGGAGTTTCTCACTGTCCTTGGTCAGCAGTGTCCCCTCTCCACTGAGAAGCTGATCAAAAATTTCCGTGGTCTTCCTTGAACAGCTAATGTAAATGTGGTTTCCTCTTCCTGTTCTTCTGTGTGGAAACCTCATTCTACTTTCCTTTTCCATGGACATAGCTTACACTTTTGCCATAAGTGTATTTTCTCTGAGGAACTGCAAACCATCTTTTGCTGTTGTCTCCTTCAGACTCACCTCTTGTGACATACTAGTGGCTCTGTCCCTGAGGTTTGTTCAAGACCAAATGTGAAAGGTTGTCTATGGAGTGAGTTAAAATTCTAGATCTGAAATTGCAATGAATTTTGTCAGGAGCTACTCTTTGGGAAACAGATATTGGAAGTTAGAGGACTCCCACAACACACACAATCACAGAATCATTTATCTTGGAAAGGACCCTTAAGATCATTGAATCCAACTGCAAGCCAAGTCCACCACTAAACCATGTCCCTCAAGTCCCTAAGTACCACATCACATGTCCTTTAAATACCTCCAGGGATGGTGACTCAACCTTGGTCAGCCTGTTGCAATGCTCGACAACACTTTCCATGAAGTGACTTTTCCTAATGCCTGATCTAAACCTCCTTGGGTGCAACTTGAGGACATTTCCTCTTCTGCCATCACTTGTTACTCAGGAAAAAAGACCAGCATGCACATGACTGCACCCTCCTTTCAGGGAGTTGTGGAGAGCAATGAAGTCCCCATGGGCCTCCTTTTTTCCAAGCTAATCACCCCCAGTTCCTTAGCTGCTCCTTATCATGCTTGTGCTCCACACACTTCCCCAGCTCCATTGTCCTGCTCTCAACTCGCTCCAGCATCTCCATTTTTCTTGCCATGAAAGACCCAAACTGAATTCAGGATTAGTGGGGAGGCCTGAGCAGTGCCCAGCACAGAGAGACAAACACTGTCCTGGTCCTGCTGACCACACTGGTGCTGACACAGAATGCTAGGAGGCCAGCACCCCCAGGGCCTTTCCCACTGGGAGCTTTCCAGCCATTCTGCCCCCAGCTGGGAGCACTGCAGGGCTTGCTGCAACACAAGTGTAGGAGCTGGCTAACAACTGTGAGATTTCTCCCAGATGGTTATAGAATGTCACCTTGTCCTAGCTGGACAGTCTATAACAGACTCCCACCAGGATAGCTGCCTTCTTGGACTTCCCCTGATTCTTACCCATCAACATTTGATGCTTTCTTCACCAAGTTTAGGTAGTCAAAACACTCCCAAACACACAGGGCTACTCTACTGTCTCACCTTTCTTGCCTGTCCTTTCTGAAGACCTTATAGCCATCCACTGCAGCTGTGTGACTCATCCAACCATACTGTGATTGCAACTCTATTGTAGTTTTCCAGCTGCACAATGGTTTTCAACTCCTCCTGCTGTTTGTCCATGCTGCATGCATTGCTGGAGATGCACTTCAGTTGGGCTACTGTTCCTGCCACCTTTGCTGGGGGAGAAGCCATGATTCCTATGGGACTGTTCTCATGTTCTTCCATGGTTTCTAACATATCAACAGCTTTTACTCATTTGCTGCTATATGGATCTCCATCCCCTTCTCCATGGAGGTGGCTGAGGAGTTCCACACATTCTTACAGAGATGTTTAATATGTGCTTCAGCATGCTCAGCACAGCCTGGAGCAGCCTGAGGGGCTTCACTGGAACACTTCCTCAAAAGTTGGTGTGCTGCCCCCTGGCTTGCCTCTAGAGAGCTTGGTTTATCTATTTCCCCTTTCAAACCTAGTTTAAAGCTCTTTCTGTGAGCCCTGGTAACTCAAAAGTCAATGCCATTGCTCCCTGGTCAAGCTGGCTGAGTTACATCCTCAGCCTGCACACCATTCAATGAAAACTCCCACAAAAACTGCTGCACCTGTTCTCTTGTACTGTTTGTGAGTTCCTGAGTTTCTTTGATCCATGGCTTGGCTGCTGATGCCCAGGTCCTGCCCAAGTCCCATCAGTTGCTGTGACATATGCTGTGGTTTTCTGCCAGGTCTCTGTGTTTCCCTGAGATTCCCCCAGCTGAGGAATTCTCTGGAGTGCTCCACTGCAGGTCGTGCTGGCACTGGAGCTGCCAGCCTTGGCAACAGAATTTTCCTTTGCTTCTTTCATATTTCTCCTTTCATTTGCCTCATTTGCTGTCAAAACACAAAGTTTCTGCCAATTCTTTCCATCACTACCTCTTCTAGGGGTTCTCTGATGAAAAATGGCAGCATTAAGATAATTTGCATATTCAATCCAGTACACCCATTAGACAACACAGTGCTGTGGGGCAGTTATAAATAATTTTTTTAAAAGTAAATAATGGAAATGGAGGATTGAAGATTATTGGCATGCTGATGTTTACTTAAATGACTTCATCATAAAAGAATATCTTAGTAGTTCCAACAATTAAACTGAACCACGTTCTCTGCTCCCATTTGTTAAGTAATGCCAAATGCAAATTGGTTTTTGTTATAGTTCCAAAATTGAAAGCATATTCTCCATAAAAAATTATTACTTTCACCTGTCTTTGCATTTACTCATAACTGTATTGGCTCTAGGCCTGCAGCTGTGAAAACAGCACAGTATTGAAAATCTTTATTTCTTGCAAGCTTCTCCTTTGATCATCATCACGCTGTCTCCATTAATAACTCTTTAGGTTACTGGAACCTGCTCTGAGAATGGAATCAATGACATTCCTCTTTAATTACATCTGAACTTTTCACTTTTGTTTTTGGTGCTGTTTTGGTCTCTCCTTATAGAAGGTAATGATGATTCCAGTTCCAACAAAATCTTTGTCAAGTAAATATTCATGGATCTTTAAAAAGACTCCTTTCTCTTTGTTAATAACACAACATTTCAGCAGTATGGAAATGGCACACAATTTTAATAGCATGCACTTAAAGTAGAGGATAGCACAAAATCAATGCAACATTTGACCAGAATGAACACCTGGAACATGATATACCCTGGTCATTTTTAATTTTCATGTTTGGATGATATAAAACCTGGTTTTATGTTGCTTAAGAGAAACTAACACCAACTTTCTGCTATTAAAAAATAAAATTAATACTGTGGTGTTTATACTATTATTTTAATCTTAAATTTGGTTTATTTTATGCTGTATTTTCTGTTTGCTTTATGATGATTTTTTTTCTATTAACAACACAATATTGCATCAAGAAATTTAGCTCTTGTTATCAAAATACATTAGCCTGCAGTAAAACTCCAATTTAGTCAGGTAATTAAACAGATGCTAAATTTTCTGAGTCAGGAGTAATTGATCAGGCTGCTCTATTTTACTTTACCAGGTATGTTAGACCAGAAGGGTCATCAGATTCGGCTTCCTGCTATTACAGGGACACAGTTTCTTATCTACATGAACTGCTGATCAGGATCTGTCTCAAAACTTCTTGATGTTTACTGGTTGTGATCCAGAGAGCTGGAAACTCTGCATTCTGTCTAAACTCTCTGGTTTCTGTCTGAATGTATTCATGCCCAGTTTATTTGTCCTGCATTAAGCTGGTTCACCTCCTCTGGAATTGATAAAATGGAGAAAAGGGAGTACTTTTTAATAAAAATCTTTCCTCTTTTTGTCATTATGGTTTGAGCAAGCTTGGTGTGTCCAGATTCCTTTTGCACAACAGCCCAGCCACTTTACTGTTGATTTCTTCACCATGCCCAGTCTGGGGTCTTGAATCTCAAAGTACTGCAGGTGAGGTCTCTAGGAGTAAGGGCACCAAGGTGGATGAGGTTCTGTGACATTTGTGTTTCATTGTATATTCTGGAAATTTCTCATCTGTCCTAGAAACCCCTTTGCCTTTCTCACAGATGCAGCAGTGGAGACTCTCAGTTGCCCATGATGGGCAAATTTGAAGCAGCTTTCCTTCTCAGTTGTTCCAAGTTATTATTGCCCTGTATATATCATTCCACCAGCTAACTGACCTGACAGCTAAATGTCACTGATTGTTTCCAAATAGCATGCTTAAATTTCCACTCTTCCTGACTTATTTTACACATTCTCTAATTATTGTTTATGGCTCTATCCCTAAGGTAGCTGTCTTTTACACCACATGCTGTAAATCCTTTTAGGTGTTCTTCCTATGTCACGCCTTTAAATTATTCTGTTGGACTTTCAACCCTTCTCTGGCATAATTTCAATGTGTCTCAGACTTTTGGATGCCAGTGTAGATCCTATTTCTGCATGTCAAAGCACTTGCAAGGGCCAGCAGGAAATGTGCTGCTGTAGAGAATTCGATTCTCTAGGAACAACATCAATTCAGCAAAAGAAATGGGAGAAATTTCTAATATTTTACTTAATATCCAAATAACAATAACAACAAAAAGAGCTACATCACATTATGTGAACTCGTTGAGACAGCCTGTGGAAGCAACAAGATTTAACAGAAGGTTTAGAAACCATTGTGTCATTTAAGTAAATTGTGGCTCATCTGCAGTGCTCCAAGCTAATTACTTGTTTTTCTGAAGCCAAATATTTTGATGTTTAAATATATATCCAAGAGGGAAGCATATACATTAATGAAAATGTATGTCTGAAGTAAAAACAAGCAAATAAACCAGCCACTATTAAGAATTAAATTCTTAAAGACTATAAGAATTTGCTCTGTAGGTAAATAGGTGCTGTACTCACTCCTGTCTCTGTGAAATATTGTACTCATTCAAATCAATTATCCTTTTACAGATGTGATTTCATAAAAGGATAATTATTTCATGTCTGGAATTGCATCAGGTAAAACAATCTATTTTAATTGTTTCTATATCAATGAACTGCAGCACAATTTTTTTTTCTATCCACAAAACAAATTTAATCATCTCTGCCAAATAAAAACTCATTTGTCACTTGAAAGATGGAATAGTTTATTTTCTCTGTCAGGCAAAAAACCCTAACAAACCATATATCTGCATGCATATGTTCCTTGCAATGTAATTGTACCTATCTTAGCCTTTTCTAAAAATTCAACAGCACTGTGGAACAATGTAGCTGATTCTATTTTCTTTCCATTATCTTTCATAGATGTTTGTCCTAGGTACACAAGGACAGTGCCTGGCAGAGGTCCTGCTGACTCTTATTTAAAGGCCATTTTAAACAGGTGAAATTAAAAATATTTGCCCACAAGGTTGTTTTTGAAAGTCACATATGACACATGAACAATGAAAGATTGCCTTTCATTTTTCTCAGGAGAAATTTATTAAATTGACCAAAGTAATACAAAAGTGAGGGAACTTAATGGATGCACAGCACAGCTGCAGAAAATTTCAGTCAAAACACAGCAGGTATTTTCCCCTACACCTGGACGTGGGAGGTGCACCCTAAAGGCTTTGCTCCAGCTGAGCAGAGGGGTGGATGTGGTTTCACAGACCCACACAGGGTTCCCTTTGCAAACCTCACATGCCTTGTCCCCTGTAGCCACAAGCCCCAGCCCGTGCCTTGCAACAAGCACTGGGCCTGTGGGTGTGCTCATCCAGCCTCAAGGTGCTGGCGCTGAGGAGGGAGCAAAACACCTCACCAGTCTGTGCGTTCCAGTCTCCTCTGTGCCCTGACTCCTTATTTGTGTGTGCAGAGCAGCCATCCCTCCTGGTGACTTCCTTTACCATACCATAAGAACTGGGTGATAACAAACCTTTCCCAACCAGTGAAGTGCCAGTTCTGCATCCCTTTGCATACCAAGGCTACCTCTGTAACTTCCAGCATAGTCCTGGAACATGGTTCCATGTGGCAGTAAATCCCTAGATTGTTCTCTGTCAAAAATCTCTCCTTTTCCAACTTGTGAACTCCCCAGCAGTCCCTGGATATACTTCAACAGCCATGGGATCATTCACCAGAATGTTTTTTTGTGCAGCCACCGTGTTCTGGGTGCTATCATGATTTACAGGATGCAGGCTCATGTGTACCTCCAGACTTCAAGGTCCAGGAACATTTATTTCCACATAGACAGCCAGCATGTCTCCCCATGTCCCTTCCTCTGTGCCTGTCGCCTCCCTGGTGGCTCCTGCCATTTCAAATCTCAGCCACTGCAGTGACCCTTATTCCCTCTCAGCCCAAGCCATTTTCAAAAGCCTCCAGCAGGACGGGATCACGTCGGTGCTGAGGTGTGAGCTAACCCCATCACTCAAAGCAGGCACAAAGCTCTCTGCTCTGAGAGGCTCATTCCACCAGGCTCAGTCTAATTGTCCAACAGCTCTCTCCTCTCCCTGCCTGTCACTGATGTAGCTGCCAACCAAGACAGGAACTGCAACAATAAACAGTCAGCATTCCCCCCAGAATAAGAAAAGCAGGGATCTATTTCCTGGTGCATTTAGTTCCTAGGCTTTGGAATACAATATTCTGATAAAATTCTTATTAATAATAATACATAGCCACTGATTGATGAGACAAGTGGGATAGCTGAAGTGTATGCAGGGTATTTTGAATCATATCTTTTCTGATAAGACAGATCTCTGGAGAAGAAGGCAGAGCTCTGCAGCATGTCTCTCATGATTCTTTGTATGTTTATAGTTGGGTAATTGAGAAAACGAGGGCAATTCAGACTGATTCACACTGGATTTACCTGTGCTGGCTGAAGATGCTTCCTGCCTAGATGATAAACTCTTCAGCTGCTGCAGCTAAATCAGAGAGGATTGTGAATCTCACTTGTCAGCCTGCCCAGTTTGCAACCTGATGTTTTAATGTAAACTGAGATTAATAGTGGTTTACATTTACTGGCAATGACAAAATCAGCACCTTGCCTAATCAGTGATCTGGCAGGGACGTTTTTGGATGGCAGGCTTTTAAATCACCCTGTCCTGAAGGGCCGAATCTTGTGAAAAGGGGGTTTTAAGGACAGGACTGTTACATCTGACTCTGGCTTCACAAGCTAATGTCCATCAGCCCTTTGGATTTCAGTGGACCAAATAAAAAATAGCTGACCTGTGGTACTGTGAAAAGTATTTTTCCTTGGCTCATTTTCTTTGCATATATCTCTTGATCTCATCAGAGATCTTGTCAAAAGAATTCACTGGAGAAGACTTACCAAGCAGGTAAAAAACCCTCATAGATAATTAATACCCAATTAATTTGATGCCAGTTATACCTGACTTTAGAAGAAATTATTATAGAAAATATAGAAATAGAGATAAATGAGTTAATATGTTACAAGTCCTTGTAAAAAAATCACAGAATAATCTGAAGTCTTCTTTGATAGGATATAAGATTTTCTAAATTAATCAGTGCATTTTTCTCTTGACATTTAAGAAATTATTATTTTATTATTACTTATTACTTACTAAACTGAATATCAGTACAAATGTGAGATAACTGGAGATAAGGAAATACAAGACTTCATCTGGAATAGCATGGGAATTCTGGTTTTCCATTCCTGAGAAAAGGAAATACAAAATGAAGCAGGCAGAGCACAGTATAAGCAGTATAAAATAAATTTATTTTACTGGAGGAAACAAAAATAACCTAATTTATTTCAAACAAAATTTATTTTATAACAAAAAAAGAAAATACAAGAATGCATCTGTGATAGGTATATGTCTCCATCCAGGTGAAGAAGTCTGGCAGGTCTCCTTCAGTGGTGCATGCCTGGTAGGGAGATCCTGTTTGATGCCAAAAACATTCAAAAGAAAGTATTGCAAGCCATTCTGGGTGGGGGGGGGGAAATCAGTTGTGCAAAGGCCAAAATGCTTCATTGCCCTTTGAAAGCTCCCGAACAAGCACATGACATATGGACATTTTTCCACTGGAGGAGATGAGGCAGATCAAATGGAAAATGAGACGTCAGCTGCTTGGTCTCTCACTGCATGGCAATGAAGAGGGATGTGTCTGCCATCACTTATTTTGGCTGGAATCTTTCCCGTACATCTGGGCTGTGCCATGTCCTGCAGATTGTCCCAGGCACAGGCTGAGTGCCAGCAGCATCCAGGGAACCTTCCCAGCAGCAGTTTCCTGACACCCCCATGGCAGCACAGGCGAGTCAGAGGAAGAGCCCAGTGCTCTGCACTCAACTCCAGTGTGCTGAACTAAACTCCTGAGCTGTTGAGTCCATGATCAGGCTTGTGAGGCAAGGATGAATTTTCTTATCAGAGTTTGGAGTGAAAGAAGGGATTTAATAAAAATATCTATGCTTGTACGTCATTCAAGCTCTATGAAGAGCACCATGCCTTGTTTATCCGTTGGTTAAACAGCTGTAACAGACTGTACCTGCTTCAAAGAGGATTCACAAGAGACAGCAATCAATAAATGCTTGTGAAGACCTTTGATGCTTGAAAATGGAAAACACTATTTTCACTAGGCTTATACAACAATTCAATTACGGTTTTGGAGAAACAGAGGGAGAAGAGCAGACAGATTTGATCAAGACTGAGGTTCTTTGCCACGATTACACTGAGACCTAGCTAAAAATAACTATAGGCTAAGAAAGAACTGATTCAAATTGTTATCTTTCAGACTTATTCTAAGTACATGATCTAGAAATTATAAAAAAAGTATTGAAAAAGATAAATAAGATAGTCAAGGGCCCTTCTGTCAGATCAGCTGTTTCTGTTTATAGGCTAATGGAAGCATCATATCAGGTTAGAAAGGCACAGTCACAAAACTAATGAAAGTTTAGGGGGATGATAAATGTGTTTTGATACCAACCTAAGACTGAGGTGTCCCTGAAGAGCTTACTTCAGAGATAAGTGCAGGACAAAATTCAATTCCATGAAATTGCAGTGAAGGAAAGATTGAAGTCGCCTAAATTAAGACTGAATTTAGACTAATGTTCTGCAAAATTTATTTGCCAACAGCTCAGACTACTGCTTCAAAGCAGCCATTCTCTTGATACCCTCCTTACTGTCCAATGTCTGTGTGTGCCTTTGGTCAGCCCCAGAGTTCCATACAAACACAAACATTGCACATCTCTGCTGTCACCCATTCAGATCACGTCACCCTGAAGATCTCTTGACATTCAGATTTTGGCACCAATGTCTAATTCTACCCAAAATCCTGGAGAACTTGGCCTGTGGTGCTGTATTTGCAGGAGCCCACTGCCATGCACAGATCCACAGGGTTGACAGATCACAGATGTTCAAACCCATGACGGAAGAAGTCAGGACCTAAGAAGCAGGAATTTAACTTCCCCAGATGTGGGGAGTTTTGAGCGTCTGTCACTCCTGTCCCCAGCCATTGTGCTCCAAGGACTTGTACTCCATCCCTCCAGATGCACAAGTAAGATCTCAAGATTTGTGAGACCAGGAGAAGAATAGAAAAACAACAACCTGACTCTACTCTGAGAAAAGCAGGTGAGGGTTCTGACTAGGCTAATAAACCTAGTGGAAGGAGAGAGAAAAGGTAGTCTTTATTTGGTCCTGAGCACTACTATAGCAACAGTTTAGTATTTGGAAAGTGCACTGTGCCCTTGTGCATGAAAAGGATCTGCCAGCCTGACCTTTCTTGTCATTAAAGTCTGCTTCCCATGTGCAGACCTGTTTAAAGATGCCTCTCTCCATGTGCTATTCCATAAGTCTCCTAAAAAAGAAAAAAAAAGTCTGTTGAATATAATGGAACACCTACTCCCATGATTAAATGCAATGAAGAAACCATCGAATACAATGATTTGCTAGCAGGAGACTCATGTATCTTTAAATCAATAGAGTTACATTTGCATGCTGTGATGAGCCCACAGCCCACCTATGGCTGGCAGAGGCTGAATCAACTGGCTGGCTGGAAGAATTATGAAGAATATATTACAAAAACACCAAAAAGAGCAAAGCTGATTTGTCAGGCATTTTGAGAATAAATCCTGTGCTGAGCAGTACACGAAGACCACACAACAATCAATCTCCTACCCAACATCTTAGCCTGTCTTCAGTATCTCTTTTGGATGTGTGCAGTCTCACCAGGATGCTGAATCTGGCCCTGATTCTGCCCTCTTGCCTGCTCCATCCCTTGGCTTTGTCACTGTGGTGACACCATTAACTTGCTGCTTTGTCATAATGTGGCATCTTCCCTTCCCCTTTCCTGCCCTTTGAAAACACTGCTGCTCATGTCATCCACCCTCTCTTCCAGCTGCTTTTGCTGTTCACTGGCCTAGAGCACAGACAGCAGAAACTTGTTCCCAGACTATATTTTTGTCTCCTTGCCTTTCTCATCCGCCTTATCCTCAGATGGTCCTTGGCATCAGCTCAGTTGCTTGCTTTGTGCCTTCAAGTGACCTCCTCTGTGCCTTCTTTGGTTTTCCCTGGCATTAGTCAGGAAAACCCCCTGACCAGTCTGAAATATGTTATGATTCTCCTTGAAACCCTGTTTGCTCTGTGATTTGGGCTCCTGTCCTTCATCTCCTGGAACCACTGGATTTATCATTTTCACCAATGATGTGTGCTGGTCTCCTTGTGCTTTCCTTGCCAGTTCTGTTGTATCCCATCTTACATTTACCCTGTGAGTTCTGCTAGGGAGAGAGCTTCCCTATGCTGTGTTCACAGAGTGTTTAACGCCAGGAGGAGGATGGGACAGAGCTACTGTCCAAATAAATTAATACTCTACAGGCAGCTGTTTGGTCTTTTTATTAAGTCAGGATCTGTCTTCTTCTATGACTTCTCCATGTTACTTGACAAGGTAGCAATATTCCACCCAGCTGTGCTCAGTGACATCAAAGCCACTGGGCTGTTGGGAAACACACTCAGATTGGTTTGAAAAACCCAGAGAGAGAGAGAGAGAGAAAGAGAAAATTATCAACTATTTATCTTGGCTCCAACAGAAATTTCGTCAGCTGTTGTTTAAAAAAAAACCAAAAACTTTCCAGGCTAGGTATTTTAAGTTTCAGCCTTTGGCCCTCTTATCCCAATTATGTCTTCATTAAGCACATGAATGAACTGCTGAAACCCCAGTATGTTCTACAAATACCATCAGGTCACTTTTCCACCATATCCTGAACCTTCATGAGTATAAGTACCTCTTGTAAGTACCACACCAAAGAAAGTAATACCTAATAATGGTGATAGAATCCAGTATTCACAAAAGAGACAAAACACACAAAGTACAAAATATAGAATCAAAACTAAAGGCTTGAGTAGAGACCAACACATTTCATAAACTGAAAAATGAAGGCTTGACCATAGCTTAAGACACTTCACAGGCTGGGACATAATTGCTCTTGATTCCTTTATATTGGCTGTTTATCTCAAAGAAGGCAGATGACAAATTGTCAAGTGATTTTTCATAAGCCATTAGTACATGGCTTCCCTCCCTGTCTCCTCCTCCTCCTTTGCACATTTGGATCCTTTCCTTTTAATATTTGCAAATTTACAGTTTGGAAAAGTCAAAAAATGCAAACCACAAAGCTTTTGCTCTCTGCAACCTGCTTGTCTCCTTACTGTTTACACACTGCAGTTGAACTTGGGGACATCAGTCATCTTTGATGTTAGACAAACCCATTTCAGAAGGTGCTCCTGCCCTAAAAGATTTGCACTGAGTAGATGAAGCTTCTAAGGGAAAGAAGATAAAGCACAGGGACTTACCCCAAGTCAGTGGTCTGTCAAAGGGCACACCTGGGAAGGAATTTTTATCTCAGTGATGCTTTGGTCACTGTTTTTCCCATGCACTAGTGTCCTTTTTTTGGGACAAAGATTGTTGTGACTGAGAAATTGGGTGTTTCTCTAACCTGTCAAAAGCCAGCCAGTACATAAAGGGACCACTGGGGTGAGCCACTGTAGCTTAATCATGTCTCAATGTACCTGTAGCCTGGAGAGCATTTTTAAGCTGATGGTCAGATCCAGGTTTCCTGGCATAAAGTAAGGCTGAAATTTATGTGCCCCTTCTTCTCCCCACATCAATGGACCCCATTGCTATTCCCCCATCACAGCACTCAAACCTGAGCACCGTGGGGCTCTGGCACCCCCCACCCTTTGGCTGCTGGCTGTGGGCAGCTTGCAATGCTGGTAGCATCAAGGTGTTCATTTTTCATCCTCCCTGTGATAGGAACAGAGGTGAGGAGTTCAGCACTCTCCCTTACCTCCACTGACATCAGTGCTGTGTCAGCCCTGATGGTATTAGAACAATCTTTTAAAAGCAGTTCATCTTATTACTGAGCTGTACTCTCCCTGAAGGCCATGGACAAATGTTAAAGTCTGGAAGTGCGTGTGATGTCACAGAAGAAATATGAAACAGCAGCTGAACTGCTGGCTGCTGCAAGGGCAAATTCTGGTTAATGTTTCCTATTAACTCCTAACTCCTTCTGTCATCCTGCTCTTGGTAGAGAGAATCTAAAGGAAATAGCTCTCTCATCTTCTGCTCAAAATTGCCATTTCCCAAGGATTTGCTAGAGGTCTAATTAAAGCAGAATAAATGTATTTTGCATTTCTCACCCAAGAGGATAGTTTAGATCAGAATCAGTGTAATGAATACAGCATGTTTCTGATGGAGTTTCGAGTGTAAATGAAAGGCATACTGTGAATGATGATGACAAATGTACTTCAAATGAAGAATTAATACTATTCATAACACAAGGAATATAAAAATGTTTTGGTAATACTAAGCACTTCTGTGTCTAAATCTCTGTTAGAATACACAGAAGGAACAGGCAAATATTTATGCTGATATTTAGTACTTAGTACTGCTGTGGCTGTAATTTATATTCCCCCATAATCATGTCACAGTGCCACTCTGTGCTTTGTGTTGTGCCATTTTCGCTTGTGATTTTAATGTCCCTGAAGCAACACTTCATGGGGAAATCCCTTCTTCTAGCCAAGAAAACAACTTTTCTCAAATCTCTGTGGTGCTCTCTGAAATACAAAAAATAACACTAATAAGACCCAGAAGCTTCTGTATTGAACAATGCACAACTAGCTTGTGAAAAATGTTTTTTTCACAGGGGACCTTATGTTAAACAAGACTCAACACATGATTTTTGCAAACAAGCAGGGGAAACCTTAGTTAACTGAGGCATGGTTATGAAATCTGTTTAGAAATGTGAGTTGCAACCCTGTCACATTTTTACAGACAGAAGGAAGCCAAAAAATGTTCATGAGATCACAAGCCTTACTAAGCAGCAGCCTCTGTGCTCCTGCACCAGGGTCATTCAGAGATCCATGTGCTGTTGACAGGCTCTGCACTGGATTATCTCCCCAAACAGCTGCAGGGTGACATCTGCAGAGGTTCTTAAAGATGGATGAGATGTTTAACCAAATCACTTAGTCCCATATTCTGTCTTGAAGCTCCCACAGCTTTCTCTTGATTATGCATTTGGAAGCACATCCTTGATATCCTCAGCAACCTCTCCTTGCTTCTAGCAGCCAAAAGGACCAGTGAAGCACATACCTCTGGTAACAATTAGAGAATAGGCTGGGTTGGAAAGGACCCTAAAGATCATTTAGTTCCAGCCCCCCACCATGGACAGGGATAGCTTCCACTAGGACAGGAATAAGTGACATGAACTGGACACAGAGTTATGGAATTATGTTTTGGCTCACAGCTGCATTTCAGGATAATCCACCATGATCATTGTTTGTCTTAATCTCAGTGTCTTTAGAAACAAAGACAGCTCCCTGCTTTGCAGTACTATTATACCACCCTACAGAAGACAGTATTTTAACCATTGTTATTAATACCTTGAATGTATTATTATTATTGAGGGCTTGCCCCATACTTGCCTACAAACTATAGCTGTCTGACAGACATCCATTTTCTTCCATTTAATAAAGTGTTGTAATAGTTTCCCCAAGCACCTTTTTTTGTCAGATTTTCAATGTATTATTGCTGTTTACTACAAGCAGGGTCATTGGTGGGATCTTGGTTCCTTGTGATAATGAAGAAATTGGCTTACACAGTGAATAGCTGTTCCTTTGCCATCAAGTTTATGTTAACATTCACAGTATCAATTAAACCAAAATTGAGGATCAAATATGTGACAATAACTGGAGGGGCTGAAATAATTGCAAGGGCGAGGTCATGGTGATCAAGCTTCCAAATACATTTTACAGAGTCTGATGTGAAGTCTGCAGGTTATTTCTCCTTCCTTCAGGTGTCAGAACTCATTTAGGCTTTAGACACTGCTGTAAAAGGCAATCAGCTCTTCCCTTCCAATCTCCAAAATCATTTTAGCACAGGTAATATCAACAGAGTCACATCATTTAGAGCCTCCTCTGGCTGCCGTGCAGCTGCTCAGGCAGTTAATTACAATATGTTCCCGGGATGAGAGGCTGAGCAGGCAGCCGCATTTCCGCGCTCCATTAAAATGAGCTTAGCCAAATTAGGCTGATAGGATAATGGGGGTATTTCGTGCAATTCCTTCTATTCCCAGCAACAAGGATTGTGCTGGATATTGCTCTCTTTGTGTAAATTGTATACCTGGCGTTTGTTTACTAGGAATAAGTAATGCCTATATTCTTTCATCTTATACCGAGTTGCTAAACGACATTTTTCTAAGGACTTATAAATTAATGCATCATCAACTCATGCAAAATAACAATATATCTACTGTCAAACTTAGATTTAGCAGGGAGGAGAGGTAAGAGCTTGAAATATTTTTCTTAGGAAAGTACACAAAACAAACCACTCCATGAGAACAGGTGCCTTACATTATATATGTCATTTATGCACCTTCATCATTTCAAGTAGAAATGATCTAAGTTTGTGCCACTCTTCTCTATCACCTTCAGGTGGTGTTAAGATTGTAAATTCAAATTATTTTAATAGCACTGATTTGTTCATTGTTGCTTCGGTTGGAGTGGGTCAGGGACCCAAAGATAGGATTTACCTCATTTTTCTCTCTGAAAAAAAGTCATCTACATTTGGTGTAAAATAATTAGGGGAACGAAATGCCCTTCAGGGAAGTCTAGCTTAGGAGAAGAAGTACCTTTAAATATCAAAAGAGCTCCCAAACCACCTTGAGACAGATGAGATAAATGTGGGCACTAATGTGAGAAAGGATAAATTCAGGACAAAGACATCTCTTTTTTGAACCCATACATTAATAAGCTTTACTTGATTAACAGAAAAATGTAAAATTCAGATAAAATAATGTTATTTATTGTAGTGGGATTTCTTTGGTGGTTTCATTTTGCTCTGTTTCTCATGCTGTACTTCCTAGTTTCTGTTTTTCCTTTTCATAGTAACAAATGGGGACTTTGGCACTCCCTATCATCATCCCCTTGGCTGAGAACAGAGCAGAGTAAAGAGGGGAGTGTGGGTTATGGCTTAGCGTGTCCCTTTAGACATCTCTGTGACAGGATAACGAGTGGTCAGTGTGGGTGGCTCTCATGTGGTGTTAAGGAAAGAAAAGTGCTGTGTCCTCCTTCATAAGCTGGTTTTGGGCCTCATCTCTGGGATATCTGCAACAAGCTTAGTAAAACCTAAACTGGAGATTTCCCAGTCAAGACCCAAACAATGAACAAGGTAATGAAGTCTGACTTCTGGTAACTCATCCCTCCTCAGGAGGGGCTCCCTGGATAGAGCAGTCCTGGCCCCCCTGCAGAGGGAGTGTTGGAGACATATTTTGCTGTAAACTTTAAACATTACATCTGCAATTTCAGAGTTTCATGGTCAAATTCCAAGCAGAAATAAGCCCTCGGTGTCTGTTCCTTTATCAACCACACTGCAATGAAGATGACAAATGGTGTAAGGTTATTATGTTTAAATGGCCATGGAGGGAAGCAGGAGTCCCTTGCTTTGGTGTTAGCAGGAGCTGTGTTCTAAAGATAAGTGAGTGAAGCAATTGCTGAGAAAAGTAAGACATTATTCCATATATCATCCGTTGCAGACATACATGTTATCTGTGATATATGGATAAACCAGGAAGGATTTCCATTTTTAATAAATGCCTATTGTTCTGTTGCAGTGTGGGGGTGTGTTTTTATGAACAGACATATATGTGATTCCAGTGTGTGCAGCTTTATTGTATTCAGAACTGCTGAAAATAATTATCCACAATATCAATTTCCCTTCTGGAGCTTAAGAAGCATGTTGAGAGCAATGGTGTTATTAAGAATAATTTCAGAGCAGTAAATATAGCTATCTAATCATCTATAATGGCAGGCTAGACATCTAAATTTGACTGAAATGAAGAAATATATCACTACACATTCTATTTCAGTGAAAATATGCATACACCTATCCTGCCTGCAGCAAACGTGAGGTACAGAAAACATTCTTCAAAACATATAGTTCCTTTAGTGATCAGTTCCTAACCCTCACTCTTTAGTCCAAAGTATTACAACCAAAACACTGCATAAAATTTTGCATCTACTGTCTTCTGTGTCATGATCTACTAAAGAGTTGGAATACTTTAAATACATTTCATATAATATAAAAGCTATTCTGCCAAAGCCTATGATCTGGAACACAATGAGACTCTCACTGATAGTTCAGTTGTTAGATGGATAAGGTCCTAGAGATTCTGTTGGCATTCAGTACCAAGTACATACCCAACACAGGCAGTATTTGTCTGTTATACAACAGTAGCTGTGGAGCTGCATTAACAGATGGGACTGCTGCTCTCAGCTCTGGAGCATGAAAGGCTCATACTCCCTGGCAGCAAAGCATATGGTCTAATAAATATGAACAGGGTCAACACTTAACTCTGTGCTCTTGGGATATTTTGTACTCACCTAATGCCCTTCTGGGAGAAAACCTTAAGGGATGTGGCCAACATATATATAAATATAACCACTCATATTCTACTTGGCACATGCTGTAATGCTTTATATTTTTAGTATGTGAAGTCTGCAGATTTTAACAGCTTTATGATGCTACATTTAGAGATGAGACCAGTAATAGTGGATGAGAGACTGAATGTGACCCAGTAATGTGTGCTTGCTGCCCAAGAAGCCAAAGGTGTCCTGGGCTGCATCCAAAGCCCTGTGGGCAGCGGGTGAAGGAGGGGATTCTGCTCCTCTGCTCTGCTCTGGTGACACTCCACCTGCAGTGCTTCATCCAGCTCTGGATGTCCCAGCATGGGAAGGACCTCAACCTGTTGGAGCAAGTCAAGAAGAGGCCATGAAGATGATTAGAAAATTGGAGTACCTCTCCTATGAGAAAAGGATGAGAGAATTGGGATTGTTCAGTCTGAAGAAGTCCCTGGGGTCACATAATTGCAGCTTTCCAGTACCTGAAGGAGCCTATGGGAAAGATGGAGAGGGACTTTTTGCAAGAACCTGGAGTGACAGGACAAGGGGGAAAGCTTCAGACTGAAAGAGGATAGGTTTAGATTAAATATTAGGAGGAAATTATTGTGAGAGGTGGTGAGGCACTGGAACATGTTGCCCAGAGAATTTGTGGCTGCCCCTACCCTGGAAGTGTTCAAGGCTAGGTTGGATGGGGCTTTGAACAACCTGGTCCAGTGGAAGGTGTCCCTGCCTATGGCAGGGGTTGGAACATGATGATCTTTAAGGTCCCTTTCAACCCAAACCGTTCTGTGATTCTATGATTCCACAATTCCATTATTCTATGGAAAAAGAGGTGGCTGAGACTGAACTTGTCACAAGTTTTGCCAATTTTGTTTTTCTGGGGGAATCTCAGGTCTGTATCAGGATTGACTGTGACCACATCCAGGGCTCTGTGGATTCAGTGACATGCACTGGCCTGCATCTCTTGGGGCAGGAACTGCAAGACAGATTTCACCCTAACAGGAGAGCTGACTGCAAACCAGAGCAGATTTTGCTGAAATATTTTAAATGATTGCTTTTGTGAATATATCTTAATAGATTAATATACATTTTAGAGGAAAACTAAAGTATCAGTTAGGTTAAACAGTTACTTCTACATTGAATACTAATGTCAGATGAAATTCTTAAGTGCTAGTTACCCGTTTCTAGGTGAGGTCACCGCTCTGCTCACATTCACGACACATCTTCAAATGGCTCACTGGAAGATTTTGATTCAGAAGGGCTCATGGTGAGTTATTTTTTCCCAGTCCACTCTCAAATTATGGCTTATCTTAGGTACTTCCGTGTATTTTCTCACCTGGGCTTGATTTAATAAGTGCAGTAGGTGACTCTCTATGACTGATCCAGCTTATCAATACCTCGTACTCCACAGGCCTGTGTTTGCTTTACAGCCTTTATCAGGGTCTAGTAAAAATGCATGTATTCATGAACCTCATCAGAGAGATATCAGATGGTTGGCAAAGGGGTCTTCTGGGCATCAGGTAGCCCATTATTGAAGTTGTTAAATATGGTCATAATTTCTACTAATTTATTTTTTGAGTAGTCATGTGACACTAAGTTACTACCCAAAGGACCTTCATTACACCGGGCATGCAGTAGAAAAGGTGAACAGTGAAGAGCTCAGGCTAGCTCTTGTAAATACACTTGACCCTCCCAGGTGACATTTGACACTCTCCCAACTTAAAAATAGACTAGTGTGTTAATTCATATCTCTATGGCTTTTCTTGCTTTTCTGAGCTTGGAAAGTCTCTGGAATTACTTTCCATCTGACAAGGAAGAGAGGTGAGAGAGCTTGTATCAGAAAATCAGCATCAGTCACAGCTTTTCAGTGCGGTTTTAGTTTTTTTCTCCTTAACACTTTCAAGGTTGTATCACCAGACATGCTAACTAGTAAATGTACTATGAGAAGAAATTTAGCACAGAGAACATTAACATCATCACTAATAGTAATTAAAAAGCAAATTTAAAAAATGAAACAAAACCCCCAAAACAACACAAACCCCTACCTTCCAATGATTAGAGCTGTTTTTCTTATGTAATTAAACCAACCAGCTCATTAGCATTAACCACACTACACATTCTAATGACCCAATTTATTTTAAACTACAGACTCAAGCAGATCTGATAAGGCTGCTGTTTCCTAATTCAAAAATAATGCCTAATTTAAAACAGCCTTATGGGCTTTGGTTGCCACATTGAACCATGTCCTGTTACAATTTGACTTACTCAGCAAGCCAGTCCAGTTCATCATGGAGAAATTCAGGAAGAGAATTTGCAAGCTTTTGACTCCATGTGTTCTTTATGGGAATTTGATAAATTTATTTGAATTCAAATCTATCTAAGGACTGAAATTCAAAACTGTTAAGGAAAATGAACTGTTTCCCTTATGCTAGAGATTGTTCAGTCTCCCGAGGGCAGCATCTGTCAGATAATACAGTATGTTGTGCTGGAAAACAGCTCAGACATATTTAAGTAGCAAACTGTGATTACAAAGGCAAAGCATAGAGGATGATGTCTCCTGACACAGAATTTAAACTTTTAGCTTTTAACATCAGTCAGGTTTCTTGGCCCTGCTTGGCTTTAGAATTTCAGTGAAGGAACCATAGATGCTTTCCCAGGTGTTTTACAATGTGCCCAGAGAGTGACCATGCTTACATGATGGTGACTACCCCAGAGCAATGAACTTGTGCTCTGAGCCTCCAGATCCAGCCCAGGTGACAGCAAAATTTGGGTCAGTGGGGTCGCCCTTTCCAGAGAATTTTGCTTATCAGTGATCTCTGTTAGGAGGTAATTTTAAATTTAAATCAAATAAGCGCAAGTTATCTTCAAAGTGGAAGGTCATTTGCTGTGATCAGATGAGATGGCAGACACTTGCCTTCCAGAAGAACTCCATTAAGTGAAAACAACTGCTCATTAGTGAGGAATTAAGCTCAAAACACTAAAAATCTACATCCTAGGATTGATTCTGGACACACTTAGTACACAGATTAATTTAAATGTTTGCTGCATCTAATCTTTCCTTATGTGCGTCTGGATGTTCCATAAAGCAAATTACTTCAGCTATGAAATGATCAAGCAGTAGAGATTCAAACTATATATAACTTCTGTGCAAGAGCATCAGAACATGACATTAATCTCCTTTCTAATTTCCTAAGCTCCCATTTTGTCATACAAGGTGACATCCCTCACAGCAACTGGATGATTTATATTGCGGAGGGTATTCTTAACTATCTTTAATATTGGTGCAACAGCTCATCCATCTTGAAACAAATTATATATGCAAGATTGTTTATTCAGGACAGGCAACGAATCATTAAAAAAAGATCTTATTTCTGAATAAACACAGCATATATATCTCTGTCTCTCTGGTACCAAGTAAATTGCATGTGTCCATTATGAGTATGTGCAACCCTCCCAAAATTGACTGACTTTGAAGTCTTATGGTGAAATACCTTTCTGAAATAGAGTAAGGACTTGAAAAATGAAATGAAAGAGAACTTATTTTCTCATTTTCACAGTATAAAAATTGATAAAAGTACCATGACACAAGGTCAGAATTAGCAAAATAATGGTATGTGGTCTATTCTAGTCTTACAGAGTCAAGGATTTTTATGTTGGTTGCATGAAAGGCACCATTATGGTTTATCCTTATCCATCTATTAACATCTTTATGTGTAATAATTAACTTCCTTAAACACTGTGTTTTTGATAGACTTGAAACTTGTTATTTCTCCCAAAATTGATAAACAAGTTACAACTGCAATTGCCTTAAGTTCTTCTTGCTTATATGTAGGAATAAATGAGGTTGTCTCTGTAGTCCAGTGACCAGGAGTTTTGTAGGATCTGACTGGGTTGCCTGTTTTCTCTGAGAAAGCATCTCACTTCCTTGGGCTGCACGTGGTGTGGGTGGAGAGGGGAAGGATGACAGAAGTCTTGTATTTCTTGGCTTTAAATTGGCGAGGGTAAGGTAGGAATAGATGATTTTTAAGGTTCCTTCCAACTTGAGCCATTCTATGATTCTATGAAATACTAGTCTATGAAATTCTATGAAATACTCTCTTCTGCTAACCAGTAACAACACCTTGTAACACAGGAATGTGAGAGGGAAATGAGAGGTTCCAGTGAATGAGGTGATGGGAGCAAGATGTTTTCTCCCGGTTAAACACTGAGCTGCTGTTTAATGCTGGCTGGGTGCCTCTTCTGAGGCTCACACTAGAAGGGCTCATTCAAGACCTCTCCTACTTTTGATGATGTTGTGCAAAGTGGCATCCAAGAAAAACCCCTTGTAAAGGCTGGATAAATGATACCTGCTGCTTCTTTCCCAGCCCAGGCATCTTGGCCAGGCACAAACAGCAACAGGTGGCTCTGATATGACATGTCAATATTCCTGCTGCTTCACTCCTTTCTAAATGTTCACAGATAATCTGGTTACCTTTCATGCTGTTTTTTTTCCTACTACCATGTGCTTGCAGGTCCCCCTGCAAGGTCCAAGGTCCCCCACAGCCCCTGTATTTTGAATTCCTCCACAAATGGCAGCAATAGAGAGAGCAGCTGTCATCAGGGCCAAGTTCAGGGCAGCCATGACCATGTTTTTTCTCCTTTGATTCATTTAGTCTCATGACAATATTGCCTTCCATCTCCATTCCCTCCATAGTAATTGACTTCTTGTGGGTGATATGCCTTGTATCTTCCAAGCTTTCATTTTGTTAAGCTAATAAATCAATTTTCCATACAGGTAGTAGGGTTAAATATTGCCCACATCTAGTAAAATCAGAGACAGATGTAGAGAGAAAGTTCTGAACAGTCTGAGGAATTCTGGGACAGCACTGGGGGACTATCAAACACTAACTAAAACATGCACTTTTAAAAGGTTTTGGTGTTGGTTGTCAGTTAGAAAGCCCATCTTCCATTGCCTGCCTCAAACATACATCCAAGAGAGGCAGGTTTAAGTGCATTTTCTTCCTCATGCTGAAATCTAGGAAAAACAGGAACCAACAGTCTTAAAAGCCAAGCAAACTCCAGCCTGGTCTAACCCAAAACTTTTGGAGGTCAGTGTCACAGTCTTCTGTGTGTTTTGAGTCAGTTCTTCAGGGAGCAGCCATAATCCATCCCAGCTGTGAGAAGGGCAGAGAAAAATCAAAGCAATTGGAACAAATTGCTTTGGAGCAAAAATCCAACCCTTCAGGAGAAAAATCTCCATGTCTTTATTAGGTGTCAAGTATAGAACAATGTGTTACTAGCAATTTATCTTCCATGGGAATTATAAAAAAAACTCTTTTTGTGATGAAAAGTTGGGGTTCCTATTCTGTGGCATCAGTTTTCTTTCTTTCACAGGAATTGCCTGAAATATAAAATTCATGCCTGAAGAAAGAAAAATCAATCAATGCATAATAACTTATTCAATAGTATAGACTAGTCTGCCACTGAAAATTGATATAGGGATAATCAAAGTATGTTCGACCCCATCCTTCCTGAATTACATGAATGCAGCTCCTGATACAGCAATTTTGATACTTCAGAGCCATACAAAAAAGCATGGGATCAAATCTACTCCTATATTAATTTTATTGCCAGGGTAATTTCATACATTTTAATGAGATGACTTTATATTTACACCCGTGAGAGAGACAGAAGAAAAAGCTTAAAAGCTTCCACAAATACCATTTCTTTTCTTTTTCTTTTTTCAAGAGGAGGAAAAGCTATAATGTGGACATCATAATTTTCAGAAACATGATTCTTTTATTCTTTTCCTTTGTGGAAGGATGATCTACAATACTGTAAATACAAATAATGGCCACTGAGCAAGTTTCATACATTATGCTGCCAACAAAGTACTGACCTGAAGACTGAAAACAGAAATAGAAAAAAAATATTGATTAAAGCATGGGATCAAGTAAATTAACTTTTTGTTATGAGAAAAGCCATGCAAAAGGGAAAACTTCAGACTGAAATATTTAGCCTTCTTTTGGTTTTGCTGTAATCTTTTTTCTTTAACCAGACTGCATCCTGAAAAACGTCTCTCTGCTAATAAGGTTACTCATTCAGCTCTTCTCACCTCCTGTAATTTGCCTAAATTATGGAAGGCAAATTAAGCCGGCTCCAAACAATATTAACAGGCTGGTGCTACCATCATAATTAAGTCACAGCAGATGCAAAGGGACGATAGAGACTTGGTAGTAAATATATCAAGTGTTTCTGATGACAGTAATGCATTTTATTAGGAAAAACTATCATCATTGTTATGATCTAATGCACATTTACCCTTTTCTTGTCCTTCAGTACCGGGTAGGACATAAGCTCAATTGAATTCCTGTATGTTAATGTTCTTTCCTAGTTAACTGGTATTAATAATACATTCAATATTATTTAGTGGTTACTCTTGCAGCTACACTTTGTGCTGTCAAAAAGGCAGAATTACTTTTCTTGAAAGGTATTGGTGTCCTGCACTGCTGTCTCAACAAGAGTCTTGTGCAATGGGCTCCACAAGAGACACAGAGTCAGCTCTGCCTGCTCTTCCTCTGAGCAGCCACCAGTACTGAGCTGGGCCAAAGCAGGAGTGGAAGGAGGGCTGTGTGGAGTAAGGACAGGGCTCTGAGGAGCATGGGGCAGAATCATCTCAGCTGGAAGGAGCTGTTAACCTGAATTTGCAGTCCCTGGAGGTGTGCACTGATCACTGGGCTGGCAGCAAGGTCACTGCTTCTTCCAGCCATAAATTGTGAGCAGAGAATAGACTATTTGACAAAAAAAGCATTGAGGGTTAACCCCAGATGACAACCAAGCCCCACAGAGCCACTCACTTGCTCCCCCGTGGTGGAATGAGAGAGAGGATCAGAAGGGTAAAAGTGAAAAATCTCAAGGTTTGAGATAAAGACAGTTTATTAGGAAGATCAAAAGCTGTGCACACAAGCAAAGCCAAACAAGGAATTCATTCACCTCTTCCCATGGGCAGGCAGATGCTCAGCCATCTCTAGAAAATCTGTGCTGCATCACACATCATGGTGAATTGGGAAGACAAACACCATCACTCCCAATGTTCCCCCTTCCTTCCTCTTCTCTCAGCTTTATGTGCTGCTATTGATGTCATATTGTATGGAACATCCCTTTGGTCACTTGGGATCAGCTGTCCTGGCTGTGACTCCTCCCAGCTCTCATGCACCCCCAACTTTCCCATTGCTGGAGTGAGGAGTATAAAAGACCCTGACAAGCAGCAAAACCAGATGCAGTCACTAAGGAGCATAAGACTTTAAATTTGATTGAGCACATTCCAACCAAATCTGTTGTTACCTCAAAGCCTTTGGGCACCAGAAGGATTATTGTGGTTTAACCCCAGATGACAATTAAGCACACACAGACACTTACTTCCTCCCTGTGGGATGGGGAGAGAATTGGAAGGGTAAAAGGGAGTTGTAGCTGAGCATCAAGGAGGAAGGGATGTGTCTCCTCAAAATCTCAAAAGTCTATATTTTACATGATGTTCTGGTCAAATGTATGGCATACATGGACTTGGATACCTGAAATTCCCAGGCCAAAGAGAAATGTCAGTATTTGGTGACTGCATAGTACCCTCCTTTTTTGTGCTTTGCTCAATGGCATTCCCCTCTCACCCTGATTGCAAGGCAGCACAGGATTAGGACTGGGCTTGGGCACTTCTGTGCTCCAAATCCTGACCAGGAGAGAGCACACAATATGCTGTTCATACTTGCAAAATGCTATTTGTAGGGTTGCCACACATAGCCCACCTCTTTGGACTTGAATCACAGCACTAGTGTGGGTGGCAGCCTCAGAGATGTTGATGCTTTTCTCATTCCCACAAGTCTCTGGGGTGTACTCAGTTCTGATATCCTTAATTTGAATTTAGCTCGTTGTCTTCCTGTGCTACGCAGCCTACACATCTCTGCTTGTTTACACTTGAGAAAGAAAATCTGCTCAGAAAAGAAATAAGGCTCTTTTCCTTAGCTTGAGTATCAATCAAACCAAGCAAGGGGAAATGAAGTGGATATTGAGTATGACATCTGAGGAAAAGCCTTCCTTTGATCTTTGTTGATATTGTAGGTTACAGCTAAGGGCAAAACAGTTCACAATTCCTTCATTAGTTTGGTGTGTGAAGTAATTGTTTTGGATAAGGGTAGTGGTTGAATGTCTGCATCCTACAGCCTGTGCTGGGAACAACATTGTGATATTGACATTGCACAAACCACTGAGGACAACTTATCTGTTGGGAAAACCTAATTAATAGACTTGTGTTCATCCAGAGTTAATATTACCTATAAGTAGTCCAACAAATTTTAATTATGTCAGAGAGGCTGCAAGATAAAGACACTATTGGGATAGTGTAGACACCCTCCATTGTACTCTTTCTCCTATTAGAATGCCATGTTAACTTGCCTGTATACTATAATCTGTTTATGGATTAAATGTGCAATACATAAATTTCACCCCACTAAATAGCTGTTTAGTGTTATCTGGAGAGAAAAATATGTCTGCTGTCTTCTATGCCTTGATCTGTTGAAATACAAGTCTGGATTGCTTGTGGTTATAGGAAAGGTGCATGCAGATGTCCTAGATAGTAATGCACTTCTTATCATAATAGCTTTCCGACACCAGCCAATAGTAAGTTTAATCAGAAGATATTTCCTTTAATCAGAATGGAGAGAAAGTGTTTCAATCATAGATGACATCTGAGCTCTCAGCTGAGCAATTATGAACATCAGTGACTTATGAGACATTTTAAATTTTTCCTTTTAATGCCAAACAAAACAATTTTTGCCTGGAAGAGAAGATGGCTTTTCCAGTCTAAACTAGGGGCTTTCACGGATTAAGTAAATATTTGCCAGATTGTCCTTTATAAAACATTTGCAGGCAAATCTTTTCTCTCCGATTAGTCAGAGAATGCTGTAGATGGTCTTTTCATACACATAAATATTCAACCTTCCAGACTATGACAATCTGTACTTTATCTGAGTAGCTCATATGAAAATAGTAAACAACAGCAGAAGGCAGGCACCCCTGTCTGGAGGAGACATTACACCTTGCAGAGGTGGAACACCTGGGTGGGCACCCAGGACCATCACTGATTTTGGTTTCCATTGTACCCTGGCTTGCTGGAAGGCCACATCCCTTGTCACAGATGATGATCTGAAACAGCTTTATCAGGCTCAGATCACTTTCCACTCAGATGACCCCTGTCTGCTTTCCAGCCTGAGGAAACTCCTGATGGTGCAGGGCACCAGAATGGCCCATGCATACCTTGGCATCCTCAGAGCTGTTCTAGCCTCTCTGACTCCCATGTCTTGGACTTCATCATCAAGCAACACAGCACCCTGGCACAAGCACCTCTGAGTGGTGCTCTTACAGTTTTAAATCCTTCCCATTCCAGAAGTGTGATCTATAGTTCTGCCTCTCAGACTTAACACCCCAAGGTCTCCCGAGCTGGATGCAGTACTCCAGCTGGGTACAATATAAATTCACAGAAAAGATACATTTTTTCATTATATGTGCAGCAATATCTCTAAGGAGTTTATTTTTCTGTGGCCTGACTACGAGTGAAAAAAACCTAAACCATAGGAGAATACTGTGAGCTCCTTGCAAATATCTACCTCCAATCTTGACAGACTGACAGACATCCCAAAATGGGATATTGTTTAACTAGTATTTTGAGCAGTGTAGAATTTGAGAAGCATTGCACCTATAACCAGACGTTGTCATCTAAGAAAATGAGTAGCTGAAAATGAGCATCTAATTTTAAATTCTGTGTTTGGACAAACCGCCACAGTCCATGTCAAACTCATGCAGTACAATCCCTTTTATCTCTGGCCTCTGCTCTTTTCCCCTCCCACATGAGGGATTTTTTTGTTACTGATTAAAAGCAAAATTCACTAGTTACTGGAGTGCCCTGAGAAACTCAGAAAAAAGTGATTATTACTAGTTTTTCTAACAAGAAAATATTGCCTCTGTTTTAAATATCTTCCAGAAAGGACATATTTTTTCCCAGTTCCCTGAAATAAAGCAAACAATTCCAGAGAGGATAGCAGTGCTTATATTTATTATCTGAAAAACCTTATGTAGCAAAATAATACATCTTTCTATATATTTTGGCTGTGTGGGAGCTGATGCCATCAGAAATGAAATACCCAACTTCTGCGAATTTTTTTTTTGTTTTGTTTTGTTTTGTTTATTGCCTCATTTTGTTTTATGAATGCAGCCTCCAGAGCCTGTTTATTTTCTGACTTTCCATGTTGCTGTGGCTGCTACTTTGGGTAGTTGTGCCATCACTTACACTGTAAAACTCAGGGGATCTATCCTCATATGAAATGTGTGAACCTCCAAAAAATGGATTTGAAATACGAACAATAATAAAAAGCTTCATACATTGGGAAACAAATCAGTTTGTCCTTTTTGTAATGCAAAAAAAAAAGAAATCCTAAATATGGGAGGACAAAATCCTGCTTTGTCTCTGTAACCAGCCAAATTAGAAAATTTCTCCAGCAGATAGAGCCTATACAGAGACCAAGTGTACAAACTGCTCCAACCAAGACCAGCCCTTCAATGTAGGGCAGACATTGCAAGAGAAAAGAGCTGGGGAGCTGACCCCTTGTGCCAGCTCCTCTTCAACACATAATCTCACAGAGCAAGGGGAATGAATGAATGCCTATGGCACTGGGAGAAGAGAGATGAAGAGAAAACTATAATTTTCTCTGAATAAAATACAAGTTTCCTCAATATATGTGTCCCCTCCCTCCTCCCAAGAGCATAATTTTCTATCAGTTCTTTCTTGAACCTAACTTGATTCCCAGCAGTCCTCCATGCCCATTCCTCTGGAGGCCTTGAATGTATGCACATATTCCAATTTTCATTTGCTGTGCCTTCTATTTTTCAAAGCTAATAGATGAGTGTGATGTTTTATGCTATTTTATATTCTGGAGAAGTTTTTTCAGCAAAAACCTTGTGAAAAATTGCAGTGTGCAGCTGTAGCTCACCTCACTGCAAGCTGCCCCATGGAATTGGAGCCCTCTGATTCTCTTCAAATGCTCCATGTATGGCAGAGATGTCAAATGTGATCAGAGATAAAAGACAATTACAACTTCTAGCCATGGTCTGAAGTCTTCATCTGTAAAGTCTGAGCCTCATATTACATTCAATAAACAGCCTCTCTTTAAACTAAATATAGACCATTTGTTCATGCAAATATGCCGAGTGTAGAGTTACAGTAATTGCATTTACAAATGATGGGAGCATGCCAAAGCCTTTAGGGAAAAGTTTCTTCCTCCACCTGTATTAATCTTAAGGTTCAAAACTGCATTGAGATGAAGGGCCTGTTCACACCTCAGGCTCCTTTTGACAGCCTTCCATCAATTCAGGTTGAGAGCTGCCCTGGGAAACAGGAGGAGTGGATGTTTGCCTGAGATTTTCCAGATGGTGCTCCTGGTATGGCCATTCACAGCTGAGTGGTAAGGGGATATAAAAGGCCCTCAACTGAAATGAAAACACTTTACACCCTTTTGTCCTCGCAGTATTTGCACAAGAAGAATGACAGCATCAATATGAAACTATAATTGAGAAAAGATGAATAAATAAATGTTATTTTTAATAAGGGCTGTGCTAAGAAGTTGATTAAAGATACAAAGCAAGAGATTATGGCTCTTACTTCCACCTTTCTTCTAATATTTATATTTGAAAACTAAAAATCTTATTGCAAATACAAGTCTTTGCATAGAAAAAAATCACCTCATAAACCACTTTACTGCCTCCAGATCTTTCCCGTGTGGAAACCAGCAAACTAAAAAACCTAAAAAACTGGAAAAGCTAGTAAAGGGGAAGATGAGAATTCAGCTTCAGAGGAGGCAAATGTGAAATCAGCAAAAAGGTTTTCTTGGTGACTAAGATATAATGTGGCATGAGGAATTTAGACATAGTTTCAGCACAGAGACTTTGCGGGTTATTCCACTGATAAAGAAGAGGGGGCTCAAAACAGGCAGATCTCAGGAGATCTGTGTCATCTTAACCATAACATTGTAATGCAGAGTGACAACAGGGGAAAAGGATAGGGGCAGCTGAATAACCTACACCAGATTTGTAAAACTGAACCTATTTCAGACAGGGCCTGATAAGGCATTTTCAACAGAAAAATGAGCAGCTGGATCTGATGGGAATTTGTGCTCATGTGGGGAGCAAAGCTTCCAATCTAGGGGACACGAGCACATCCAAGCAGTTCCTCAGCCCCTCTGCTCCTGCTGCTGAGCCCAAGGGAGCACGGGGCACTCATGGCAGAAGCCATGAGGAACCATTAAGGCTAAGAGCAAACTTGAAGACATTCCAAAGGATTAAACAGAAGCCTGAGGATGGTTGCAAGGAAAGGCATATGAGATTTTAAGCAGTCTGCTTAAGTTTAATTGCACATTCCCTGCATGACAGGAGGCAATAATGGAACTTGGGGGAGGTAAGGACAGAGACAAGAGGTGTCTGTAGGGAGTAAATCTATTCTGGGGTGCAGATGAACAATCAGACCCACTGTGAGGCTCTGGGGCAGCAAGAACTCATGGATGGTGGATGGAATAGTGAGCAGGAGGAAAGCCATCTCCCAGGTGGTTGCAATGAACCAAGAACTGGGCAGTTAGGGCAGTGTCAGGCTGGCTGTGACGTTATTACAACTGCAAAGGGTGAGGGAAGAGATTTGTCTTCTGCTGGGCTGGTGGGAGCAGCCAGGGCACTGGAGGTGGGATGTTTCTCAGCTGGATCTGGTGCTGGGGCTGCAGCCACAGCAGCATAACAAATCAGCATCCACAGCTGTCAAGAGGACACTGTTATTAATGTAAAGCTGCTGTTAATCAATTCAAGGAAACTGCAAAATTAACCTCTCTTAGGAGAGTGACTGAATAAACGTGACACAGAGACTATAAGTGGGATTGTTTGGTTGAGCCAGTATGGGAAACTTGGGTAAAAAACCCTGTGATTTTAATCCCAAGAAGCAAAAGCCATAAATGTAAATACATTTGTATCTGACTTCCCCCCTTAGTTCCCATGCTTTCTTTTCCTCCCAACTTCTCACTGGCCTCACTGGCACATGGAGAAAATATAAATACAATCTTCTTGTGTCCATATCAACGAGACCTTTTCCATGGGCTTCTAAGGCAGAAGGGTCAAATCAAAGTTCCCAGTGTGCTCCCCACTGGCCAGACCTGAGTCAGGGTCCTTCTGCTTCCCTGGATGCATGCTCACTGGCAAAACAAAGGAAGTGAAATGCCAAGAACAGTGGGGTGGAAAGTACAGCAGAGAAAGTCCCTCTATATGGTCCCTCCACATGGATGATCTTGGGAAGTGTCTGCATATGAACATCAAGTAGAGAGGAGGAGGAAGAATGAGTAGAAGACCAGAGTAGACGGGGAGGGATGGATTTGCAGATATTGTAAAGAAAAATGACAGGGAATTTCAACTGGCCTGAGCCTTGGGGAAAGAGTGAGCATAGTGAAAAACTTCCTGCTGGTCTCATTAAATCAGAAAGCTCCAAGCTCTGTGGCAAAGGTATGCTGAGGTATTGCTGCTGTCTGTAGCTCTGGGATGGCTTTTTGCTGGAGTTATTTGAAAATACTCAGAGAACAGAACATGGCCAGCTTTCAGCTCATCCCAGCTCAGAGCATCTGCCCAAGATGCAGGACATGTGTGGCCTCATGGGACACGAGGATTGAAAGCACCTCACCAGGTGCCCACAGCAGACACTTGCAGGGAACATTCTGGGCCTGAGAGGATGCAGTGTGCTTGGGAACTGGCATTCATGTACAATGAAACATATAACTGCCCTCTCAGACATGCTCTGGACATTATTTTCTCTGCAAAGACCCATGTCTCTCTACCTCAGAGTCCTTTCGTGCAGCCAGACCAACAAAAAGAATTTATAAATGCACCAGTTATAAACTCGAGTCAGGCTGTGCCAGTGCCCAAGCAATTCAAAATGAGTTGTACATGTGTGACATATAGATTCAAATACACCATCTACTTAATTTCAAGTAAATCTTTCTCTCCAGGACAAAAACTCTAAATAAAAGCTGCTGTAGTGCCTGAGGCATTCAGTTTCTCTAATGGTAGAAAGCAGACCGGCCTCTTAGGGATTTTTCTAATTGGCAGAATGTGATTAAATAGAGAGCAGTGAGACAGGAAGTGCCCCAGGTGTTAAATACTTAAAGCTGCTTTGTGCCATTGTGAGTAAATGGAATCGATGCTCTGTATCATTATTTAAACACTGTAATTAAATTTGGAAATTCAGGTGCTTAATGTTCCCTCTGGTCCACAGCCAGAAAAAATTACGGTCAAAGGAGAGGGGGCCAATAAACCAGGAAAGCAGCTGAGGGATGCTGGAGATCAGAGGAGAAATTAGTTCCAAGGTTCTAATTGAAATCAGCAGACTTAAAGTGAAGCCCAGCGAATCTCAGGGAGCTGAGAGAGGTTTGCTTTCATTTTGTGTTGGCTGGGAGAGATGATCTTCCACCCTGGGCTGCTTCTCCATCATCTCTGTTGAAGTGACCACGGGGAGGATTTTCCAGTGATATTTACCATGAAAGGCTGCTGTTCTCCATAGCATCAGCCAAAGCACAGCTACTTGAAAATGCTCACAGGCAGCAGACAGTGACACCACTGTTTCTAGTGATGAACTTCTGCTCACAGAAGGACTTGCTGTTGTCCTTGAGCAGATAGTCAGAGCTCTCAGGTGGCCCTAGAGAACTTCGCTGATTGCTCCCCAGCAAGGGACAGCAATGGCAACTCACTTTGGCACCCCTGCACTTCAGTCATCAGTGGCTCTGAGCTGATTATGTAGATAAGGGACAGAGAGAACATCTGACATGGTCTCAGCCCAGTACTGGCTTAGAAAATAGCAGGCTTGGTCTGAATTATGCTATTGAGTCAATTTTTGTGCCTTCTTTAGATGGATGCACTTGTAACAACAGACTGAGTAGGGACCATTACATCACCTTCCCTGGATATTGCTTTCTGGGTAATCCATTTTTCTACACAGTAGGAATATTGGTTTCATGGCCCCATTTTTAATGACAGAGTAGGGCATGATGAAATATTTCTGCTTCCATCATCTGCACAGGATAATTAGGTTGGTTCCCCACAGGAAGCCTAATAGCTGGGTGCTGATGCCAAGGAAATCCATAGTGAAAACAAACTTTGATCATCACGCCCAGCTGAATGTTCCATCTGCAAGCAGATCAAGAATGTAAATTCCCTGGAAGTTACTACTTAGGTAACTTACTGAGCTGAGCATTGAAGTGGAAGAGCAAAAAGTGCCTGATAATAAGATAAAGTCAAACTAACTGATCAAATAGTCCTCATCTGTTAGAATCTGAGTCATTGGTGCAAAAAGTTTTTGCAGCGTCTGAATTTGTGATGCAATGCTGGATTTACTTTTTAATTTTTTTTTTTATTTCAAGGTTAATAGCTAAAGATAATTGGTGCCAACCTTTTAAAAGCAAACTTCATATTATATATAAGCCCGGAACAGCAAATTGTCCAGTCATATTTATGCTTCTTGTGGCAAAATTGCCTCCCATTGCTTGAAAAATTGTTAAACAAGGTTTGTAAGAGGTTTTCTTATTTTCATCCAATCAGTTTTAAGGTCAAGCTCTGTAGTGTGCCATTGACAATATTTTTGGCCATTTCGAAGAGCTGGGAAAATAGGGAAGTTTGTGGTTTTCAATGTGTTGTCCTACCAGCACTTTATTCAGAGAGGTAAGTATCCTTATTCAATTTGCATTTTTCTTAGTATATTATATTAACAGGTATAGCTGTCTTTAGCAATCCCCTCTAGGGGAAAAAATATAGATCAAAGAAAATTACAATATGTATTGCAGAAAGACACTTTCAAGCAGTTTCTGTAAAGATGAGATTTCCTACCAGAGATGTTCTTTAGATCAGTTTCCATGGAAAGTGCAAACAACCTTAATGCAAAATTATGCCCAAGCCTCTTTCAGATGTTCCTTTATCTAAAACAAGCAGCATAAATAGCTCATTCACACCACTGCCTCACTTCACAAACAGAGCCACTGAAATCAGAAACAAGGATGACAGATTCTCTCCCTGATTGTTTTTAAGAGGATTACAGTTCTGCAAGATGCTCAGCAGATCCTGAGGAACTGACATGGACTTGGGTGCAATTAAGACTTTGCAGTATCAAACTGATAATTATCAGGCTTTGATTAGTGTTATCTCCTGGGTATGAAGCTTTTATTTCAAGTTTTGATCTCATTAGGTTCTCTAACTTTTTCTCATTGCAGTTTCTTGCAATAAAGTAATCAAGTAATTTTGGCATGCAGATTTATGAATATCTCACAATTTATTGGCAAAGACACTAATGAATTTTAGAGCCTATTAATTAACCCAATGATTCTTTTACATTGTTCAGGCTTGAACTAATAAAGAAAACTGATTTTCAGATGCATTTCCAAATTTGCATAGATGTAAATATATTATGCACACAAATACAGACATAACACTTATGCTGCTGTAGTACATTCTAAACAAAACATATTACTGAGATATGTATCTCTCACCCTACATCAGAGGTGTCACCCTCAGATCCCAGCTATGTCCCTTGGACAGTGAACTCCTTGAGCAAGAAAAGCCAGACTCTTGCTATGCATTAGGAAAAAACAACTTTACAATCTGTTTTGTGCAGTTTTGCACATGTGTTTGTATGAAAGATAAATAGAAATAAGGCTTCAGTCTTTCATAGCATCATTTACAGATGTTGCTGATTAGTGAATGGAGAGATTAAGGCTTCCAAAACCTAGGACAGGCAAGAGATAAGGTGGTGATGCCCCATTCTCAAGGGATGTGGTGGGTTTAAAGGGTTGCTTGTGAATGTGGAGTCTGGAAATTGTCCATCAAGGATCAGGGCTCCCAGTGAGTGGCTCCCAGCAGTGATGGCTGTGGTTAGTGGGACCTTCACAAGCTGCTCCATGAAACAGTATTGACTTTACAGCATCTCCAGGTAAAGACTTGCTGATTTGCACATGGATCTGCCAGAAATTTCAAGATTTCAGATGTTTTGCTCTGAAACTTTTGGGACCACAAGCCTATGAATTAAATCATTTTTCTAGGAGGCAGGAGAGATTGTTTCTTTAAAAATAACAGTGTTTGAGAAAATAATGTGGATGGGAATCAGTAGGATTGGGAAACAGCAGACTCTAGAATGTCACTGCCAGTTTACTTCTACATTTCCAGTTAAAGATAGTCGTACACATGTGCTACACATTTATGCTACATTCAGTGACACATTTGTGCTATCTCAACTTGGGGCTGCTCTTCTGAAAAATGTGTGAAGACCACACTGAAGGAGATGTCTGCAAAATTGTTATTTTTTTTTTTTCTTTGGCAAGGACCATACTTGAGGAAGGCTAAACAGTCTAGCCTGGCCCAGACACACAGCATTTGCTCTGTAAATAGAGAACTTCCATCTCCAGCCCCTGCTGTCTGACACATTTCATATTTATTAATACTACAGGAAAAAACCCCGACATGAATGTTGTTTTTTTAAAATGATGTCCAATTAGCTACTGGCTGCTATTTTTCTCTTAGACATGTTTTTGGGAGATTAATGGTAATGAAAAATTTTTGAATCCCCTTTATCCCAAAGAACATAGATTCCAGCACTTTAGATCCAATTCCATAACCCGTTGGATGCTGTTGGATGCTGTACTGCTTTCAAGTATTATCCCCATCTCTGTTTTGGGGAAAGGGAGGGCTTGTTTGCTTTTGTACCCCCATGGCTGCTTTGATCCATATGTAATTTATGGTGTGCTTTCAACTGTTTAGTTACCTTGCCTTCTGTGCATATGCCACAAAACAAACACAATTTGTAAGTCAGTTTCTACAAACTTTGAAGGGTTCTACTTTTTTGAATTGTTTGATATACTACACTTACTTGTATAAGGAGCCACGGTGCACACACTGTTACAGACCATGCTTAATGGATTGGAAGCAGGAAGCTTTTAACACCACTGTGAACATGAGCATCCACAGTGTTTGCAGGCTGCCACTCACAAAAATCAACAAGAGCAAAACGTTTTCTGCCAAGAGGAGCAGTTTTGTGCTGGCAGCGGGTGTTGCAGCACAGCGGGAATAAGGGAGGCACTGCACTGTGCCCTCGCATTGCCTCGGAGTCAGGGAACCTAAGGGTCACTGGCTGCAGAAAATTCCCTCAGCTGAACCATCCTCCTGCAGAGCTCCAGGTCACTCTGCTCCAATTATTTTCATTCAGTCCTTTCCTGCCTCTGCCAGAGACCTTTCTTTAAAAACTCAAGGATGAAAAATCACTCTCCATTGTGAAGGAGATGGCCCCAGGAAATGGCTTCACACCTCCACTTTAGTCAACTTTGGCTGCAACCTTCACCTCAGTTTTTGTCATATTTTTGTTTTAGCCATACTGCCCTGACTTTCTAGCACTCCAGAATGTGGGTAGAAGCCCTTCATATCACACTCTGTAAAATTTCTCTGTAATTGAAATAGAAACTCAGATGTTAATTGCAGTGAGATATACGAGTCTGGAAGAACATTCTTTTTCTTTACAAGTTCTGGGTATTTGATCTCTGCAAGATGAGTGATGAAGCCCCACTATCACAGCTGTGATGGTAGATCGCTCTACCAAAGGGCATCTCTTCAGTAGAATTATTTTTATGAACACTTTCAACTGCTGTCCCATATGTTGAGCACACTTGGGAGAGGCTTGGCTGTGCAATGGGGCTTTTTATTCCAGATGAAATGGCACATCTCTGAGGAGTGAATTATTCGTACTGATACCGTGACCTTTCATTAATAAACTCAGTTTCAAAAATAAACTTTAATCCTATTTCATAATTCTCCCTCACTTTTTCTTAACATCTTTCTCTTCTCTCAGTAACACACAGATCCTAAAACTTCAATGTGAATTCCTGAGAAGACTATTTTTTTTTAATCATTCCCCAGCCTTTTTTGTTAATAACTTCAGGAAATTAAGAAAAGTTCCTATACTCCTTTCACAAAACTCTCCAATAATTTCACCTTCCATGGAAGAAACTTACTGCAGCCCTATGTAATTAAACTTCCTACTACATCCTACTAATTATATGACACTTCCTTTAGGGAAATTATTTTCCAAATTCCTAAATCATATTACAAGAAATATAAAGTATAATAATAATAATAATAATTTATTTTTACATATATTTCTCCTCTCCTACTGGTAAGACCTGTTTCATTCCCAAACTTCTCTCAGCACTTTAATATTCGAGGACTCTTACATTCTTAGTAGTAAAAAATAAATTCCTTTAAATTCCAGCTTCTTCCAAGTGTAGCACACTTTTCTAATATAAGTGAAATTACCTCAGTATCATAATTTTTAAGCCAGATGTAGATTACTTGCCTTGTTTAAACTTCCTAATGCAGTGCAAGGCTTTGCTTACATGCCTTTCTTTTTCTTACATCTGCATTTGCGAACAATGTGTTTGCAATTTAGGTCCTCATTCCCTAGTGTGCAGGCTGTCTTTTCAATGATTGCCAATACATCTTGGATTTTATCTAATTAAACCATACTCAGCTGAGGATGTACTTCAGTTTTACCTTTCTTTGTGCAGTTATATTCCTCTTTTTAGGAGGCTTTCTGGGTCAGCTTTCCTTAGTGCTCTTAAAATACTGCATAAATTCTGGAAAGAGTAGCAGGAAAATTTATTCTGGGAGTCCTAGTTCACTGTTTCAGAAGAGGTCCAATCCCATGCCTAGTGAACTCAATAGAATGAAGCCTGATGATTTTTGATTAAACCTTTTGATTAAACCTGATGCATTCAGCCTGGTTGTTCTCAAATCTTTCAGATCCAAACCTGTTCTTTCTTCTCCTCTTCAATCACTTAAGCATGGACAAGGGCCAAAAGAAAGTTAGGCTCTTTACCTGACTGATATAGAATAGAGATTTCTCAATGAGGCAAAAGAGTGGAAGAGAAACTCAAAACTGTACAGGTCAGAGATAAAAACCTGAGGACTGTGCTTCTCTCCTACTGAAAATACAACCTCCCCCTCACCACAGAGCCCACCCTCAGTTCTCTCCTGATCTGAGAAACTAAAGCTGGCTTTGCTCGTATCTTCTTCCCCGATATCACTAAATCATTCAGGTGAAAGAAAGAACTTCCCATCCTCCTGAGTGGCAAATGTGCACAGATCCCACATCCTGAGACACAGTCTGTTATCAAGAGCAATTATTCTACCTCTTTCTAACTATTATGAACAAAAGTGGTTAAATGAATACGGCTTTCTACCCACCATCACAGCCTGAGTTTAATTGAAGATTGTTGTCTGGAAAGAGAACAGAATCATTTCCTAGGAGCCTGTTTCAGTCGCAACTGAAGTCACTTACTGAAAGAACTGCTGATAGTTCTTTGCTCTGGCTGAGATTATGGAAAAGGTTGATTAGTTAAAAAACTGGAACTAGACTAACCCATTGCTGAATTTTTAGGTATTTATATATACGACACCTTCATTCTTAGTGTGTGCCTTGGCATTCAGAATTCATAGAAGGTTTGGGTATTGTGAGATGTCCAGGGGCAGGAGTCACAGGCCCATGTGCTGTGCCTAAACTTAGCCAATAGGATTTATTCAGGTCAGGCTTAAAGTCTTTGACCTTTTAGAAATCCTCAGAGAAGTTTCTTCTGTGATTTACACCGTGCAATGCTCCCTAGTCCCTGTGCCAGGATTCAAAGACAAATCTATTGTAGGAGAGAGAGTAAAGCAAAATAACCTAGTGTGAGAGACCGGAAGGGTTGCTGGCTTGAAACATTTTGGGTGAGGGGAAGGGGCAGCTTGGGCTTTGGCTCTGGGACGTGATGCCCTGCCCTGCACACCCCACACCCCCTGGGCCTGTGTCCCAGCCCCACAGTGGCTGCCAATCCCCAGAACACCAAGGCAATGCTCCACACTCTGTTCCTGAAGCCCCTAACCCAGCTCCTGAGTGGCAAAATGACCAGGAGTCACACCTGGGGGAAGGGCCCAGGAACGCCAGGGGTTTTTAAGGCCAAACAGGTGGCAAGCACATGTCTTGACCCTGCCTCCTCTTGGAATTTATATCAGCTGCACACTGCTGGAACCAGGAGTGGTAGTTATGTTTATTCTCCTCTATATCTCTTCTTTTTCTTCTTCTCATTACCTCTTCCTGGAATTTTTGAGTAACTTAAAATCAAACAGGCTTAGAGTTTGCAAAGTTAAATGGGTCAAGTTAGTGCTTTGAGAAATGTTTTATGTTACTTTTAGATACTGATAAGGTCCCCTCTCAGTCAAGGCTAAACAATCCCAAAATTCATCTCAGTTGGAGGCATATGTGATGTTCACTTGCCCAGAATCTGCCTCTGGGCATTTAATTCCCTCTTGTAAATAGCCAAATATGAGGTTCCAACACCTTTCTTCAGGCAAATTGCTCCCAGATGTACTCAGCATGTACTTCTACAATTGCAAATCTGTTTAAATACCTGTGCAAAAATTCATGAATCTTTCTCCCCAGTTTTGAAAACTTTGGTTTAAAGTTTATATGGTTAAATAGTTTCCACTTCAGTGATTTAGAAAAGATAGAAAAAGGTCTGGAAAATTGCTTAAAGCAGAATTGTTCCTGCTGTCATGATACTGTGAAGCATAAATATTGGCAAAAGAATTTGCTTTATTTATTTATATTGGAAATGGACATGGAGATGCCTTCCTGTATGTACCTGTATGATACTTCTACCAAGTGCAGCACCTTAATGTACTATTCTCTTTTGCACCTGGGCTATTTGATTTAATATTCGCTTGATCTTTTTGCACTGAAAATGCAGCTAGTGCACTAATACTTATTTTGGCAAATTTGGCATATTAACAAACCTCAAAAGTTTCATATGAGGATCTACAGTTTATACCCTGAATTTAATAACTCCTTTTCAATAGTTATAGGGAGTCAACTTAGGCAACCATAAAAGGCACAGAAATCAGGTAAAAGAGCAAAAAAAAAAAAAAGCACAAGGCTTGATCTTTTCAGAACTTGACTCATTCAGGTCTCAATACCACAGTTTGAGCTTCTTTGCTTTGGGGAAAACTAATTAGTAAACCAGTTAAAAAACTTGATTAAATGAAATGTCCTTGCATCCTGCTCTGAAAATACCAGCTTGATTCACCAGCAATTGCTTTAGAAATGAGTGTATGAATATTAATATTCATGTGTTCAGTTGATGAAGCTATTCACACCTTTTCAGAATTCTGCATTTAAAAAAAATATGCTCCCTTCTGTACCTTATTTGGAGTTATCATCTTAATAAAGAGCACATTTAGAGCCTCCTCCTTCAATGTGCTGAGTGCTCTACTTCAGCCCTGAGTGCCCTTGGTTTGGTGAGCTCAGGGATATTTTGTGGAGCACTGATTGTGCTCAGCACACTAACAGAACATCCAGTTTCTTTGCTCTAGTCCTTTGGTCCTACTCTTAAATAGGTGGATCATTTAAGCTTAGACAACACTGCTTCAAATAACTCTCCTTTTATGAATTCTACCTTCCCTGCCAGGGCTTTGGAGAAACAGCATCTGATGTTATTTGTTGTCAAGGTAGGTGCTAGAAAGTTCATCCTCAGCTCAGCACAGGTGGCCCAGCTCCCATCTGCCATCTGTTAACAGAAGAGCATGGCAGACCCTTCCTGGAAGATGCTTTTGCATTTCAATCAAAGGACAAAGTTAAGAGGCTGTTTTTTTAGGCACAGTGACTGAACTATATCACCTGCTCAATTTCCCCCAGAGGCTGCAGGCTCTGCAGCAGACACAGCCACCACTTCCTCTTGGGATCTTGCTTCAAAGCTGCATGTGCTGTGCCCAAAGCTAAAGAACTGCTGAGATTCTCGTCCTCAAAATTCTGGAAGTGCCAAACATGCTCACAGATTAATCTCTGTCCTGAGAGGAGGCAGTGAGTGGTGTTACAAAATTCCTGTTGTGGATTAATGTCTCTAATGCAGCCCTGGAGCTGAAACTGAGCTGGTACATCCACACAAGGATCCCTTGTGATCCCATGGATCAGTGGCACAGGACTTCAATGTCACAGCCATGAGCTATCCCTTCCTACCTTGTCACAGCTTTTTGCAGTTCTCTGCATCCCCTAGGGGATTGCAGGGAAGGTGCAATGCTCTTCCCAAGGTTGTAACAGGGAAATAAATGGGAAGATGACAACTGAAAGCCCTTTCCTTTGCCTTAATCCCTGTCAGTATGAATACAGACAGTAGAAAAAATCCAGTAAAACCATTTTTGCTTGGTTTCTCCCCATCTGCAGGATTTATTCTTTGCTGGTCTATTCCAGTTACTCGGAGAAACAGGGATTCTGAAACAATTGGGCTGGAGTTATCAGTTTTTTCTGGCTCCTCCAGCAATGAGTCAGAGCTCCCATGCTCATTCTCTTAACCCTGGATGATGCCCTGTCTTCACATATATTAACATCTTGCCCCAAGCCTGCTGGGCTATAATAAGATAGGGGATATCAGCATGACTTAGGCTGCAGTTTTCAGGTAAAGAAACAGGATTTTTTGGGCAGGCATATCTGGCCAGATGCATTCCGTACTGCCTTACGTTGGCATATGTTTATTGTGCTCTTTCAGGCTATCTGGGGACAATTTCTAAAATATGAGCACCTCTTTGGAGTGGTCTGAGTTCATCAGCTCATTTTGCAGAAGCCCTCTTTGCCAAAAAACTGCCAGGTGGTAATTCCTGGCAGAGCCTGAGGTGGTGACCTGGTGAGCTGGCTCTGAACCATTGGTTTGTCCTTCCAGGCAGAGATAATTCTGTGAGATCAGCACCAGCCTGTGGGATCCTGGTGCTGCTCACAAAGCAATGCCCAGATTGATGAGGCAAGATCTGCAGCACCCACACTGAGGGATGTCTGGTTACTTGCGATCCTTAAAACCTAAATGCACTTCAAAAATAATAAAAAAGCAAACCTAAGCTCTCCCAGCTTAAGCCAGTAGGCACATAAACTTCCGTGGGAAACAAAGTGATTCACAATTGAACAGCTTCAGTTTTAATTTAATTTTGCAGCTTTATTAGCCAGAATAAACATCTCCCAGGAAAAAATTCCAAAACTCGTGGTCTGGCAAGAAGAAAAACAGAACAAAACGTTAGCCAAGTGTGCTTGGCAATGAGAAGGAACAGATGACCATACCAGTTTTTTCCATCTCAGGCCACAGTGGTTCAATAACAGCACTCTGTTGACAGCTGCCTTCATCCAAAAACCAGTTCCAAATTTCTGAGCACATCAAAATACTATAAAAGAACTGAGTTACAGGCAAAATACTCTATGAAATGTTAATTTCATCATGTTTTTTATTTTGAGATCTTTACCTTCTTAGCCCCAGAGTAGCTTACAAAAAATGAATTAATATATGCAGAAAATCACAGCATGTATAATTCAATATTAGCATGCCTTAGCTAGGTCATTAGAGGAGTTGGAGGTTTTAATCCACAGCTCGAGTTACTACAACTCAAGTGAAGGGAATTCTGGATACAGGAGAAGACCCCTATCTTCTAAATGGGACAATCATTAGCAGCTTGTCTTTTTTCACACACAAATAACAGAGGTGAGGTTTCATCTTAATTTATTCCTTGAAGCAGATAAAGTCACAGGTGAAATGACTGGGGAATAGGTGTTACTTATGTCTCCTTTTTGGGTGTTTGCCAGCATCTAGATTTGGGACTGAAAAGGGGGAGTGAAATATTCCACATACAAACAATCTTGCATTTGTCACCAGGAATTTGAATAAAACCAAAAAACACCCTAAGTACTAGAAACACAGAAAAATAACAGGAACACATGGCAAACATACTTGGAACAGTGTCCCTTGTTGTGCAAAAATAGGTGCAGTGTTTGCAAAACATGAGATTCAGACAGTGAGAACAAATGACCAGTTGCTATCACATTTAGGTCTGTGGTCCATGTTAGGGATGTGCCTAAATTGGCTCGACCATCACAGCAGTTCCTCCTCTTATCTCAGAGCAGGTTTCCTAATCCTCCCTACTTCTGTTACTGAATTTGGGGATAGGAAGGGACCACTGACGACCTACCTTGGATAGGTAATCCAGGGAACCAGGAGAAAAGCAAATGATCGGGTGCAATGAGCTTTGCCACGGTGGTGTAGTGATCCTCAGCTTCACAGGCTGCATCTTGTCTCCTTGGCAGCTCACACAGGTGTTGAAAGCTTTGAAAAGCCAAATGGTGTTTTCATACTTCCCCAGGGGCTCCTTGTATATTTTCCAAAGTCTAAAACACCAGAAAGGTATAAAATGGCTACAGCACAGTCTGTGTGTACTGGGGCTCATTTGTATACAGCACTAGATTCACTGTTTGCATGTAGTTCAAAATGTGTAGCAGCACAAAAATTTGCATGTACATAATGGAAAGGATGATTTGGAGCATGGTTCACAGCTTCAATCTGATTTTATCTTGACATAGTTAAATCTAAACACTGCCTGTCAACATGGTGTTTAAAAAACAAGAGAACCTGTAAGATGTTTTTTCTTATGAAATAAATTCCCAAATATAATTTAGTCCTTCTATTGCTGCTCTGAAGTTTACATATTGTAGAGTCCTTGCCTTCTCCAAATTAGTTGCAAAACTAAGTCTTTGGAATAGTGACAACTGTAAAAATCCCCAACTACAGATGGTAAAATTAGAACACAAAGGATGTCTTGAAAGGCTGATGAATGGACAAAATAAACAAGTTTGTTCTAGAAATGTTTGGGAAACCAAATCCTAAAGAAACAGGAGATGTTTTCCTTCACCTCCTCATAAATATTTTCTTCACTACAGCATTAATAAAAAGGAAGTTTATATTGAGAAAGTTAACAGTGTCTTCAAAGACAGAAAAAGTAAATTTATTTTAAAACACTCAACTGAAGAAATACATTGTAATTATTTTTATTGCTGAAGTATTTTCATTTTTGGTTCTGACTTAAGAGTGATATTCTGCTTCAGAGAGTGAGTAGGTAGCAGCAAGGCTTTTTTACTCAGCATATTTTATCACTGTGTATATGAAGAGTTCCATTTGCATAATACCAAAAAAAGGAGCTGTTAGTCCTGTAGTGGGCAACCATGGGAGGTGGAAATGGTTTTGCTTTGGCTTATCTGTCATTTACTGAAGTCTTAATCAAAATACAAGACCTGATATCTTTGAGATACAAGTCAGCACTGATGAGTTTGTTTCAAAAGGAACTTACAGGTCAACTGAAGAATGAGAAGGGAAAAAGCAGTGATGGTACATTTTTGTCCCAATCTGATGGAGAATCAAAGGAAACAGCAAATCCAAAGGTGTAGCAGACCAGCTGTCTCACATGCAGTCCATACACACCCAGAGTATAAAATTTCCTTCTGTGTCAAGTCTGTATCAGCAAAAGTTTCCTGGAATTGCTGATTTCTGAACAAGGGAGTAGCATAAATTAAGGAGGCATCATGCCTAAATCTCAGTGCCAATGGAACTTTTTGAAGGAGCTTTTTGATGACAGCCAGTTCAGCTTTAAGGATGTAGAGGCTGTTCCCAGGCTGCAGCATCCTGCGACCCCTGGTAGAGCAGAATTAGATCTACCACAGGCACAATGGTCTCCAACACCAGCAGCCACATCCAGCACCAAAATCAGCACTTTTACTGATGATAAAACATTCAACCAGCCCCCAACTTCAAGCCCATGAGTAGAAAAAAATGCAGTTGTAGATTAAAAAAAAAAAAAAAAAAAAAGTTTTACTGAGCTAATTAATTTTCAGCAGTGAAAATGAAACAAAGGAAGAAAAGCACACAGTGCAAACACTCATGGTTCGTAACTTAATATTACTGCTCAGGAAAAAAAAGCAAACATAAATCTGAAACACTATCTGTCACAGTGGAGTAAGTCACAATCCAAATTTTCATGAGGGAAAATAACCTTTTTCAGATTATTGGTATCTGAGTGGAAGTGGTGAAAAAAGCTTTTCTGAAAAATGAGGGATGTAGCTGAAATGAGAGTTTTAATGAGAGGAAGTTCTGACATTTCAGTCAACTGGTTTCAAAAGCAGTTTTTCAAAGCTTTAAAAAAGCATTTCATACAGTGTCCATTGGCTGCATGATGCTTTAAACAGAGTTCATATTTTCATAGCAACATGTGACTGAAAGGCAAAAGGGACTTGTGAGCAGCAGGTCCCATCTGTGCGAGTGGAAAAGACACATATGCCAGGTGATTCCCCTCTTTCAAGCTTTGTAATTCTTCACAGCAAGAGCATTATTTGTCCTCCAGTTAACTGGGGACAAAGAAAAATCCCACAGAAAAAAAAAAAGTAAAACAAAAGATATTTATGCATATAAAATTTTCCTATAAATTTCAAAGTTGGTGAAATTTTATTTGACTCTAATTTAAATACTTCATTTTAATTTGCGGTTGTAAAAGCACCTTAAGAATTTATTGAAGTATTTTCTGTCATTTTTTAGTGAAAGTTATTTTTAAACAAAGGTGCTTCTTTGAACAAAATGCAAAGAAAAATCTTGTTTCAAAAAAAAATAGAAAAGGCCAAAAACCCCATACTGATATTTTGTAAATGAAGAGGCAGGGAGATAAGGTGCTAAGGAAAGTCTCAGAAAGAGCAATTTCAATAAAATAGTGTCTTTATAAATATAGGAAATGGAAAAGAACTGCTGTCCCTCCTGTCTGCATTGCTGTCTGCAAGTGAGCTGCACTACCCAGCCCTAACAATTCCTAAATTCAGAGACAGATGGACTTTTCTACTGATTCTGGAATTTGAAAGGTTCCTGCTATAGTCATTCATGTTTTATTTCTTCTTCAATTTCAAGATAAAAAAGTTTTTCATGTTCTTTAATGCAAAGGAAGGTGTTCTTCCTATTCTAGAACAAGTGCCCAGCATCTCTGTCTGTAAAGCAAATCCCTGTCCTCTTCTTTGGGAGAGGGATTTTCCAAGGGCAGCTGGGATTTGCCTCTCTTCCTTTGGAAAAAAGAGCAATAAAATGTCAGGAATATTAATTCTGAGCTGTAGCTGCTCTTACAGGATAAACCTGTAAACTGAGACTGTCAGGAGACCCCAGTACTGAGAAGCCTTTGAAATGCTGGTCTAGGCACATTTTTGGGGGATTTTTTCTCATAGCAGAACTCCAAACAAAACCAAATACCGTCCTTCAAATCCAAGAAGTCTGGTAAGAGTTTTAACTGTCCAGTTTTCACATTCCCCAGTTTTACAGCAATCACTGTTGCAGTGTTTTCTGTCAGTCAACAGCGCATCCGCAATGAAGATCAACATTCCTGGTTTTATTTGGATAGGGAATTTGAAAGGAAAATTAATTTTCCAACATCATCCTCTGAATAGGTGGCATAGTTCTGAACTGTGAGCTGTTCTTCTGAGTTCTGACCAGCACCTGGAATATGATTTCATTCCCACCAATAAAACCAGAAAAACAAAACAAAACAAAACAAAACAAACAAACAAATACAAAATAAAACCACAAAACCCTCAAACAAACAAACAAAAAAATGTGTTTTGATAGAAGAGTTGTTGAAGAAAAGAGCTATTCCCCTAGTACACAGGAAATTTTTTGAATTGTACTTGGTTTTAATCACATATATTCCTTTTGAAATAAAATATATTCTGAAGGGAAACATCAGCCTAACCTGTTGTTAGTTCCTTGCCAAATCTCAGGACCGATCACAACTCTTCAGCACTGAGACAGGGATCTCCTTTCACCTTATTTTAATAAGCCACCAGCAATGGATCTACCTACTCTGGAACTTTAGTCAGTAAGTGTCAAGGGCAGGGATTTATTAACTGCCCTTTTATGCAAACATGATTTTCTGCATTTAAGAGATTTGTAGTGGAAGACAGCACCTTATAAAGGAGCTGACTTCCTTTATCTGCACATTGCAATGTTCCCCAGACAGGCCAGCAGCAAAGTGAGCTGCTACATGCACAAAGTGATTTATGTCATGCCCAGTCAAGGGCAACATAGAACCTGGTTGAGGTGTGATTAAGGAGAAAAGAAATTTAAAAATCCCAAACCTGTAATCAATGGAATAGTAATTTTCAGCCTTGCTAATTGTTTGTAACACTGGCATCAGATAAATCCTCACCCCAACTAGGTTAGCTAGAATTAAATTGTGTTATTCTTTACTGCAAGCAGAAGCTGATAGAAATAAGTGTGTATCAACTTCCAGTGCAGTTTATTAAACATGCTCCTCTGGCTGTTGCTGTGTCTTTGGGTGTGATGAAGCACCAGTTTCCAGGTTCCAATTAACCTGCAATGATCAGGGAGGCAGAGCTTGGGAAACCTAACCTCAGGCCAGTAACCACCAGCCACAAGGAGCACCAGATTGGATGGCGGCTCCTTTGTGCTTTATTGAGCAAAGTTGGGGCTATTTTCATTTGCTGTCCTCCTGACAATGTTAAACTGCTTCTCAACCCTTCAGGACAATAACCACACAGTTATAGTGGGCAGTATGAGAGACTTAAACTCTGTATGGAAGCAAACAGTTTTTTACTTTTCAGCTCAGTTGCTTCTATCAGAGACATAGATATTAAATATTGTCCCATTTTGTGCATAAAGAAGTAATCCCTTAACACCCCCAGCCCCCAAAACAAAGTAGGAAAACAGTAATAAACTAGTTGGTTTTTTTTTTTGTTTGTTGTTTTTTTTTTTTTTTTATTTGAAAGAAATTAGGCAGTGTTTCTCTAACTTGCCCCAGTGAGATCCCTTGTGCTGCTGACTGACTTAGGAGCCTCTTTTAGCCAGGAAAGAGGCTCAGAAAAAGGCAGTGATAGGACATGGATATGATGCCATCACACCAGCGGAGGCAGGGGCTGTGACCTTTTGCAGTGGAAACACTGCAAGTCCACCTCACAATGAGGTTAAAAAGAAGAAAAATGTGCTCTGATGTTCTTGATCACAATTACAGCATGGGGACTGGGTACCTGTGTGTAGCAAAGCATTAGGGATCATTGGGTTATGGGATAATGCAGGTTGAAAGGGACCTCAGGAGCTCTCTTGTCAAACCTCCTCCTCAAATGATGCCAGTTACAGCTCAGACCAGGTCACTTTGAGCTTTATGTGGTCCAGTCTTGAAAAGCTTTTAGGATTGGATTCCTCTGAGCGAGTCCTGTTTCCTCAGATTTTGTTCAGTGGGCAAGTGCTCCGTTCTAGTGGCCTTCCACTGACCTTGCTCCAGTTTGACTCTGTGCTTCTTTTCCTGGGGGGAACATTTAAGTTGTGGTTGAACATGCTTTTAAATGCAGAATTGAAGCCTACATGTCTTGGGCCAGAATGTGCTTTTCTCACAACTGTATGGGCAGCAGTGTGCTGGAAACCACAGAGCTGCTGACCTTTCTGCTGGCACCTGCCTCAGTGCACAGGGGTGAGATGAGGATGCTGTGATGCCTCTTGAGGAAGCAAGAAAAAGGGGAAAATGGAGAGGAATAGAAAAGCCATCTTTGATCAGTGATTTCAAAAGAAACACAATGTTAAAGGTCAGATCCTTATCCTTGTGGCCTTATTTACTGACATTGGTGCAACTTCTGACAAAGGGCTGAGACTCTAATTCAAACAAAAGTGTGATTCCTGCATTTCTGAGAAAGGACTGTATGAAAGAAATGGCCAAATTCTCACTTGCTGAAATTTTGGGCTTTTGCTGACACTCTCTTTTCCATCTGAGGCCAGGTGACCTTGAACCACCTATTCTTCATGTATCTACTGCTTTCTTGAGGGTTAAGCAGGCTGCACAAAGCCAACTGCTATTTTTGATTCTTTTTTTGGCCTTTTGAAAAACATTTTTTCTGTCTGCCTTTCTGAAAAAATATGGGTTTTTTTTTTCTGAGTCCAGTAAGCATCTGATGAATTTGAGAGAAGGAAAAGGCTCAAAGTAACCATACTATTTTTTAAAATTTTTTCTCTCCCTTCTTTAGCATCTTCTTTTTATATAAACAAATTCTGATTATTTTTTACATTACTTAACCAACTCAATGCCTGGTATTTTATACATCATAACTTCTGAGAACATGAAATGAAACCACCATAAGGCTCAGAGTTCCATGATTAGAATTTACCCCTCCTCCCTACCAAAAATAAAAATTGGTATAAAATATGAAAACCAAGCCTGAAATCTGTTGTCAGTCTTATTTCCCAGAAGAATCAATATAAGGAAATCACAGCACACAGGTGGTTCCTCTCTGGATGCAGTAAGTGAATCACCTTGGGTAAGGGTGGGCTCATCTCTTGGAGCTGCTGCTCATCCCTGTGACAATGAGACAAGGGGCTCCTGTTGGAGGTGGACCTGACTGCCTGGAGGTTTCTTTGTGGGACCCAGAGGAAAGAGCCCCAGTGAGGAGTCCTGATCTATCAATAGTCAGCTCTGTTCAGCTCCTTTTGCAGAATGGCCTGTTTAGCGAAATCTTTCTGTAGCAATAAATTGTAGAGATATAGAAAAATGGAAGCAAGTAAAAAGCCTCAGGTGTATCTGAGTTCAGATACACCAAAGTAATATATCCACTTTAATCCAATTATAAACCAGTTAGTACATAATTCCTTGCCTGGAATACTGGACAGTGATGTAAAACCTGCATTATGTAGGAAATAGATGTTCAGAGCCCATCAGTAACCAAGTTCAGCATTAATTGATTTACTGAGCAATTTTGTGCTAGTCAAATGTTCCCAGACATGCTGTAACACAGGCAGCTCTTTTCCCTGATTCTTCTTCTGACTGACAGTGCCATCAAATACCACCTCTTGTACAGTAATGGCTCTTTTTCCTATAAATATAAAATACAATGCTGGGAAAAAATATATCTTCCACCCTGGTAGGCATCTTCTTTTTTTGCCTTATGAACTGAGAATAACTCATGATAATAATTTGATTATACTTCTCGAAAGTATTCAGATAGACCAATTTTCTGCTTATAAAAGAATAATGATATTAACATTAAAAGAAAAAAAAAAGAAGAGATTTACAATAACTCAATCCTTGTGTACAAAGTCATACTGCTTTTTTATGGCCAAAAATTTCTGGTGAATTTCAGTTGTATTAAAAAAAAGAAGGAAGACTTTTTTAAGAACCTGTCCCTGTGGGTACTCAGGTTCTATCTGTTCTTCATCAGATTTGATATTAAGTATCTCTCAGCAGTTTGCTTGTGGAACTCTGCTGCATTATTATGTGAAGACTCTTGTCTTATTGAGGTACATCAAGAATTTCCTACTCAAACAATACAGGAAAAGGATTTCTACTATATGGCAGAGAGTTGGGTGTCTGCAAATTGACATTGTTTGGGTATGTGACTTTGACTGTAGTTTTGGAGTTTGGCATTTAAACAACAGAGATAATTCCCTTAGAATCGGACAGACAAGTCCTTACTCAGCTCTAAGCAGCCTGCCAAAGCAAGTGAAAATTCCAGCCACAGCATGTGGCAATATTCCATAACACTAAGCATCAAGTTAAAACCAAACAATGATAAAACTTTAAGGGAATGTTTACAAAATTAATCTAATTGTCACTCGTCTAGCAGTCCTTAACCTTACTGAGAAATTATCACTACTTTTCTGCCATAATAATTTTTTACTAAGAAAGTTGCCTTGAACCACTTAAAGGATGAGGGTGATGACTGAAAATGACTGTTTAGCACTCTAAGGATTTGTTCTCTTATGAGTGAGCTTTGCAAAAGAAAGCAGTCCCCAGCTAAGCTTCTCCCAGATCTCTTCTCCCTGAGATCAGAAATCAACGTTTTGTTCCTGGAGAGCAAGTCCTCTTAGCCTAATCGGTAAAGGCTTTCATATCCAGTCAATAATTTCCCCACAGCCAAGTAAAATCTATAATAGGAGTTTTATCTAAACTTATAATTAGCAGATTCTGAGGTTCTTTCCTGAGCAAGTTTCCTGCTGATGCACAGTTGCCCTGTCATGTATCTGTGTTTTCTGCTTTCAGTGTTTGCTTGGTTTTGGTGTCTCAATAATGCTGTACTGCAAGATTCAAATATTGTCTCTCTGGAGCAAGGGGACCATGGGTCCTAAAATGTTGTTAGTTAGAGGAATCAGGGTGCAGTTCAAAATCTGATGATGCCTAGATCTTTAGTATGTATTTTTAGGCAATTTTTGATAGTTTGAAATGTCAGTGAAAAGTGAACTACTAAAATAGGGTAAATTGCTTAGAAAACTGCACAGAGCAGGATGAAATCTGAGATAGGAGGCCAGATCAGCAGTGTATCTTTATTACTAAAACATTATTTGTAACCCAACAAGAGAGAGCTCCACCGGGAGACTGTTTCCAAAAGGCTGGGAAGTGCAGCAAATATTTCTGAGATCAGTTGCTTTGGTAAAATAAGTAATGTTCCTTTTCAATTATTATCTGAACCACAAAAAAATGTTACAATAGTCATAGAATCACTAAGATTGGAAAAGATCTCTCAAGTCATTGAGTCCAACTGTTAATCTAACACTGCCAGGTTCACCACTAAATCAGGTCCCCAAGCACCACATCCACATGCTTTTGAACACTTCCAGGGACAGTGATTACACCCCTGCCCTGGGCAGCCTGTTGCAAAGCCCGATCACTCTTCCTAGCCTGAAACTAATTTTGAAGTTCACTATTTCTATTACACATCTAAGAATTTTAAAATGCTCAGAAGCAAAAACATTTTTTCAAATTGTATCCTGCTGTCTAATACAATGTCCTAGCAAGGCTTTCTTCACTTGTGGATTTGAGCTATAATAGTTGTCATTACATTATCCCTAAAAAGAGCTAAAATCCCATGGAGCTGCATAAATAACTTGCATAGATCAGGTATGCACTTGGACACAGCAACTGGCCATCTGTGATTCCAGATGAAAACCCACAACTTTTTGTTCTCTATTTTCTGTAATAACTGAATCCCCAGTGAAAGCAGCACAGCATCTATCCACGTGCTTTGTGCACCTCGTGACTTCCCCAGAGGAATTTGCAATATCCAGGAATGAGAGTGGCAAAAAAGAAGTGGTAACTTCTGCCCTTGGACAGGCAGACACACCAATATCAAGAGATATGCCTGAGATTTCATAAGATGTCTCTAGCACAGCCAGGAATGGCTATTTATTTATCTCAGAAACAGGCTACAGTTTTTTCCATAAACTCAACTTTCTAAGGGCTAAGTTAATACAGAGGCATCTGAATGAGAAATGAAAGCAGAATGTTGATTCTGCAACTTCACTTAAAGATTTTTCCACATCTTTCATTTTCTTTTTTCCCCACTGCATGAAGACTACCCTAAAGATGGAGGAAAATATTACAGAAAGCATTCATTACATTTCAAGGCATAATAAAAAAATTGGTAATACACTCATTGCTGAGATGCAAAATGAATCTCAAAGCAATCAGAGGACAATAACAGTTTTAAATTAAAATGTGCACAGTGTACAAATTGATTTTGCTAAAGGCAAACAAATTGTCAAAATTATATCTGTTGGCAAAGTAGTTTTGAATATTTAGATCAAGTTTACTTCTTGATAAAGAGACTAGAAAAGCTGTATTTATACTATGGAATTTATTCCAAAATTTCTTTCTTACTCTGCATATCCTAAGGTGAAGATGCAAAAATCCTAATTTTATCCTTGTATTAGTTTTTTTTTTTCTTCCGTCTGAGAAGAAGAACACTGAGAGGATAATAGCTGATGTTTATACATAAAGGAATGCTAATCAACTTTCTGCTCCAGAAACAGCTTTTCAGCATTGACCACAGGTACTGTAGGAAGCACATCATCAGCTTTGCATGTTCAGGGAGGCCCTTGGACCTGGCAAGCAGCTTGAGCACCTTCTGCTCCTTCCACAGGAGGCACTGAGCAAACAGAGAGAACAAGCCCACAGCAGGCACATCTTCAGCCCCGAGCTCCAGAGCTTCAAGAGGGCAGAGAGCATCCATGTGAGCTCCCGTGCTGGAGGCTGCACTGGGAGGAGAAGCCATGGAGAGCTCCCACAGAGAGTGGCTGTGCCAAGGAACAGTGTTCAAGCCCTTGTGCATGACTGATGAATGTCCTGTGAGATACTGAGCAGCTGAAGGACTCTACTGCGTTGGATTTAATCTCTTAGATGTTTTGAAGTTCACTTTCCTTTCCCTCCTATTGTGCTGTTATTTACTTTTCCTTCATCTCATCTACCTAATTAAAAGAGTGCTGAGAACAAACAAATTTTATCAGGCTATTCAGTTTTGATGGTACTTTCTTTGATACCTGATACACACAAGAAAACAACATGGAGAATGGATTGAGATGTGTTATTGGACTTCATTGTAAGAGATTAAATAATGAATTGAGCAATCTCTAAGTACCATTCATGTATACACTGCTTTTTGAGGGCATGGGTGATCATAAAAAATCCCCCTTTTTAGCATACTGTTGCCAGGAGATAGGCCATTGGGCAAAGAAAATCTCTGACTTCACCCAGGAAATCCTCTTTCTTTAGAAACGCCAAACATATGAGGGGCAGAAAGCAAGTAAAAAATATAAGTTTCAAATTATTTTTCCTCTTTCCTCCCTAGTAAATAAAGTATGTCAATGTATTACCTAATTTTATGACTTTTTAAGTACATTTGAGCATAAATCCCCCACAAAACTATTGAAAATATTTCTACAGAGAAGGGACTTTACCTGAATTTCTTCATTCTAGTAGAGGGAGCCTTTCACATTCAAAGCAATAGATAATGATGGTAAAAAATGTGAGAATGGCCAGGTTTTCAGAGAAGATAGGTTTGATAGCCACAATTCCCCATGGCTATTGTTGTTCATCAGTCCTTAAAGTGAACTGAGCTGTTGAAGAAAAATGGAGAAAATGGGCATGCTTTATCCCAGTTTAGCAGAGTTAGGATTTGCCTGGTTCAGGAGAAAAGCAGGAACTCACTAAATGGATGTATATTAGGCATTTATTACTCATAGTAGGGAAAATTATATGCAGTTGCATGTTAATTTGGAGGTTATGTTAAACAAAGAAAAGATCCTCCAAAGCAAGAAATATTGTGGTATAAGTGATATGTCTCTCTGCCATCTGTAAGTCTGTGGGTGTAGGAAAATTTTGATAGAAGATGCATATTTTTATTTTATATTAAAATTCATTGACTATAGCTAACAGAACCTTTATTTTAAGGAGTAACATATAACAGGGTTTTTTTTAATTCATGGAGAATGTCAATTACACAGGAAATAACAATAATATATATTAATTCATATCAGTAGTTAACAACTTAATTAGCCTTAATTAATCCCTTAGCTCTCAAAAGTCTAGACAATACCCAGCATCTGACTGCACCTGTTGCACGTTTTGGAAGTCTTACACTGAAATTTTACTCCAACAACATCCATACTGACAAACAAACCACAATTTCTCTTCAAGATCTTTCCTCCACAGCTGCCCTGTGAGGGCCTTTCTCTCTGCACCGCCATCCCTGCAGACTCGCTGTTGAAGTTGACCAAGGTCTGGTGGCTGCCAAGTGCCAAAGTGGCAGCCTCAGTACCTCTCTCTGCACAATTTCTTTTGATCTTGCTGGGGAGAAGAGTGGGGGTTTTCTCCCTATTTGCTGTGAAATGTTGATTTTTCCTTAAAAAGGGAATGTTTTCTTCTAGGAAAAGGTATAAAGTTTCCCCACACTTGGCCCTTTGTTTCACATAAAATACCACAGACATGAAAACCAACTCTACACACAATGGGGAAAGTCAGAGACATTTTATGAGCCCAGAAGAGCAAGTGTCTTTTTTTCTGGTTTTGTTTGTTTTCTTTTTCTTTCGTGAGAGTTGTTGTGAACAAAGAACCATCTAGGTCAGAGAGAACAGCTCATTGATAAAATAATTCAGCATTGGTTTTCTTTTTATATTAGTGTCTGTTTCATTTCGGTTCTTCTACTTGGAGAATGTGGACTTCTGGGTGTCTGTTGAGTTTTGTGACCTCTGATCAGACCTGCTCTGATCATGCATGCCCTCCCCCTTGTGTTTGCTTGTAACAGTTCACTGGGTCAATTGATCTCAAATTTCTGTATCTGTGATGCATTTGTGTCCAACACATGGCAGCTAAAACGGCAGAGAAGCCAAAATACGTAGGTCTTCAGTCAATTTGTCTGAAATAACAGATAGCTTTTTCTCCAGTTTTCTCCTTCATCCTCCACTCCTTCATTTCTCCCTTCTGCTCACAAAACTGTGGGAATAAACTGACATCTCAGAAATATTTGGGGTTATATCCTCAGCTGATACAAACTGTGACATTTTATTGGGGCTGACTTGAGCAGGGAGCCTCATATTTGGGTTTCCCACACAACATTTCCTTTCTCTGTAAATTGATTGCACATTTCAGGTAATCAATCTGAACCCCAGTAACAAACAGGGGAAACAACCTGACAACTGCTGATATTTTAGCTCCTCACATCTATGCACACTCTGTTCAAGACTATCAGATCCAAACTTTCTGTTGTTACCCTTGTTTGAACACTTTATCTCCGTGTAGGTAAAAAAGACACTTAAAGGAGTAAAAGAAGCTGGTACAGAAAATTAAGTTATTTAGATGTCATCAAGCAGTCAGGTTTATGAGTTGCCACTAAAGAACTCTCATCTCATAAGGACAATGTATCTTATCTTACATGGTGGAAATGAATACAAAAAGCATGCCCATGTTTTATAGTAGACACTTGTAAATGCACTTTACAATTTGTAGGGTTTTTTTCTGTAGAAGTTAGTGTTAATTGGTGTTTTTTACAAATTGATGTGATCTGGTAAAACTGCAATTGAAACATCGTTGTACTAGCTAAAAACCAGCTAGTTTTGTTGTAAAAATTCTCTTCCCACTATTGTCAGAGCTGCAAATCTTCCCTTAAAAGCTCTGGGAAGTTACAGCATACCATGAGGAGCAGGGTTTAATCCTAGCAACTTGCCATAGTGTGAGTGGGATTTGGTATTAATGTTCATTTTACTGTGAGAGTTGCCTCCCTGGGAAGAGTTGTGGGTCCTTTTAGCAGAAATGGATCCTGTTACAAAACCACCCATCTCTGAGAATGTTTCTGCAGCACGGATAAAGAAATGACACTGCTGTTCCCCAGCTGTGATACTGAATAAAAAGAAATGTAATATAGGCAGGGGCTAGAGAGAGATCCTCTCATGAACAGACAAAGAATAAATAGAAATGCATCCCTCTAGGACCCACAAAGCTCTTGGCTGAAATGCACATGTGCCCCATGCTGTTCTCTAGGGTCACCACATATTTATGCTCCAGCATTAAGAAATTTCATGAGAAAAGGCAGACGAGAGGGAAGCTGAAAGGTGCTTGGCAACAGGGAGGTACAATAATGAGACGAAGCAGGATATCAATTTCACCCTGGGGTCATTGTATGAGCTGCTGTATACAATGGACCCGTCTTCCTCTGCTGGAACATTGAGCTGGTCATTAAACATTGATTTTTATTTTTTTAGTGGGGCAGACAATCCCTAATCACTTTAATCGTGGTACACTGTGTAGCAGTAGCTCATCTGCTGTGGAGGCAGGCTCTACTTTTGGCAAAAGTGATACACAGAGTCCTGGCACCTGTTTCAGCTGTGGGTAAATGCCATGGAACAGGAATCAGTGTAGAGCAAATGAATTAGCAATGTTCTACCTTGCTCTGATCACTCAACACATTTTCTTTGGCATGCTGCCCAGAGACCCTTGACTTTCAGGGTAGCTGCATTTTCCAGGCTGTTTTCACCAAGAGTAAGAAGACAAAATTTCCAGTGTGCTGGGGGAAGCCCAGAGATTGGTCTAATGCAAGCTGACTTCCCTTGTTATCTCCAGAAATGCATACAAATCATTGCCTTAGAACCCTCTTTACCAGATGCCCACTAAATATGACTCCTACATCTTCCCCTAGGAAATCACAGGCTGATCTTCCTCCTCCATAAATCCCTGCCCTGTCCTCTGATCTTGCATGTATTTCCAGCCATGCTCATCTTTCTGCTGCCCATGTGAGAACACAGTTTAAGGAAATGGACTTGAATGTGGATCTCTCATGATGTTATCAAGTCTCTGAGTAACAAACAGCCAGGCAAAACAGGCAGTGGGTCTGTCCTATTTTCACATGGGACCTGAAATAACAAGATGGTGTGAGAGCACTTTGCAATCTGAGCTCCAGAAGTGGGAGCAGTGTGTGAGCATAATGGGAAGCCTGGAGGGCTTAGATGTGAGGTGTATGCTTAATTTTGCAAGAGGCATTTTCTAACAAATTCAAAACATATCTTAGAGTCTATTAGTGTAATGATCATACCACCTAGTGGGTTCCAGGAGCCCTCAGAATTCAGTATCAGGAACTGAGAGGGCTGGGAAGTTACATTTTTAAGTACAGAAAGTAGCTGTGAACTGAGTCCTGTCCAGTAGCAGTGAACCAGTTTTCAAAATCTGCTTAGAAACAGAGATCTTTTTGAATGGGTGGGAATTCAGATCCTGAAAACCTTCTGAGGACCACCTACCTTCTGTCATGCATTGCATGAAAATACAAGATGCTGTGCTCTGCAATGCATGTGTGTCTGCAGTTGCATGGTATGTTGAGGAGCAACCTGTGAAAAGCCACTTTCCTTCCACTCTAACTGTGCTTACAGGCTGTGGAGCGTGCTGGAGGCCTGAGGGTCCTGAACTCAGAGATCATTGAGAGGTAAATGCATGAATATTTTTCTGCACCATGAACTTGATGCGTCTGTGCATTAATTCAGCTGCAGCACTCCCCTGATTTCAGAGATGCAAGATCAGATCCTTTCCACCCATCTGCTTGAGAAGATGGCAAAGGACAGCCAGAGATGTACTTATTTCTCCTGCAGAAAACATTGCTCAGGTGCAAAAGGGAATAAATGAGGATGATGAAAGTTAAAAGCATAAAAGAAATACTGAAAAAGACATTATATTTCAGACCTGAACATACAGAATAACATTTCAGACTGAATCAAGCAATGCAGCAACACTGTCCTGTATCTTATTAGCCTGACTTGGTGTTGACTTTGGAGAACTCTTTACGTATGTAATTTAATGTAATATTGATTTTTCCTATGTGAGTTTCCTATTTGTGAGCTCTCCTTAGATGAGCCAATATGATGGAAAAAATGGAGATTTTCTGTTGACTGGCATTAACACTTGACTTTCTCTCACACTTCTGTGTGCAGAGCACAGAGCTGCATGGAAATGGAGCCAGCACTAAGTCTGTGCCTTGCTCAAAAGCATGGTTGTGCTCCATGCAGGCTTTCACACCTCCCTGGGGCTGTGCTATAGCCCCAGTTTCACTCTCCAAGCCACAGGGAGAGAGGAAGGTCTGTGCATGCTTCACAGGATGAAGAGAGTGGGTTGACAGAGACGCAGCTGCAATAATCTTGCAGAGTTTTACCCAGCAGAAGAGCTGGGTAAAAAGCACAGGATTTCCTGACCGAGCCTCAGATCCTGCTCTGCTTCTCAAATAGGATTCCTTGGACAGAGCAAGGCCCAGAGGACAGGGGCTGTAGGGGCAGGATTCAGCAGCCAGTTAAAGTTTCATTTTGGTCTGGATATAGTTTTGGTTCCCTTGGCTTTTTATCAAGTTTAGCTTGTACCAGCTCTAGCAGGTAGAGCTAATTTAATTTCTGACCTGCCAATTTCTCCCACCTGCATCGTGGGAGAAACAGTGCTGGTAACTCAGATACTATATTCTTATGGTATCTACACTAAGCTCATGTTTATTAAACCTGATTATAGAGAAAAAAGTGTGTCCAAAAAGGACACTGAAAACAGTGGGACAGTAGAGAAATCAATCTTAACAGCTTTACCAGGTGTACAGGAACAAAGCCAACTACTGTGCAAAGGTTTTCATGCATTCTTAATTATTTAATACAACAAGATCCATTGCGAAAAATACATGAAGAGAACTGTGACCAAGGTGCCAGCAGAAATGGGATTCCATTCCAACACCCCACTCCCTGATCATACCCAGATGCCTCCCAGCCATGTGGGAAGCAGCTGCCATTTACCTGCATGGGCACCTGAATTCCCTATGCCCCTAGATCCAACACAGATCCAAGCACGTGGACAACCCCTCTGGGAACATGCTGCTCTTGTTTTTCTGATCATACCTTTGATTTGGCTGCTCAGGAGTTCTCTGTTGTCTGAGAGCTTCAACAGAATCTGCTGGGCCAGATGATTCTTTTTGCATTTTGACAAACTAAATGCCGGTATTTTTTCTCTGTGTAACTGGAATCAATTGTGTGGGGGGTTGTGCTGTTTTTTTGTTGTTTTTTTTTTTTTTTTTTTTTTAATCAAGTAATGATTAGGAATGAGAAATAAAAAAAGCAGGTTTAGGTTCATATGAAAGTAGCTTACATTTTCTGAGTGAAGACAGATGTAATGGCATTACTTTTTGTGACGAACTGGGATGGCTAGAAATTGGATGGCTGTTAATTTTGTTTTTCAGTACTTCCTTCAGTGTTTAGTTAATTAACTGGAAGGTGGCCAGATAACTTGGAGTCTTTACAATATTTTGGATATTTTGTATAAAGAGAGACAAGCCCACTACTTGCTGAAATAATTAGATTAGCCTGACTAATTTAAAGCCCTTGGAGGAGGAGTTGCATAAGCTTTGTATATATAATGCTGAAGCTCTTTTTGATTTTTTACAGAGACTAACTGAAGCCCTGGAAAACCAGGCCTTGTCTATTAGGCACTGCTCTGAGCTCACAAACCAACCAGAAAGCACCAAAAGAAGGAGAAGTAGCTGGCAGTGATTTCCTAGAAACAAGGCAGGTCCCAGCAGCAAGCAGAGCTCAGGTCTCTGGGTGCCCACGAGCTGTAGATGCTGGTTTTGACCCATTCAGATGCAAGGCTGATTAATTCTTCTAGGAAAGGCTCCACCCATGTCTGCCTCAGTGAGCAGAATTCCAGGTCTATCCCAGGCAACAACTTTGCTTTACCAGAGGTAAAATGATGACAAGCAGTGACAGAATTGATGCATGTGACATGCCCCTGACCCCTGCAAGTTAAAGGAATAAGTGGGAAAAAGGGATCTTCTGCAAACAAATAAACAAACCCTCAAAATACAATCCTCTCTCACTGTTGAATGTCAGTGGCACAATGCCAGCAGGTTCCCTGTGGATACCACGCTGTGTTCCACAAACTCACACAAGGGTTCAAACCTGCTGCTGCTGATGCCACAAGCCTTAAGCCATGCCTTTGTTCAGAATACACCAAGATCTCCATTTAGCAGGAGTGTCATCTTGCTGCAATTAGCAGATAATGGATGTGGAGAACAATATTTCTGTACCATATTAGACAACAGGATGCACACTTGAGCCCAACAGGTTGACCTGAGGAGCTGAATTTCCCTCATCTCTAAAATTTGTTCCAAACCTTGTTGAAACTACAGGAAATCAGGCTCTGAGCAAAAATGTTGAGATGATCCATTTGCCTTCAGAATTTCATTTAAACTCTGTTCCCAGTTGGAGATTAATGTAACCATTTGTAGCTGAACCTGGGAGTCTCTGTCTGTTGTAGTACTACACAGCTAATATCTCTCTGCAAGGATGAATTATTCTTGTACTCTTCCATATTAAGCCCAAATTCAGTCTCTCAGTCTTTTCTGGACATATCTTATTTTCTCCTGTCTGCCATTTTATTATAGAATTTTATGCATATACTTATATATTTTACTTAGAACCTTCAGGCTTTAGAACATTTTTATAAATGGGACTAAATTTACTAGATTCACTAAAATTCTCATGGTAAGGCTCAAGCATGTGATGCATGAGACTCAGGCACCATAGGAAGAGTAATACATATTAATTTTGTAACCCCAAAGTGATCCCAAATCATATGGAAACATAATTTTTGCTGACTGTTTTTGTACCAAATAGCTGTCATGCTCCCTGTCAGTTGAAAAATCACTCTCTGCCACTTCCATCATTTCATTATGAAAAATGCAGTTTGTCTGTATAGGCTTAAAAAAAATTGGTTCTCCTAATGAACATATGAAATGTTAGACTGGAATTTCTGCTGCATGCTTTTGGTAAAGCTACAGGTACCTTATTAAAATATTTGAATCTCCTTTTTTTACTTGCCCTGGAATGTTGTTGGACACTAGAGCTTAAATGATCTCCAAGAGGCTTCCCCATGAGCAATTGTTTGAGATCTTACTCTGATTTTTTTTTTTCTGGGTGTGACTGCTCACAGTCTTGAAGAGCAGTTTGGATAATTTGGCCATTGCCAAAAGAAACCTTAGATACCAGGTATCCTACAGAGCTATGAAGGTGCCGCACTGAAATATAAAAACATCACATTTGGAGCACTACAAAAGCATTTCTACATCTTAGGCAGGAGGGCTTTATTTAAAAACATTTAAAATCCTATAAAACTTATATTAAGAGAATAGTTTCTCCTTCTTTACAGTGTACGCTCTCATCATTGTGTGTTTTCTCATTATTACTTATATTTTCCATCTCTGTGATGGTAATATTTCAAATTGATATTACACACACAGTTCACTGTCCTGTATTTATAGAATGTTAAATTTCACGGCACATTTTGAGAAGCTGTACCTAAGTGGCTTGCCTGGACTGGCTTGTTGTACGTGGCATCATTTGAAATTACAACATGTAATAAGATGTCTTTTCTGGGAAAACAAAACAAAACAAACTAAAACTTAAAATCCCAATAATCCCTGACCCTACCTCAAGCAACATCATTATTTTAACATAAAGCAAAGGATCTTAAAGGTGCATGACATCTAAAGGTGCATGACATAAAATGAGATTTTTGGCTATAGTCAGTGAAGTGATGCAGTGATGATTAAAGAAGAGCTCAGACAAGTAAAATTCCAAGTTATGGATGTCTTCTGCTACATTCAGCTGACTTATGTGGCTTGAGTTGTAAATTACAATGAAAACTAATTTGGGAAAGGCATATTAGACATATGATTTGGACACAGTTTTCCATTTAGGAAATAAGACACTATAAAGTGTGCTCAGTCAATTGGCCCAAGGTGGTTACAAGGTAAACAATCAGAGAGAAGACAGACCTCAGTAAAAGGGGAAAACACATCAGTCATAATCTTGCTTCTTTCTGTGCTGAGTAGGCTCAGTCCAGCTCCATCTGGTTTCTCAGCTGGAGTCCAATAATGTCCTAAGGAGTACAGAATTCTCAGCTACTTCCAGAATTTTTCCTCTTCCCATTTCCTCTTCTCTCCTTCCTTCATGTGGTTTATTAAACATGATTTTTTAGGATAGGGTCAGCATTCACAGGCCACTTAAAGGGTAGATTAATACCTCTTCCATCAATGAGAATAAAAGGGCAGTATTTGCTGTGGCATTTAGCATGACAAATACGCTTGTACAGAGAGATGTGTATATTTATTAAAGATGAAGTAAGTGCATTGGCTGCTTTTCTTTCCCACAGTATTTTCAGTTTTGGAAGCACCCCAAGACATTTCAGGTCTTTCTGTGTTTGAGATAGTAATTGGGAGAACAATTGAAGAGGATTGAGCTCATAGTGAAGAAAAAGCAGTAGGAGGCAAAGATTTCTTCAGAAGAAAATATAACACGTTACAGAAATTGAGTGCTCTGCATTTAATAAGGCAAGCAAACAGAGGAGAAAAGCAAAGAAAAGGCACAATGGAGAAAAAAAAGGCTTATTATGACAAGAAAGCCAGAGCTATTAACTATCAGTCTGGTGATAAACTATTACAGTATTGCCAATGCAGTCTCCTGAAGAATGTAAGTTGTGTGATAAGAGATTTGGCCCCATACAGAGATAAAGAAAGTGCACGTGGTTATATTTCCAAAAGGACAAGGAGATAAGAAAAACTGGGCATGGGGAGACAAGGGAGTTGAGCTATCATTTTGAAGTCACTAGCACAGGCAAAAAATACATAAAAAAGGCAACAAATGAACAAACCCTGGAGTAAAATACACCAACAAATCAAGCTTAACTTATGAAGATGTAAAGAGAAAGCAGATCTCACACTGGGTGTTGCTGATTTGATTTTAGGTGAAATTTAGTGCTCTGTTAATCAGATCTCACAAATACAAGGGGATTTGGCTGTCAGGAGACCCTGAGAAATATTTATCAATCAGCAAGGAAGAAAAACATCTTCCTCAAAGACTGTGGGTGTCCACAGAAGGCCTGAAAGTTTCAAGAACAATCAGAGAAAAGGAGAGTGAAACTGTCTGCAAGATGGGAATGATACCGGTCATCTCAAATATGTTTTCTTATGTAGAATCACAGGTTAAGTACACTTTAATAGAGAAAGACAAAGAAATATTTTCTCAATGTATTGTACCTTATACAAGACAAGTATTTGAATGAGACATCAATGCAGATTTAGAGACTTCATGACCAGGCATTATTAAAAATATTATTGAAGAGAGCAAATGGGATCCACTGCATGTGAGAGGGCTGCTGTACTCTGCCTGGGACAGTGGAAACAGTTCTCCTTCTGTGTAAGGGATCAAGGGCACTGCATGATGATCTCACCATGCTATTCTAGAAGAGTTTCATCATGGACACCTCATTGTCTAGCATACCACATTCTAATCAAGTAACATTTAAGTCTGTCATATGTAACAGAGCATCACACTGCCTAAGGTGTAATTTCCACCCAATACAAGAAGGAAATTGGAAAGCAACCACACCCCAGGTAACTTTATGGGTGCTGTACATATTTGCTCCCAAGAATGAAAAATGAAAATTCAGTTAGTTTTGTGACAGGAGGTCCTAATGGGCATCAGGTGGAAAGCTCCCAGGCTTCCCCCACCAATGCCAGGAAGAATTCCAAGTCCCTCCTGGCTGTAGAGAAGGATTATTCACACATACCCCAAAAACTACAGTGACTGGCTGCAGGGCTGCCTGACAGGGACCACTTAGACCTCATCCCCATCTCCCAGAAGCCAACTTGCCACTTAAAACATTTTCCCCAGTAGTTCCAGGTTTGATACATCTGTGCTCAACTCTGTTAGTTCTGATACTTCTGCTTGGATTAATACTTCCAATAAAAATGATGAGTCTACTCACTAATTAACAGCCCAGCAGGGCCTGGGTGAGTTTCTGCCTTGTGGTGTTTTCTACAGCAGAAAAGACATCTGGAGCCTGGTGCTTGTCAAAGCCCAAGCCACACAGGCACAGGGGCTATGGGCAGCAGGACCTGGCAGAGGTGTGGTGGTTGCCATCACTCAGAGCTTTGTGCTGAACGAGGCCCCTCAGGTACCCTCCCCAGCACTTTGGCAGCTGCTGCTTCAGCCCAGTGCTTTGCTCCAGCAAATGAAAAAAACACACAGCATAGGCATATACTAACAGACTTTAGACACCAATCACACCCCTCACAGACTGTGCCTTGACCTTAACTCTCCTACTGATTATTTTCAAAATCAAAACATTCCTGTTTCTCCTTACTGTTAAACATACACAGCTATCATGGTACAGTACAGTTTCATGTACTTCAGTTAAAAATTCTCTTTGCCCTCAGACCAAATTGTTTGTTGGTTCAAGATCAAAAGTATTCCTCTTTATAGCTTCTTATATCAACAAATATAAGCAAATCGTCTTCCACTTTGATCTGTGAATGCTGTTGGGTTGACAAGAAGACATCTCAACCTACCATACTGTAGTTCTCATTAGCCTGAACTATTGTCTGCAACAGCCTGGAGCCCATGATTCATCTTTTTGTTTGTAAATGTTCGTACAGCAGCTAGCAGAGAAAACCCACACCTCAAACAAAGTTTATTTTTGGTTGAAATGAAATAAAACTCACCTGTCTCTTCCTCTTGCCTTCTCCTTTTCCTCCTCATGCAAAAATAATGTTTTATTGTTTTTATAACACCATGGGAAAGTTTTACCTTCTTTCACTTAAGGGTATGCAATGACAAAGAAGCACAAGGAAAAATATGTCTTAAAAGATAAAAGCCAGCTTAGTCTAGAATGCTTAAATCATACTCCTAAAGGCATGGCTCTACAGGATGCAATTAACATTATTCAGATGTTTTATTGTGTGTGTTTGCATTACTCCTGAATTTAATATTTATGTTTCAGTGTGTCAGGGGTTTGGCAAAATATGTCATAATTGTTTTGTCTTCCCCTTGAACACCTGATACACGCTCCCATTCTTATATAATTTTTAGATACATTTTTAGCTGCAGAGATCTTACAGTTCTTTACATTCTTGTGCTTTCTCCCATTCTTCTTCTTCTTCTATCTAGTGTCTGTCCTTCTCCCCTTCTTCTGCCTCTATGGTGCCTTCATTAATCTAATTTGTAACTGACAGGGAAGGTCCAAGGAGGACAACTTGGTTATTCTGCTTGAATTAGGTCTGTTAGGGGCACTGGGCTATGGGGATAAAGCGAATAGCACAGCCCAATTACTCAGTATAAGCAGTGGGTTGTCAAACCATCAGCCCACCCAACAGACATTGCAGCAGAACCACATTTTAGTCCCTTTTCTTCAAGGTTGTGGTATTTCTTCCTACATAAGAGAATTAAAAATCTCTTTTCCAGGTGTCACCATGACCAACAATTGCAGGGCCCAAGAGGGACTGCAGCTCCTGGCTCTGTGCTGGGCTGTGATCTCTCTGAAAGACACTGCAGATGGGGCAACACAGTCTTGCTCTCTGGAACACCTGACTTCTTTACACAGTTTGTACCATGGGTACATTGGATTGTGCACAAATAAGCATGTTTTTTTTTCAGGGATTTATAAATTGACTGCATTTCTAGGCTTCTCAGAGTCTTTGTTCAGGTCCCTTTTGCCTACTCTTAAGAAAATGTTTTTAAAAACACTGAAAGCTGACATTTATTTTCACCCTGAGGCTCAAGACTTTGAGGAAGGAGAAGCTGTTTTCTAAATGCAGCACTTTTTCCTGGAGAATCAAATGAGGCAGAACTCTGACAGATTAAGCCAACTACACAACTTTAAGATGTGGAGGGAAGGAGAGGTCACCTCCTGTGAGTCAAGCAAGTGAAACCATAGGTCAGTGAATTCACATCCAGAAAACAACTTTGAATTATATTATATCTGCTGGTTGGTGATCATCTGACCTTTCCTGAGAAACTTTATTTTTATATCCCTTATTTTGTCTCAGCCCAACAGCTTGTTATTGAATAAATCACTGGAGGCTAAAGAAAAGCTTAAGCTGCTAACTCAGAAGCACATTAGATGTGACTTCTTGGATACACTATTTCCATCATATCCACCACAGATAGATGAATACAGATGTTGTCTGTTCCTAATCCATTTGAGAAGGCTCACCTGCTTTGGGTAATCACTTCCTGCAAGCCCAGTCACACTTTTGGGAGTTTCTTACACTTTTCTCACCAAGTAGCCATGAAAAAAACACAGATCTCTGATTGTTTTTTCTTTGTTGGGCACCCTTTTTAAATTGACTTGGTTGAGAAGCATGAATAGGGGTTACTGTGCTTTTCACCTCTGTTCTGTTGTTTTTAAATTGGAGGTCATATTTCAGGAAAGCAATTAAGCACATGTTTAACTTTGATTGTGCTTTATGTACCCTGACTGTCACTGTAATACTCACAAGATTAAGAACACATTCAAGTGCAGGATTCCACCAGGGCACTTCAGAGTCAGTGTGATGTGGAATATTTGGACTCTTGCTAGTGTTTTGGACAAACAGGCAGAGTCATTTACAAACAGAAACTCGTCCTTTATTAATGATTTGTCATTTGTGTGTGTGTATATATATAATATGCAACATGATAAATATAAATTTATTGTCATATATTCTTCAGCATTCAGATGCAATCTGTCAATTTCTGGAGACTGAGAAATGCTCCATGCTCCTTTAGAGTCACACTCTGACTATAATATATGACAGAAAGATATCAAATCTGTGATGATGAAAAAAGAGGAGTTAAGGGATGATAAACCCCATAAAAATAACTTAGGCACACTGCTGCCAAAATGAGTAATTGTAAACACTTAAACAAAATAAGGCATTTGAGTATTTTTTTAAATTTTCTTAATTATATCTGCACATTTATGTACCCATGGATCATTTTGTGCATGTATATTTAGTCCAAAGGGAAATTGTCATGGCAAACATATAATTTAAATCTTTTCTTGTAGTTTTCTTTCTATGAAAATATTACTATCACATTTTTCCACCCTGTAAATACCATGTCTACCCAACATTCCAGATGAACTGAAATGCTTCCAATACCAAAGAGATGGAGTAAACAGATGTCTGGGAATGAAGGTGTAACAGATAATTCTACAAACAGTAGCTGTTGTTTTTTTTCAATGTAATAAAGATGCTTTATTTATTTATTATTTATTATTGTTTAGAGGAAGGCTATTTCCCAAAGTGGAACACCATTTATTAACCAAGAGAAATTCAGGAGAAGAAAGCTTAGTGTAAGGCTGAAAAGGAGGATGTGGAGGAAGGATTGAGGAGGTGGGAAGAGGCTTATGAGAGGAGAAAAGAGAGGTTTGAAAAGATGGTGTTATTCCAGTGCAAGGGACCAACAAGAAGAGGGCCAGGAAATTGACATACGCAGAGAAAAGGCAGAGAAATGAGAGGGAGGACAAGGGAGAGGAATGAGTTGTGCAGAACGGGAGGAGAGATAGAGGACAGATAGAGGAGCAGGGACCTCACAAAAGTGATACAGAGAGAGGAGCAAGGTACCAAAACTACAGGCAGAGCAGTGGGAGAAGATGATATTGTAGCTGCCAAAACCTGAAAGGATGAAGAGCAGAAAACTAGTGTGCTGTGAGAAGAATGCAGTAGCACAGATGAGAATGTGGTGCCATCATAGGCACTGATATTTTATTGGTTTTCTGCCTTAAAAAAGGGCAGACTTTGAGGCTCACTGTCTCAGCTCACTCGGAGCAGGGAAGCTGAGAGAGGATGTGGGTAAAGGGTGTCTTGCAGAAACTGAAGCAGGGATGGAGAGGACCAGGTAAATCCAGCAAGACACAGACTGTAATGGAAAATCCCCTTGCTCTGGTTGAGGCTGTGCTTAAGCTATGCAAGGGAAAATTTAGTTTAGACATCAGGAATAAATTCTTTACTGAAAGAGTGTTTGGGCACTGCAATCATCTGCCCAGACAGGTGGTGGAGCCACCTGGACATGTTAAAAAAAAAAGACTGGCTGTGGCACTCAATGCCATGGTTTAGTTGATGAGGAGGTGCTGGGTCATAGGTTGGACTTGATGATCTCAAAGGTCTTTTCCAACCTCGTTCATTCTGTGATTCTGTGATTCTGTGGAATGTGCTACAGAATGTCCCCTTGCCTGAGCCTGAGGTCAGGCTCTCCACAGGATGTGCTGAACGTGTGAATTGCTTCTGTGGAGAGGTTGCTTGTGGCTTGCACACAGGCATGGTTTGGGCAATTAAATTATTGCTGCCTTTGCTCTGCAGTGTCTTGAGTCAGCTGTAGAGATGCTGGGCTGGCATCTTCTGTGAACCCTAACAGGGCTGGATGACTGTAAAAAAAAAAATACAGCTCATGGAATATTCTGCCTCTCCCAGGAAGCTCCTCTGAGGCGAGTGTACCAAATCTGAAGCCCTTGAACACTGTGGCCATCACAAAAAAAATTGTCCTCACTCCTTGGTTTGGAGACAGGGAGCAGTGATTTTAACAAACATCTAATCCCAACCTCTCCAGCCCCTTCAGGTAAATTGCTGGTAGAGTATCTGGAAAAGGCAGTGAAAATATTTCAATATCTGAGCTGTACTGGGTCTAGGCTGTGATGATAAATGCCTTCTCCTCAAAGAAGGCATGTCAATCATCAAAGTATGTCTGAGAGAAGACATTTTGTATATCCAGATTTGGATTTTACACCTCAGCTTTCATTCTTAAAGGAAGTGATCTGAGCCATCTTCGTGATGAATAATGGGTGCAAACACTTAGTCTTGATGGGATTTTACTTGTAGTGGCAAATGAAATCTGTAGGTCACATCATCCATGTGACCAGCAGGACCCAAGCCTAAGCTGTTTCCCTGAGACAGACAAAGGGTCAAGGGAAGAGTCAAGGCTCTCAGACACCATTGCCTCATGGTCCATGTGGCAATATTCTTCCAGGTTCTTGAAACTGCCAGAAGGGAGATGGCAAATTGAAAAGAATGGATTGAATAATTCAATTGAAACAGGTTCCTCAGGGGAAAATAGTAATAAATGTCTCCAGACTTATCTGACAAATGATAAGGAGTTTAGAGCTGTTAGGGTCATTACTAACACAGCTACACCTCCAGCTCCAATGCATTTCTTTTCTGATAACTAATATATATCATATTTCCACATCTGACTCTGGCAGCAAGCAGAGAAGTTTTGTACTTGCTTAAGAGAATATACAATGCAGAGAGGTGGTTCACCTCTCAACGTTTCAAATGCTTTCCTCCTGACAGGCCCCAGTCCCTGCCTCTCATCGCCAAAAGAAGCTACAGATTCAATCTGGCAAGTTGTACCCAATGTGCTGCACAGCTGAAACCCAAGGAACCAGTGTGTCAGCTCTCATCCCTGACCCCTCACAGAGCTGAGAGGAGTTGCTGCCTCACTACCTCCCATCCACGAGAAGATGCTCTGCATCTCCGTCCCCACAAGACCAGAGATCCTCTCTGCTGAGACTGATGCTCTCTCGCACCTTATGCATGGTGTCTCTACTGCCCACTGGCTCCTCCCAGGCATCATCACAACATGAGGCTGAATTTAACTGTTTTCCAGTTTAGAAGATGGAATGGGACTGTATCTGGTGGCAGCAGACTCATGAGTAAAGACACTTAGACACAGGCTGTTTATTTCCCTCTGAAGGACCTGGGTCATAAGGAGATTCTGTGTGTGGAGAGGCTGATGGGGAAAGTAGGAATGTAAGAAACATACAGTTAAAAACTACTTTTTTCATTTGATTTGATCTTTCATACTGTGGCTTACCAAGGCTTCTAACTATCCTGAATTGCCTGTGGAGCCTTGCCTCAGATGGGCGAGAATAATTGAAAAAAAAAAAAAAGAAAAAAAAATCAGAAAGAGCAATCTCTCCTGTTGCTACTGCTACAAGATTAGAACCTGCAAACCTGCCAGGAGGCATTTTTCCCCCTTTGGTAATAAAGCATAAAAAGAAGGGAGTCTGAATCACAAATATGAATAAAAGAGATATAGTCTGAAGTGTCTGTCAAAAGTCATTAAATATTTGTCTTCTACAGAGAGCACAACAGTGGAGTAAATGTTACACTGGGACACTGGGAGGAACTGAGTGAAGACTCGTTCCTGTGGGAGATCTTCAGGCTCTTCTACACAAAAAATGTGGCACTCTTTAATGACTTTAATCAAATACCTGATCTTAAAAGTGCAGCAGAAATGAAAGCAAGGCTCTGCATCATGCACTTACTGTCAGGGAGAATCACAGCAGTGGATTGATGACAAACAATTTTGAGAATGACTCACTAACCTTCATCTCCAATCCCCAATTTCCCTGTCCCCAGATTGCCATTTCTTAGAGGGGAGAGAACTGGAAATTTTTTTCTAGCAGTGGTCTGTGGTTACTTTCAGCCAATTTGAGGTTCTCTCCGATTGAAGGGGGGTCCTATCCTCACCACCCCCTCTCCTTGGGTTCATGCATCAGAGCAGACAAACCTGAGTACTTCCAGCTCCTCCCAGTCACCTTCTTTCATTTCACGTCATTCCACCTCATTCACGCAATGCTGATATGGGGAAGACTCAGGCATTATTCAGCAAACAGGAGTTTCATCCCTGTGAACTGTCACAGAGCAAGTTAAAGTCATCATGGGAATTCAGGCAGGGGTGGCACATTTACTCTGGCTGGTGACATGGCTTTGCTTCACCTGTCATTCGTGAGTGGAGTCAGAGTGAGGCATTTTGGAAAACAAGCTATATAAATATAACAGTGTACAAAGCAGATGTCTCTCCGCAGTCTTATACACAGCAGGCTGGATCATGAAGGCTCTGCCAGGTGGGGGCAGGGAAAAGAAATAGAATAATTGGAGAAGTTTTGAAGGAATCAGGTGCTGCCATGCTGTTCTGGATTTTCTGAAGCAGATTCTTCCCTCCAGCTCTCCCTGGGCATGCACTGCTCCTTACTGAAGTTGCAAGCCAGCAAATGTACAGTGAGGAGCATCTTGTCACAGCCTAGTCCTTGAGGTCCTTTCAAGTGGTTGGAATTTTTTTTTAATAAGTCAAGATGAAGGAAAATGCTGGAAGTGCAAACATTTTTGATTGTCCCAGACCTTGCTTTATCATATCAATTTTGTGTCATTTTCTTAGCTGAAATATTTCTTTCAAATAGCACCAGACCTGGGTATAATAAAAAAATACAGCAAATTTGCTGCTTTTCCCCCTTCACAGTGTCTGCTGGATTAAGATATTAATTCTCCCCAAGAAGGTCCTAGAAAGGTAATTTTGAAAACGCACATCTGGCTATCTTTAGATAAGGTTAATGCATATAACAGTTTAATAATTATGTACTTTCCCTGACTTAGGTGTCAGGATGTGTAAAGCTAGTAACATCAAAATAAACCCTAAACATGAAAACCTACCAACACCAACACAGAAAATTCATTATAAATTTGTATTAACACTGTCATGTGCTCCTGTTCTTGCTTCCAAGAATTCACAACCAACAAATTTAGTAGTTATGGTGAGAAAATGAGGGGCTGATTCACGCATTTTTGAGTAAGGTTTGCTGTAATCAGTCAAACAACTCTGGCATAAATGACTGGTGAATCAGTCCTGCAAGATTAGAAGTATAAAATTTCATTTAGGCAAAATATCTAAATAGGACATATTTATGGTGTATATATATATATATATATATATGTATGTATGGGCTCAGAGTTGCATTGGAGCAGTCTGTCTTTTAAGGGGTTTCATGAACATGAGTTGCCAAATGCCTCAGTACAAGCTGCTCATATTATGCCCCTAGAACTCCAAGTTCCAAGACAGAGATCAAGTCCAGACTCATGTTTGATACCGTCAAAGTCCCAAAATCAAATGCAAATTTAGGCTGAGCTCCTGAATACCTCAGGGCAGGAAAACTTGGGCTCAGCACCTGACCTTTGGACTCAGCATTTCCTAAGCAAATCCTGAATGCCTCACATTGAGGAATGAAGAGGCAAATATCCAACAAGGCAGATGGAATGTCAAAGGACCTTGGATTTCTTCTTTTTGACACTTAAGGGGAGTCTTTATCTTGTAGTAAAGATAGCCTCAGAACTTTTCAGCATAGATCACACTTCCGAGGACACACGTCCCACTTCTGAGTGCCTGGAAATAGGTAATCACAAGTCTGAGAATTTAGTAAAGAGACATAGTGATTTAGAAGTTACAAAGAATCTTTTAAAAACTATATCAAAGCAGCAAAAGACTTGCAAATATTTTGGCTTGACTAAAATATAATTAAAGGGAAGTGTGGCGTTTTACAGTAAATTGTAGAGAATGAAAATAATTTTATCCCTCTCAGGCTTTGCAATAATTTTCCTCAACATAGCTTTATAACACCACCTGTGTCCTAAACTCAACACAAGGAAAACAATTAAGTACTACCCCTGAAAAAAGCAGAATCAAATCTAACCCATGGAGACTGCTTTCAGTCTCTTCCACCAGATTATGGCTAAAAGCAAGAGAAAGATGCAGAACCTGCCAATGTCAAGTCTGATCCCAGGAAGCAGAGGAAGGAGGACAGCTATGGAAAAACATTTCTTTTTGAGAAGCTGTAGCTGGTGAATGTTTTTACAGTGCTGGGGTCTGGCAGGACTGCATCCATCTCTCTGGGGAACTTAGAAGTTCTCTGCATCTGCGGCAGGCAAGAGGGTACTAAACTGGTTTGAGTTCAGTCTGTTAATTTTAGATGGTACAGCTGTATAATCCTCTTACTATTTCCATGAGGGGAATAATGTCTTGTGTCCAGTTTAGACGAGGAATATTAATATTTATTGATAAACACTTCCTGACTAAGTCAGTGGATAACCCCAGAGCTAGCTACAGGGTTCTTCCTTGGAGAGTTAAGTAATTAAGTTGTGAATCTTGAAAAAAAACCCCAATAACTTTGACCACCTGAGAAAATTGACTTGGCCTGACTTGTCAAAAGTCATAAAAGGATGATTCCATTGATATTCTAACTATCATAACATAACACTAGATACAGAGATCTGGTGTTATCTGAGGTGCTTTACTATGCTCAAGACATCACCTAGGACTGGCAGACATGACACAGTACAAATGTGAGACCTGTACCCTTCCCAGGGGCGTCTGGAGGCTAGAGGGGTAGAGCATATCAGGTGTCTGATGTGGGCAAATGAACAGAACCCTCAGTCCACCCAGGTCATGGTGCCTGGCGAGATATTCAGGTGGCCAACCAGTGCAGACGGAGCTGAACTGTTCTGCTACATCCACTGCCTTACACCCCTAAGGCTTGTTTCTGTTCTCTGTACACAGGAATCCAGTCTTTGAGATGTCTTCAGGTGTCCCACCTGGCCCCCAGCTGCAGCTTTGGAAAGGCAAGAATCTGCCACGTGTACTGTTCCATGTTAGCCCTGAATGGATCATTTGGGTATGAGGTCAGTAGAGTCACCAAATTTCTGCTTGGATTTGTCTTCAGTGCCATTCACATGCTGTTTAAGAGTGTGCCAAACATTTTTGTGGGTGCTTTTGAGGCCCCAGGTTTTAGCTTTTATATTTTTCAGATTCTATACTGCTTTAGTGTGTAGTTCTGAGCTTCACATTAAGGGATGGTAAGCTCTCTTCACAGAGTGGGTAGACAAGACAATCCCTCTCTAGCTGGGGACTAAGGACAACCAATCCAAATTTCAAGCCCAAGAGCATAAACAATGGTGGACTGAAGAGAGAAAAACAAGAAGGATGGGACTTCATAAGCTAAAACTATTAGCAATATTAGAGCAATTAGCTCTAATATGCTAATTGGCCAGAACTTTTAAAAGTGTGAGACCCCGTGAATGGTTGTCCATTTTGTGACCATTTTGGGTTCATCTTGGGTGTAGCCCTGGCTGGGCTATTCTGCTTCCCAAGGTGTATCCATTGAGGCCTTTTAATAAATACCTACTTTATCTCTGTCTAGCCTCTCCTAAGTCAGCCTTCACAAGGCACCACTTTGGGAGTTCATGCCTCTGAAAAAGGAATCCAGCCCTTTTGGAAAGCCTGGGTCTTAATGCACAAGCTGCTCAGACACATTCAGCCATTGCTGGAATGTCTTTCATGACAGAAGAAAGAAGAAATGCGCAGGGCTAAAGGAGCTGATGGACATGACCTATGAAGTTGCTCCAAATACTTCTTGTGGTCAGATATTTGGGGTTACTCTGAAAACATATCAGAGGAAGGGACTAGATCATTCTCACTCAAGTAATTAAAAGCACAAACACTGATAGTCAAGAAAGAAATAGCAGAATGAAGGCTGTAACACAAAGAGTTTACAATTGTGCATGAATTAATTCTCCACACCAAGATTCCTGGTTACTTCAAGTCAGCACAGACCTGTTAACTTTTGCAAATAGTGCCACTTTATGGGAAGACATGGCATTCAAAACTTCAGCATATTTAGCCTTGAATGGGAAAATGTGGGGTTTTTCTCCTCCCACAAGGTCTAGGCAGTGAAGACATTACACATTTCAGTACTGCAGAATTACAGTATGCTGCTCACACTTTGTAATTCACATCATTTTCTAAAGTGTAAAGCCACCTCAATTGTCAATAGATCACAGAAAAAAAAGACAAACTAGTGATCTCAAGATAAAAAAGGCATTGTGCAGAGAAAATTGGTAAGGAATCTTTACAAGGTTTAATAATCTTGCAGAAGAAAATCAAGAACATGCAACCAGATTTTTTTTTAATGGCTTTAATGTAGCAGAAAATGAATGCACAAAGTGGGTGTTTTCATCAAGGCATTTATTTCTGCTGGTTTGGGCAATATGTCCCTAACTGAAATACTCAAAAAATGTTTCCAGTTGCTGAGGAACCTAAATACATCATGACTTAAGTGTCTGCCAGTAAAATTATCTAATCATGAAATTTTCTGCTGGTGGTCAGGTCATGGTTGTCAGGTCGTGGTGACATCAATAATCTACTCAGAAGCTTTTTGAAACCTTGTTAGAGGAAGGATCTCCTGATACTTTGGATTGCTGTCAGTACTGTTCCTATAGGAAGGCTGCATTTGAGCCTCCTTTTCCAAAGCCGCTGTAAAGCAGACTACAGTCTAAACCACATTTTCTTGTATGCTTTCACTCTGGGGTTTTAAAACACCTCTCTAAATCTTTTTGTAGTTACTTCATTTCTGCATTCACAGGAAACAACTGTGGAGGTTACATCAAAACACTATAGATTCTGTTTGCTTTGTGGCTTAACTGCATATATTAACTTCAGTCCACTGGAATCATGATGAGAGTTAGACTTTTATGTCTAATAAGCATAATTAGTAATCTGGAGATTGGGACTAGTACACAAATATTTTGTAGGTAAATATTCTTTAAGTATATATATATATCTACATTTACTTTGGTCTCTGCCAATTGGTTTTATGTCTGACGCTTATGAGTGCTCAAAGCTTTCAAGCTGTCTCTCCCTAAAATCAATGAAAAAAGCCACAAAGTGTGTCTTTTAAAAATTCATTGGTATTTTCTCAAGCAAACCACAAATACAATTCTCACCTTTTTTTGTGGTGTAGATAATTTAAGCCATAAAGTCCAGGCTTTTCTGCATAAGAATCTGCATTTTGATTTTAAAATAGTTCAGATGGGAGGGAGCTGGGCCTGTCCAGCCTCAAGATGAGAGGACTGAGAGGGGATCTCATCAATGTCTATGAGTGTCTGAAGGGTGAGTGCCAAGAGGGTGGGGCCAGGCTGTTATCGGTGATGCTGAGCAGCAGGAGAAGAGGCAACAGGCACAAACAGGCACAGAAAGTTCCACCTGGATATGAGGAAGAAGTTCTTCATTGTGCAGGTGACCATGCACTGGAACAGATTTCCCAGAGAGGCTGTGGAGTCACCTCCACTGGAAATATGGAAAAATCACCTGGATAAAATCCTGTTCTATGTGCTCTGGTATGACCCTGTTTGAACAGGGAGGTTGGACCAGGTGACCCACTGTGGTCCCTTCCAGCCTTACTCATCCTGTGATTCTATGAAGACACAATTAATTCACACAGAGAACATTTATTTTTACATATATATATAGCAAGTCATGTTACTTTTTTGTTACTTAAAATTGGCTTTTAAAACATGAAAAATAATTTAAGATAAGAAATTTACTTCCAATGAAAAGCTGCACTTGTTTCATGAAAATACTTTTTTGCCTTCACTTTCTAGTTGCCATAAGACAAATAGAATGCATATGGATATTGGAATTTTCAAGCAAAAATCAGTAAAATTTCAAGTCCATAAGTTCTCAGTTGACAATTAAGAAACTGAGATAAAATATTCAGCTCCTTCCAAAACATCATGAATGGTGATGGCTCAACAGTATAAAGTTACTAAGGCCAGCAACCTTCACAGAATTATCTACTCTGTGCTTTGTGTTCTCCTTGCCTACATCAAATTCAGGTTCAGGTGAGACAAACTGTAGTTCAACATAGGTTTTAAACTGCCACAGTACTAAAAGAATAAATGCTACCCTTCCTCTTTCTGAGGCTGATCACATCCAAATCTCACATGAGCTTAGAGCAAAATAGACCTGAAAATTAACCAGTATCCAGGATAGCAACTGCAACAACAATAATAATGATGAAAAATTTGTTTTTCAGTTGGATCAATTAATTTATTTTAGTACACATCTGTAAAGATGTTTCATAAAGGAAAAGGGAGTGTAAGGACCATACAGCAATGGGAAGAGTGAAAGTGGGTCTCTTTCAATGTCAATTGATGCAATAACAACGCAGCTATAATGTAGTGAACATAATTTTACTAGAAGCTACATGAAATGAAATTACCAGAGTGCTGCTATGGGATAAGAGTACAAATAAGGGCAGCTATTGCAGCTCTACTAATGCTTGGTAACTCCTTAAATTGAACTAATTTAACAGTGGGTCTAAGCCTTAAGAAAAGAATTTGAAAATAATTGGTCTTAATTATCACAATAGCACCAAGTATAAAGCCCTTCACATTTCCATAATGCTTTACCATCACTAGCCATTTGATCAATGCAGCTCCCAATGGCTAACTGAGATTATTACTATTTTCAATGTCTTTTGCATAAGGCTGGGAGAATATGCTGCTAAATCTTCACCCAATTCAAAGAAACCTTTCTGTAAGAAAAGTATGAAAGTACCTGAATGTTCACAGCCTCTTAGTGTACTGCTGGCTGAAAAAGCAGGCTGTGCTCATCCCAGGGCAAAATTTCAACGTATTCTAAAGGCCAAAGGCTGCAAAAATAAAGGCATTGCAAGAATGTGGAGAGATCTGCTAAGTGTTAACACTTCCAGGAATTTAAGGGCTATGAAAAACAGACATATGAAACACATTTTGGTTTGTTTCTGAAGCACTTTTTTGATTGCTAAATGTACATGTGGTTAGCACATGAGGAGATAAATGCATTAGGACAGGAGAGAAGCACTGAAACACCAGGAAGAATAAGTAAAGCAATGCTATAATTATAAAAGCTTCAGAATTAATTTCTCTAAGCAATAGGAGAAGGTGTTATACAAGGTGTTATAGGAGACACTGTTACATATACTGTGTTTTCTTGGAGTCAGAAACAACTGAAAATGGTCCAGTCCTTGTGGTATTTAATCCTTAGAGATTAATTTAGAGTTGGATATATATATACATTTCAGAAAAAATGGCATATATTAATATATAATCCCATATTAATTTTGAATCAGAGGAAGGAATTATGCTTTGAATTAATCTGGTGTGGAACAAGAAGAGCCCAGGAGACCCATAGGGACTGGTTTAAACTGGTAAAACTTGGATTTTCTTAGGTGATATTATGAGTTGGGCCTTCTGGCAAGATTTGAGAAATGTTTTTTCTCTGTTTAACAACTGAATTATATTAGCAAACAGATTGTAATGGAAATGAAAACAAACTCTTTATCTGCACTCATGTCATTTTGTTACACTGAAAAATAAATTATGTTCTATATGAGCTTTTGTTATTCTCTAATATTTCATCCTATCCCTTCATTAGTGCAGTAATCTCCTCCTCCATTAAATCTCCCTTGGTTTTACTTGCATATAGATATGGGAATGTGCAAAAAGAAAATGTGATGAGGGTTTATTAGTTTATTTTTCCCGAATACATTTGTTATTGGTATCAGATATTGCATTAAAACAACACAAAGATTTTTTGTTATACTGTCCACGAGTATTCTTTTTCTATGCTCTTTTGCTTTGCTGTTTCCCTTCCCAGTACACTGCTATGAGGAAACTTCCTTTAGTCTGGTATGTGCAATGTAGTTAAATTAACTTGACAGGGTAAGCAGACTTTGATGGTGATGATTTTTACCAGATACAGGACCATCAAAAAACTGTGGTGTAAAATACCTCATTGAACTGAGACAAAGGGGAAAGATTGCTCAATTTAGATGAATTTGTTTACTTACTTTATCCATGGTAAAATTTTAATGTGTGTAAGACATGGAAAAAGGCATCTGTAAAATCACTGAATTTTCAAGCAACTGCACATTATCAGCTAAGCAAAAATTTAGCTGGAAAACTCAAGGAAAAGGCTTTCAGAACTGGGTCCAGACTAGATGTCTCACTCTTTTCTTCACATACACCAGTTCTTCACTGGAACAACTGCAGTGGCCGTCCACCAACTAACAAAATTACTTTTGATTTAATAGTCCTGGACATAAGGGGCAACTCAAACTCTAGGGCTAAATTATGGATCAAAGCTTTGTTGGAGAAGGAATAAATCTACATGTTAAAGCCAAAACCTTAACAATTGCAGACTGGATAACACATAAGGATACGAAATTGTAATTCTGACTTGTCAGTTCCAAGAACAAAGGCCTTTATCTTCTGCATGAAAGGAGTTACTTTACAAGTATTCTTGGCAGCTAGTCTCTTCTCATATTACAGGTGAGGTACTGGAAGGTGGACAGTCATACCTCCAGAGCTACTAATTTACAGCAATTAATTCAGCTAGGGATCAGTTTGAGAAATTACAAAGTTTTCTCATTTGTTCATGAGTCACTTTCATATGGAAGAGAGGAATAGTGTGTGATTATGAACGTCAGAGGGAGGACAGAAAACTCAAGAGAAAAGAACGACCTTGCAATACCATGTGAAAATTGTGCAAACAGCTAATTCTGTGAGCTTTCAGTAGAATCCAGATAAGACAAGGGCAGAACATGTGATTTATGCCAAAATATCAATGTGGCTCTGCTCTGATGAGATGGTGAAGTTGCTCTTGCAGCTGACTGTTGCCCTTGGTCTTGCCTGAGACACTCAGAAAAACAGAATGCTTGAGGTTGGAATGGATCTTAAAGCTCATCTAATTCCACCCCTCCACCCTAAGGCAGGGATACACCACACTATCACAGAAGCAGAGAAACAGAGAATCAAAGAATCACAGAACCCTTCTTTGCAGACCTGCTAGACCAGCTTTCCCAAGGTCTCATCCAACCTGGCCTTTGTGCTTCCTTTATGTGTTTGAATTTGTCCATGGGTTACTTGTTCATCTGCACAGGCCTCCTGGTGCCTTTGCCCTACTTCCTCTTTGTTGGGATATGTTGCTCCAGGGCTCTATCCCATGGCACTCTACCAAGGAGATCCTTGAAGAGGCCAAAGCCTGCTATCCTGAAGTTCAGAGCTTGTTGAGTGCCGTCCTTGTGCTGGCACCTCCTGGATTGCCTGCAACCTACAGTCTTATCCCTTAAACAGACACCAGCATGCTTGAAATCCCCTGCGAAGACCAGGTCTTGTGACTGTGGGGCTGCTGCCCCATGTCTGGAAAGGTCCTCAGCCATTCAGACTTTCTGGCTGGGCAGTCTGTAGCAGACCCCCATTTTAATATCACCTGTCCCTGCCCACGCTTCCATCCTGATCCATGAGCTCCTCATCCATCTCCAGGTGAAGCTCTGTGCACTCCAGCTGTGTTGTCCACAACATGGAGGATGTTGTCTCCTCCTCATCTTCCTGCCTGTCCTTCCTAGAGCCCATAGTCTTCTCCACCATAATCTTCCACAGTCCAGTCACAGCAGCCATTGCATCACATCTCCATGACATCTATAAAGTCACAGCCCTGCAGGTATGTGCACAGCTCTAACTTTCCTTGTTTATTCCCATGCTCCATGCCTGTGATAAAGGCCCCCAGTGACACAGACTCACTGGCTGGAGTGCCTGGAATTCCTCTGGGCTGCCCTCCAGGTACTCTCCTGCTGACCTTTGATCCCTCTCCAGGTTCTGGGCATCTCTTGCTGGCCCACATGTTGAGCAGGGAGGAGTGGGAAGGACTGAGATTCCCCTCCCTAATTGTGCTTGCAATAACAAAATAAAACCCAGAGGTCTTGGCATGATCATTAAGAAAGAAGGCATCAATACTGAGCTGTGATAGTTAATGTAATGAGAATTATGGCCTTAAAATCTAGAACTAATATTTGTTATAATTTAGAGCTATATTTTGTTTTTGTTAATTAACATCTTATTTTTCAATACAAAATATTTATTCAGATTATATTTATTTGCTGTTTTCTAGTGAACATGGCTGCTTTGTCCTATAGAAAAGGTCAACCTTTGGAAAAATTAATTTCTTCTTTCCCAGAAAAAACATTATAATTAAGTTCTTAGTGAAACAGATGGACAATCCTACCCACAAAATAGAGGTATTTGTGCAAATATCACTGAACTAATTCATGCTCAGTTGCATCAAAAAGAAGCACATAAGATGCTTTCGTGGTGTCTGCATTTCTGACTATGTTTTACTACATTACTGATGTCTTATAGTGAGCCATTTTCCTAAGGGAGAACAAAACCTGTAACTTTTGGGCACAATTTATTTTCTTGATCAATGCAGTTGCATGAAAAGAAAATACATTATGTTAGCCTAGTAAATGACACATCCATAGGAAGATGTAAATCAAGTGTGCTTGGACTTTGTTTCAAAAAGAAGTAATGTATAAAATCCAGTTTAATTCAGGGGTGTCTGTATTGTACAATTTTAGAAATATGCATTTAAAATTATTTATTCATTATTAATTGCCATTCAGTTAATTTATAGCCCCTGAGGAAAGAGCCAGGCATGAACACCTCATTAATTTCATTTAATCAACAGTAAAACATTCAGAAGGTTCACATGCTTTAATCCCTTCTTTTATTAGAGACCATTACCAGACAACTGTGTACAAACCCCTCAAACTGTAGGACAGTTCACATTTTCCACAAACCCTAAGGCTAGAACCCTTAAAAACATCTGTTAAAGGGAACATGCGTGTTTTGCAAAATGCTGGTGGGACCCATTTCAGTCTTCCTTTGATATGTATTGTTCCCCTCTAGATATTAAGATCCTATATGTAAAAGCTTCAGAATATAAAGCAACATGGGACTAATCCATAAATCTTTAACTTGAAATTAACTCTGTTCCCTTAACTGCTCACCTGGAGTCAAGAAATGCATGACTTGGAGATCTGGTTGATGATTTCACCAAGAGTTTGCAAAACAGTGAGGGAAGACATCTGTGTCTGAAGGATTTACTGTATGTAGGAAAATTATGAGCATGGCTTCTTTTACCTCCTGGGAAAGGGTAGCAGTAAATAAATCTAATTCCTTTACATCCAGGAGAATCATTATAACGTCCATCACTACTGAAACAGATGGACAATTGCACCAAATAAATAAAATATTAGTGTAAATATCACTGAGCTAATTGACTTTCATCTAAACCAAAAGAGGGAAAAGAAGATACTTCCATGTTACTAAAAGCTGTGACTATAATTTATATCATTAATGACTCCTTCTTTTAAGCCATTACCATGGGCCTAAAGATTTTGGAATCTAATTTAATTCCTTGAACAGTGAGATGACTGCAAAGATAGCACACAGGTTTGTTATAGAGCAAATCATATCTCTATGGCAGTAAAATGTAGACCCACTCAATTTTTTTATCCTGAGGAGGTTTTGTTTTTCAACTGTTTTTAGTTATGTAAGAAACAATATTTTTCTTCAAAGTTGTTTTTTTTTTAAATACATTTCAGATATTTCCTCTCTAGAGAAAAGTACAAGATTCTATCTATTACCCATCTGTAAAACCTGACAAGTCTGTGACATTTCTCAGATTTACCTCATTACCACTGAGAATAGGTTTTATTATTTTTGGTGAACATATATAGTTTCATTGAGTCCATAATTATGAGGACAAATTTCTTGCTTGAAGCTGAATAACAAGTATGTAATATCATACCTATAGAGATAAAGCAAAAAATATGTTCTTCTTATAGCCTGATTTTATATGTGTGTAAACCCAACATCTATTGGGATGAGACTAGTAAAACATTAAATATTTCTGTCAATCTAAATCTGCAAAGCCTTTGCACCATCTCCCAACAATGGAAAACATTCAGGCTCACTAAATCAAAAGTGAACAAGGTGGGATCTAGGTACTGTCCTAATAATTAATTAATTAAAATTTTCCATGAGATTTGGTGTAGTACTTGATCCTGAAATTCTGCAAGTACAGTACTTTCTTTTTTTTAAGATAAGGCCATTTTGTTGTTTTTAAGCTAATTAGATTAAGGGCTTGAAAAGATGCACACGTCAAATTTTAACAGCCTGAAAAAAAATCCATCCGGAATATGTGTAGGGTTTTTTCCTCTTAAATACCTCTAGAAATGTAAATCTCAGGGCTCTGTATAGCAATTCAAGCCATAAGCAATTTACATATTTCAAATGAACACTGACTTCTACATTTCTTTTCACAATCCAAGCATCAGAATTCTTTTCCCCTCATTTTTCATAACGTGTTGGGTTTTAAAATAATCAGTGACAGAAACAAAGAACAGCCGGTGGATGCAGTGCTGACTCAAGTAGTCTGTGATAGCTCTCTAACAGATAACACATCTTGCTATGCTGCAGAGACACATTCAGACAGATAATGTGCAATTCTAATTCAAAAAGTGTTTGAACATAATGTTTCTGTCTTACTGCCTGATCTTTCAACTTCTGTTTCTTAGCAGTGTTAATTCTACTACAGCCCATTGATTCTCACAAAATTGGTTTTTCTCGGGCTGTGTTAGAGAACTTTTTAGTCATGAGGTTTTTGGTTTTATATTTTGTGAGGTTTTTTTCCCTCCTCCAGCCTTACCCATTCTGTGGCTCAGACTCACCTTTGACATACTGCAGAAATGTTACAGAAAATCTTTTAATAGAAACTAACTGTGGAACATGATCTGCGTGACCATTTACTGAAGATGCCACAGAAAAAGAATATATGATGCCAGGTGAGATACTTCTACAAGAGTTAGGAAATTAATAATTCAACAGTCCAAGGCACTGATGAAACCTTGTCTGCAATATTGTGCAACATTCAGATCCCTGGGTCATCAGGAAAATGGAAAAAACTACCTAAGGGCAGGAGACTGATGAACCTGAGATTTTCAGAAACAGGATGTGAGGAGATCTGATTGCTGAGTACAAATGCATCAGAACCTAAGCACCAGGGAAGGAGATGAGCTGTTTAAGCTAAAGGCCAGTGTAACAAATGCTGTACTATAACAAATGCTCACACAAATACTTTGTGAATGGGACATTTTCACTCATCAGAATGGAGTTCTGGAAAAAAAAACTGAACTGCAGAACAAAAAACAATCTGTATTTTTAAGCAGGTGTTTATTAATTTTTTACCAAGGAGTAACATCTGGAGTCTTCCCTCACTAAAAGTGAGAGGGAGCAAGAAAATACAAGACACTGGAGTCCAGCCACAAACTCTTTATTAGGGCCCTGTCAAGAAATTCTTTTGCAAAAAAAAAAAAAAAAAAAAAAAAAAAATTGCAGCAGGAAAATGTTGTGCTGTATTAGAATCCTATTGACCTCAGCTGCCTGTCAGAGTTGTGTCAAAAGCCTGGCTCTTACCAGTCCAAAGGGCTGAAGAGTTAAGGTTGAGAATCTTCAGTGCCCAGTTTTAGTGGCTTTGATTGCCTCTGACTAACTGAGGGAAATGCTACATCATTTTAGAAATCACATGATCTCTTCTTGTCTTGAAGGTATTTAATTTCTTTCCCCAAAATCATTGAAAATCATTCATTATCTTAAAGCTTTGCTAGGAGGTCTTGTTAGGAAGTCTGAGAAAAACTTCTTGACTCTCATTCTGAATAACAGTGAGGGGAAAGTGCTGAGACACTTGTTGATGCCTCCACAGCCTGGAAAATGCAGATTTTCTAAGTGTAGGAGTTCAACTAGGGATATTAAGGGTGCTCCAGCATATGGCAGAAGAAAAAATGCAACAAAATAATTGCTAAAAGGAATGTAAAATTCCAAGAATGCAGGAGAGATTAAATTCTCTATGGTAAATTTCTTTTGTAGAAAGGATATGGGTGCTTGCTTCATTTTAGGATGGGAAGAAGAGCAAGACAGCACACTTCATGTTCAAGGAAGAAAAAAAATTAGATAAATGTAACACTCATGTTTCCTAGTTTCTGAAGAGCAGTAAATAAAACCAGACAGTATATTTTTCCAGGCTGCACCCCCTCCTTTCTGCTAACTACAGAAACATTTCAAGCTTTTCATCCTATTTTATTTGTTTTTCAGCATATACTGTCTTCAAAATTCATTTCCACGAATCTGATTATTTCCATTTTGTGCTTCACATAATGAATCACATCTTTGTTTCAAGAGCTCCTCATCTCCTGATCCCCTTTGGGATCAAAAGCATGAAATTTGATACATTAGCCGTTCTGTCCCATTACATTAATTAGGAATGAAGATTATGTTTTGACAAATTGTTTGAGCTTTATGAAGCATTTGTTAAAATCATTGCCTTTTAAATATATACAATTGCAGATCTTCTTATTAAAAAAAAAAAAAAGGAAAAGCAGAGGAAGCTAGAAAGCAAACAGACATGATGGGAGCACACATAATTACTCTAAAATTATTGTCTCAGATTGTGCTGCCTCATAGGCAAAAATGCCAAAGGTAAGTACCAAAATACTCCCCTTTTCAACTTGAAAGAGCAGGTATAATTTCCTGTAGTTACGAGGTGGGGTTTGTTGTTGTTTTTATTAAGAGCAGTGTGAAATCCACAGCAAAATTTGAGAAATATGACTTTTGGGAGTAAATTTTTGATCAAGTTTTTTTCTGGGAGGTGTTTCTATCAGAATTTGATGCCTCTGTGAATGGAAAATAGGACGCCTCTCCTTCCTCTGCATCTTTAAATGTTTTAGCTCTTTGTCCTTTCAATTTCTAAATATCACAGCACCTCAATTAAAAGCAGGAGTTTGCAAAGAGCCAAGGACACTGCTCTGAGACACAAATGAACCTCTTCTCTGCCTGCCTCAACCTGTGTCAGAGCAGAGTGCCTTGCTGCTGGCTCAGATGTGACATTATGGCACTGAAGGGGATCTGGATGTCCAGGGGACAAATCCACGTCCACCCTCATGGCACAGACACTGCTGTGCAGGACCTTGAAAGAGAATAGGATGGAGAGGAGGGGAAGGAGAATGGTGAGGAGAAGGCAGCTCACCTTCTCTCTGCTCTCCTCTTGGACAGCAGATCCATCTGTTGCATTTGGCAGTTTAGGGGTAATGTCAGGAAGAAAAGTTGTGTGAAATTCCCACTGTCTGCCTATTCCAGCAAGACAATTAAGACCTTGGAGTCTGGATCTCATGGTAATTCCATGATGAGTGAAGTCCATCTAGAAGGTGCTTCAGCCCACAGCTGTGCAACTCTCTTCACATGAGTTAAATACAGTTGAAATTAATGAGATTTGGTAGGTTGAAACAGTTTATGGATGAGCTTTAATCCACAGACAGGAATTGAGGCTTCTCTGGGTCTGAATTCCAGAACATTCTTTGGGATTGTGGGATAACATAGTCAGCTATGAATGATCAGATATGTACCTTCAGTTCTTTCCCTGCTGTGAAAGGGTTCTGTGCTCTTGACATTATTTCTAAAGAGAGAGAATAATAGCTCCCTTCAGCCAAGGGATTTCTGAAGGCCTGTAAAGATTATTCATGCTCCCTACAGACTTAGGGAAGAGAAATTTGTCCAAAAGTCCTCTCTGAACTCTTTTGTTCTACAGCTTCTGGAGAGGCATGTTCTCCCTCTAAATATCTCAGAGAGGCAAAGCCCAGGAGCCAAAGCAGACACAAAGAAGTTTAAAAGAAAACATACTGACTGCAGCACAGGCCAATCCACTCAGCTGGCTCAGAGTTGTTTTGGCAGAACAGTTGAACTTTTGAGTGTTCAATAGCACAAAATGCCAAAAAATATCCCCTACCTCTGGCTTCATATAATTTTCTTTATGTCTTTATGTCTCTACCTTTACTGTCCTTTTGTTTCCATTCTTTCCTTTGGTATTTTTGTCTTCCTAAACAGCAATGATAAGCATATTTATGCAGATGTCTTAGTAGGCAAATGTATTCTTGTATGTGCTCTAATGTGCTTCCTGTCATGTTGTTCATTATTCCTTCAGACTTTAATAATCTTCTCAGCTTGATATGGTTAAGAATAATGAGGCATTTATTCCTATTCAAGAAGCTAATTAAAAGACTCAGTTTTGTTTCTCTTAGGTGGGTTGATAGCTTAATTATAGATGTAAGATTCACAAAAAAAATTCATTTTCTATGTTGGATAGCCCTATACAACTACATCATGTCTCTCTTTCCATTTTCTTCATGACATTGTATATTACAGTTCCCTGGAAAAAGAACAATACAATGAAGTTTGAAACAAAATGCTTCTGCTAAAGAGCTGCAAAGTTATGATGAACAATTACTATGTGAAAGCTAAAGTGAGCATTATTTGGAGCTGGAACTAAGGTTTCCATTGTTTGTCTGAAAAGAAAATAGGGCCTGGCTATTGTCTTCACTTGTCACCTCCAACTCAGATCAAAAGTAATGGGGCATGAGTGATGCATGGCTGTGTGCCCATACCAGCCTTAATTCTTCAAAGTGGAGAAGTCTATGCAAAGCCAGAGACATGCAGAGCTTCCTGGGGTTTTGCCTTTGTTACACTGTATATGCTAGGAGTGATTTAGAGCTACACTGTGGTGCCTTCCCAATAGTTTTCCAGATTTATATTTCACTTGTATTGTCTCCTTGTTATAGCTCACTGTTAAATACCATGATTTGTGAAATAAAGAACGGAGACCTAAAGGAGCTCTCTGAGTCAGCCCATCAGAACCAAAGTGCAAACAGAAATAATGGTAGAGCCTCAACTCCATAGACTCCCCAGTCCTGCAGACCTTCAGGGTCCACAAGAAAAGCAGAGGGACCCCCAGACTAATTCACACTGGAAGCAGAGGCAGAACTGTGTGGGGTACTCCAGCCAGGAGATGGAGGCTATGGAACAAGACAAAATCTGGGAGGAAGAACCAGCCTCTGCCAGGGGCCCAGCAGGGTTGTGTGGGAATGACTGTCCTCAGAACCTCTGGAAGGGATCTTCTGGTCTCCTACAGCAGGATCTGTTCAGGCGTCTGCCTGCAGTGCTGCTGCAAACTCGACCCTGCAAAGTGGTTTGTTTGAGTGGACAACTGGTGGATGCTTTGCTGCGTTCAACATTTTTTTATCATGTATGTTCAAGTCTTGAGAGAATCATAAAGGAGCACTGTGTAAGAAGGCCTAGGGTTCCATTCTGTGGGAGGAGATTGAAAACAAGGAGGAGGTCAAAAGCCTTCATGTCTGCCCTGAGTGGTAACTCCCTTGTTAAAGAAATTCAAGATGCAGTTGGGTTAACCCAAAGTGACATTTCTACTGAGTTTTCCTGATGGGATATGGATAGCTGCAGATCCTGAGAGTCACACCATGGCCTAGTCTGAGGTTTGCATGCTACTGACTTCACTTACTTGAAGGGCTTTTTCTTTAAAAAAATAAACACTCACAGACCTTTTCATCTTGCTTTGAGGCAATGCCATACCTGCCTATCATGGATAGCAGACAATCATCTGATGATAGTAACTTTTCCAGTCATGATCTCCCACCAGTACTTCCTGGACCTACAGACTGGGGAGGAGTTTTCCCTCCTGCTGAGCATGGAAAATACATTGGACCATACTAAATATCCACTGATTATTAGGTCTGCATCGGGGACTAGTCCCTTCTGTCTAATTTAGACAATGGTCTTAATTTCAGACATCAATTTCTCTCTTCTCTTCTCTTCTCTTCTCTTCTCTTCTCTTCTCTTCTCTTCTCTTCTCTTTTCTCTTCTCTTTTCTCTTCTCTTTTCTCTTCTCTTTTCTCTCCTCTCCTCTCCTCTCCTCTCCTCTCCTCTCCTCTCCTCTCCTCTCCTCTCCTCTCCTCTCCTCTCCTCTCCTCTCCTCTCCTCTCCTCTCCTCTCCTCTCTTCTCTTCTCTTCTCTTCTCTTCTCTTCTCTTCTCTTCTCTTCTCTTCTCTTCTCTTCTCTTCTCTTCTCTTCTCTTCTCTTCTCTTCTCTTCTCTTCTCTTCTCTTCTCTTCTCTCCTCTCCTCTCCTCTCCTCTCCTCTCCTCTCCTCTCCTCTCCTCTCCTCTCCTCTCCTCTCCTCTCCTCTCCTCTCCTCTCCTCTCCTCAAGGTTTTCTTACCCTTGACATGATTTAAGACTGAGTATTAAAACCCCGATGAAGGAAAGGAATTCAGTGTATAGGAACACAAGCCTCAGGGAAAGAGTAGGACTTGAAGGAGAGCTATTAAAATAAGAATAGGTGGTGGTTTTGAGTTGGTGGGTACTTCATTGTGCTGGCCTTGTTTAACAAATAAAAATAGTGGAGTTAGACTACTAGTGATGGGTTTGAAGATTTTGGGTCTTTTGGACCAAACACAATGATGCAAGTTACATAATGACGGAGTGTTCAAACATATGCACCACTGAATAAAGCTAAATTACTGGGTTTAAATGATTATTTTGATTCTAGAGGAACTGTTTTTCATTGTGTCTATCAGATTTAGCCATAATCTGTGGCCAATGTGTGATGAAAGTATATATTAAATAAACCTAGGTATATTGCCCTTACTGGAAAAATCTACAGCTCAATTTCATGGTCATTTCATAATATATATATTTCAATAGCAACTTAATTGCAATGTAGAATTCAGGATTACTCCTTAAATTCGTGTGACCAGTATGACTCAGATTAAATATTTGTCTCCCTTTCTGCTGGAACTCAAATACAAAAATTCTGTGCTAACATTTAAGAAGTGGCACTGTCTAAGTTGGAATGACCAACATTTAAGTGTCAACCTGATAGCTATTTAGAAAAACTTAGACTCATAAAATTGTTTGGATTGGAAGGGATCTTAAAGATTGTCTATTTCCAGCCCTCAGACTTTCCACTAGATCAGGTTGCTCAGTGCCCCATCCAGCCTGGCCTTGAATGCTTCCAGGGATAGGGCATCCACAGCTTCTCTGGGCAGCCTGTACCAGGGTCTCACCATCCTCACAGTAAAGGATTTCTTCCTAATATCAAATCTAAACCTGCCACCTTTCAGTTTGAAGCCATTGTCCCTTGTCCTTCTCCAGCTCTCTTGCAGACCCTTCAGGTATTGAGAGATGGCCATAAGGTCTCCCTGGAGATTTTTCTTCTCCAGGCAGAACACCCCCAATTCCCTCAGCCTTTGCTCACAGGAGAGGTGCTCCATTCCTTGCTGCAAGATTTATAAGGATTCCGAACTGGAATCATCCAAGCTTCTAAGGTTTAGACTGTGATAATTAATGAAGCAACGTTTACTAATTATATCTAGGGAATAAATGTCATTATGAATTGTGAATGTTTGTGCGGGAACTGAAGGCACAGGGGCTCCTTAAAGAAAGCTTGAAAATTCAATTTAGAACTTTTGTTAGATCAGTTATTTAGAACCCATTTTATCAGATGTGAAATATAACAATACTTACTGTAAAAGCTGGTCTAAGGAGGAGCAAATTGTAGTTCCAAGATTGCATTCTTTGATCTTTCAGACTTCTAAAAGTGCCAACCATTTCAAGGGAGACTTCTGAGGATCTGAAAGCTTCCAGTTCTTGTATATGCCACAGCCTTGCTGTTGCAAAGACACATCAAGGTGATCCACTCCATGAAAAACCTCCTTAGAAAAAGTAGGGCTAATTTCACCAGTTTAATGTAGTATTTAAGTGTTGGGCTTTGCACAGTCAACAAAATAAACCTTATCTGTTGTTTTCGTCTTAAAGTAGGATTTCTCCTTCCAGCCAAGCACTGAATTTGAGCCTCTTTGTTTTCATGGATACCAGATTTCTCATGTAAGGCTGAGACTTTGATGATCCATTGCAATTAAATCTATTAAAGCTGTCAGCCCAAGGACTCTGCTGTCTTAGAACAACTTGAAACCAACACAGAGCACTGTGCTGCCTGCCCACTGTCAGAGTATGAGGTAGCCTTGAAAACAAGAACACTGCCTGAGGACCATGTCTGAATGGTGTTGATGGCACTGTGTGCCAGGATCTGCATTCTCTAAGGGCACCAACAGCTCCAGCTGACACTGTACTTGAAGCCTAAAAAGAGCCAAATCTAAACATTTTGGGTTTTTCTGTGATAGCTGATGCCTGTTGGCACTGACATGTTTTCCCTTCTGTCCCTCATGTCCTGAGGAACAAAAAAGATGATTGAAAGCCTCCCCCGTATCTGAGGGACTTTTGCACACAGCAGTTTGGTCACAGAGAGATGCTGTGTCTGATTGTCTTCATTATCCAAAGCTGAATGAAATTTTTCATGATCAAAGAAGACTAAAATGGTGCCAGCCTACAGCTGATATGCCTGAGGATTTCAAAGAGCTTTAGTGAGTGGGAGATAAAATTCAGATTTTTCCTGAAACCCAGCACCAAGCTAATCCACATGGGAAGATTCCCCACAGGAGTCCTCTCAAGGTTATCAATATATTTTATGGTATATTGCTCAATATCCACACAGAAATCTCAATTTCACTTTCAGTTGCAGGAGATGCAGTTGCTTGGAATTCACAGTGAATCTTCTGAAAACGAATGTATTTTAAATTAAAAGCTATTGCTTCTTAAGATATGTGCCATATAAGATAGAAAATTCATCATGATATCTTCCAAAAGGATTAATGGGAGAATCCAGCCAGACAGTAATTTCCTCAGGAAAAGTCTGTTTTGCCCATGAGAATTACTGGTGAGGGATCTCTCCCTGTCTTTACTACTGCACATGAACCTTTCATGGAATTTTCTCCCTGCCCTGTCCAGCTGAGGAGGGGAGTGACAGAGTGGCTCTGGGGGGTCACAGGGCATCCAGTCACCACAGACAGTTTCCTAAATAAACAGACAAGCCAGCTATGGGGCCTTCAGTAAGAACTGAATGATGAAGATCTCCCTGCATACTTGGCCATAGTAAGTGAGTAAATCATGGGGGATAAACATGTGCAACACATGCTGCTTTAGAGCCACTCTGGAAAATGTTAGAGAAGGAAGAGAGTGTCTTAAGAGCATGGAGGGTTGCTTCAAACTCCCCACAAAACACAATGAGAGAGAGAAGGTTCTCCAAGCTGTTAGCTGCTCTTCAAAAGAGCAATAATTTAGGAACTGTAAACACTTAAGTCTATAGCTTTTATTTACTTTAGGAGTTTCTTTTAGTCACTAAGTATTCTTTATAAATGGAGAAGGTCTATTCTCTAGATAAATTCAGAACAGTAAATATAATTCAAGTGCATGTTATTTCACTGAGGAAGTATAGGCAATTTGTGTGCTTTGTTTGCCTTCAGTTTAGATGCCAGTTTTTCATTTTGAGCAGTTCAGAGCCCAGAGTAGACAAAGAGAAAGCTTCGCTTTAAAGCACAGGAGTTTATATGTACTCCTAGGCCATAGCTCCCCCTTGTTATGGACAGATATGGTTCAAAAATGTTGATATCTCCTTATGCCTGGAACAACCATACCCCTGAGTCCTCACTGTACATCTTTGCCATGGAAACACATGCTTTGTCCCAGTGTCACCATTTCCATGGGTCAGTCAACAAGGGTAGCAGGACAGACAGATACACAGCATTCACAACCAGTCTCTGAAAATACATTTGATTACTTGTCCTTCCTTTATCCTTCCTTTTTGTATTGGCAATCTCATCCCTGGGGCAAACATTGGCTTTTGCCATCTCTTTCTGCGTATCCAGGCTAACTCTGATCCTCATTATTTATGATATCAGAGCTAATATAATACAAATTGCCTCCTCCAGAACCCCTTTTTTTTTTTGTTTGTTTCAGATTTCAAATGTTCTTTTCTAAACTTAGAAAAAACTAGCACCACTTTGACATAAATGTAGTTGAAACCCTCATTTTTAATTTCCTTTACCTGACTCCACGTCCTCTAAATTCCAGGTAACCACAATCCTCAAATTCATTGTCTCACATATCTTACAAAGCATGAAACCATCCTTATCCAAGATCCTCCTCTCTTTTTCACATATTAGACAAAAACACTCTGCTTTTGCTTCAAAATTTCACCAGTTTTATTTACTGCTCCCAGAAGCTTGTGCATCTCCACTGCCATCAACACCCTCTCCTTTTTTCTCTCTCCTTTTTTAACCCCCAGTATTTGGTGGTGGGCAGATCATCTTCTCTGTGACAATTTTTAGTAATTTAATATTGTTTTCTTACTTTATCTAGTTCCCCAGCAGTAAGAGCTAGGGGAATGAAGGAAAGGCAGGGAGAAGGCAAGAAAGAAGCAATGATTGATATAGAACAATAATGCAGACATCTAAAGCAAATGTAAGTTATATTTCACCAATTTTCATCAGTTTTGGAAAATAGGTTTTCATCCTCACAAAAAAAAGAAATCCAAAACATAGTGTGAGAGATAAATACAGCACAACAACATGGTCAGGTTGATCTCCCTATCACTGAACTATAGACTTTAGAAACCTCCCAAAAGACTGTGTTCTTGTATCAGTCATGAGGTCATTTTCTCCATTTATTCCTGCAAATACATCTGTAATTACAAATGCCCTTTGAAGAATGTTATAACTGAGTATACTTCTTCTGATTGCTGACTAACAATTGTCAAAATAATCAGCATCAGAAATGTGGCAGCCTTTCTTTTTTCATTCTGTTTACTTCTATACTCATTAATTTGAGAAAATGAGTACATTTCAACAATTTGGAAAAACACTGAGGTCTTAATGTGCTTAATTTGTTGATGTTTATCCTGCCCTCAGAGGGCCAGCATATTCCATGCATCACTTCCGATGCATATAGGACTTCTTTTCAGGTTTAAGTGGTGCACACACTGTTCCTAGGCACCTCACTGGGGTCAGAGGTGATTTCAATCTTGCTGAAGTAATTTGACACTCAGTAAATTTTCAACTAAATACTCTAATTTTCATAAATAATTTTTTTCAGGATTCATTGCTGTTGCATGACTACTGATTTTACTGGTGCTGAAAGTCAATGTAATTAATTACTGCCAAAGAAGGCAAGAAATCTGTTTTAAACGGGACCTCATTCAGACTAATGCTAAAAATTGCAATTTCTATTTGATTCTGATTCACTACCTTCTCTATAATTTGTCGCCACTGTTCAAAGCACAACAGATGAAGGACCACACTGCAAAACCTAGATCACAAATAGAAGAAGCTTCAGACAAATGAGAAGAAATGGTTTATAAATACTTGTAGATTTTTTTACTTTGGTAACTTACAGGGCAGTTAATTTAGAACTCCAGGAAAGCTTCAGCTAAACTCTAATAAGCAGCTATAATTTATTTGTAGACACTCAAGATGACCATAAAACAGTCATTATTTTCTAATTATAATTGAAAATAACAATTTTATTTGATTGCAATTGGTATATAAACATTATGAGTTTAAAGTGCATAAACAGAAACACGATCATTTATTTGAGTCAAATAAGAACTGTTTTGAAGCTGATCACATTAAAGTGAAAGTGTGACTGATAAACCCAATCTCTATTTCACTCTCAATCTACAACAATAACTTTATATTAGTTTAAGATAAATTTGTTAGTGTTACCTGCAGGGAAGAGGCACGAACATCCGTCAGATGTTCAAAATTCAGATTTTATAGAAATTTAGATAAATTTCTATAAAATCTGAATCCTGGTGCACCAGGATTCATATTCTCAAATATTTAATCTGCTTCAAAGGTATTTGGGAGTCTAGTTTGCCTGTTAATTCAAACAGTGTGGCTGCATAAATTATCTTGGTGGTTGGATCTTCATAATAATTTCAGAAAAACTTAGGTCTTTAGCCATCCAGATCATTTTGATTGCTTTAAGTCTTAATTGCAGTGAGCAATTGAACATAAATAAAGTGGGTCAGTGCTATCAGATCTTGCAGTAACTGAGTCGCTGAATGTGCCCAGAGGTGCACAGGCGCCACATGGAGGAAAGTGAATTTCCTGGTTTTCTAAGGTCAGTGTTAAACCTGACTATTGCACAGAGATGCTGCTGCTGTGGGAAAGCTTTGGGTGTTAAAAGAAAGTGTGAAGGATTGGAGGTCTGACACAAGGCCAGGAAAATCAGCAGATGTCTTGCAAAGCCTTTGTAGATCCTGAGGTGCTCTTGAGATTCATGATACACCATTTTGGAGTGAATTTCTGGAGCACTGTAATATGAATGAGGCATAAAACACCCAGCAAAATGTAAGTGGAAAGCTCAGCATTTCTGGTCATTAAAGTGTCAGGGAGTTTTCTGAGAGTGCAAGCACTCACACACAGTGTGCCAGTCTGTTCCCAGCCAATGGCCAACACACATGGACAATACACATCTGTGTGGGCTGCAGGTGAGCTTTTTTACCTCACACTTAATAATTTTCTTGTTCATGCATGTCTGGCCCACAACACTTTGCTCCTGTCCTTCAGAGAGCTCTTTATTAAGTTGTGTCAAGAGAAGAAGGGTTTGGTAAAATGCCAGCTCTGGACATCCCATTGCATGCTCATACAAACCCTCGGCTCTCTTCTCCCGGTCTGTGAGGAGAGCTCTGCTCAGAAGGTGATGATGGTTTGAACTGTGCTGTTTTAGAGATGTTTTGGTCCCAGAGCATCACTCTGTGGTTCACTTCTCTACCAGAAGCAATCTTACCACGGATCCCCCTGAGGGACAGGACTGTGTCCCCCAGACCCAGCATTACCGGCCTTTGTCCAAAACATCTTCACTGTTCTCCCTGAGTTGGCAGCAGATACTCTCCATTCACTTCCACAGAAAGATCCTTTTCTTCTGCCAGGTACCACTTGAAGAGATCCACTCCGAGCCCATCCCAAGGGGTTCCAGGGCAGCTTCAACCATCCTAGCCATGGCTCAGCACAAAAGAAATAGTATGCCAGGAATTATCAGTAGTTAGCAAAAGGCCAGCACAAGACTGAAGACCTTCTCAATACAGGCAAAAATTTAAGGGACTGCCAATGGAAGAGGATTAGTAGCTGAGTGTTTCACCTCAGTGATGTACAGTGGGCCTCAATGATCTTGGAGGTGTTTTCCAATCTTGATTATTTAATGACTCTACAATTCCATGAGAAAAGTACAGAAAGAAGTGCTTGGGTGCAATCTGCTCTTTATGCAGCTTCACAATTCAGTCTGGACAAATTATTTGTTGTTTGTTGATTCCAAAGGAATTGCTTGACAGATTGTGCTGCAGATGTCATTGTCTAAGGGATTTTTTTTCCCATCAGTTTTGCTTTCGGGGAAGAAAAATGAAGTGGCAAACAACATTTATTGTTGGTAGTTACCAGAGTTGTTCCTGGAAGAAAAGAGTGTTAAGAAGTTATGAGCTGGATAATAGAACTGCGTACATTTTTTAATGCAGTGCTATTTCGTTTCATGGGGTAATAGATCTGCAATTGGGAATAAGAGGGCATTGTAGTCAGAAGCTTTAAAACACATTTAATTGGGAAATACTGAAATTATATATTGGTTTTGTAAGCTTTTCTCGGGGAAAACAGTTATTGTTATTACTAACTTTTCCAAATGCAGAAAAATTTAGAGAACAAATAAAAATCATATGACTGCTATAAATTCAAGACATCCAAACTGGAATACAACTTTCTCACATTTTAATATACAACCATAGACATACCTGTCGGAAATACATGTTTATATGAAAATTAAATCAAAACCCAACTGTATAAAGCAGATACAGATTTACAGCAATGGAGGGCTTCCTTCCACTCTCACTGAGGTCAGCTGTAGAACTACTGTTAATCTTGCTGGAAGTAAAATCAGCCATTTTGCTTGAAGCTGGAGCTGCAAGTTTGAGGAAACACAACAAAATATATTATTTTTTGGATGAAAATATTAATGGCTGGTGATCCAGTGAAGAAGAGTAAACTGGCAAAGAGAATCACGTAAACGATAAAAAAAGAGATAAAGAGTGAGTGGAAACTTCTCAGAGGTGGTTGAAATAAGAAGTGTAATGAAAACTCTCCTCTCCTCTCCTCTCCTCTCCTCTCCTCTCCTCTCCTCTCCTCTCCTCTCCTCTCCTCTCCTCTCCTCTCCTCTCCTCTCCTCTCCTCTCCTCTCCTCTCCTCTCCTCTCCTCTCCTCTCCTCTCCTCTCCTCTCCTCTCCTCTCCTCTCCTCTCCTCTCCTCTCCTCTCCTCTCCTCTCCTCTCCTCTCCTCTCCTCTCCTCTCCTCTCCTCTCCTCTCCTCTCCATGTGAGACTGTGACAAGCAGACTCTACAGATGAGGGAATGCAGAGTGAACAGAGAACTTTGTACTTCTTCGGCCTGTGACCACACCACCTAGGTGTGCATCTAGGGAAAACCTCTGAGATAAATTCTGCAGCTTAGTATATTAAAAGGGTTTGCTAAACACTGCCTTTTCATGCTTCCACTCATCCCCAAAAAGTCATTATCAAAGTCTAGAATATGTACGAGTCCTGCAGTCAGGAAGGGCACCAAGAGCTGAGCACCCAGGTGCTAATTAATGTGTGCATCTCCTGCTAGCAGGTCTCTGGAGGTTGAGGTGCAGTCAGTTTGGCTTTCACACCTTCCCTTCTAAGTTCCAGAGAGACAATTTAAACTCTCCATCAAGTACTATTAATGAATATGAGATTAAGAGACTAAGACTTTTTTTTAATATGTTGTTAGTTTAAAACAAAGTATTTTATGTGCTTCATAAAACTTTCCACAGGGAATGCATCCCTGTGATTAAATTATTTTAAGAATTAGCTTAATAAATTATATGTCACAGTTTCATATTAAAAACTGTTTGTCTTTGAGTAGTAATCACTCTTTGAGTCAAAACAGAGCACAGCTGCAAATTGCTACCATGGGAAAGTACTTAATAAACCCTGAATTTCAGTATTAATAGATTTCCTCTAAATATATTTAAATAAATTTAAACTTGAGATATAGTTATAGAAAACTGCAACACATTTTAAAATCCACACTCTTTTGAGGAAGCATATTTTCAATTTCCCAAGAAACTCATTGCTAACCAAGGCAAACTATTTCATCAATGTTAAATTATAACAGCTGTCCTTACAACATAAACAAATCTTCACTTGTTTTAGAAATTTCAAGAATAATTTATAAATTGCTGTATCTTTAGGTTAAAGATGGGATAACATGGTTCATAGTACCTTAAGGATCCAGATGACATATATTTGAGCCAAACATTATGTTCTTGGCCGTAATGACATGGTTGGGCTCAGGCCTTACAGTGGTTTGCAGCCTGAGCAATAAGCTCCCCTAAATTCATGAATATCTTTTCTTCTACCAGAGGAATTACAGTTAGTTCTAGCATATTAAGCAAGTCTGCAACTGTATAATATTTAAGTGCTTTGTTAATCCAACTCTGAGTACATCTGGACTGAATCACAATCTCTTTCTACTGAAAGTCATCTGTCTGTTGCATGTGTAATATTATTAAATTATCTTATTATCTGTCTTTTCTATGCAATCTCAGTGAAAAGCTTCAACATTGTCTCAGCGAAAATTATCAGAGAGTTTTTAACTAATGCATACTTCAGTGATCTTGTCCAGAGTTTGTTCTTTTGTTTTAATTAAGGTCCCTTCTACATTTTTCACATCACACCGTGAGCAAGCCTTTGCTTTTCATTTCCTCAGGCATGGTCCTGGGCAGTCTGTTCTGTCTGACCCTGCCTGAACAGGGGTTTGGACCAGGAGATTGCAAGAAGATCCCTTCCGACCTTGATGATTCTGTGATTCTGCACCAAATAATTTAATTATTTTTAAAAGTTTCTGTTTTGCAGAGGTATCCTATTCCACAAGTTCACTTCCACCAAATTCAGAGTTTCTCATCACTGTGCTGATATCTTCACTGGGTTTACATTAATAAACTTGTTACCTGCCTAATTATTCCTACCCTGGTCACACTGCCATGGTTGACAGGGACATGCACTCACTCTAACAGCCACAGTGGTACAATTGATCTTGCAGGTACAATCCCATAATTCTACTTTTCCCAACAGCTGAGATCATCCCCATTCAAAGCTTGGACTCAGCTATGTTTTCAGATACTGCTTTGTCATATAGTCCAGCTTTTGATTTCATGGCTCAGCAATGAAAACAAGGTTGCTACTGAGGCCAGCATAGATCCCAGTAATAAGAATTTCTCTGAAGTTTGATGCTGTACTGAATAATGATGAAGCTGGGCTACCAACTCCATGGGTGAACCAATTGCCTGATTTGAATAATGTAGGCTGAATTCCAGTCTCAATAACACCTGGGAAAGCAACAATATAAATACATATGGAACATAAAATATTTTATTTTGTGTATGGGAAAGACTTAATTGACTTTTTACAACCATAGATGTAATTTTGTCAGCATGGGAAAAGACTTTATAATATTTCGTGAGCCTAGGTCTTTTCTGATCATCTAGATGACCTTAACAATGGTGATTGGAGAAACATCTGAGCCTAAAGATTGATCCCATATGCAGAAAATACTGCAGTGTTTTACAGAAATAAAATAAGTGAAGAGAGTAGAATCAATACCTGGAAGCACAAAAGATACTTCAGATTTAGTAGCATTGATTAAAACATGATTATTCAACAGCACACACAGTGGATGCATAACTTTTCAGGAAAAATAAAGCATTCTATGTAATATCTGAGAAACAAGACAGGAAAGCAAAACTGTTAAAACAAATGTTAGGAAATAGAACTTTTTACAACTGAAGCATATAAAAATACAGAAGATGAGAGTGAGGATAATTAGAGCTAGTTCCTCATTACAGCATACAAATTGCAGTAGTAATCACTGTCTTTAGTTTGGGAGTCTTGCTCTTGGATATGACACAAAGACAGACTATTACACACTCTGGGTTCTGCTCATGAGTCTGATTAATTTAAATGCCATGTTAATTTTTCTAGATACACCAAGAGTTAGAACAAGAGTGATTGTAGCTTACAGATGGCTCCTGTGACCTTCTGACGGAGATTTACAGGCTCACGACTGGCAACACCTTTAGTACTGGTTAAGAAGTTACTGACTTACATGTTTTATAGAAAAGCAAGAAAATGCCCACAACCCTGTTCTCTTTAATATACTGGGTTACAGTGTGCAGCATTTCCTCTGTCATTCAGGAGCAGTTCAGCTTTCTTTTTTCAGGGAATGTACATCTATCTTGCAAAGGAGGGAGAGGCTTGGAGGTATCACTCCTAATACTTTACTGGAGTCCAAAATCTTTTGTTTCCTCCACTAAGTGGACCTATGGAATAAGTTGAATCCAGGTCTCCTTCACATCTCTCTGCATGCACAGACATTTATTACAGAAACATGACTGTGTGCCTCCAGAACTCTAAGCCTCTGTACACCTGCTTTAGGACAAAGCTCAACCCTTGGGCACCTGTGGTTGCAGTTGAAGATTACAGTGAGGTCTCCCCTCAGACTCCTCTTCTCCAGGCTAAGCAGACTAAGTGACCTCAGCTGCTCCATGTATGGCTTCCCTTCCAGGCTGTTCCTCATCTTTGTAGTCTTCCAGAAGCAGAAAACTCCTTTGCTAAGGGTAAACATTACTTAACAAAAATTAAAACATTAGAGTGCTATCAAGCTTATTAACATACCAAATCTAAAACATAGCAGTGTACCAGCTACTAGGAAGAAAATTATCCCAGCTGTAATCAGGGCACCCTGAAGCTGTACTCTTCCACACAGCATCTTTATACAAGAGGAAATAAAAAAAAAAAAAAAAAAACCAAGGAGGAGTTAAAAAACCAAGGAGGAGCTACCCTTTAAAAATAAACAACTGAAAATATTTTACAAATCTCATTTGCTGCCAGTGGTTTGCTACCTCACCAAAAATAACAAGCCTTCTCAGGTGATACTTTCATATTATTCTCTTAAGTGCCATGTGCAGTACTACAAAATCAAAGATGGACATTTCTTAGTATTTATGCTTTAGAGCTTAGTTGTGAACCTGTCAGGTACTTCTGAAACTGTTTTTATAAGGAAAAATAACAATACTTAGCATTTATATAGCACAGCACTGTTCACTCATATAGTGCTTTCAAGTTATTACCTAATCAATCCTCTCATTGTCCCTGTGCAAAAATGTATTCCCATACCCATTAGACAAATTGTCTACACAAAAAGGAAATATGTACCCTTGAGATCTCTAACCAGCTAAGCCACACATAAAAAGTTTGGATAAACTACTGATTAAATTCTTTGCTTAAGCTACAGAGAATTTTGGGATAGGCATCAGCAGTGTCACCATCACACCCATACCCTGCATTGTTTGTGTGACAAACCTGTCACCTGCACTTCTTACGGGTTCCTGTTGTCATGAACTACATCTATACAGCCAATTGAAGTAGGGGATGCAGCCTGTGCAGTAGGATTAGAGGAGAATTTAGGATCCAAAGAGCAAAATCTTATCAGTGCTTCTGTTTGGAATGGGTCACTGAGACATAACACGATGAGAGTCCTTGTTGATGTGCAGCAAAACCACACTGGGGATTATGATGGCATGGAGGCAGTGATGGTGTCAAAGCTGTGTGTGGAACTGTTTTATCCAGTGGGATGGAAGCAGGTTGGCATACAGACTTTTCTCATTCTTGAATATAAACAAAGATGGCCCAAAGACAAGAATCATACAGTCATCGAGTGGTTTAGGTTGGAAGGGACATTAAAGATCATGAAGTTCCAATCTCCCTGCCATGGACAGGGACAACTTTCAGCAGCCCAGGTTGCTCAAAATCCCATCCAACCTGGACTTGAACAAGTCCAGGGATGGGACATCCACAGCTGCTGTTCCAGTGCCTCAGCACTCCCACAGTTAAGAATTTCTTCCTTATATCTAACCTAAACCTACTCTCTTGCATTTTAAAGCCATTCACCCTCATTCCATCACTACACATCCTTGTAAAACAAGCCCCTCTCCAGCTCTCTTGTAGTCGCTTTAGGCGCTGGAAATTTGCTAAAAAGTTTTCCCAGAGCCTTCCCTTTTGAAGAATGAATCCAGTCCAAAACTTAACATCCCTGAACTTTCCAATAAAACCCATGTGTTTGGAACCCATTAAACTGTTCAGATTTTCTTTTTTTTTTTAATCTGACTTTTTGCTAGTGCTCCAGACTTTGGATATCTGGAGCTACATGTCTGATTGTATCCACTGAAGAAGACTAGAATATAGGTTTTGAGGAAAATAAAACGTGTTAGAGCATTTCAGCATAAAGGAGAGACTTGGTATCTTTGCCTCTTCATATTCCTGGTAAAAGACTTACAATGACAACTTCAGATGTAAGAAAATATAGTGACTCTTACTGCAAATAACAGTAAGGAAATATCTAAACCAGAGGCAAATGCATTCTTTAGTTAAGTTGTATGTACCTGAGTTGTCAAAACTTGCTAAGAGCAGGAGAATGCAAGAGGACTCAAATCACGTTATGTGAGACCATGAGAAAATAATAGCTTTTCTCCAATCTCATTTTCCCTAAAGCATTTAGTTCTCCTGCCAGAGATTTGTTAAGGAAAGTTTTAGATATTTAGTCGTTACAGAATCACAGAATGATTGAGGTTGGAAGGAACCTCTGGCAGACATCGATCCAACCACCCTGTCCAAACAGAGACACCTGGAGCCAGTTGCCCAGTACCCTGTCCAGACAGTTTTGGAATATATCTTAGGATGGAGACTCTATTAGCTCTCTGTGCCAGTTCCAGTGCTCCGTTACCCTTCAAGTGAAAAAGAATTTCCTGATGTCCCTTTGGAACATCCTGTGTTTGTTCCCACTGCCCTCTGTGCTGTCCCGTTTACTGGGCCCCACTGTAAAGAGTTTATATCCTGCTTGTGTCATGGCTATTACAGCCATGATGGTCAAAGGACATGGGCAAAGCAAGAATTTGTGGCAGTATAATCTGTTTTATTAGACCAACTGGTATAGTTGAAAAACAAGAGAATAACTTTTTGGTAAACAAATACTCTCAAAGGATTGAAATAGATCTTTGCAGGCAAATACAAAGTTGGCTATTATTTACCCTCAGAATGCTGCAGTTTTACTCTCCATGGACTGCCTTGGAGCCTGACTGAATAAAAGCAAAGCCACAAAGACTGACTTATATGTACAAATCTTGCCACATTCCCCCTTGAGCAGATGTGTGTTGGACTGTTGCTAATGCAGAGCAGAAAAATCAGGATGGAAAAGAGCCAAGTGTTTAACCCTTATTTTTGAAAAGTGCTCTACTTCTTGTAATGGAAATGTTTTACATATGTTCTTGTCCAGAGACAATGAGGAAAATCAACAGTCTTCAAATAAAACTCAAGTTTTGAGCATCAGGACTGTGTATCTCTGCTTAACAAAAACCTTTCTGTCCTGCAACTGAAAGATATAAAATTTGTGTTATGAAGTGAAATCTGTGAAGTTATTCTTGCTGCTGTCTTTGTAGAATGACAAAGTTAAGATTCTAGCTTTTTTGGCCAGATTAGAACCAATTCAGCACAATACCACTGATTTCAATTGAGTTATATTGAATTGTGTCAGTGTCATTGAGAGAATAAGGTGACCAAAAGACTACAAGAGTATATTTTCATGAAAGCTATAACTTGATTAGAAATAATCTTTTAGGAAGATAAAGTCATGGTAATTCAGATAAAAATGAGAAATTAAGTTTTTGTGTTTGGCTTAATAAAGGATTCAAATTCAAATTTTTCATTTATTTTTAAAATATTAATTTCATAAAGAATCTTTATCAAAAGTTGTGTAAGATACATTGAGGCATTGAGGACAATTTTTGTTTGCTTTCTTTAACAATTCATATAATTATTAAATTCTGCTATTGTCCTGAATACCATTGGTTTATTTTGTTTCAGTGTTGGTCTTGCTAAGAGAGTAATTTGTGTCTGTAAATTACTGTACTGAACTGTTGAGCTGTGAGAGTAAGTATTGTTAGAAGGGTTTGTTTTTTTCCCAGAGGGACAATAGGATCTTAAAGAGACTTTCCTATTTCAGAAGGTCAGATTTTTCTCTTGGATAAGCTGGTCTGGGATAGGACTAAAAAGAATTAAAACTAACCCAATGGTTAATTTGTAAATTTACAGGGTGTGCAAAAAGCTGAGATTTTTTTTTTTTAAATCCACAAGTTTTTTAAGTGTTTTGTTTTCAATTTTACACTATTAATAATTTTACAAAAGGCTATACTGTTATTTAAACTTTCCAATTAACTCAGAAAAAATAAATTCCATATTTTCCTGATCCAGAATTCTGCTACGGATGACAAGATTAAAAATACTATTTTTATTGGATGAGATGAAGAACAACTGCTTATTGTAAGAACCCAGATTGGTTTGTTGTTAGTTTGGTTGAGCTTTTATTCCATTAGAAGATATTAAATTTTACCCTTCTTCTTTTCTTCAATTCTTTAGCATGTTTGTGGAAGGTATTATAAACACTGCATAAAATTCTCTTCAATTATTTTTCCTTCATAGTTTCAGGCCTTGCATAATTAACTCCTTTTGGAAAACTTTCTATTTCTTAACCAAAATTAATGCCACCACCAAAAAATACAGATGTCTTAGAGAGACAGAAGTCTCTGCAGTGGTTGAAAGGAATAAGTAAATGATAAGGCAAATTTTCCATGTAAAAAGGGATAGGAATAAAAATATGTAGCACATAATAATGTAGGAACCTAATACTGAGAGAGTGGATGCAGAAACCTTCTAAAAACATCCAGTGAGGAGGTGCACAGGGGTTCTGTTCTTCCTGTGGTATGGCCCTGGCTCCAAGAATTTCCTGCAGATTAGATCAAGAAAATTTTGTTCAGCCCTTTCAATCCTTGGTCTGACTTCTGGTACAATCTGAGACTTTTGGGGATCCATTTACCTGAAGCCTGAGGAAGATGGTTATGTGATGCCAGTGTCAATACTTAAGCAGCTTCATCCCATCCTTAGCTTTGTAAGTAAACTCTCTGTCTCTTCTATTTGATAAGGAAAATGGTGGGATTAATTTCTCCTTATATTAGCCACTAGCATCTAGTCTAAGCAGATCATGCAGTGCTCTCTCCAGTCAGAGGAGAGAGAGGGGTTTCTACAGAAAATAGGAATAAGCCACCCTTCACATGTGCCCACCAGTCACCAGTGATCCAGATGACTGTTTTTAGCAGTGTAGATAACTGTAATTGTTTCAGATTACAGTGATTCTTACCACAAAACCTCCATCGTCTTTATACAATGTGTAAAATGTGCAGGACTACAGCCTGTGATAAAACTTGTTTTGTGGCTTTTCAGTCATTTTTTCAAGCATTCCAGGTCAGAGAGTAATACCATCATGTTCTCTTATAATTTTCTACTTCACAAATATTTTCTTAGCTGTTAATTTTGCAGGCAAAGTTCATTAGTTCATCCCCACCATCACTTCTCCTCCTCTTCCCCCCTGCCCTTGTCTAATAATATTGGGTCATTGATTAACTCCTGGGCTACCCAGAGAGAAATACCCTGAATATTTTCCTTTGTTTCCTTTCTAAAAACTTGGATTTTTAACTTTCTGTGCCCTGTGTTTAATACCTAGTATGTCCCTCTTCTATTCTCACCAAATAAATTAGTTTTGATAAAATACTATGAGGTACTCATCCAAATGGTACAAAGAAATCTAGTCCCACCGGCTACCTTTATGAGCCATACCAATAGTTTAGTTTTAAATAAGAAAAAAATGGAGATGATGTTTGTTTGATCAAGCCTGTTTTACAAAAAGTGACAGTGAGTGAGGTGAATATTGTCAATAAAGATGGAGAAGGAAACAATAGGTTAGTTTATTACTTCTGGCATAATTTTAGTAGGGATTTACATCTGACTGCCTAATCTCTGGCTCAGTGAAATATTATATTATTGTATTATAAAGATCATTATTATATTACACCGATAATCCCCCAGAATGTGAGAATATACCTGTTTCTAAAAATGGGTTCAGATAAACTCAGTTATGAAGGTGATGAACTAATTCTTTTAAAACATCATGAGGGCAAGTTACTTGAGTCTATTTTCTGGAAAATATTTAATTTGAAGAGCCTATGCTTTGTTTTATTACTATTATAATCCTATGGGGTTTTTTATTATTCCACACTTACTACTTTAGATCATGGATACTTCTTCACTATGTGGAGTTTCATCTGTAATTCATTTACAATTCTAATTCTCATCCATTAATTTTTCTCAAGATCAGATTTTTTAATACCTTGCTATTTTCCTTAACCATATTATCATTGACTCATTTGTCTCTTCTATCAGTCACTGACAGATTTTAATTTGAAACTCATCTGCACTGCCCTTTATGCTCTCATTTTTAGCTTCATCTATATTTTTAAAGTATTTTAACATGCAGGATAATTTGCTTTGCTCCCTTGTGGGAAAGCATAATTTACTCAGAGAGACCCGCAAAGAAAGGAGGGAAAAAACTTTACAATTTTAATTCCTTATATCAAAATATTGATTAGGCAGTATAAATTAGACAAATTAATTTATATCAGAAGAAATTGGCACTAAATTTCTAACTTCAGTTGAAACTAACTTCAAATGATAACTAACATTTTCCATTTAAACCCCCATAATTTAGTAGATATGAAATTTTTAATGAAAAAGTTAGTTTTATACAAATTTCCCATAGAAATGCTTTATCAAGTAACAGAGTTTAACCTCATCTTATGCTGTGATTTTTCAGTGTTACTTTCACAAGACAAAGGCCCACACCACACTTTTTGGAGAGTCTCAGAACCTGACATGGTGTTGGGGGCCTCTTTTGCAGATTCACCAGCAGTAGATTGGCATCATGGACACTCGTCCACTGTGTGGTCAGGACATCACACAGAGCTCTTATCTTTTTTTGAAATTAAAATAATTAGCCTTTTCAGCATCTTGCATCTCTCAGAATATCCTTCCTTCTGTTCTCTAAATACCAGTTCTTGCTAAATGAACTTCATTATGCATGGAAATAAAGGCTGGCTGTGCTTTTTGGAAAAAGTCCTAAATTGTCAAAGACTGGACATGAAGCCTGAGAGCAGGAGCTGCTCCATCTGGGAAGGCAATCCATGCATATGGAAGAGAGATCATAACCTGAAGATTAACATGATAAAACACTGCTGCAAATTTTCAGCTGGAAAGACAGAATTGCTCTCAACTAAGACAATAAATTAGATGAGGATTCACATGCAGGGTTAATGGCAATATCTGTGGTGTCACAAGCATGCAGTAATTATAGCTGTGCAGATGAGCTCTGTTGTAGCTGGTACAACAGCTAATTTAGTGCTGCTGGAAATTCCTTCAAAACACTAGAGCTGGGGTCTCAACGAGGAACTCTGAAACAATCTTCTGTCTTTCTGTTTAATACCTGTTAACCTTTTTAATATCTGTGAAAACAGGCACCTTATTTTGTACAGCAAAGAAGGAAGGAAGGAAGGAAGGACATTTGGACAGAAAAACACTGAATTCCAGAGGGGGTGAAGGCCACTAGGAAGCAGAGTGTAACAGCTGATGCATAGCCCAGCAAATCCCAGCTAGGGAAGGCCAGCTCCTTCTAGTGGGAAACTCAAGTGTCAGGATGAGAAATCCTGCCACCTGATGTGGCCTGGTATAGAGGTTCACGGTCTTCCCAGTGGTGCTTTTATTTCAGAACTGAAATATCTATCTCACCTATCACAAGTAGGCAGCTCTTCCTCAGAGGGGTCCCTGCCAGAGTAAAGAGGCAGGGACACTCCTGAGGGAACACAGCCTGTGCATGACTCTCCCCAGCACAGTGACACAAAGTGTTGCAGTGGAAATACAGTAAGAGGCAGGCACCAGTGGGGCAAAACCAGTAGGAAGCAAAGTTTGGCAGAAAGAAACCAGTAAAAGGCAAAGGGTGGCAAACAGACACTGATAAGGACATAAAGACAGAAGGAATCCCTTATGGACAAGACCCCAACCTCCTGTGCCCCTTTATCTCACCAAAGGAATTAGGACAGACCAAGTGGAACCTGTAATTAAAAAGGTTTGGGCTTAAAATGAGATTGGAGAAAGAAAAAAAATTATGTTTGCTGAAGATTTTATTTTAATATTGATTTTTTTTTGCTCCATGCATTAATGAGTGATAAGAAATTGTTATTAATTTGCAAGTAATTAATTTTCTGAGTTATTACTGTTTTGTCTGCAACAAAGTCACTATATGGTAATTTTTATAATCTTCTTAGTGTCTTGTCTTCTAAGAAGCATTGAATTATTGCCTAGAAGGTCCCAGCATTACATGGCGAGCACAAGGACATTTGCTGCCTCAGTTACCCCCTCAGCGCAGTGTGGGACTTTGGCTGTTGTCAGCAGTGTCACATCCTGGAACCAGCCTGTTTAGCCAAGACAGCAGCGCGCTCACAGAGATCCATAAATTGACAATGAAAACAGGAGGTGGGGAAGAATAAGAATTTCCTCTAAAGTCAATTTGCTTTTTGAACTAAAACTACATTTTACAAATACAAAGTCTGTTACTACTACCCATGGAATCATCTGACCCTTGAGTGCTGAGCTCTGTGACAAATAAAGGCAGGAAATGCTGAGGTAAATGGGCATTTATACTCATGCACTTCCACATACCTCTAACAAAGAGAAAATTTCAGGGCAGCTGGAATGCTCATGAAAACTTTCCTGTGACCCACCCTTTAGATACTGCCTGGGATATTATTTACTGGGCTACAGTCTACTGGGACACAGTCTCTCCCTGGCTCCTCTCTTGAGCCTCCCTCATGACAGGACTGCACTGAAACCCACCCTCCACAACCAGAACAAGCAGCTGGCCACAGTCAGTCCTGACGCTATTGCTGCTTTTTAGGACTCATTCTCCCTGGTCATAAGTCTCCTATACTGAGCTGTGTGCCTATCAGCAAACTTCTTGGTGCAATAAGCTCTAGACTTGCCAAACCTCCTTGTAATCTGCTAAACTCCTTCTTGTACGTTCTATATGTATGTCCAGAACAAGTCTGATTTTGACAGTAATTTCAAGGTGAGCTCTGAGGACAAACTCAGTTATAGCCCCTGGGTTTTTTTCCTAAACAAAACAAGGACAGGGATTCTGATTGCATTCTTACCATTAACTTATATTTCTGTTCCTAAACCCACTTTCCAAGTAGCTATCTTTCTTTTTATGTTATGCAACCACATCAGGATAATAATATCATCAGGAGCTGAAATTAGGTTTCTTTGAATTAGGCTTGGGATTCTTTAAATCAAGGAAAAACAGTTTTTGGATTCAAAAGGAGACTGGGTACACACAACAGCAAAATCACTCCCAAAAAGACACAGCAGCAAAATTTTCTTTATAGGATTGTCAACACTCTGACTCAAACACCATTTGGAAGTCAAGAGCTTCAGCCACCTCCTCTGGGTGCTCCCTTCCAGCAATGGGAAAAGTATCCACATCCCTTCTGAGTGCACAAGAGGGTCAGATGCAATCACAGTTGGAGCAATACCATGTTTACAGTCTTGCTCCAACTGTGTTGGTCAGGCTCAGCGCTGCCTCACTGTGGAAACCCAGGGCACCAGGAATGTTTCTCTGTTTGCTCTGGGGCGTCCTGAGCCCCAGGGGAGCACTGACTTTGACCCTCATTCATGGAGAAAACTTCCTAAGCCTCAAAGTAAACTAGAAACCACAGAAGTGTGAAATAGATTGTAGAGATTGTAGATAGTAGTATAGTATGTCACATGGGTGAGAAATTTAGGTTTTAGGATTTTTAGTATGTTATAGATGGGTTCACGATGGAGGATATAGGGTGTTGTCTTGAGTTCCTTTCCTCTTTCTTCTTCTTCTTCCTAATTCTTCTTGGGTTTAGGTGGTGTCTTGTAATTGGGTACAAAAATCCGCATTGCGGGTCTTTAGGGGTCAGTCATTGGGTTAGAAAGGAAAATAATTTAAGTGTCACTTCTTAATTGGGTAGCTTAGTTTTTTATTAGACTTAAAAGGCCTTGTAACAAGAGATGGTTAGCCATTTTTGTGCTGTTTTTTCATGCACACAGAGTCTGGTGCAGACAGTGTGCTGAAGTTTTGATAAGATAACAATGAACAGAAACTGAAGACCAAAAAAGTCCAATGCGTCTCTCGTTCCTGACACAGAACTGCTCCAGGAGGGTCTCCCCTGCCAGTGGAGCCCCCAGGGAGTTGCCCATCTTGAGACCAGCAAACTCACACTTCACAGGGAGTTGTGAACATATGATCTGGCTCACAATATTCCCTTTTTACCATGCAAGATCTTCCCCTTTACCACCCTCACCCCCTTCCAAACAAACAGCACTGGTTTTGCTGGTTTTGAATCCTTATTTGGTGTTTATGCTATAGTGTCCCTGATAGCTTCTGACTTCGACAGCGATTTTGCCAAGCTCTTGCCTGTCCTGTAATCAGTAACATCCTGCCGTTTCTCATTTTGCTGTCTTGTTAGTGGCACCACGGGTCAGTGTAGGCCATCTGGCAGCACACTGCTTCCCTTTGTAATCTGCAGCATCCTGCAGCTCCTCGTGTCTTTATCTTGTCAGAGGCACCACAAGACTGAGTGAGCCATCTGTACATGCATCTTAACACATACCTGCCTGTGCCATCTGCTGCTCTATTAACAGGCAGAGGTAAATAAAATAAACAGCTAGCAAAAATAGGCACTTCCTTTGTAAAGAAGATGAAACTGAAAAAAATCACAGCCATTGTACTGAGGAGCCTAGAAATGGACAAGCACTCCTGAAATGGCCTCATTAGGGCTGAGTGAGGGGGAGAATCAGCTTACTCAACCTGCTGGCCACACTCTTCCCCATGCACCCCGGGGTAACATTGGCTTTCCTGGCCACAAGGACACTGCAAGCTCATGGTCAACTTGTCACACTCCAAGACTCCCAGGTGCTTCTCTACAGAGCTAATCCCCAGTGGGTCAGCCCCCAGCCTGTGCTGGTACATGGGGTTATTCCTCCTCAGGTGCAGGACCCAATACTTTCCCTCGTTGAACCCCATTAGGTTTCTCCACACCCAACACTCCAGCCTGTCAAGATGAAGGTGAATGAATCCCAGTAGCTACAGCTGTATTCTACTGGATCTTGATTTACCTTTGGGGTCATGTTTGGGCATCTTGTAATTATTTTTTGCTGATGTGAAGTTACAGTGTACCTTGTGTTTCCCACTCCCAGTTCCCAAAACACCCTAAAAACCCAGTCCCAGACCTACAGTGGAACACAAAAAGAGCCAAAAGGACAGGTTCTGTTCAAGTGGGTATGTTTGTCTCTGTTGAATTATAGGGACACCATAAGTGTCCTTTCCCATGCCAGGAGGGCAGAGTGGTTAGTCCTTCATAAAAGCTGATCACCACAACCCCTAAAGAGAGGCGATGCACTCACACTGCAGCCAGTGCTCTCCTGAAATAAGGCTTCCACAAATTGGCTTTAACAGGCTCTTTCAAAGCACCTGATTTATGCAGGTTTTATTTAACATGTGCCACTAGCAAAACAATGATCTGTTTGTTTTCACTCAGTACATTTTAGTTATAGTTAACTTCCCAGAGACAAATTTAATTAGCGATCAATTCTCTCTCAATGCTGTAGACTTCAAAAAGCTTTTCCCCTCGCTGGGGCTGCACAGCAAAGTGCATTGTAATTAGAAGCAAATGTGAGATCCCTGTCTTTTTTTATATAGAAAGAGTAATAGGAAGGATTAAATTGCTTTCTCCAAGAGAAGAATGAACTAAAAACAACACAGTAAATTGTCAAGACTTGCTCAATATTAATGCCTATATGTTTATAGTCATAACTTTTAGCCAAAATTGTTTTAGGGACCAGCCAAGGGGTCAATAGTAGCTAAGATGTCTGTCCAAGAGTCAGGCAGAAATAAGCTGCTGAGGGAGAAGCAGAACACTTGATTCAGCTCCATGGACAAGTCACTATTTATCTCTCACTTTGGTTTTTGTTCTGCAGAAGAGATTTTGGGGTCTCTCCTTTTTAGTGTATGCATTTATATTACCTAAAGCCACAGGTTGTTGGTCCTGCAGGTTCCTTCTTGCTAGAAAATGAAACTTCTCCAGACACAAACTCTGAGGAGATGAACACTCCAGTTCCTTTGTCTCTGTTTGGACCAGGAGATCCCCTCTAGCTATAGGGATATGATCCAGGATAATGTCAGGGGACAACTCATTATGCAGGTCATTGCAGCCTCTGTCTTGAGGTGGTTATGCCTTTCTGATCCATAACACATTTTCTAGAGAAATGATCCCTCTGTGCCCTTGGAGCAGCATAGTAACTCATTGTCTTTTACACCACACACACACTGAAGCTGTGAAGTGCTGTAAAGACCAAGGTATGTATTTTTTTTTCATCAGGTCTGTAGCCCTGAGTGCTAATGCTCTGATCCTGCAGAGGAGACTGTGTGCACAGTCTTTTTTTCCTGGTCTCAGTCAAACTGTCTGATAAATGCTGCTGAGCTGTGTTCTGCAAGCAAAACCTCTGTGCACTACATGCAGCTTTGCCTGGGGAAATGCCATAAACCCTTAACAAGAAATATTTCACTTGTGTAGGGATTGTATGTCAGAGATAATGGGCCTAGTTTGAGGATGGCCTTTTACAGAAAGTTTAATGTCATGCACTGGGCTCATGTGATGGGTCTTTTGCCTTTTATGCTTGCAAACAGTATCCCCCAGGCTATGCCATCAACTGAGAGGCAGAGAATTGTTTGAGGTTGTCTCTGCCTGACAAAGTAATGATTTAATCTTTATCCATTACCTTGATAAGCCTGAAAATAAGCTGCAGTCACTCCAGAATGTTCTGGGGTGCTTGTGATGTGTATAGTGTCAACTCCTTCTCTTTTTAATAAAGGTGATGTAAATGTTGACTTGATTAGTTTGGATTTTTATTCAATATATTAGGACTAAGCAGTCTATAGAAATTTTATTTCTGCTAGTGGTTTGTTCAAATAAGAGGAAATACCATTTCTGGTAATTTTAAGAGGTACACTTATCAGGAAAAAAAAAAAATCTAAGGATTCTTACCAAATGATTCAAACAGTATATTAAGCCTTAAACCTGTGCTTGGCTAGATCTGCTCTTCCAAGACACACTACCAATCAATTCTTAGAGTAATTTAAGGCCAAATCTTGCTCTCTTTTATTACCATTCCATATCACTCATCTTTGAAAGGCTTCCAGAAGTTCAGCTCATTATAGAGTGGACCAGTTACCTACAAAACCTTGCGCAAGCACTTTCCACAGGTAGGCACTATCTGATAATAGTCTCTCTCCCAGCTGCCCAGACATGCTCAGCATTACAGGTTGTACCAAAGGTCAGGATGAATCCTCATGCCAGACACATCTGGGTGCAGACCTCTTTTCCATCCATTGTCAGGCATGACAGATGATCTATTTGCTTCAACTTCAAAACTTCACTGTACTTCAAAAAAAATGTCTCGCATCACTATTTTCTAGACATGCAGATGAGGTCTGGAGTGTTCAGTCCATTCTCCTTGTTCACCAGCAGGAGGTTTTTCTTTGACTAGGAAGCTTCAAGGGCTGCCTTTACTCAATTCATTATGGGTATCACCAGAGGTTCCTTAGTCAAGGTACAAAAGCTTGCAATCACAACAGTATCCAGTACTTGTGGAACGTGTTGCAGGACATAAGAGAAGTTAATTTTTACAGATGATGACACTGCAACACAAAGCAGGGCAGTGAATTTTGCAGGGACAAAGCAGAGCAGACACAGGGTTCAAATAGCACATTTCTCTTCCCACCTAGTCATTGAAACTTGCAGAGAGCAGAGTTCCTCTAGGACAGGGCTCACATAAAAAATATTATTTGCAAAAGATGGCCCTGACTAAACAGTTGACCTTTTTGGGTAGGATTGCAAGGATAGGGACTTTGGTTCTGAAATAAGCATCTGACTGCTTCAGAACTGGCTTTTGATGCTTTTTGACTTCTCCACACTGACTTTGGAAATGTGAAATTACAAAGGCAGTATGAGTAGTTTTTGATCTGAAGGAGAAAAGAATAAGGTTTACTAATGCCTTTCATTTTTATTTTATTTTTTTTAATCAAGTATTCTTTACAATGAGCATGTAATATAGTAGTTTTCAAACTTTTCTTGTTTGTAGTGAGGTCAGAGAACATTTGTTAATGCAGAGATATGTGTGAAGTCCTGATGTCATGCTTTTCCCTGTCACCAAGCTGTGGTGAGCACCCTTCAGTAGCAAATTTGGTATCATAATTCCTCAGGACTAGTTAGAAAAAGCACAACTGAGAGTTCAAGGAGATTAAATGTTTTTTGTGTTTGAGTTCTTTTCATCATTACTTTTTCATTTAAAAAACCCCCAGACACCTTCCTTTTAGCAGCTTTTTTTTCCTCCCCCCAAACTCATTTCATTTATTGCAAAATAAGTTTGTTAATCCCTTGATCTGAAAAGCTGACATCTCATGTATTGATTAGCCACCCAGGTATGCTGCTGCAGTGTTTTCAGTTTAAAGCCCTGTCTCAGCTGCTACAAGTTTGTCTAAAACATGTTCAGATTCACAGCATTTGAAAACTGATTTGAACGGAGGGCAGGGCTGTAATTCAACACTGTCATTTACACAGCACAGGAGAACACACGAGGTGTTTTTGTAGAGAGAGGAGAAAAGAGAGGCCAGCCCAGTGTGTCAAGCATGCAGATGGGAGGCACGATATCTCTTCTTTAGTTAGGGTTTAAATGCTTCACTGTCAATGCTGTAAAACTGAAGCATGATAATCTTATCAACTGCATAGCTTGGAGACTGAACAGCAACCAATAACAGACTGACTGGTCTTTACACCTTACACTGGAATTTCTGACAGGCCTTCCTCCATCCTTCATGCTAATGCTGTGTCCAGGTTCTCCATACTAATTTGAATTCAGTGATGTCTGTGAAGGATGTGGCTGGTGCATCCCCAGTACGTGCAGGAGCCTTGGTTCTGCTGATGGGATACACAGCTAAGAAAACTGTTAGATTTGCTTGTACCTGTGATATGAGGAGAGGCTGAGAGATCTTGGACTCTTCCATTCAGAGAAGAGAAAGCTGGGGGAGAATCAATATAAATATCTGATGGAAAAGGATGAAGAAGAAAATGAAGAAGAAGCAGCAGCAGCCACTCTCCTCTAAATAGTGCCTATTGAGAGGGCAGGAGGAAGTGGGAACAAATTAAACATGTGAAGTTCCATTTGAACACAAGAAAACACTTTTTTTACCATGCTGATAGTCAGAATCTGAAGCCTTCAATCATAAAACAAGTATGAAAGAAACCCAACACTAATCACAGTTCATGGCCAAGTTAAAGGAAAAATTCTGCAAGACAGGGAAATGCTAAAAAAAACCCCCACAAACCAAAACAAACATAAAAACGAAAATAAGAAATGAATTATGTACACAAATAAATCAGCGAAGAGAATTTATGTGTACAGCAAGAAGGACAACGACTTATTGTTGTGGTTTTGAGCCCAGCGGGAGATAAAACACCACACTCCCCCATTTGGAATAATTCTTCATCCAGGTCACTTGATAGATAATTGATACAGTTAGAAGAAGTTAACTGTACCCCCGCCAAAACCAGCACACCAACCCTGCTGACTGCAGAAAGTATTTGAAAATGTTGTTACTTTTAATGAGAGACAATTTATTAGGAAGCAGAGCAGCGTGTACTTTTTCTTTGCCCCATCTTTTCTAGAACAATGTGAAAACCATTCAGAATCAGAGAAAACAGGGCTGGGAGAGGCTGTGAGAAGATGTCCAGTCCATGTTCATTGTGGTGTTAACTATACCATGAGCAACTATACCATGAGTAGAGCTTAGCCTCCCTACTCATCAGAAAGGTTTTTCTGATGTCTAGTGGATTCCTGTTTTGTTTCAATTTAAGATAAACTTTGTTCATCTCATTGAGCATGGATAATATATCTGCAGTTATTTATCAAAATTTCTCTTTAAATTTAAAAGTTTCTAGGAAAAAACAGCTGCAATTCCTTTGACTGCCTTTTTGTACTGATTTTGCCCTTGATAAATTTCTTCACAGTGGCTATTGTGAGTCTGTATTTTGTTCTGGAAATAGTGTTGCTTACACACTGGTGTTTCAGCTCCTGCTGAGCAGCACTTGCACGGCATCAAGGCTTTTTCTGCTCCTGATATTGTTCCAGCAGTGAATAAGCTGGAGGTGCACAAGAGGATGGGAGGGGACACAGCTGGGACAGTTTGACCCAGCTGACCAGTTTCCATATGACATGATGCCATGCTCAGCAAAAAAACTAGGAAGAAAGTTTATTGTGGGGGAAGGGGACTGTGCTGGGGGACTGGCTGAGCATTGGGTGGCTGGTGGTAAGCACCAATTGTTTCCATTTGTATCACTTGTCTTTCTTGGGTTTTATTTTCCTCTCTCTTTTTTAAAATGTATTTTCCCTTTTAAAAATTATTATTATTATTATTGTTATTGTTATTATTATTACTTTTTAATTATTAAACTGTTTTAGCTCAAGCCATGTGTTTGTTTTCACTTTTGCCCTTCCAATTAATCCCCTCATCCCGAGGTGGAGTGGAAGGGGGTCTGAGTGAGTAAGTGTGTGGTACTTAGTTGTCAGCTGGAGTCAAACCATGACAGTTTTTCTCTAGATCACTTAATTTACAGGTGTTTCCATTCTTGTCAGGCAATACTGGTGTCCTGTCCCACAGAACAGTCGATGAAATGCTTGGAAGGTACATCCTCCCAAAGCATATTCACTACATGTCATTCTCAAGTACAGATGGAGCATGCCCTTGCTTCAACAATGTGGTCACCAGAAATGGGGCTCAGTTGACTAAAATAAGTTGTCTAGAGCTGCATTAGGATGGGGTAAATCTGACCTTCCTCCTTAGGTTGAAATGAGTGGGGCTTCATGGACTAGGCTGAGATGGATACTGATGACAAGGAGACCCTGCAGTCAAGGGTCCTGGTATCAAACAGATTTCCAAATTATTTAGCTCACGTGTCCTTAACACATGTGACACTGGTCCCCATAAATAGAGCCGTCACTGTTCTGGTACAGGATCTTGGTTGGACATGGACCCATGTTTGTCCTACCAACATTCTCCTACCCTGGGAATAAATACCTTTTCTTTACAATTCAATTACATCTCACTTAGTGGGCTTTGTTATTAATCAGCTGCATGATTTTCCAAGCACACTTCTGAGATATTGGCACACATAACCTTGGGGGCTAAAAAAGCTCTGAATGATTTGACAGTTGTCTTGGAAAACCTCATCTTCTCTGGATTAATTTAGAGCTGTTTGCCCTGGTCTTACCCTTGTGTAATTCATGACAGAATTTGATTCTGTGTAAGTAGTGTTTATTGTAAGCAGAAAGTAGCACATGGAACTCAAATACTATATTCACTATCATTTGTTAATCACCATTTGAATTCCAGCTGTATTAAGATCAACTTCTCCAAGTAAAAACACCATGAGAATAACTGGATAGAAATCAACCTGTTATTTGTTTGCCTGCAAATTCTCTACCTTGTATCCCCAAGGAGGCTCTCAGAGCACTTCACAAACATTTCCTGAGCCTTAGTGACAGGCTGCAAGAGAGATAAGAATTCATACAGGTGAAGATCCAATGTTTTTGCAAAAGAAATCCTGTATCTCACACACAAGTTGTGGTCCAGTGCAGGGAATACTGAGTTAAACCTTTTGCCTGTTATGGAGGCGAACAAGACATTGATGGTAGTCTTTGTTGGTATAAAATTTATGACTCATCATCTCCTTGTGGAGTTCCAGGAGCACAAACATATTGACATTTTAAAATGGTAGGGCCTTTGGGCATATTTCAGAGTTCTGGTCTGCTGCTTTAGGAAGGCCTGTTTTAGAAAAAAAGGGTTTTGGGGTTTTACTTCTGATTGGAAAGGGAGGTGTGTAGCTGCATAGCTTTAGATATTCGATGTGTGTATCTGGTTAAGGAATACACTCCCAGGAGTGTCAGCAGAGAAACTGTTGTTTTAGGTGGTTTCAACTGGCTTCTTGACTCTGCAGAGATGAGTGGTAGACATTATCACTCTCAGTTTCGTGTGTTTATACACAGCTTTTAACTCTGATCTGAAAAAATGAAACTGTCCCTTCTGTTGTGGAAAAATTTATGATTAGATTAAACTTAATGTGATGTTTCTTGTTGCTTAACTTCATCTTGTGTGAAGTCATTATAAAAATATGGTTGTGATTCGTGAAAATCATTATTGGTACAAAAAGGTTAGTGAGCAGGCTAATGGGGTGTTGGGGGTTAGGTTTCTTTTCTTTTGTTACTTTTTCTTATAGATTTTTCCCCCATAAGTTCCTAGGAAACTCTAACAACTGGGTAATTTAGAAAAACAAAAGAAGTGGCCAAGCTTAGGGGAGGAGGTCGTCTGGTTACACTTCCCTTAACTGGAAGTTTCTCTCTGAGGGGCAGAGATTCCTTGAGATTTGGGCAGGAAAAGACAGGGCTGGGGCAGCTGCTGGCTCAGTCTCTCTCTCTCAGCTTTGGATGAGGATAATTGGAGCTGCTGCTTGGGGAAGGGAATTTGCTGCTGCTGCCAGAGTCCAGCCCGGAGCTGCTTCTACTGCCATGGTGTGAGCCTCTGCTTGTGAGAGCAGCCACTGACCTGGGACCTCATTAACACCCACCTCACTGACAGAGGGACCTGTCCCTGTCTGCTCGGGTGCCCGGGATCCTGAGCTCGCCTCTCCCTTCCCTGCTGGGAGCTGGGCCGCCGCTGCCCCACCCCCGCTGCTTCTTTGGCACTGCTCCGAGTTCTCTCTGCACTGTACCCCCGCACCCCCAGCCTGCCAAGACATCTTGCCGGCCCATTTTGGTGCTTCTGAGAGTTCTGCTGGAGGCACCAGGATCGGCTGCCCCAGGGTTTGTGGAGCAAAGCCTCTCCTCCATCCCTTCCCGCCTGGGCCCAGCCGCCATTGCCGCGTGCTCCCTGAGCCCGTGCCACCGCGCCCCCTGCAGCCGCGGGGGAATCACCGCCCCTGCCCGGCCCGCCGGGAGCCAGCAGCGCCCCTGCTGGCCGTGACCGGAACTGCACCGAAGGGAAAGTGCGCAGCCGGGAGGCTGGGACTGGGCTCCTGTTCTGTTCGGTGCTGATGCCAGAGTTTTTGTTTGTTCGCTTTATTATACACACTAGTAAAAAACTGTTATTCCTATTCCCCTGTCTTTGCCTGAGAGCCCCTTAATTTCAAAATTACAATATTTGGAGGGAAGGGGTTTACATTTTCTGTTCCAGGGGAGGCTCCTGCTTTCCTTAGCAGACACTTGTCATTCAAGCCAAGACATGGAGAAAACCCAAGCCATTCTACAGCAGCTAGGAGCACTTGATGTTTATCACTGTTTTCTGTGCTCTTTTTTCCTTTCCTGTTCTAGGACAATTCCACCCAATGTGTTATTAATGGCATTTCTCTGACTAAAAACTTTCCCTTGATATGTTGACCTGTTTCCTGCTCTAGCTATTGTATCATTTGGCATAGCTCATAATGAAGTGACAGATTAAATAACATTAAGTTCCCTACCTGTTGTGACAGAAGCAGGATGTTGCCCAGCACAGAGACAGCCTGTAAGATAAATATTGTTGACAACTTCTGCAAAATTTTAAACACCAGAAAGAGACAAAACTGTTTTGACCAGAAGTCTTTGTTGGTGCAAGGACAACTGGGAAGATATTAACTTTGAATAATGGAAATTAGAAGAAATTTTCTAATGGATCAATGGAGTAGGGAAGGAAGTCTGCATTTTTGTAACAAAAAATCCCCAGCTATTATTCAAAAGGAAGCTTGATCAGTTCTGTGGAAGGTTTATAGTTCCCTGCAACATTGGAAGGTTGGATTTTGACTTTGAAAGTCCTTTCCAGATGAGAGTGCCCACCACACAGTCATACCTGTTACTGGGACACCATATGTGACACTCAAGGCTAGGTAGGACAGGGTGCCACATGCCACCAGCCCCAGAGTCACATAACAATGTCCCCTGGCACAGAAGTACGGAATCAGAACACTGCAAAAACAGAAGAAACTGTGCTTTTTGTGGGAGGGAGAGGTGTCAGGGTTGCAGATATGGAGTGAATGGTTTCCACATCTCAGCTAGAAGTAAAACGAAACCTTGAACCTTTAGGACACAGAACAAGTATTTTGTTCAAATACAGTTCAAGGAGCTAAGATCTCTCTACCTTTATCAAGCATTCAACCTACATAAAGAAGTCCACAGAGGAGGAATTGAACTGCAATTGAAGCCTTGAATATTGTGGTCAATTTTAGGACCATAGGAAACCTGCCTTTCAGCAAAATCAAAATATGCATGTTAGACTGGTCACAGAAATGCTGTTGCATGACTACAGCCTGGATGCAATACAGTGGAGAAAATCCTGCTAAGAAAGAAATGGCTTTCCATGTTCTGCTGAAATTCCTAGGGAGCAGTAATGACTTCAGATGGGATAGGAATCCTGTCACAGAGGAAGCAGATACCAGGAAAACGTCAAGGCTTTGAGCTGTGGCATCTTTGCTCAGCTTTCAAGGCTGTGGTTATCTTTTTTTTACATCTGCATTGGAGCAAAACTTGTAAAAAGCAGGATTAATCATCCAGTGCTCCAATGAAAAATTGTTCAATTGCCAAGAACAACTCAATTCTACAGAGTAAATACCTATTTTCCTCTGCTTATTTGACACTCATCAGTTTGGGTTTTTTTCCTAGAAATACAGGTGCTTTTGTTAAGAGCCAGATGAGAACTGACAATTTGTGAGCTTTCCCCTTCCTTTCTCACCTTTCATCTTCCATCCTGAGTCACATAACACACAATCCCTTACAGCTTCCCAAGTGGAGCCTCAGTGAGAAACGGGGTCCAGGCTTAAATGAAGGAAGAGATATCATGCAATGTAATGAATCCCACACAGTGCAGTGTCCTGAATTGGGGCAGAACTGGTGGTACAGAGAGATTTATTCTCCTTTGAAATCTTGGGTTAGGTGCAGCTCAGCCTTGTTTCCCCCCGCCTGCCAAGAAAACACCTGGTTTAGATGGGAAAATTATTGCAGAACATTGCCATGATATAGCTGCTCTGGCCAAGTCCTGCTGGTTCTCACATTGCAGGAGTGTGGGACAACTCTGATTGATTATTTCCTGTATATCTACAAACAAAAGGGTTGGGAAACCAGCAGGCACATACCAGGCAGCTTAGGGGATCAGATTTACACTGTTCCTGACCAGACATTCAGTCCAAGGCACAAGCTGTCCCTTAAACAAATAAAAAGCATTGCAACTACAAGTTTATTTAACCCACCAGGGAGCCAAGAATATGACACTGCTTCAAGTGGTTTCTTCTTTAGGGTATAAAACTTGGAATAATATTAACTTTTCCAAATTAAAAATAAAGTGTTACCATCTGGGAATTGCTTCCTTCCTCCTGCTCCTGTCTTTATCTGCTATTTCTTCCAGCAGGACCTTTCAAAGCTTGATCATAGAATTGGCTGGACCATAGTTTATTAGATAGCAGAAGGTATTTCATACTCTTTAGCCTCACTAATGTAATCATAATTTCCTTCAAGTTAATGAATAAAGTTCCTGTTATAATATATATTTTCCTTCTGCTGGAGGGAAATAGTGTTATCTGCTTCCTGCACATTCCTCAGCACTACATTGTTGGAATGCCCCCAAGCACAATTTAGTCCATAATAATACAATATTAAATTTTAAAAATGGGGGAAAAAAGAAAAAAAAATGCAGCATTTCTCCTCCTCTGCTGCCTGCAGGACATAGATTGAGCTTCTAGGATTTTTCTGCTTGCTTGGAAGGGAGCAGTTTACATTAGATTTCAGGCACGTCACCATTATGCAGTGTGTTTTCATCTTGACTTGCTGTAGCAGTAAAGAGAAGAACATCTGTAAGAATATATTCTTCTAGAGCACCTTTTATCTGCTGCTCTTCAGATGCTTGAATCCTAACAGTTTTCTCTACAGCACTGGAAGGCAGCAGACGGAAATTTAAGGGGGAGGAGAAGGGACAGCAGTTTGTTACCTCCTCACCCTGGCTTCCATCTCCTGCTGAGCAGGAATTCAACTGATACAACTGGGGTTGCTCAGAGGGGCTGAGGCTGGTCCAGCACTGCCAGTGGTTGGAGGGAGAGGCTGTACCTGCCACCATGGCTGGGGATGAGTTACCAGAGCTGCCCAAATCTCAGCTTCCTCAAAAGCTGTGCAGCTCTGAGCATGGCCTCACACAGGTACCAAACCTCCTGTCACAATTCTCTCTTGTGTGAGGTGAGACATATTCTCCAGTGGCAGCAAACTGAGAGCACCAACACAGAGTAGACAAAAAGATGTATCTAGAAAGAAGAAGAAAGTCCCACAAATAAAATGCAGAGCTTTCCTTTTTGAAATTTCTTGAAGTGATGATGCTTCAGGAAGTCCAGTTTCCTTCTTCTGCAAAGTGTGAATAAAGAAAAGAGTAAAAATACTTAAAATATTTTGCCTTATTATTTATTTTATTGTTCAACATATAATTTTGCTCTCTATTCGTTCTTTTTTCATTCCCATCACACACACACATATACACATATACATGTATCTATGCATATGTATTCATATTGGTTCCATACGAGCAAAGACATGAAGCTTTACCCTTGAAGGAGAAGAATAAAAGACAGAAAGTTAATTCAATAGAAGATACTGTTAATTATTAAAAATGTCATTACTTTTGAAAGTATTTCACCTTATCTAAAGGTAACATATGAAAGTGGACTGAGCAATTAATTTGCCAGATATAGTAGTAAAGAAAGTCTCTGCTAGAAATAACCATTCTTTCCCACAGATCTCTTTCTTTAAGTGATGCCACTGAACTCTGGCACTTTTTCCTGGATGTCTTACCACCTTTTCTCTTTTCACAGCAGCACTTAGAGGTGCAGTTGAGAGCATGACAACCCTGCTGGATCTCATACAGGCACACAGCATGAAATCTTGCATAAACACGGGAAGGGTTTTGCATCATTAATTTCTTAGCAGATTAGAAAAGGCTGGTAATAAACAGGCAGGAAATTTGAGGTGTTTCCTAAAGTCCTGGAGTAGGTCATTGGCAGAGGTGAGACTGGCTTTAGGGCAGCCATGGAGAGGCGTACAAAATTTTGGCCACTGGATCATCCTTTCAGACAAACCTATGAACACCCACTTCTGTCCCTTGGGATTGCAAACCACTTATTTAATAGCACAAAGAAGTAATTTCTATGCTTTAGTTTTTAGTCAGCCCTGAATTGGTCAGGCTGTTGGACTAGGTGGTCATTGGAGGTCTCCTCCTACTGAAAATCATTCTATTCTATTCTATTCTATTCTATTCTATTCTATTCTATTCTATTCTATTCTATTCTATTCATAAACAAATTTAATAGTTATGCTGCCAATAAGTGTAGAAAAGACAATATTTCTGTAAGGGAGAGGAATATCACATCCAATAACATTTATTCAAACATTTTCCCCTGTTTCTGCAATGCTTCAGATTTTGTACTTTGATTTAATTTAGAAACTAGGGGAAATTTTACCTAATTGTTTCCTTTCATCAAAAGAGCTTCCTGATATTTGCTAATTTCTCTCAAACATCTGCCATTAGAAGGCAAATGTCCCTTCTGTCAGGTCTCTCTGTCTTTCATAAATGGTTTTTATTGCTCAAAACTTGCTGGGGCTTTTTTAATCTGATAGGCTGCCTCGTATTTTTCCAAATGAATCCAGTAAGAGCCATCAGAGCTATGGAGAGTTAAAATGAACAGCCTGGTACCTTAATGGAGAGCACTGAAGAGTTTCTGCCCATTAGAGAACATGTTGGATTGAATTTACAGGCCCATCTTTTGGTAGCAAGATGGCTACAAAGGTGGCTTATGTGAGAAGATGCCTGAAGCTTTCCTCATGGACTGGTTGCTGGCCAAAACTGAGCCCATCAGCACTCCTGAGATAATGTATTTAAGAAGACGGGAAAACACCTGCAGAAGGGCATCTGGAGAGAGGAGCAAGAATATGTGAAAGAAACCTCTCTGCAGACACCAGGGTCAGTGCAGAAGGAGGGGCAGGAGGTGCTCCAGGTGCCAGAGCTGAGATTCTCTTGCAGGTCATGGTAAGGCAGCTGTGTGCCTGCAGCTCATGGGGGTCCATGGGGATGCAGAGATCCACCTGCAGCCCCTGCAGGACCCCACTCTGGAGCAGGGGAATGCCCAAAGGAGGCAGTGATTCCATGGGAAGTCTCTGACCAGCAGACTTCTGGCAGAACCTGTGGACCCATGGAGAGAGGATCCCACACTGGAACAAGTTTACTGCCAGGACTTGTGACCCCAAGGGGGACCCACACTAGATCAGCCTGTCCCTGGAGAACTGTCTCCCATGAGAGGGTCCCATGCTGGAGCAGGGGAAGAGTGTGAGGAGTCCTTCCCATGAGGAGGAAGGAGTGTCAGAGGCAATGTGTGATGAACAGACCACAGCTCCCCATCCTACTGCATTGCTGATGGGGGAGAAAACCCAGGAGCGAAGCTGAGCCTAGGAAGAAGTGAGGGATGGAAGAAAGGTGTTTTAAGATTTGGTTTTATTTCTCATTACCTGACTCTGATTTGATTGGTGATAAATTAAACTAATTTCCCTGAGACGAGTCTGTTTTGTTCGTGATGGTAACTGGTGAGTGATCTCTCCCTACCCCTTATCTTGACTCATGAGCTTTTTCACTGTTTTCTCTCCCCTGTCCAGCTGAGGAGGGGTGTGACAGAATGTCTCTGGTGGGCACCTGGGGTCCAGCCAAGGAAAACTCACCTCAGGTGTTGCAGTATTTCAGTACTCCTCAGTGTGATGCAGGATTTGCCAGGACAGGCTTGACAAAGCAGAGGAGATACAGGTTTAGAAACATGGTAAATCAAACCATTATGCAGTAAATTGTGAGGAGGTTGGCACTAGCAGTTCATCAGCTGCCAGGAATTCATGTGTGGTGTCTGATAGGGAGTCGGATCAGTGAGAGAAATGTGTGATTGGGAAGCACAGGGTGCACCTGAATTTATTTTTGTGAATGGAAGCACTGGAAAAGGATGCAATAAAAATTCTCTTTGCATACATATTTAACCCTGCCCAGTCCCTGCTGTCAGTCAGTATGATCACTCCACTGATGTTATTAAAGGGCTCTTTTGGTTAATCTCCACTTCATGTTTGCATACCTAGCCGAGCAGTGCTGCAGTGGATCTGTCAGCTCCCTGAATGCAGGCAGCTCACAAGTGCCTTGAGAGCAGCACCTGTACATATGCAAACAGAAAAAGCAGAAGTGTGTATGTTCTCCATCTGGCTCCAGTCTGGAACTCTAAGTCTATTAATCATATTGCTCATATATTTGAAAGCTTTTCCAGCTAGTTCATTGCCTGACTCAGTGGAGTAATGGTTCAGTGCTCAGCACTGAAAAGACAGAGCCTCTACATTTTATCCCAAGCTCTGCAATCAATTCACAGCATGGTGAGTTAATCTCTTAAGATTAGGCCCAAAGGGATGAAGAATATAAAACTAAATCAGAGACATTCCTCCTTCCAGGATTTGCCTACTAGATTGTAATCCAGAACCTGGGGACAGGTGCCTGGTCCCTCCACATAGCATCCTGTGGGGAGCAACTGTTGTGTCAATTCAGGACATCTCAATGGAGAAGAAAATGCTGGAGAAAAGGGCACACAATAATTAACTCTTCTCTCTCCTCTAGATGTGAATGCTTATCCAAGTTATATTCACTCTCTGCTAAATGGCTTCACCAAATCAATACTTTTTCTGTTTTCCTAGTGAAAAGTTATGATTTACCAATGGAAAGTCTCTAATGCAATTTTGGTGGCATCCCTGAGCACACCATGTGGGAGAGCTGGTCCCAGTTTCACAGCTGCATAGAAAGATTCAAAGACACCTCCAAGAATATAATCTACCTGTTTGGGTGTAGGGAGGAGTGAGGTTTCCATTCCTCCTGTTGAATCTGTTCTATTTTGTAGGAAAAATCCCCAAGAAGTCGTGAAATCATTGTATTTTTGAAATACTGCAAACTCAACTGGACAATGCCCTGAACAACCTGAACTAACCCTGAAGTTTACACTGTTTTGAGCAAAGAATGAACTAGATGACATCCCAATGTCCTTGCCAGACTTGTGTAAGTCTATGATTCTAGAATTACAAGGAAAACACTTTAGACAAAGGAATATGTGAGAGTTTCCTTGCATCATAAAATCTAGAACTCTCACTCTGAAGGACTTCCCTGTCACCTAAAAATGTATATTTTCTCTCATGTCCCTAACTTATGGAATTAGCTGTTTTCCTTTTACTAATTGCTAGGAAGATCCATATACCTACTTGAGAAACAGGATGCTGCAGCTAAATCCATGTGAAATAGTAAGCTGGACTTTCAGGGAAAGTGTCTTATCAGATGCTTAAGGGCAGGTAGACAGGATGCTGTGTATTCTGTGGATCTGGCCAGTCCTGCACAGAATGAAACCCAGAAATACAACAGAGGAATCTGAACAGGAAAAGCAAAGAGTAAAGTAGTCTTGAGAGGAAGAGGTACAGATTTATGCACCTAAGTTTTACCTACTCCCTATTGTCTGTGCTTATAGTTTCCTCAGAGACAGCTTCAAAAATAGGTTCCAAATATCATTACTTATGCTACTAAACAAGTTGCCTGAATTTCATCTGGACTTAGCAGACACATCTGATTTATTTCATCACTAACAGGATCATGACTGAAATAAAATCATACACAGATGAGTGTTTCCATTGCTACTGTTATTAATCCTGCTGTTTAGGTTCATGTTTAACAGGAGGCATATGCAAGGCTCATTTCATATCAAAACAGTGAAGAAGCTTCTCATCTGTCACTGTCACAGACATCTGTGAGAAGCCACCTGCAGCACATTTCAGGGCAGACAGGAACTGAAGAGTGTAAAAAGTCAGCATGACAAGCAGAGGGACTGTGATACTGATTGTGCAATGTGTTTTCCTTGTCAAAATGGAATGGACTTGTCTCAGAGGATCTCAGTTCTTCACCTCACACAGGAACAAAGTGGGAGTCACAAGGTGCCACAGTGCATTGGAGGCATGAGACAGTGAATGATCTCTGCTATGGAATAAATGTTCCTCCTGCCCTTGATAGGTCAGTGCTGGGCAGCAGAGTGATACTTTCCTGTCCTCTGTGAAGCACAGAGAGCTCATACTGAGACTTTTTCAGGCAATATTTGCCTCAGATGCTTTCCAGGATGGAGAAGCACAGATCTTACCCAGCTTTTAAAGGTGGCTCACCCTTCCAGTGCACTCACTCTCCCAGAAAATTCCTGACCAAGCACAAGCCAGGTACCATTCCCAGTAGGAAGTCTGCATGTTTTTCCAGTGAGCCAGTCTGTTCCTGGAGAACATGTGAGTTTCAGATGTGCACCTTTCCTCCCAGCACTGCCTCAGCTCTAGAGAGCTGTCCTGGTCTTGCTTAGTTTAAAACAGCAAGTGAAGCTACAAAGTTCTATTTCCTATTGGCAGGAATTAATCCCAGCTATTTAATTCTGGAGGGGGAGTCAGCAGACAATTTACGAGGGAAACCTGTGGAACAATGTCCCAAGTATATCTCACAACAATTTGAGGCTGGCAAGCATTTCAGCAAAGTCATAGGAAGGCTTTTCTTGGCTTCACTTCATGTCAGCTGAACCATTTCTTGCTTAGCTGGCTTCCCTCAGAGACATTTCATTCATTTTCCCTGTTTCTGGTGTGGGACAAGGAAACTGCAATCCTGGCCCTGGGCCCTGGCCATTTACCCTGGTTACTTGTTATTGACACAAGCCAAAACCATATCCTTTAGAGTAAGACATAGGAATTGGGAGGATATTTAGGTGGGACAATTTCCACCTCTGGATGCCTCATTATAAACTCAAGGTCTGATGAAAAAAAAAAAATCTGATTTTTATTTCTAGGACTCTGAGAAATTTGGGCAAGGTGACCATGGGAAACCATCCCTCCCTCTCCAGAAATTATCATTATGGAGCTTTTGTAACAATCAGGGATACCTCTACTTCAATCTCACACCAAATTTTAATCATCCTTTTCTTTCAATTTGAACAGATTTCTAAGAGATGGTGTTTCTTGAATATTAAAACAATAAATATTTAAAATATTTCCATACATGTATTGCATGAAAAAATATGCCAGCCTCATAAGACCTCTAAAGCAAAGTTTTAAATAAATATCTAATTTATTTTCTCTCTAATCCCCAAAGTCTATAAGATTCCTCTCAAAACCAAGCAAACTTCAGTAGAGCTGAAAAGATCCTGTAACTTACATTGTACATTATATTTCTCTTTCCAAACATATATATATTGACATTGATCTTTCAGCCTCAGAACTGCCAGTTATAAAATTGAGATATTGCTACTTTTCTCACCAGAGTGCTAAACTTCTTAGGATTCTGTTACCATCACCTACAGCAGTTTCCAGAAGGCTGGATTTTCCACTTACCTGCTGGACAAATCTCTTCCCCTCTCCAGTTCTTTCCCTGTCTTGCTCTTTGTGCCAGTGAACATCTATTCTGACATGTTTGTCACAGTTCTACTAGAAAGAGGATGTGTAATATTGCTGTAATATTATAAATACCTTATTGTCACCATTGTGGGCTTTAGGAAAGAACCACATGAACGGTTATTGTAGCATTTAATCAGTTGTTTATAAAGCTGTAATCTTCATTTAGTAGAGTTTTGAGACCAGATGACACTGATCATCCTGTGTAAACTATGTTTCATTTTATCTACATTTTATTCTTACTTAATTGCTTTGGTTAGTGAAATGCTAGAAGTTCACTGATCTATCTCATTTCCCAAGAGATGTTTCTGCAAAGTAAAATATCAGTTTCACAAAGCAATTTCACAAGTACAATACAGCAGAAAACACAAAAATAATTAATAAATAAGCTTGTTAAAAAGAAATAGCTTTTTCAATTTGAAGAATATTGATTTTATTTTAAATCTGTATTAAAGTGAAAAATATGCCTCCAATATAATTTTGATGCATTAGCAGCGATGCTGAATATAATCTTCCTCTTATTTTCTTGGGTTTTTAAACTCAAGCAAACAGTATATGATTTATCTTCCACCCTCTCAATTTTGCCATGGATTCCGTGTTTCTCCCTCTCTATCTTGAACAAAAGGATGTATCCACATTATAGACAGTGGGTTTCAAATGGCTACCTAATTTGCAACAAATTTTGAAAAAAACCCACAGTGTTGAAAAGCTTTTATCCATGCAGTGGGAAGGCTCTTGCAGCTGATGAAAGGGCAGATTTCAGATTGGACTTGCAGCTGAACTGGGAATGTGACCCCCAGCAGGCATCGGGGAAAAATCAGTCAAACCCCATATACTCTGGGACATTTGCATCAGTCAAAAGCATTTCTGAATATGCAAGGAAAGGACATTTAGGCCCTTAGATCATCAAGAAGGATCTTTACTTCACTCTGATGTTGTGCAGAGCCATGAACATGTTAAAAATGGTGCCCTTTATGAAGAGGAATCTTGATCAGGGAACATCAAAAATCCAGTGCAGCGCCTGAGCTAAACCCATGGAAGGAGGATAGTGTCCCTTGATTAATAAAATTATCTACCCACTGTGCACTTGAGAAATTTTTGCCTTCAAGGCAAAGTCTTTTGCTTTGGTTTGGTTTTTTTTTTAATTTTGTTTAAAAATGTCACACACTAAGGAACAAATGCTGCAGCTGTCACTTGTGGGACTCCAGCTGCAGCTTTCCTCTAGGAAATGTCTTTTCATGACATCCAAGCTCAGGGATCCACTGTGGAAATGCAGACAGTTTTAAGGAAGAAAGCAAAGTAATGTTAACCAGAGAACTGATCAAACAAAGCAATGTCAAAGCACAGGCTGGAGGAGGGATGAGTCTTTGTGAAGCAAGAATACACCATTCCTGCCACATGGGTTGTTGCTCTCCTGGGGAACATCATGGATATAATCCTGGTGTCATTTTCTTCAAAGTCAGAAGTGTACATACTGAAGTCAAAGCCACGATCATGCAAGGCTTGGTATAAAAGATCAGAAGTGCTCTCCCCTGGTAAAGTTCTGGGCAAATGGATCCAGGACACTTGACCATGTTAAAAAAAGTTACTTTCAGCCCAATTTTTCTCTGAGCTGGAGTGCTCTAAATACAAAAATAACTAAATTGGACTGAAAGTCATTCTCTGGCACTTTGTTACAGTGACTGGCTGAAGAGCATTAGCAACCTTTCATATCTTTGTTCATTTGAATTTCCCCATATACATTAAAACACCTACATTTGTAGGTAAAAGCAGTGCACTTAAAACACAGGTCATCATTTTCATTCTGGGCACAGGATGTGCCTGTGGGTTAACATTCATGCCTGTAAAGGCAGAGAGCCTCCTCACCTCTTCTTGTAAATTTTGGAAGTTAAAATGTGCACCAAATACCCAAATATGGTCTCGCCTGCAAAATCTGTAAGATTTCTGTGGAAGTATAGATAACATTTTTCAAAGCTTTTTGTGGGCTTGTGAATGTGAAATCTTTTGAACCTCCTTCAGGCTTGTATCCCATGTGAAGGCTTGAGAGATTCATTCTCCTCTTACTGAGATATAGACAGGTTCTCACTTTTTGATCACAAATATTGATTCTGTCCTTCCTTTTTTGGTCAGACTTACTCTGGGGTGGGCTGTGCCCTTTTTCTAGTGTAAAGATACTAAGCTGCTCACACTCTCAACTGACTTTGTAGTGTATCACCTCTCAAAAAGAGTGCTGAGGCTTAATTCCCTTCTCCAAAATACCTATCTGAATTACCACCCCAGCAGCCAAGTAGTCCAATGACAGCTGGAATCAAGCATTTTATTAACTTTTAGCTGAGGATTCATTTTAATCCAGAATCATAACTAGATCTCTAAGCCAACATGCACTCCAAAATGTGCTTTCTGTCCGGCAAGTTTTATAGTAGGACTTGGGTACCTGGCTTCAGGCAAAAGTCTGCAATTCAAGACCTGAGTTGAGGGATCTGAAAGCCCAAGGAAGAGCAACTTAACTTCTCTGTGAAGAGGCTTCCACTTTCCCTGTGGTCTGGACACCCTTCTCCTACAAGGTGGGGCAGGGTGGTCCTTGTAGTCTGAATGTGAGTTGGAGACTGCTTGGCAGTGTTTGTGCCTCTGTTGCCTGCAAACAACACTTTGACTGCTCCCAGAATGGATATTTGCTGTGGAGAGGCTGGGACAGAACCCTTCTGCAGTGGCTGTGTGGTAACTTTTAGTGCACATGGCAGCCACTCAAAAAGTAGAAAGAGCTAAATAATATCCTGGTAACCTAGCAGCCTTGTGAAACAGCCTAAATCTTTATTTGTTTTGGAAATGAATCATCTGTGAACAATAAGAACACTAAAATGTAGACCACTGCAAGGACTGAACTGGGAAAGTACAGAGCAAAGTCTCAAATGTTTGTGCTTGTTTTCAGGGATGTAAATCTTCAGGCTGAATTGAAAGGGAGCTCGCTGCCCTGGACACATCACAAGATAGGGTTTTTAAGAAAACCTTTAACACAAGATACAAAATGTCACCCACTGCTGTTGTATCATGGCAAGAAATAGACACTGAGAACATGTAGACATGTCCTCAATCTAGTCTGAGCTCTTGCTAACAGTGCTTCAGTTATTTTTTCTTTACCTTCTGTGCCCATCTACCACTTGCAATAAGTTCAGTCATGAAGTTTGGCTAACCCTTTATTTTAATTATCAGCTTGGTTTGCTGATTCTGGCAGAAAGTATTAAAGTGAAATAATGTTTTGGGCTGGTACTAGTGCTCTGGCAGTCCTAATATTATCTGAACTGGGTTCATCTGCTGCCTACATTTTCTTCAGGGCTGAGTGCAAGGCAGGAAGTCCATAGGGCTGTTTGACTCTCTATTTTTATAGTTTTGCCATCCCATTGATTTTGCAAACGTAACCAAATACTGTGGAATTTCTGTCAGTGTGGTCTTTCAGGTAGTTTCTGGTGACAGGACCCTGTAAGCCAGGGCTCCCCTATGTGCATTCAGATGTTTGAACATTTCCTTCCACCCCCTCTGCCTGTGGTTTATTCCCTCTGAGGAGCGACTGCTTAACCACAGTGAGTGCATCCAGCTTGTGACAAACTTGGTAGCTCAGTGCTTTTGCCTATCTGAGCTGAAATGTTATTGAAATGTTCTCATCAGCTGCAATACACAATAGGGATCCACAGACAAAAGAGTAGCAACAACAATATGAGGGCAGCTCCTCTGAGAGCTCCACTGAGAGCCAGACTTCACAATATCCTAAATGAAAAAACACAAGGTACCACAGCAAACAAGCTCATCAGCAGTGCAGCTTTCTCCAACTCAAATATATGTGTAAATATAGCCCAGGAGAAGGCAAAGTCATAGATGAAAACATCTTCTTTAAGGAGATTTCAGAGACAGATGAGTCTTAGGATACCCTGTAGAGAGTCAGTTTGACAAGCAGCGTTTGGAAACAGGCCCAGTCCATCTCCCACACACCCAAATAAAGGGACAGCCCTTTTCCTCCACCCCTTCTTAGGGAGAGGGTCTTCTTCCCCAAATGAGCTTGTCAGCCTTATTGCCTTATCAGCTACCAAGTGCAGAGGTGCAGCTTCTCTCCTCTGACTTTCAAGGGGGGACAGCACCACTGCTCTCCAATTCTGTCAGCATATCAGGTATTTCACAGAATCCCACCCAGCAGGGTTTCCTGTCAACATAACAGGCTGTTGACACATGCCTTGAAGAGTTTGTATTCCTGGAGACTGCAGAATCCTTCAGATAAATTTCTTAATTATATTGGTCCCTAGCAATGGCTGTCATCTTAACAAGAGGCAGAGATGAGTCTGTGCTGTTTGCCCCTTCCTGCACATCAAATCTGGAGCTGATCCACATCTCAATTTTAGAAACAGACCTGACCAAAGAAGTTGCTGGGCCTCTTTTGTCTTTTCAAGGAATGATTGGTGACTTTCCCATTAAGAAGTAAGCCAAATATGAGCTACAAACACAGACATGATAACTCTGAAATTCTTCTGGAAAGATAAAAGTTCTACCTGAAAATGACAGAATACAAGAGTAGGGTATGACCTGCAGGATATGACCTTCTCTACAATATAAATTAAACCCAAATTAAAGAAGGTTATCAAGACTAAATGACATACATGGTGGAAAAATGCATGAAGCAATTGATAGTTATGAATGAGGTCAGGAACAGCATTCATTCCCAAGAACAGAGTCACCTAGCAAAGCACAGAACAAGAAGTCACTTGTTTGAATTCATGTGGGAGGTCATCCTCCCACAGTGATGAGTTTCAATACCCAATTTTAAAGCAGGGAAGATGAATCCCCCTGAAATTGTCTCCTTGTAAAACAAGGTTTTGTCTCACAATTACCTAAGCTACAAACTTCTATTGTATTATTTCATTTTTGGTTTAACCCTGGAAGGCCTGCAGTGGACTGGCACCCACAAGCAGCTGTGCACAAGTACAGATGAGTGTTAACCACAGCTACAGGACCAGTTTGACCTTCAGATAGATCTTGCTCTAATTCTCAGCCCTGCTCTGCATCAGTGATTGGTAATTACTCCTGTTCCTCTACCAGCCTCTCCTCTTTCTTCCTTTGCCCTCAGACAGCTCTGACAAACTTTACAGCAAACTCTCAACTCTTACTGGGAACATGGGGGTTAAATTTACTCTTCCTTGGGACAAATTTGGCAGACATATACTGATTCTGTTTTCCGTTGTGCCATTTCTCTCCCAGTGCATGCACAGTAACAGCTGTGAATGAGTTGCAGACTTAAATTTTTAATGCAGAAGGCTATTCCTAGCTACCTCCTCAATATTACCACCTCCAATGCAACCTATAATGTACCCACGGAGACATCCTGGATCCCACTTAATTGGAACAACATTTACATTTGTCTTTCTGGTTTATTTGTATCATTGAGTTCTTAAAGGGAGTCTTGCTGAGATATGGTAACAACTTTCTTTCTCCATCTTGGAAAAAAAAGTCAAATTACTTTATCTGCAAGCTGTTGCAAGAGAAAGATGAAGAAAAGGGTTCTTAGCTCAGAATAAAAGGCAACCAGTTAATAAGGAGAAAAGAAAATGCTGTGTATTAATGACTGGATGAAAATGGTTGCTGTGATGTATTTAATGGGATAACCTGAGCTCAGGGTATTGTTTTCCAGGGTATAGTAAAAAGAGAGAGCAACATCTGCTCTGAAGACCTAAATAGAAAAGACACTCAAAAATAAAGGCATTAAAATGATTTAATAGGGAGAGAGGGTAAATTCAAAGCAAAAGTCTTGGAAAATCTGGGAACTGATAATTTCCTGTGCTTTAAACTGATCAACACCTACTAGTTTTTAAAAATTTCAATGCATCTCTATTGTATACATTTTGGAAATAAATCCAATTCCATGGAAGCTTTAGGTAAAGAAAATATCTTTAGGAAAAAGAAGCATCACAATCTTGTCTGTAAGTATTTCTACAAGTAAAACATTTATTTTCTTTGTTTTTTTTTTTTTTCAATGTGCCTTTGTTGCTGGTAAAATAATCAACTTCTATAGGGAGACAAGGTGTGTATCCTTCATCTTGGCCTAGGACCACTCCACAATGAGCACCAGAGAAATGCAGTGTTGAATGGGAGAGGTAAAGCAGTTCCTTAATCCAACTCTTGCTTTAGCCCTAGAAGTGACATCTTTTTAGTTTTGTTATAAAATAGAACAGAACGAAAAAAGTCCTAGTTTGATGACGCTATTAAAACAACATTTGTATCATATTGTCCCCTTAAAATGAGTTAGAATTTCACTGTGAAATTCCCTGGCTCTTCTTCCTCAACCAGGAACACTCTAATGAGACATTGTCTTGCTCTACTGTTATTTGAAAGTAAAAGCAACAGAGAAACAAAAATTTTCCACATGGAATTGGTTTTGGTTTCAAGACAATCCACATGCAAATGTTAACACATTCGCAGCCTGAAGGAGAGCAGAACACCAAGTTTCCACTGCCTCCTACTTCAGGAAATCTAAGTCCACTGAAGAATCCGTCAGGTCAGAATCCAACCCCTTTTCATGGCCACTGCCACCCGCTAGCAGGCACAGCGTGGCTGAGTGTCCCCAAAACTGATGGATCCCAAATCAGCACAGCAGCTCTCTGGTGCTTTTTGATGCAGATGGACATACAAAGCTGCTCCTGATGCTTAAAAGAGGAAAAGTCTCCCCACACCCAAGGTTTGCCATTGCATAAGGACAGATGATGGGAAACTGGTGAGGGAAAGGTCTGGCTCTACATTACTGACAGCTGAGCAGAGGTCCCTATTAACATGGATTATGTTTTCTCAGTAAAAAGGAATCAGGATGAATGTGGCAGAAAATACCCTCTCAGCCCCTGCCAAAGATATCTGATGGTTCAGGGGTGATTTCTTGCCCTATATATTTGGCAAATCTGCTCCAGCACAGGCATCTCTATCCTGTGGGTCTTCATACAACAGTGAGACACTGCTGAGGGTGGAACCACAGCCAGCAGTAAAGTGGTTTTCCCTGAACTGCAGTATCCAAAAGTTACTTTCCCTCACTCCTGGGGGGAATGGAAACCATGCTGCTGGCTCTTGCCCTGTCCTAGGCATATACTCTCCTGTCAGATGGTCTTTCTCCCTGTCACTGAATAATTCCCAGGGTGTCTCAGGTCCAGATTTGCTAAAGCTTGTGTGAAATGAGTAAAGAGAATGAATGTGCACCTTTGCAATAATCTGTGAGAAAGCTGATGCCTGGACATTCAATCATGAAGCAGTAAAATCCTGTATTTTCTCTTTTGGAGCATTTTTTAAAATTGTGGATGAGCTCTCTCCCACCTTTGCTAGACCTGACATTGCACTCAGCCCTCAAGGACTTCAGACAGCCCTGATGAAACCAATAAGTGATTTTATTGGTTTTGAGTTTGAGAGAGGTCATTAGTAACGGGGAAATTGTGGAGAATATTGTCCTATTTCTTGTTTTGTCTCTGTCTGCCATAACACTGGAATAGTGACACATGGCTCTGATTCAGTTCTCACTGATTTGAGATCTTACAAATCTTATAAATACAGCACTATTTTGTTTCTCAGTCAAATCTTCTCATTGAAAGAGTCTTGATAATGATCTTGATACTGACTCTCTGTGCTCAGGGGCCATTTTAAAGAAAAACAAACCAAGGAATTCAGGTTAATGGGAGGACTTCTCTGGTAAAATTAATTCTATATTGGGACCTCTGTACAGCAGAGAGTCTGAGAAACATAGGAGGGTCTAGCAGAGAGAAGGCAGGTTGTTTAAGGGGATGCAACACATAACATAGCAGAGATTATCCTGGAGAAAAGGCTGAGGACATACCTGTTGTCCTCTGTCTAAAAGATGGCTGTAAGCAGACAGAGACAGAACTTCTGAGTGAGGTGAACAAAAGGTAAAAAAAAAAAAGATAACTGGATAACTGGCACAGTTGTTGGACAGGAAATCTAAACAGTGGAACAGGGGCCCAGGGAGGCTGTAGGATCTCCATCCTTGCAGTTATTTGAAACTCAAGTGGAAAAACCCCTCAGAAACCTTTTATAACATTTGAAGTTGATCTGGATTTGAGGAAGACCAGAGAGATTACCTAGGATATCCCTTCCAATCTTTTCTTCTGTAATTCTATGTTCAACATGAGGGTGGGAACAACATTTTATTACCTTCTCACTTCTTGTCTTCCAAGTTTCACTAGAACTGCTTGAATTATTTGTTAATTCTGAAAAGGTGCTCTGTCATATTTCTAGAATTCAGTAGGACTATAGGGAACTGGACTGTCACAGTGTTTTTCATGTTTATTTATGCACTTATGAAGCACATACAGGCATCTAATATTAGCATCATGCTGGACCTTTTTGTCATTTTACGCTCTTAAAATGGTTGCAGCTAGAGCTGAATTCAGAAAAACAAATATGCAATGGTATTTAAATATAATTTAAAGAGAGTTTTTCAGAAATTCTTTGTGACTTCATCCCATTTTTCTCTGCATATATCAACGTGCAGTCCTGTTATCTCATCCACCACCAACTTTCTTGTCAGACTTCTTTAAGGACTCTGCTAAAGCCTTGATATCACCTTTCCCTTTCAAAGAAGAGCACAAAGCCTTTTCTAGGAGATTTGGGAGACAGCACATCTGCAGCAGAATGTCACTTCAGTGACTATTGTCTCACATATAATAATGCCAGAGCATTATGGTACTTGGATGAAGGAAGCTGCAATGTCTGTCTCAAAAAAAAAAAAAAAAAAAAAAAAAAAAAGAAAAAAAAGAAATAGAAGATGTGTTTTTCAGCTACACTTTGGGAAATGTAAGTTCACATGTGAAATTACCCTCTTTTGCCCCCATTCATGTTGAATATATTGCAGTGAACTTTGCTTAATTTCAGTGCCTGGTCATTCCACCCTCCATGGGATCAACTGAACTTGATGATAGTGAATGGTAAATGACTGTTGCTTAATCAGGCTAAAATTAACATAAATTTCAGATAATGAGAGGCAATGTCTGTGGTTAATAAAAAGAGAAAAACATTGCTATTTTTAAAGAGACAAATTACATGTAGCTTTGCTTTAGCTGGGAATAAACTTTAAGCTCAGAAGTGCTAACCCAGAATAACAGGTTTTGTATGAGCAAACCTGGTCTGGGTTTCACATAAACAGCTTTACCCATTACTGAACGTGGTGAGATATGTTAGGAGGTGAAGTGTGGAAAATGAAAGGACTTCAAAGAAATTTCTGGGTTTGTTTCAACATAGAGCATATTGGGAAGGTGCAAACATAATGAAAACTAAGAGAAAAAAGGAAAGCAGTCACAGAATTACAGAATGGGTCAGATTGGAAGGGACCACAGAGTCCTTCTGGTCCAACCTCCTTGCTCAGGTAGGGTCATCCCAGAGCACATGGCACAGAATTGTGTCCAGAGAGCTTCTGAATATCTCCAGTGAGGGAGAGACTCTACACTCTCCGTGGGCAATGTGTTCCTGTGCATGGCCACAATCACAGTAAAAAAGTTCCTTCTCATATTCAGTGGAACTTACTGCGCATCAGTTCCTGCCCATTGCCTCTTGTCCTATTGCTCAGGACTAATGAGCAGAGCCTGGTCTGACATCTCCCTACAGATACTGAGGTCCCCTCAGTCATTGATAAGGCCCCCTCTCTGTCATCTCTTTTCAAATTTGAAGAGGCCCAGCTCCCTCAGCCTTTCCTCATAAAAGAGATGTTCTGGTTCTTTCATCATCTTTGGACCTGCTCCAGGAGCTCCACGTCTCTCTTGCACTGAGGAGCCCAGAAATGGACACAGGAAGATCCACAGTCTGGATCTTTTAGTTGAAGTTCAGCCACACTGGATTTCTCCTGCAGATTTCACCAGTGAAACTCACATCTGCAAAAGCATTCACTTAGTTTATACTATTTACAGATAGACTGAACAGCCAGAGCTGTGAAAACAATTTAAACATAATTTAAACATGGAAAGTGGTTTCTCTGCTCCCTTGAAAGAAAAATGTGGGTAACAAGAGGAGATTTTTTTTTAAGTAACAAGGGATTTGCAACATGGCAGGAACAAGCACATGGTCAGTCAGTCTGTCTTTGCAGACAAAAGGCTCGACCACAGTGGTACAGCACTGCGTTTCTCTCAGGTCATACTCAGAATGCAAAAGTGAGCCATGCTATTTACAGAACCAGAAAGTCGTGCTGGAAAACTGTCTCAATAATGGGAAGCAACTGTCTTTTTGTTTCTTTTGCTTTTTGTCTCTCAGCTCAGGAATCTTATGTGGCATTTTCTCTACTGTAAAGTTTGGGGCATAAAGCACAGCCATAGTTTTTAAATGCAAATGGTTACCAATCTTCACCATTGAGAAAAATGATAACAGCCAGATTCCAATCCCCTTTTTTCCCTATTTCCTCACTATTCAGCAAAGTACTTCAATGCTGATCACATGTATGCTGAAGAACTGTTTGCAGAATAATGATGTCTTAATCACTTGGTGATTAAAACCCCAAACAGTTATCTCAAAAATTGATATGCACAGCTAATTCATCCTGCAAGTACCTTTGGTAAACTGATCTAACTCCTGAAGTTCATGAAGTCCTACTGGGGATGAGGTGGACTTCAGCTGAATAAATGTTCCACAGCCAAACCCGTGGCCCGGCCCACAGCTGCATTCAGACTGTCTCATTTTAAGAATTTGAACATCATTTGTCATAATAAAGTCTCACTAAAATTAATAACTGGTCTTATGATGAAGTCCTGAATATTGAAAGTCAAGGTGTCACACTAATTTTGTACATCTTATCAAGCATGATGAAAATACTTGGAGATTTAGGTTTTTAGATATAGTGGTGCAATACAGAGTTTAATATTTCTCAGTTATTGTACTGTGTCAGATTTCATAGACTGATACATGGACAAATGAATGTATGCTTATTTCATTTCTCAATATGTACACTGACTATTTATGAGCCTTGAAGCCATTGATAGAATATCTTCATTGATAGATCCAATTAGAATGGAGTTAACCTAATAACGATCTTTGGCTAATAAACAACCAAAAAAATGTTTATTACTTGGCATTAACTAACTTTCCATTCAAGCAGGATATGTGTTTTAAGGAGGATTTAATAGGTTTCTAAGCAGCATTTCACATTGACAAACTTAACTTTCTTAAATTGAAATATATATTAAAAATTGTTGGATTCTCCATAAAGCCAATAATAGTTGCAAACCAGTCAGTGACAAAAGCAGCATATTGAACACATGCAACTTTACTGAGTGCCATAATATGTTACAATTTTCACTGAAATGCTCTGCCCAGATATCCTGCTCACAGCAACCTTTAAAGCTATTTATATTACCCATATTGCTCTATTACTTTTCCTTTAAGAAGAGCACTTTAATGCTTGAGTGCTTTTCAATTTTGCCATTCAGACAGCAGATTAAGTTTATAATTACTAGCTTAATTTTTACAGGGTGTAGCAAACAGAATTTGGTCTGAAAGATACCCCTGACAATATGAGGCTTTAACTGACTTTGGTGTTTCAATAAAAGTTAGATGCAGTCTGATACCTTCTTAAAGTCTTATTTTGGCTGATTATACAACTGCATGTTCTTTCTGGCCAGTATGCAGTATGCGATTTACAGCCTATTTCTTTCTTGGTGTTTGAAAAGGCAGAGATCTCTGAACAACAAGTTAGGAACAATTCTGCCCTCCATTTCTCTGTAACAGGCAGATTACAAAGAGATGAGGACTCTGCATTGAACACCTTAAAAATGTGTAGTACTATGATGGAAAAGGACCTAAACTGAAAAAAATTAAATGGCACAGATATCCTTGAAAGCCTTTTAGTGGAGACAGCTTTTCAGGGTCTGGAATTGACTGGATTTGAAATGACCATGCAGAGACAGGGAACCCATGGAATGAAACCCTTCATCTTCCTTCTAGACACTTTGGACTCTAATTTTGAATAAAATATATTTTATGTAACTCTGGGTGATTTTATCTTGCACTGAAGTAGGCCCCATTAACTACACTGCTCATAATTCTCCTCTGGATGTACTGAGCAGATCACAGAAGCACAGAATCACAGAATGGTTTGTGTTGGAGGGGACCTTAAATGTCATCTAGTTCCAGCTCCCCTGCCATGGGCAGGGATGCCTTCCACTAGATCAGGTTGCCTCGTTCAACCTGGCCTTGAGCACTTCCAGGGATGAGGCACCCACAGCTCCTCCCAGCAATGTGCTCCAGTGCCTCACCACCCTCACGGTAAATTTTTTTCCCAGTATCTAATCTGTAGTCATTACTCTTTGTCCAATCACGCTATGCCCTTGTGGAAAGTCCCTCTCCAGCTCTCTTGCAAGCCCCCTTTAGGTACTGCAAGGTGCTAAAAGGTTTCCCCACAGCCTTCTCTTCTCCAGGCACAATTCCAACTCTCTCAGCATACCTCCACAGCAGAGGTGCTCCAGCTTTCTGACCCTCTTTGAGGCCTTGTCCAGACTCATTACCACAGATCCATCTCCTTTTTTGTGGGGGACTGCAGAGCTGGATGCAGCACTCCACTCTCACCAGAGCAGAGAAGAGGAGCGGAATCCCCTCCCTCACCTGCTGCCCAAAGGACTTTGGATGCAGCCCAGGACACCCTTGGTTCCTGGGCTGCAAGAGCACACTGCTGGATTATGTTGAGCTTCTCTTCCATCGACACCCCAAGTCCTTCTCCTCGATCCTTCTTTCTACTCCCAGCCTGTGTTTGTGTTTGGGATTTCCCTGACCGAGGTGCAGGACCTTGCACTTGACCTTGCTGAACCTGAAGAGGTTTACACAGCTCCACCTCTCAAGTCTGTCCAAGTCCATCTGGCTGCCATCCCTTCCCTCCACTGTGTCAACTGCACCACACCCCAAATTGAAACAAAACACCAGAGAAACTAAAGATTGCTTGAAATAACATTATTGTCAAGGCTTGAGCATTCACACTCTCTGTGAGATAAGCCTGGGTTTATGGCTGTTCCCAGGTCTGTGCAAAGCTGGCAGTAGAAGCAAACCCATTTTCTTTTGAAGGCTGGAGGGAGATCCTGATCTGCAACACTGCTGGTGTCTGAGATGGGAGGCATAGGGTGTGTTCATCTGTGGTGTGTCCTGGCTTGAAGGATATTCAAACCGAAGGAGTTCATTCCTCACACATGTTAGAAATGTACCCCAGCCTAAAAAGAAAGAGACAAACTCTGCAGTGTCAGAAATCCATTTTGGTTTATGTTCAATCCATTTTAATCCACTTTCTCGACAAATGAGTATTGCTGATTGCCAAGTACTTACACACTGGGATTCTTACTTCCTTTTCTTTCTTGAATAAAAAGGAAAAAAAAATCATGTAGGTAGAACTGTGAAAACTTCAATGTTTTTGTTGGATGGACTTAAGTACTTAAGGTTAAAAAAAAAGAAGCAATTTTATGTCAGATTTATGATTGGAAAATATAAAAAAGTTTTCTTAAAGGACGATTTCTTAGACAAGTTAAAGAGAAATGATAAATTTTTTTCCCCTCTCTCTATATAAAATGATCATTTACCATAGTATCTGAGCTTTTCAAACACTATTTTTTTAGCAAAATCCACTGAAAATTAGGTAACCTTTCCCTCCAAATGATTCAAATTTCACTAGCTGACATATGTTGTTAGTAATAGATACAATAAAACTACCTGTGCCAAGAAAGTCAGACCCTTGTGTTTATCGTAATAAAGCAGAAGGATTTACAATTTGGTGTAAAAAGTTTTCATGGTTCACTATAATTCTTAAATTCAAAGTGTTTCTTAACTATGAGAGAGAAGCAATAAAGGTGAAGAGATGGCCTATTACTACTACTTTTTCCTCAGCCTATTTCAAAGAACATTGCAAAGGTGTTTTCAGTTTTAGAGATGGTCAGCAATTACGTTTTGGAAATATTTTTCAATGGAAAAAGGTCTTTTCTGAAATAACTATTTCTATGCTCTGTGAGGAGAACAAAAGTGATACATCCCAACACACTGAAAAAGCATCTGTAATTTCAGTATCCACATAGAACATGAAATTATGGGAGATCCTTTCAAGCAGTTAACTGGAAGTTTACAGCAATGTACAGACCTCTGCTCAAAAGTTTAGGCAAAACTGACCTCAGAGAGGCCTTGGAGCTACACAGTAAATTTTATTTCTACACCAGGTTTGTTTTGTTTATATATATAAACATAAGACAAAATATTCCAAGTTTCTATTGCTAGCTTAGTTTATTTCTGCAGAAATCTCTTCTGAGACAATTCATTTTTTTCGAGTTTAAAAATAACATACATCATATAAATCTAAAATTTAGAGAAGTTAAGTCACCACCATTACATGGTTTTATAGAGACCTACCCTGAAAGAAAACACAGATCTGTTTGCTATTTAAGGAGAGGTTTCGTTAACTTTTTAAAGATCTATTTTAGGAAATAGTGAAAGGATATGTGAGCACAAGCGCAGTACAAACAAACTCGTTGATATTCCTGTTTAAAAGCCATCAGCTCAGAGAAGTCAGATCTCAAAAGACAAAATAGGAGGTCTGAAGCTGTGTGTTTATTCCTGGGGAGCTGGAAGTGTACTCATTGATGTGGTGGGGGCTTGCTGTCTGGAGAACCATGGAATTGCTGGTTTTCTTGAGTATTACCAGTCCAGACCTGATGGACTGCCTGATTACAAATGTCACTCTGAGCAGTGGGAGTCCACAGTCAAAAGGAAAATATAAGTGCCGAGCTCAGCTCATGATCACAGAAAATGTTAGAGTTGACTTTGGGGAGGGTTTGCCAGCTCTGTTTATTATTTGTTGCCAACTACAATATTGGACAAGGCCTTAGCCTGAATATGAGCTCTAAACTAAAGCCAGAAAATGGACTGAGTTCAAATTGCACTTATTTACATTAGTAAATAGGATAAGTGTATCTCCTCCTGCAGCCTGAGTTCTCTCTTTTATACTGTTGCTGACACTACAGGTTCCTGGCAAAGAGTGTTCTTAAAAACAACCTGGTTGCAGCTGCCCCTCCCATGTGCACTTCAGCATCGAGCAGCTCAGTCCTGAGAGCTGGCTTTTCCTGAGGAGGGAAATTATCCCTTTTAACCTCAGCCTGACTGGGGACCTGCTTAGTGTGACGTGTAAGGAAAGCAGCACTTTGGAATGGGATGTCACTGGGAGTGGTCAGGTTGAGAGAAGATAGCAGGGCATCCTCTGACTGTAGATGCAACTTCATAATCTTCTCTAAAGAAAGGCATTTTTGCTACTGAAAGTAGGTGATAATCACACAAGTGTTAGGTTCTTTTGGGAAGTAATGCTGCATTCATCCTGAAAACAGTGTGGCATCATCAGAAAATCAGGACTCTCTACTGTGATCACAATTAATGTACTCTCTGCTGCGATCAATTTACACTTAATGATGCATTTAATGGTAATAAAATGGGGCAGATACAAAATATCCTTACCATTGTTTTAATTTGGTACATTTTAGATGTCAAGGAAAGGTGGAGTCATAGTATTTATCATTTTAGAAAAAAAATAAGTCCAAATAGCTGAGGTAGAAAGTTGTGAGGAAAGAAACAGATAATAAGGTTACTGGGAATTACAAATCCTTTCTCTCTGTACCAATCATAAGAGTGCTGAGTTAGGAAAATGAAAGTTGTTCTTATGAGACGCCCTCCTTTCCTCTGTACAGTAGTATTCCCTCTGAAATTTCTCTGCCACTAGGTAAAGCTTTTAGGAAGTCATAATGACATGCAAATAGACCATGCTAAATTAAATTGATTAATATAGCATAAGACTATTTTCTGCTGCTTCAGGCAAGTCCTAATGCACATTTAATCAGCAAGGAAAATCCAAACATCCAAGAGGTCTGAATCATTGGGGAAGTTATAATACAAAACTTATCTTTGAGTGAAGGAAATGTCACACATTGCTTTCCATGGCTTGAAAGTTTTGTTCAATATATTTCCCACTGTAGCATGGGGCCAAACCAAACTTGATCCAACCTACACGTCTCCCTGCTGGAAGGTTCAGGCAGGAAAGTTTAGACATGAGTATTCATTTTTATTCCAGTGCTTTTGTCCATTCTCTTCAGGACTTTGATTCAGTGGCCCTTGGCTGGGCATGAAAAGCATTTCTGTCATCCTACATTTTCTTAAGCAGGCAATGTAGATGAGGGCAGCTAGAAAAGAAATGTGGTCGTCAAATACTCTGGACATACAGAGTTGACTCACTTTTCTCTTCCTGCCCTGGAGCACCAAAAGACATTAGGTCACTTTTTGGCAAGAGGAAAAGTGAAATAAAATGCTGAGACAGACTGAAAATATGAGCTTGAGCAGGTGCAGGGAGGGTAAGTGCAAATATCTTTCAGCTGTTGAATATTGATTCACAGGATTTGAAGCGCATTTTTGCATTTTCCATAAAAGCTTGGTGTCTGGAGGGACAAAATATTTTCAAGGGCCATCAAATTTCAATTGATGAGGGACAGAACAAGAATAGAACAACAACCTGTCCCAATTCTCTTCAACAACTTAACACCATCTCATCTAATGTGCTGAGGTTAGAAATTTTCAGTTAATTACTTTTCTTTTACTATTTTCCCTTTTGGACCTCTTTAAGACTTCCATATTCTTGCATTGCTCTTAAGGACTTTCTGCTATTTGGGAAAATACAAAGTGCTGAATTGTTAAAAGAAAGTCAGATAGCAGAGGCTGTCCATGTTGATCTTGTACTTCTGTCTAGAAAATGGAGCAGGGAGCAGGACTGTAAGCAGCATGTTTTTATACAATAGGAATGAGAGTGAGATCTGTTTATGCACACCTCTGTTGTAAAACAACCAGAAGAGAATTTCACCTTAGAAAAGCCACAAAGAAACAGGGCTCATTTTATTTCTGCATCAATTCAATGCAAGAGTGGGAAAGTGGAGTGTTGTGAGTGAGATGAAAACATGATGTACAGTGAATCTCCTGAATTTCAGCATAACATGTTGGGTGGAACTGACATTCCTCTTGCACAGGACTAATTTTCTTTGCATTTATAATGCCCTTTTTATGAGGACATGTAGTGATAGGACAAGGGGAAATGGCTTTAACTGAAAGATGGGAGGTTTGGGTTAGATATTTGGAAGAAATTCTTTCCTCTGAGGGTGATGAGGCACAGGTTGCCTAGGAAAGCTGTGGATGCCCCATCAACACCTGGAAGTGTTCAAGGCCAAGTTGGTTGGGGCTTTGAGCAATCTGATCTAGTGAGAGGTGTCCTTGCCCGTGGCAGGAGGATTAGAAGTAGATGATCCCTTTCAACAAAGTTTAACATCCCTTTCAACCCAAACCAAACAAACCAATGACAATCCAAATAAACCAATTTTCTGTAGAATCTGCAGCATCATAGGCTCTAGCACTGCTCTCCTAATTCCTGGTTCTTTGCCACAGGGACAAAGAGAAGGGAAGACACAAGCAAGTCCATAAAGGCCTCTGTAATTAATACAAGTACAATCCCTAAATATATATTAAAACAAACAAACAAACAACAACCAACCAACCAACCAAAAAGGTATATTCCCTGCTTTTGTGATTTTCCTTGAGGAGACTGCACAAAAGAGTGGTAGGAAAATATAGAAGTAAGGAAAAAAGTTCCATTTAGCCCTAACTCACATCTTCCTATGTTGTCTCTAATGAAGCTGCCATTCTTCCATGCCTTTGGCAGGCAAACGAGGGTTTTAATTTCAAGCTCTCAGAGGCTGTAGGGAGAGATGAGTTATATTTATTCAGACCCAGTTGTGTGTTACTCATTTTTACACACTTCTGGAGTTTTGCTGGATTGCTGGAGTCACATAAATGGCACATCCATATCTATTTAGAAGTGACTATTTAGAGACCTTATCCTTGCTTCTAACATCTCCTTCTTCCTGAAAAGTTCCTGAAAAGTGGCACGTTGTGCCTTCAAACAAAAAGAGGCACATTTCTTAGAAATGCTTTCATATATGGGACACCTCAATAAGGTAGGATGTTGGCAAATCTATAAAGTGGTTTTTTGGTTTTGGTTTTTTTTTTTTTTTTTTTTTTTTTTTTGGTGAGAAATTGCTGGCATGAAGAAATCCAGATACCAAGTGGCATAAGAGGATTCCTGTAAGGAAATATGTTTCAGATGCTTCCTACAAACCCAAGGCAGTTTCCCCAGTTGATGTCCCAGAGTAGGAGAGTGCATAGGCGGGATTGACTCTGGAAGGAGAGGAAAGGTTCACCCTAAGGAGACACCTTGCTGTCCCTTCACAGCCCCTGTGTTGTTGCATCTTTTTGAGACAGTGCTTTCTTTTTACCACTGCTGCCTTCTTTCTCATCTCCCAGCACCCTGCTGGTGCTGGCTGTTGTCCAGCATACAGTGACTTTTAGGTGTACTGCAAGATCAGGATCTCCAGACTTTTCCCTCTCCTGAAGTAATTAAAGCTCCTTTGTGAGAGAATAAAGATGTCTTGTCACCTCTTTATCATCTCTCCACATCCAGGTCAGCATCATTGTCCAGTCTCACTTTGAGAAGTTCAATTCATTACAAAATAGAAGGCATAGGCTGAAAATCAAGACCTTTTACTCATTTTTCCCCACAGTAGAATCCATGTCCTATGTAATCCAGTGACACAAAAGCTAATCCTTTGATTCTTAGAAGTGTTGTGAACATAACAAAAGACTCTTTTCCTTGTATTCCTATCCTTGAATGAATTGTGAACAACACTTCAGAAATGTCCATCCTGTCATGGACATTATCTGAGAAAATTATCTATGTCTCTTCCCCCAGTCCATCAGTAGATGGTGGCAAAGAGTTCTTACTCATCTGAGTTTCAGACCCCAAGGACTGCACAAACATGACAATAACTGATGGGTAATATTTTGCTGAACTGTATATCTTCAAATGTTCTATTCATGTTTGGATGAACCTGTTGGAATTTTTATTTGCCCTCTCATGTGTAAAGTTTTGTGAGATCACGGAATCATTTCTTGGCATCATTTGCTTGTTCCAGGTAACCCTTATCTTTTGAAGGCCTCCAGACCTTATTTCTGTGGCTGAATCCAGGGACTTCACCTGTTTTCAACAATATAGGTTCTCCTCTTCTTTCCACTAATTTGTCTTTGTTATTATTTACTCTGCACCTGTGTTATTTAACTGTGAGGCATATAGGAGAATGATGCATATGAACCATGTGGCAAACCACAATTCTATTGCAAGTTACATTACTCTGTAAATAGAAAATAAAATGAAAACTATTTGTCTGTACAGGAAACCAATAAATAAAGCCATACGAAGTTTCTTCATGGAAGATCTTACCAGACAAACAATTATCTCCTGAAGTAACAAGCACTGCACTTAAATTCTCAAGAGCATCTTGCAGCACAGACTGGTATTTCATTTTTACAATTTCATGGTATTTTAAAATCAGTAATCCTAAAACTTTTATTTAGGATTAAAATGCAGATTTCATTTTTTCATTGCCAAATTGTATTGCAATTTTGTATCATCAATGTGCTAATAACTAGACGAAATTAGCATTTTAAGCTTTATTTGTGACAGATCACAGCATGTGTCTGCAGTCTATCCCTTAGCAACACAGCTTGGGAGATAAATAAAATTGTGGGTGCCTCTACTGTTGTCAAGAATATAGAGAAAATCTGGTGAAAAACTATAAGGAAAACAATAGTGTTGCTCCTAAAACTAAATCTGTTTCCTATTTCTACCTCCACTCTGAATTGTAAACTGACATCTGTGACAAGGAGAAATAGCAAATGCCAGTTTTATTTTCAAGGTGGTGTTATTTTTACTTTTTTTCTCCACCACTTGATAGCCTTCAAAATGTCCTTCCAATGCCGCAGAGAAGCACAACTTCCTCAAACACTCAAAACCAGTTTGGGGAGTGAAAGTCAAAGCAATTTTCTCTTACAGAGAAATACAAACAGTGAGAGTTGATCTGTATTTAAATACCTATCCATGTTAATGGCTCCAAAGTGCTATTCTCAATTATAATATTTAGATTCCTTTTAAATACTTAAGAGGAAGAGAGAAATGTCACTGTGTACAGCTGATAATTGCAGAAAGCTTGACTGCAGAGAGGAGAGCAAAGATGGAATTTAACTGTATGGGTAACAGGGTAGGAAGTAACACAGAAGATCCAATAAAAGAGAGTGATCCAGGCATGCCTTCAGACATCTGCTACAGTGGAAAATCTCAAAGTAAAAATTCTGGATGGAGGTCTGAAAGGCTTGGCCCACTTAGTGTGGATGGGCAGCAGACAGTGGGGGACTTTTATAAAAAAATTAATAGTAAAAAGGTCAGTGTTTGAGGGTTTGGCTTTGTGACCACAAGGATCTGCTTTGGTTTATTACTGGGGTAGTGCAGAAACACTTGCATGAAACATTTCACATTCAAAGTCCTTGATGTTAGACTCTGGGGGAGCACTGGGCCATTAACAACAGCACTGTGACCACCAGTGTCAATCAGACTGGTATTGCCCATCAAGACCTTTCCAATTTCTGCAGAAAAGGACAAGGGATCTGGCAGGCAGTAAGCTGAACATGAAAGAGTAATCTGTCCTTGAAGTAGCAACAAAAGCAAGAGATTCTAGGCCACATTTGCAATCCTGTGGCCAGCAGATCAAGGAAAGAGATCACCCTGCTCTACTTGGCATGTGTTAGCCAGATTTGGTCTTCTCAGTTCAAGAGAAACCTTGAAGTACTGGAGGTGGTCCAGTGGAGGGCCACAGAGATGATTAGATGGTCGGAGAACTTGACACATGGACAAAGGCTGAAAATTAACTTTGTCAAAAGCTGTAGAAAATTTGAAGAAAAAGAAAAAGAAAATTTGGTTTGCTACACCTAGAGAAGGAAAGGCTCAGGGAGATCTAATCACCATCTTCGACTCCCGAGGATGCAGTTGAAGAGGAGGTGCTCCCCACACAGAAATGCGTGGTGGCAGGACAAGAGGCAGTGGGTAGAAGTTGCTTCAGGGAAATTTCGTCTGGATATAAGAAAACATGCTTCACTGCATGAGCACTTAACCATTGGAATACATTGTCCAGAAAAGTGGGGGAAATACTCAACGGAATAAGGAGGCTCTGGATAATGTAACCTAAAGAACTGCTTAGAAGGTTCATCCTTATAGTCTCCCCTTTTAAATGAGAGTTTTCTGTTATTCATTTTCTGTCACTGTCCTGTCTTAGGAGAAAGCAGCTTCATGCTCATCTTCCCCTGTGCTTCACCCATGAGAGAAGAACCATACTGCCTGAGAATGCTTTGGGAAAGAACAGAGAAAAGAGACACATAGACAAATGACAAAAGTGTCATTTACAGCCTCCAACCTCCCACCTGATGCAATGGACAAGCGTCTCCTAAGGGATTTGTCCTTTCTCTGCTTCCTAAATGTCCTGAAAACTATTCCTTGTCTCCTGATGTGACCTTCACTGTGGCAGTGGCTGTCAAATGATAAGCATAACCATCTCTCCAAATAGAAGAATATGTTGAACTGTGTAAAATAAACATAATTTCAAAGCCATATCTTCCAGCAGCAGCACTACATTGGCTCTTAACATAATGGATTTGTTAGCATTGCCTCGGTTTGAGAAGCGCAACAAGAACTGCTAAGGTGAATTATGAGAGGTTAACAATGAAAAGTAAGCATTGTGTGCTGAGCTGATGACTCATGCAGAGCTCTTCAAGAGATGCACATATTAAAAACAGCTGGAAATATCAGACAACATAAAAAACCCACCATCACTCTCTTAACCTCTGGTGCTGTAAATAGACCTGGAAATTTAGTGTTGGTTATATCTCGCTTTAGAGGCTGTGGTGGAAAACACAGCACCACAACAGTTACACTGTAGCTTTTGATTTATCTCACTGACAAGCACCAGCCCCTTCAATGCCTCTCTGGCAAAGAAGCACAGAAGAGGACAGACATGCAAACTGGAGTGTACCTGATTTATATGAAGTGGGAAAGAACTCTGTTTGCATGCGCAGCCATATCCCCGTGCTGGCTGACACACACTTCTCTCTAATGATTCCTGTGCCTGATTTATAAAGCATCCAGTAGGTTTCTGATCTGTCAGCAGCTGCAGTGCTGCCTTAGCTTTAAAAACACACGCATGTCCCTGGAAGCTGACCCATGAAGCTCATAGGAGAATTGGAGATGAACAGAATGCATATTCTTTGTGCCTTGTTGCTTTATGAGTCTCTTCTCCAAATATTACACCATGAATTGGATCAATTTTTCCCCCAACTACAAGAGCCCTCAAAACACAATCCAAGCGCACCCATACCCCAGCTCATCAAATGTGGGTTATTATACTCAACATTTTGTTTTTCTAGGTATTTGTTATTCCTGCCCCAAGGTTATTCCCTTGCCATCTTGTGCTGCCATCTGTCCTGCATTTAGTGGATGGCCACTTCCACTATAGAATAGGGAAAAACATTTGCTGTAAGATAATAAAGTATTTCTGTACTATCATGTTCACTACGACCAAGGAAGCCCATTCAGACATTGCAAAAAAAGGGATAAATTTCAATCATATGAAAAACTCCACTGAAACCCATCCCTGAGACTGCTGACCCACTGCTGAAATAAGGACGCTCCAGGGCTTGGTTATTATAATCTGAGTCTCTATTTACTGGCAGATGTGATGTCTCAGCTCCTTCCCTCTCTTATGCTTAAATGTAAAGAAGACATCAGGGCTTTGGGTATCACATTTTATTTCAGATCTTTTTTTTCTTCTCCTCATCCCATGAACATTTGCCTGCAACTGACACTCCACAAAAATATTACTTTTCATATGTGCAAATACTCATGCCACATAAAGTTAGTCAAATGAGATTACAGAATTATGAAATCAACCAAACTGGCAACCAGGAAACATGAGAACGAAGGAATATATTAGTCAAGTGCATGGGCAGACTTGCCCATTTGATCGAACCAGCATGGGAAAGGTAAAGAACACGTGGAGGAGCAAGGAGCTCCTTGCTTAATGCTTGCCCTGAAGCTCTTATGTGGAGGGTGATTCCTCTCTGCCTCCCATGATGCTGAATCGTTCACCCCCACAACACAGCCTGACATTATTTGGGTTACAGGCTTTGCTGGAGGTCCCAAAGGAGACTGGAAATCATTACATCAGTTATGCATATTAAGACTTTATCTGGCACAGCAGTGAACAGATTACTGTGTAAACAGGGTATGTGAAATATAGTGTTATCACTTTTATTGATAGATAGGGATAACAGGCACAGAGTTTTGATTTACTGACAGATGGACACTGTTCCTTTACTGTTCCTGGACCCAATCGTCCATCTTAATCCACTGCCTTAATCACCATCTGCTCAGAGCAGGGTAGGGGACACTCAGTCTCACTTTGTACAGGTGTAAACCTGGCCATGTGCTAACTGTGTTTGTGTTCAGTTTGAGCAAAGCCATTACTCCATTTTAGTCTCGCTTCAGGAACAACGACCTAGATTTTCTAGGGTTGGCTGTAAGTTTTCATTCTCATCTGAAGCCTCATTTCAAAAGAAAAAGAAAAAAAATATTTAGGCACCCTAAAATATTTTAAGATTTTTTAAACTGAATGTGAAAAAATAGTAACTCAGCACAACTGAGCATTGCTATTCACTTTGAAAAAATGCAAGCCTGTGGCTCAGTAGCTGATGCTCAGCAGAGCCTGTTAATGAGGCTGGTCAGCATCCCTCAAGACTACTTTTAATTTTACATAACCTGTCCCTAATGGAACCTCTGTCATTTTAGACTAAATTGGGAACTTCATAGAGCATAACTGTACAGAAGTCCAAAGGTATAGGCCTGGACGTCCCACCAGGCTCCAGCTTAGCAGCATCCACAGGGGTCAGTGCTACAGATTGCTCCCATTTACAGCCTTCAGAGTGTACACAAGTCTGGATTTTCATCAAAGCACCCACTTTAGCACTTTGTCAGATCTACCAAGTTCCTGATACAAGTTGGGATGAGACCTGGGCATGCACTGTCTCCTCCACAATGAACAGTGCCATAGCAAGCAGGGGTACAAATCATCCTTGCTACTAAACATAATGAAAGAAGTATGCAGGTTTACAAAAAGCTGTGCCTCACAAGCTGTGAAAGCAAACATAAACTGCACTGAACTTGTACTTAATTTATTTTGTACTTGCAATTCATAGGTGGGGTAAGAATTCTTGGAACCTGGGACATTCCAGTGCAAACAGAAGCAAAATCTGCCTGTTCATGTCTGCAGCTGTCTGGGTGGTTCTGGTTTCTTTGCACCACAATATGACTGTATAAATCCACTTTTTCATGGAAAGCTGAGACACCAAGTTCAGCTGCTACACGCTTGCCAAAGCACAGGCAGCCTCCTGCTAAGTAATCTTTCCCAGGTAGCAGAATTTTTATGGTTCTTTAATGCTTCATCAGGTGTTAATCATAACGTTTTACTGTCTGAATAACAAGCTTATCTCCCTCAAGAAAGCTTTGGTTCACATCCAAAATCCTGTTCACAGAGTAGACAATATACTTTGATAGCAGTGACCACACTTCACCCTGTGCCCAATGAATTTCCAGGCTCATGGATTGAATAAGAACATTTGTTAGTTGCTGCCTTTGATATTACAGAAGTGCCTACAATTTATTTGCCAGGATACTGATGCTGGAAAAAAATCAGTAATTCCAGAAAGGAACAGTCTATTTTTCCTCCTTGCTCTTGTGTAAAAATTTAGCTTGATTAAGGTTAGAGGATAGCAGTGGGGTGTGTGCAGGTGAAAATCAGCACCTCACTCGTGATCAAGAACTGCACCAAGGCAGAAAGCTCTGTATTCACAGTATCGTGGGCAAATTTGTTTTTTCTCTATTTGTAGCAATGGGGAACAAAAACACATGGACTCCCTTGTGCACACTGAGGAAATCACTTCATTGTAGAAAACTCTTCTCTTATATACCTTTACTTTCCACCGGGCATAACCAGAACTTAACAGAGGAAGGGCACTCCTTGGCAGCTCAGCTGCAGTGCTACTGTCCACACGTCTCTCCCCATAACTGCCTCCCACCCCCTAGCTGATCTCTAACAACTCAGCCTGCTGCTGTGCCCTCTCACAGGGCTTTCTGCTATACAGAACCATTAGCACCTTTTAACAAGCACAACCCCATATCCCACATCTATTCCATAAAAAAGGGGACAAAGTTCCCTCTCTCCCACCACATGATGGAATCTGAGCTGCTCCAAGTCCAGGCTCTCTGTCAATATTTGCAAGAGATCTCTTAAATGATGTAGAAACCAAATATTCATTTTCAGAGCAGTTTCCTGAACACCTGTCTTCCAAGTGCTTGCTCCTTCTGAAAATGGGACCGAGGCTCCTAGAGCACAGGGCTGGTTCTAAAAGCTCTGCTCCCTCTCCATTGTGCTTGTACAACACTCATCTGGTAAAGCACCACTCCCTGAAATGTTCCACTCCCAGGTTTTGAGTGATCACTGGAAGAGCTGTTTTGTACTGTACAAGGTTATAATGAGTTATTCTGCCCAGAAGTCCTTAGGGTTATTCTTGTCTTTGTTTTTACCTGTAAAATAAACTTAACCTTATAATTGGATGCTTTAGTCAATGCTCTTCAGACAAGAAACAACCATCCCTTTCATCTTTCCCATGACAATTTTTAGCCTTTATTTTTTACTGTTTGGCCTCAGAATACTTTATGAAGGAAAATATACAGTGAGTACCTAGTCCTGAAATCATTACAACATCATCTTTATGGATTTGAGATCAAAGTCTCACTGTTAATATGCTCTTTTCATACATGGATCATGTTTCTGCAGACAAATGCTGATGCCAAGATGTTCATCTGGTGATTGCAGGGTCTGTGTGGTCCAAGGAGAAATCATAGTAAGGTTTAGGAGATGTTGCCATCGAATACGTGGGATGGCTGCTCCAAGACTGAACCTCCCAGAGTCACAGACACAGCTCCTGACTGAAGGTCTGCAAGCCCCAGAGGGTTCTTCAAGGTTTCTGAAAGTAACCCCACACTTGGACTGCTGCCTTATCCATGCCCGAAGCATGGCCCCTCCCTGGGATACAGACTGAGTCATTGCTACTAACAGTTGCCTGCTGTATTTTTCCATATGCACTGGTAGAAAAAAAATCCTTCACCTTGTGAAAGGTACATGAGAATTGTGAATAAGAACAGAGCGAACTGATTCTGACCCTAACTCATTCAATACCCACTGAGTTGACTTGCCTTTGTGGAAAAGTCACATGGAGCACAAGGCTGGAGTCACAGCTGTGCAGATGGAGGTGTGTGGGGTGGTGTGTCACTGCCAAACTCAGAGGGGAGGTTGGAGGGCTCTGGGGCTCAGAAAAACAGTGTTCAGCAGCCTTGGCATTGTGGAGGTACGACATGCTCCTCTCAAGCCCTTTAGCTGGCACACAGGTCACCAGGTTGTGGTGTCCAGGAGCTGGTGTTCTAGGCAAGGGGACACACTGGGATCATTCTGTTGTCCTACATGGACATTTAGCAGAAAAGCCTAGAGAAGCAAAAGTTGTCTAGTTCAACCTCAGTTTAATATAATTCACATCAGTTCTGCAGCAACATTAGCTGCTGGCCCTGGTGTTAGCAGGGTTTTTACCTGGAGAGCTAAGCTCACTGCAGTCCTCCAGATATTTTTCAAGTGACTTGCCAAATATCTGATCTTGTCCAAGTCATTTGCACAAGGTACACCCTGAAGCTGAGCTTGCATCCAGGGCCTCCAGCCAGAGGGTCTTGTGGGCTTTCAGAGCTTGAAGAGAATCTGATCCTGTCACGCAGGCTGGATGAGCCAGGCTACAGGAGACTGAAGAGTCTGTTTATATTTTAACCTTAGTTTTTCTTGGCAGAGTGATTTCTGTTTTTTTCTTTCTGCTTATATTGTTCTGACAGAAACTGGATAGCTGCAGCCCATCAACTTTTGCAGTTTTTCTTTCAGCCACAGTCACGTATTAAGAAATCTGTTTTTTCATGGATGCCTCCCCTGTTGTTATGTTGACTATCTTCCCATCTGTTTGCAAACTCAAATCATTGCAGTGGCAGCAGAGTCACGGGAACAGCTGCCTTTCGAAATCCACAAAGTCCCATCATTATTCTGTACTTAGTCTTGGCTAAAGAGCTTACCTGGCTATGCTGCAGGTCACTTCCAAGGGCAAAGCTTTTCAACATCCATGGCAAATAATAAAAAAAATGTTGTTTTCTCACTGCCCTCACCTTCCCTGGCTGCTTTCTCTTCAATTTCTGTTACTTCATATTTGTGCACCTTTATGAATGATTGTTTTGGCTGTGCAATTACAGGAGTGCAACCATGTGGTTCAGTCTTCTAAGGAGACAGGTCCTCTACACCATGAGCCTTGCAGAAGATTTGTAACAGAAAAATACAGAAGACTTTGTATCAGCAGAGATGGCTGTCTTGCCTAGCAGCTGTTGTCTAGAGGTACAGGTGGCTTGGCAAGGAATTCATTATAAAAGTTAGGTTACTATTCCAAGGTGTAATCATAAGGGCAGTCAACAGAGAAATAATAATGAAAATATTTAGACTTTTAAAATATATATTTTTGAGATTTGCTGGCAATTTTCTGCTATTTTATTTTTTCTTTTATTTTCTTTTTTGTCTTTTCTTTCTCAATATAATTTATAACAATTTATGAATGTTCAGTAACTTTGTCCATCATTAACCTGTCCAGTGTTTTCTCTCATCTTTGGAAACCCTGTCACCTGCTATATCTTGCAGAAGGAGGTCTGCAGTTTAACTACATGAAATATGATGAAAAAATACTTTTTGTTTCTTCTCAGCCTCCTTCCCTTCTGTGTAACTGGATGTCCATAGTTCTTGTACTGAAGAGATTGTAAACCATATCTATCCCAACAAACATTTCCATGCCAAAAACAGCTTTTACAGACAAACAGCTTTTACAGATGTCAGCTAAATTTTCCCCTCTTTTCCCTCAGTTGTCTCTTGTCTGGACTGCAGGCTCCCAGCTTACTCTCTCCTGGTAAGAGGGTCAGTTTCTCACATTGATTGTACCCCAGATGCTTCTCTGAATTTTTGCAAGTCTTACATAAATCCTACAGGATGGGAATACCAGAACTGTCCAAATCATGTGAAGGGTGGGCAAGATGTGGATTTACCCAGTGGCATAGTAGGGCTCTTCCCTTCCTCCTCCAGCCCCTTTGGGAGTGGCACCAAGGACTTGCTATAAAAATCTTTGCTCTCCCCCATCATGACATAGACCATAACAGGATAATTAACCTTAATATAGTAGCCCATATGTGACAAACATGACAAATTTCTAAGCACCAGGATTGCTGAATTTTTTACTCAGCTTCTTCAAAGTACTTTCCTAGGGCTGAATTAAGGCTGTTGAGATAACTAATGCACACAATTCTGTTTCTAAACTGTGTTTATTTTAGGTTTAATTATGCCTCTACATCCTCTTATTTTCAAAACTTTTTTATTAGGTGAAAATAACAATTCTGCAATTCTTCCAGAATATCTGCAGTTATTAAAGTGCTTTCCCAAAATGTAATTTTAATTTAATATAATTTTTCAGTGTAGAAACCTCCTTTGTTTTTCGTAGTTAAACCCATACACATGAGCAGCGTAAAAAGACACTTTAGAAAACAAAACCTCAAGACCAATTTTCTTTTAGGTGCCACAATAAACGAAACTTTGCCATAAAAATCATCCAAATTCTCAAAGGCATGGAATGCTGCCTTTGCATTTTTGTGAGTTTAAGCTTAACCTTGGAGGTATTGGATTTGCAGATTTGCTCAGGCTGAGTCACTGTACTCTGGAAAATCTGATGCAGATCTGTTTTCCTCTTAAACCAGTTCCTATCAATTTTCTCTGACTCCTGATCAATGTGAAGCTTGTCAAACCAGCAGGCACAAATACAGACTCTTCTCTATCTTCCCCCTGGAATGTCACCACACTGACATTTTTATCCCCCTCCTATTAGTCTCCTCCTCTTTCCCTCCATAGTACCTTTATCTTCTCAACATCTCAGGAGATTCCCCTTTCTTGGCATCTTTCCTGAATAGCCTTGCTGAGAATAGGATTTGGTGTGTTTTGATTTTCTAATGGGATTAATGGCTAGGTTTTGACCTTTTTGTCTGGTTTTGAACATTTCTTCCCTAGAAGAAATTTACTTTCTCCTGCAGGATACTCTCACATAAAATGGTGTATGTTCAAACTGCCAGTCTCTTCTGCTCTTACAGAGAACCAGACTATGGAAGCAGTGCAACCCCCCTGTGCTGGGAATAAAGTGCTCTGACTCCATCTTGCAGAAGGCTGAATAAATTGCTTTTATTAAGCTCAATTATATTACATTTATACTATACTATACTATACTAGAACTATATCATGCTAAAAAGATACTAAAGAAAAACCCATGACTGTCTCCAGACAGTCACGACACAGCTTAGACCCAAATGGCCAATCAATCCAAACAGCCTTCATTGGTGTCCAATTAACAAATCACTCTTCAGTAAAAAATCTCCATAACACCTTCCACATGTGCCAAACACTAGGAGCAGCCATTAGAGATAAGAATTGTTTTCTTCTTTCTTTGAGCTTTCTCACTGCATCTCACAACTTCCCAGGAAAAATCCTGGGAGAGAGAATCATGTCTCTCTCTGTTCAGAGAATGTGAATACCACACCAGACCACCACTGCCCTTAGAAAAAATGTCATTTGCCAAAAATGCTGCCGGCTTTCCTCTGCAGAAGAAACATTATATGGTTGAATAGACTGTTTTTATAATCATTATGTCTCTTTTTATTATACACATTTAGAAGGAGAATAAATTTCCCCAGGAAGTTTAGTTTCCATTTTCTAAGAGATTGCATTTTGAAACTAAAATGTCACAGTTGTCTCTTATGTCAATAGCTTTTAAAGTCTATTTTCATGCGTATATATTTGTATATATCAGAATCATTGAATAGTTTGAGTAGGAAGGGACTTTAAAGAACATCTAGTTCCAAACCCCCCTGCCATGAAAAGGTATACCTTTCACTAGACCAGGCTGCTAAAGGCCCTGTCCAACCAAAGGAATTCATTTTTGTACTCAGAGACCTTTGTGTCAATTGTTGGGAAAGCCTTGAATTTTCTAATTTAAGATTTCTATTAAAACTTATTAAAGGAATGTGCAATCTTTGGTTATTTGCAGAGATTTCCACTTTATCTAGTACAACTTGTATGAGTTTATGTCCTTCTGGGCAACTGGAAGACAACACGCAGGATTTCAGAGTTTTTGGCTTACAGGACTGTGGTGAGAAGACAAAGGGAAAGTCTGTTTTGCACAACATTTAACAGGCAGTCGAACATAGAGTAAACATTCCTTCCTTCTCTCATGCTGCTTTGTTCATATTTCAGTTAAATTCCATTTTACTGGGCTATATTACTGAATCCAGTAGGAGTAGTCAAGAATTTTCCTTTGGCTATGTCTAGTCCACAAGTCTCTAGAGGCACAGACATTTATAAAAGCAAATAATTTCCCTAGACTGTTGCATTTTGATACTCAGATTCTGACATTTGTGTAACCCCATTGCAAATCATCTGTTTTCCCTATGCACAGGTAATTAGCTTTCACCCTAACTGCTGGGGAATCCACACAAAATTTTATTGGAATTTCTCTCAAGGTGATCTGGGACTTCAGCAAAAGTCACCTTTCCCTCTCCTTGTGGTGGTATTACAATGCAAAAAGGAGAAACATAACTGACTGTAGGAACCAGCATAGCACTGAGAGCCCCCGTGGCAATATCTCAACATCTTCTCCACGGCCCAGCATAAAATTTAGGTTCACTGTTTTTCAGTGAACATATAAAGGTTGTCCTTCTCTTCATCTGTCCCCTGGTAAGCTAAGATGGGATTTATGTTTCCTAATTTGAGCTGTCTAAAATCAAATTTTGTAATCTAGGTTAATCTATTCTTGTCCAGATTCACTTTGAAGTCAACGGGTAACGAGTTCAGCTGAAAGCATAAATTCATTGCACCTCAGGGCTGGTGCCAGGTAAGACGGTAATTGGACCTCTCTTTGTAGTTTCTTCTTTGTCATTAATTATGAAGGGACCTGGACAACTAACCCACACTTTTGCAAATTCTGGAGAACCAGTGAGGGTATTTTTGCAATTGCAAGAAAAATTTGTATTTGACTTGGAAACAGCCCCAAGTTTGCTCAATATGTGCAGAAAACCCAAGGTTTTTGTGTCCTTCCATGAAGTTTTACAACACTAGTAATGCCAGAAAGCTTGTGGGACACTCAAAATACCCATTTAACATAAGAACATGTATTTATATCACACTTTTGAAGTTTCTGCTCTCCTCCTTTCCTTAGGAGAATTTGGTCTAAAACTCTAAATCTGCAAATGCAAAGCAAGCTCACTTAGCTTTACAGACCAGATTCCTGAGTCACTCTGGCTAAGTGGCACAGGGCAAAAATATCCCTCCTCTTCATCTCCTGCAGTTCAGAGGAATCAATAAGGTCAGGCAGATGCGTCAATGATGAGCACTTGAACAAGTGTTCTGCAAGACTGGGTGTAAGCAAAGAAAGAAAAATTAAGGTGCAAGTCCCAGTGAGACAGCAAAAGCACAAGAGCATTAAATCAAGAGAAACAGTGACTGAGTTTTACTCTATCTCCAGGGTGTTTGGGGTCACAGGAGAGCCCAGGCGAGCTGCTGCTCTGGATGGATAACTCATAGCTCCTGTGTCACATCTGTCAGCAACATGGAGCTGTCTCAGAAATCCAAGACATTTTCTCCAGAGGCACTCATGCTAAAGCAGCTGTATTCAGTGTCCTCTGTGCCGTGGTTTAGTGTCCTTTGCAGGATTATGAAGCTGCTGTTCTGACATACCTGGCTGGCCAGAAGAGGTGGACCAGATGGCTGAGTTTGGGGGATGAAAGAAAAGGATGTTTCTTTGGAGAGAACTGGAAGAATAGGCTAGAAGTACTCTGGGAAAAACATGGAAGAACATCTTTCCTTGTTGATAGATTTTATCCCCCTTTTCTGTTCTTGTCCATTTGATACTGGATAAAACAAGTATAAACTCAGGAAAGAGAATTTGAAGCTGAGCTATCTCCCAGCTGCAAATCCTTGAGAGATTTTGACTCAGATACTGCTTCAGAAGTAGCCAGGGATGCCATAAACCAGGACATGGCTCATATTTGTGAGTCCAGACACACCACTTCCAAATGCTTTGTGTGCATGTGTGTGAATAAGCTAGATTCAAACTACCCAAAACCAAGTTTTTCTGGTGTGTATTACCTGTCAGAGCAAATGGGACCTAGACAGAAAATGAGGTTTTCTGCACAGGCACAGATGCAATGTGGTGCTCTGCTCAGTCTGCTACAAATATCACCGATGTACCCACATACCCACATTTTTTCTTTTTAATAATCTTCATTGCTCAATTTGTTAAATCTCAAATATGTCTGCTCCTGCTAGTTAAGGCCACGAAAGACACTGTATCAGATTAAAAAACAAAGAAGATACATTTTCTCCATCATCCTGCTTCCAGCAGCTGCTAACAGTAGATATCGATAGAGAATATAAGGAAAGGTCATAGGAGCACTGCAAAAATAGAGTGACTTTTTGCCATAAAACTCTCCCAAACTCAATTCATCCCAGTGAAAGATAATAAAGAGCAGGATTTTTGTAACAGCTTTAAACAGATAAGACATAGTTAATTGGACTACATTTTAGCAAAAGTATCCTAAAATTTCCCAAGCAGAATGTCCTAATTTTCAGGTCTTAAATATAATTAATTTTAAAAGTTTGTTGCTTTGATTTGTTGTTTTGGGGTTTTTTTGTGTTTTTTTTTTTTTTTCTTGTTTTTCACTTTTTCATTTCAGTATCTCAACTGCATTGGTTGTTATTGATTCAGAAACTGACAGTCCATTAGAGTCTGAGTAGCAATGATGGAAAAGTACAAAGATCTTATCTTTTTATTAGTTGAAAGTATAATATCATTTAATACACTTACAAGAACTTACTTTAAGAATAATATAGAGTTACTTAAAAATTAAAATAAAGCTGAAATTGAATCTAAATACATCAGCTGAAGGGGTTTTAAAATTAATTTTAGAGAAATTCTTTCCACAAAGGAAAAAAAAAGGTCACACTGTTAGTGTTTGTCACAAAAAGGCAAAGCTTTTCTCTTCATATTAAAATGAAAAAGTCACATTTAACAAATAATCCAAACTGAAAAATAGCTTTGATTTTTCCAGAAAACAAATTAATTTAAATGTTCTAAACTTACTTTGACCTAGATGGGGCTGAAATGAAAGCTTTTTCTTCTTTCTCGTTTTAAGCAAATAGACAAAATCCTGGGTACTAGCAACAGTGAGAACACAGTAACAAGTGGCCATATCTGATATCTGAATACATAAATTCATTCTGAATAATTTCACTTAAAGTACAGAATGATTTAAAATCAGCTCATGAGAGAATCACATACATGAGAATTGCATAATATGTTGGTAAAATACTTTCCCTGGTTGGAATTTTTTTTTTTTCTAAGCCCCTTTTTTAGGACCATTTTGCAGGCACATTCTAATTCAAACAAGTATTTTGTCTAGTGCTTGTTGTCTTCAGATGCTCTATACAAGAAAACAGATCACAAGAATTCATACTTTTTTCTGGTTGGCATTTATCACATCATTGAACCTGATGGTTCACTCTGAAGTGCTTTGCTGCTCTTATGGATGCTATTGTTTATGAATGCTTAGTATTTTTGGAAAAAAAAAAAATCCTGTATCTTCCCAGAGTGTGACTCTGTGAGCTCAGCTATAGAATTAATGTTATAGCAACCACTAGAGGTGATTGAAACCAGACTGTCATGGGCCTGTGAGTGACGCACAATTTATGGTTCATCTTCTGTCTTGATAAAGGCTTAGGGCTTATGAACGTGCTTGGTTTTTATCCAGCAGTAGAATTCCAGTGTTTCAAATCACAGCATCCATAATTTTGAGGGAGGGATAGGGAGATGAGGACACAAATAGTGCCATAATAATATTGATGGAGAAAAAATGGGTCAAGAACAGAGACACAGAGGAAAAATGGGTTTGGGGGCATTGTGTATATAGATTATTAGTGTTTAGATGTGGATGATGAGGTTGAAGAAGATGAATGTAGTAGAGCAACAAAAAGAGAAATACATAGGCTAATACTTCAATAGTATTCTTACAACACAGTAAATTAATCCATGGCAAGTCATATACTCATGTCAGAGGGCAGGTTTGCTTGTTTGCTACATTATGGTTTTGTAATTGTGTCTGTATTTAGATGCTCCTTGGCCATTGGAAACAGATCATTCTACCCTGCAATTACAAATATTGATTTACAATGATGTGTCTCTTACAAAGTGTTTCAGTAACATCTGCAAAAGCAGATGATGCAAAAGCATTAATCTCTCCATCTCTCTGATTAAAAAAAAAAGGGGTTTTGCCCTGTAATGGCATGAAGGAACATAACTGTGACGAGTTTTTCAAAGAAAGGATTATATTTCTTATTTCTAAATTTCCTATGCTGTAGCTAAAAGCATACAGATAAAGATTATGGAACACTACAAACACAACAGCATCTGATTTTGGTATGTTGAGCAATTAGAAATAATAGCATGTAAACTGCATATCCTGATTTTTGGTTCAAAATGTGCCCCAAAGTATAATTAAAGTAAAACTAGTGGAAGCTACAAATGAGACTGGTTTTGAAACACTGCATAAACTGAATGAGGTTTATTAGCAAATTTATCAGTGCTCATGGCCTGAATTCAAGTTTGCAGACAAAACTGAAGTCAGCTGTATTTTGCATTCCTTATTCTTTCATTGTGAATGTCTCATATATTTCCCTTTATTTTTCCTGTAAAACCCTTCTCTAAATGGCTTCACAACAGCATCCAAAAATAAAACATCTGACTTCCGTAATACTGAAAGAGTTATTAAACAACAATCTAAAATTGGCAAGCCAGGAAAAGAAAATAATATGAGATGTCATCCCCTTCTAGGTCATTATTCAATGTCTCTTCTTTTTTGACATAGGCCAAATGTCCCCCACTACTTTTCAGCATTTCTTACCTCTTTTAAAAGCAACTGACAGGCTCTGTTTAATACATTTTCAAAAGCTGCAACAGTTTTTTTTTTTTTTTTTTTGATACAAGAATAAATAATAAAAAGTAAAAAAAAGTGCAAAAGAAAAATCTGTTATGCAAAATAACCATATAATAAGCTGGGATTCTTCCTACACCATTGCTTTGTTTCACTTTGTGACTTGGACATCAAGAAATAATATAAACTATTTAGACCCCATTGATCTTTTAAAAAAGGAAGGATACTCATTATATCCTGGAAACTCCTTTTCTCCATTTGGGATGCCCCAAGTGCATGAGATAATACCCAAGGCCACATAATATATAGGACTATCTGTGGAGTGTAATTTTCTGATGGTAGATCTCAGCAGGAACACTCAGAGTACATCATAAGGTCTTGGATGCCAAGAGGCATCCAACACAAAGGACTTGATTCAGCTCATCACTCACAGGCATCTGAATCTGTCCTTATCTTGATGGACTAAATCTCTGTGACCTGTGCTTGTAATGGAGGTTTAGATACACAGGTAAACTTTTAAATTTAGATTTATTGATTTGAAATCGACTCTTACTTTAGGTTTGGCCATACAAATGCCATTTCGAGTTATTGACTTTTATACCTTAGCTCAAGTCTTCTAGGTGGGCTTCACGTTGGCTTAATACCACCCATAAAACATCCTTATGAGGTGTCACAGAAAGAAATATTTTTAATCTTGTGAGCTTTAATGGTAATGGAGCTCTTACAGTTAAATATTTATTGACTGCAGTTTTAGAAAACACAAGGCAGCACTTTCTACACAACGAAGTCCTAGGTAACCACAGGACTGGGCAGCTCTGCTATTTAAAGTCAAAATCTTTGCAGCCCCTCGTCTGAATAGTTCTGTGCCTTTATGGTCTTGAGCTAGATTTACATATCAAGTGGCAAAATTCAGCAATTTTCACAAGTTTATATGCCTCATTCTCTTTTTATGCTCTTCATCATATTATGCACTGCCTGAGCTTGCAGGGCCTGTGCGATGGAAATCATGGCTTTTCTTTGCTTTTTCTGACCCCAGCATGAAACAAGGCCTGCAAAAACCTGTATTACCATTGCAGCTGAAACACCTGCAATCAAACTAATTTTGTGGTAGACACATATAACTTTTGAAATCAAGCATAAAAATGTATTTAGCAGCAGTAACTGCAGAGGGGTGAAAGATGCTGTGTCTTCAAGTATTATACTTACATCTAGGAAATTAAACAGAAATCCTTTACTGTGAGGGTGAGGAGGCAACCTGGTCTAGTGGAAGGTGTCCCTGCCCATGGCAGGGGGGTTGGAACTGGATGATTTTTCAGGTCCCTTCCAACCCAAACCATTCCATGATTCTATGGTGTGCACTAAGGTTGGTACATCCCAAACTCTGATAGCACAAGATCAGCCACTGGAAGTGGTTCTACCAGAAGGGGCCACTCAGGGCTGAAAAGTTGTTTGAAATGGCCCTTGTTTGAGACTTTCAGCTCCCTGCTTTTGCTGCGGCTGCTGGGATCAAATCTGCCAAGACTTCCACTGCATTTGTAACCTTGGTAAATGGGACAGATGGATGCCAAAGTAATTGCTGTCTCTGTGGCAGCTTATCTAATTAAACATTTAGACAGAGAAAGGTATAATTGCAGAATAATCTATCTGCTTTTATTGTGTGCTTTCCCTTAAGACACTCCTGTCTTTCTGACAGAGAAAATAAACTTTGACAGATGTTTACTTTCAAAGTAAAAAAGATAGGGGAGTTCTATTAACACAGACTGTATTCAGTAGCGAAGCTATTCCTTCACTGCACTCGATGCCAGCATTCTTTGAAGAACAAAGATTTTGGTATTGAGTAAAATTTGATTTACATGCCTGAGGGAATAATAAAAGAAACCTATTATGGAATGAAATGGGCTGTAATCACATTGAGAGGATAGAGATTGTTCCTTGGGTGAAGAGGGGCAGGGCTACTGCCTGGTAAATGGCCTATTGAAGAAGAAAAAACAGTGTTATCCAAAATACAACACACACCAAAGTTTGAGGAATGACATGTGCATCACTTGGAGCCAGAGATGATTTACACTGAGTGTTCAACACAGGACCACTGGCAGGGAGGCACAGCTGGACACAGAACACCAGGACAGAGCAACAAAGCCTTCCTGCCCTTCTCTCTGCATAATGCTTCAGCTGATGTTAACTCAGAACTTGCAGAGGGTCAGAATCCAAGTCTAGGGTGGAGCCATTCTCCCCACAGCACACAGGGTTTGTGGAGCAGGGCTCAGCTACTGCTCCCCTGGCCAGGAGCCTGCCTCAGCTGCTGCTGGGCTCAGCACAAGCCAGGCAGGGAATGATTTCAATTACTGGAGGAACAGCTGCTGCTCCAGAAGACATGGATGAAGCCAATCCATTCTCCAAGAGCTACTTGAACTGAGCAAAGAGCTGGCCTGCAGGCCCATGGCACAGCTGTGCAGTGTTATTCAAGCTCAGGACTCTCATTAGGTCAGGAGCAGCTTCTCACACGTGCACAGACCTGAGCAGAGACTGATGTCCACCACATCCTCCCTCTGTCTCCACTGGCATTATTGCCAGTAAGAACATTGTACTGAGAATTCAGGATGCTCCCTGCAATTTTAAAGCTGTGCAGCACCCTGTGCCTCACTGTCACACATGCTGTTCCCCTTAATGACATTTCTGCTTGGGTTTAGAGACAGAAATGCTGAGCTCCCACAGGCTTTCTAACTCTCCTCGTTGCTACTCATGACAGGCCTGATGTCTGCCCTTCTATCAGCTCATTCTGCTGTGATTTTACAAGGAATTTCCTCCTATGATTATGCACTATGAAAATTCAATTCTAATTATATAGAAATTATCATTCTGATTATACAATGATATATATCACATTTTGAGGCAAATGATGAATGTTACAGAGGGATATCAAAAAAGCTAGTAATGAAAGTAGTTCAGTGGTAAACACCAGAGAAGAAAAAGCAATACAGAAGCAGATGCTTTGTGATTTGAAGATTTGAATTGTCCTTGTTCCCAAAGTGCTACAGAAGCTATTGCAGCTGACAGCCACATTTCTTGTGATAGGCATAATGTCATTCATTGCTTTATACTTGAATGACTTGGATACTACACAGTCTGTCAAGTCTAAATCTATTTAAGTCATGACAATTTATGTTATACTACAGTACATTACTTGTTTTGATCATAAGACTAAAACCATTCTTGCATGAAATTAACTGAAACTTTAAAATAAAAATCAAGCTCTTTTCAAGGCAACTGAAATTTTCCTGGGTTTGAGATGGACCAACAAGCTACAAATGCAGAGGAGCAATGCAGGAAACTAAACTTTGCTCCATCCATATCCTGAAGCCCTCAGATGGGTGTGCTCAAGGCCCAGAGCTTTAACCAAATATCTCTCGGTAGAAAACACACTCTGGTGCGAGATCTGCTCTGCAGACCGTTACCTGTTAAGTACAGTGTTTGGGCTAATGCCTTTTGTCAGAATACAATCATTGCACTGTTTGGCTGTTTTTAAAGGTTGAAAATATCTGAGAGATGCACAAGGCAAACACTTAGGATACGTCTTGATTTTTCAGCTGTGGGAGAAAGAGTGGGAAGGAAATGGAAGGAAAGGGGAAATCCTTACAAATCTTGGTTCTGTGGACAGATGAGGTAGAAATTTTTTCAACCTTGGGATGATTCATTCCTGCACTAAAAGCCATAAATGTTTTCTTTACCTACTTTTGCAAGATAATATTTGATATACAACATTTTATTGGAACCTCCTCTTACCCAGATATTTCCAGACACATTTTAACGAGAATATAAAGAAAAAGCTTCAGTTTTCTGTGTGACCTCCTCCAGTTGCATTTTTTAAATTTTCCTGACCAGTTCTTTTTTCCTTAATTTTTTTTTTTAAATAAAAATATCATCTCTTCACCAATTTGTGTTTGCAAATTTGTGTGTGGTTGGTTAGGGGTTTTTTTTTCTTTCTTTTTTTTTTTTTTTTTGTCTAGAGTGAATAAGGTGAAAACGAGAGACAAATAGCCGAGGGGATGAAAAGTCACCAGGTCCTAGAACCCACATATGGGAAATGAGCTTCTCACTTTCCATAGACCTAAATTAAATCACATTATATAATAAAATTGCTTTAATTCCAAATATAAACTTAAACACTATTTCTCACTTTGTATTTTTCAAATAATCATAATCATCAATCAATTTCTTTCCCAATAGCAAATATATTAATTAATGCAAGATTTTTTTTTGCTGTATTTTAGGGAAATTCCTAGATTTGTATCTTTTCACCCTTACTTGCTTTTGTCCCTTTTTCTAATACATTATTATGAGAAGAAATAATTCCTTTTCAAATCTGGTTAAATGCTTAGTTTACAATAAAAGTTAAAAGAAAAAGATTGGAAATAGAAGGCTTTAATCAGGGTTTGCAATAAGAGGATGAATATGGGAAAATATATCCATGAAATTTCATTGTTCAGACATAAACTCAGATACCTTGGCATGCCAGGGAGATCAGCAGCAAATCCTATTAGCAAGATAGTGGAAGGAGAAGGGCTGTGCTTTGTGACTGCTTTTAACAGCTGCAGTAAAATGGATGTGTGAGAAAAACAGCTGCAAAGTGATGAAATATGCAGGCAGGGCTGTATTGAGAAGTGTTGTGAATACACTTAAAAACATCTGATTTAGATGGATGTGGCCAGAAAGGTCAGCGTGAAGTCTCAAAAAAAAAAAAAAAAAAAACAGAAGAAGAAAAAAAGGGGGGGAAAAAAAGAGAATGCTGTTCTCAAATGCACAGAAATATATCCAAAAATATTAAATGGGACTGTCTAAGCAGAGAACAAAACTTGGTGATGCAAGCCTTTGCAAAGAACTTAGATGATTTAGAGAGCAGTTGAGTTCAACATGGACTTGTAACATGTCAATGTTTTTAAGTACAAAAATCAAAAGCCTGTATTCTTTTCTGCCATACAGGGATCTTAGCAATTAAGGAAATTGTTATCTGTCTAACTATCTACATCTTTTCTGTTGAAAGAAGAAAATAATCCTTTTCTGTGCAAGCATGTACCTTCTGCCTTTCTATTTATTGGAAAATGTACAGAAAATTACGGAGAGTAGAGTACTGGCAGTGATTAGGATGGGGAAGAGCGGCTTATGAGGATGCTCACACACTCCTAAGGGTGGCCTTGCACAACCCTGGTTTTCTTTGATGGCAAAGCTGCTTAAGACATTCACACCACCCTTGCAGCCTCCAACTGTTCATTGTCTTTCCTCCTGCAGCAGATTCCTGCTCCCTCAGGTCTGCCAGTGACTTTGACCAGGCCACAGTGGGAACCAGATCCCTGAAACTGTGAGTTTAGAAAAAAAATTACAGCTTCTTTTTTTTTTTTTTAATAGCCCAAACAACTTTTCACCAGCTCTGTTTTCTCCTGCAGGAGTCCAGGATTGGCCCCACAAATGATAGCAGCAATACATCCAAAGGAGGAAATTTATGGGGCCATATTTTGTGCTGGTCAAGAGCAGAAGGAAATTAGAGTCTTCTGAAAAAGATTTTTGCTGCTCAGGGAACTCCAGATGGCTTTTTTAGGTGTAGCAACCTCTGAACTGGACTTGTACATGACAGCAAAACCTGGAACAGACAAATTGATTGGCCCAAAATCAAAAAGCAAGGAATGTGCTTGTCTACAGATATGTGTGTAGTATTTAATATCAAAGTTGTCTCAGTGTGATATAGACAGAAGACTTTTCGTTAATATTAGGACAAAAATGGAGGGTTGAATATTATGCAGTACACTCTGAAGGGTTTCTTTTGCTTTTTCTTAGATGAAAAAATCATATGAAACATTTGCAAGAAAAATCTCAAGAACAATCCTCTATTGAAAAGGAACTGACTAGTTGAGGATCTTCCTTCTTAAGCTGGCCAGCAAAGTAGTATTTACAAATGAAATTTTTTTATTGTATTAAATTATTTCTTTTAGAGCACAGATTTTTTTTTTAGATGCAACAGCTGCTTTAAAAGTACATCAGTGTTTTGAATGCCATTCTACTGAAAGCAAAGGAAAGATGAACTGTAAAATTATACTCTTTTTTGCAGTTATAAAAGATGAAGTTAAGGTTCTTTAGAAAAGTGTGAATATGTTCTCCCACTCTTCAGAGTTTTCTTTTTTCATTTGTTTATTTTTCAAAATTTGAGCCAGGCAAAGTATTTCCTGAAACTGAAAGATGAAAAACCCAAACAATCTATGGAGGAGTTGATCTGAAAAAAGAAGAAAATTAAGAGAGAGGGGTGGAAAACCTTAAAATAACATTTGGATGTTTAAAAAATACAATAACTTCTACTTGGAAGGTAATTTAAAAATTGCTGGGAAGACTTAGTAGAGAATTAAGGTATGATCAATATCAATCACATTAAATAGGATTCCAAGTGTACAGATAAGGCTTGTTTAGAGTTTACTTTTAAGCTGTCTCCTACTAAATTTTTCTCAGAGCATTAGTTGCTCAAAAATGTGGGATTTAAAGGTTTTAGGGGCCACCAGGAGCAGTCTGGCTGTGACCAGTGCTGCACACCATGGACAGCACTGAAACTGGAGTGTGATGAAAGCCCCCATATGCACGGAAGAGGGCAAGGAGGGAGAATTTGTAACAAAGGGATGGAGTGAATTCTTCAGTCAGCACAGACAGCACTCAAGCATCACATTGGCACAGACTGCCCTGCACTGCTTTACAAGCAGCCTGTGTTTTACGAGGCTGTTTACAGCAGCACTTCAGAGCTGTGCTATTTATAGGCTCCTTCCTCCACAAAAAACCCCACATGTGAGAACAGGATGGACAGCTTCATATGCATAGCTGAGTTAACATAACCAGCCTGTCTTCCATGTGAAAATAGAGAGGAGGATGGGGAAGGGAGGAACTCACTCAGTGTGCCAGGTTGTTTTCACAGTCATTAGCAAACAGTTTCTCTTCTCCTCCTTATCTCCCATACAAGACCCTGGAAAAGTCTGGGAGAACCAGCGCATTGGGAACGGATATCTGGGCCATGTATTAGTGTATTAGTTGTACTGCATACACAGCCAGGTTGTTTCCTCTTAATATGTAACAGAGAATCATTTAACTGCTCACATGGGGCTACCTTCATTCTAAAATCTTGAGTTATGGGCCTTCTAAGCCTAAAGATTAAGATGCAGCTGTTCTGACCTTTCTGCCTTTCACCACACTTATGTGCAAAATTGCCCTTTTGGCAAAAATGGCATGAAGATGGTGAAGGGTCTGGAGGGGAAACCATAGGAGGTTGAGGTCATTTGGTCTGTTCAGCCTGGAAAAGAGACTCAGGGGAGAGCTCATTGCAGTTAAAACTTCCTCATGAGGGGAATAAGAGGGGCAGACACTGAAATCTTCTCTCTGGTGAAATGTGACAGGAGCCAAGGAAAAGGCCTGAAGCTCTCTCAGGGGAGATTTAGGCTGGATATCAGGAAAAGGCTCTTCACCCAGAGGGTGGTTGGGCACTTGAACAGGCTCCTGAGGGAAGTGGCCACACCACCAAGCCTGACAGTTCAAGAAGCATTTGGACAACACTCTCAGGCACATGGCAAGTTCCTGGGGGAGATCCTGTGCAGGGCCAGGAATTGGACCTGCATTGACCCTTGTGGGTCCCTTCAAATGCAGAATATTGTATTATTTTAAGTGGGTGTTTCTACAGCTCTCACACTCTCTGATTGCCCTTTCCCATCTCCAGACCCTCATCCCTCAGGTTGCTGAGCTGCTATGGGCACAGCTTGGCTTGGGTGGCAGCTTAAGTTGAAAACTCTGCTGGTTTGGTCCCCGCCTGGAAAATAAGACAGGACTAAGCAGCAAGATTTGGGTGAGAACTGATGGCTGCAATACTTATGAATCACTAATTCTGTGTTAAAGGCAAAGAGTTTTGTTACATTCCTGTAAAGACAAATGTGTGTGCAAGGACTGTTCACTGGTAGGTAAAGCATTTTCCAGCTTCTCCATTAAGAGTAACAGGAAGCATTAAGGACATTACACTGTGTGACTTTACAGAAGATCTGCAAGTCAGAGTTGCCTTGAAGAGTAAAAAAAAAAGAAAAACAACCCCATATTTTGATGTTTGCTGACTATAATGCTGCGAGTCATCTTGTTTATGCAGCCATACTGAGTTTATGCATGTTTAGCTTCTGTTATGACTGCAGCAGAAATTTTCCTGTTGTTTGGAGGCAGATAAAAGATGGAAGGACAGGAACACTGTTCCATTGTCATCAGCATCATGCAATAATATGGTCTGGTTTAGTTTCCCTTGGAAAATAAAGTAAGTGGAGAATATTCCAGTCTTAAGTGTAATATATTTAAAGACAGAATTGCATTTGTTATGTTTTACAGTCCTTACTATGCCTTAGTTGTATTTATTTTCCAATTTGCTTGATAGGCAGTAGAGAGATTATCTCATCTACAATTTGTCCTGTTTAGACACAGCTGAAGGATAATTGTGGAACACACTGTGGAAGCACCTCTTTTTCCACACATGACAGAGGGAAGCTGGGTGACTTATAAACTAGAACCCAAATTTTTAGATATCTTAAAGTAAGTGAATATTCCAGTCTTAAGTATGATATATTTAAAGACAAAATTGCATTTGTTATGTTTTACAGCCCTTTCTATGCCTTATTTGTATTTAAGACATCTAAAAATTATCCTTCAATTGTCTCTAAACAGGACAAATTGTAGATGAGATAATCTCTCTACTGCCTATCAAGCAAATGCTACTGACTAGTTAAGCTGACTGAGATTTGGAAGATATGAACTGCTATGATCTGCTAAAAAATAAAAGCATTTTCCTTTGGAGGATTTTCATCAACACTTCAAGCATTTTCTTTACTCAAATAGAAAAAAAATTTCTTGTCATAAATTATTTGTTTCCTACTGAAAATAGAATGTTTTTGAGAAAAACAGCCACTTTCTGCAGAAACCATTTCTATTCAGCCTCAAATCAAAGCAGCCATGGATGCAACACACAATGTGCACACAGAAATATTTCAAAGGATTAGAATCTAATCCTTTCATTAGAGATACTTCTATAACTTGAAATTTAAAACTGACAAAACATCAAATTTTTGCTTGAATGGGGAGCTTGTTTAACTTTAGTTTCTGCAAATTTATTTGAGTGTGTATCCTCTTCTGAGTGAAAAGCTGCCTGGTAAATTTAACTGTTTCTGACTGAATGACATACTTGTCTGCTGTCCAGGACCATGTGGAATTACCCTGACAAAGAAATATGGAGGAATTAGGAGATCTGATAGAAACTTCTCGTGCTGCCCACAGATGGAAACAGACTATTGTTGTAGATGTCGCCACAGACTATTGGTCAAAAGAGACCATTGATCTGATTTAAAATTGGACTGTCAGAGGAATCTAAACCTGTCCCACAAGAAGACTCAATAGAAGAGGAATATTTGCCCTTTTGGGCAACTGAGGAAGCACAGTTGGAGCGTGGGAAAAGAGGAGAACCAAGAGAGGTAATCCCAACACTGGTCATGGAGTACATTAAACTGCTATTTTCTGAGCCTCTGTGGAAAGGCTCACTTTTATGTCACTGGGACATAAAAGCCCAGTGATAAAAAACTAACACCAGTGAATAATAAGCTGTGTCCACCTTTCCAGGACATGGGATGTCTGGGATCATCTCCACCCAAGTGCCTGGCTGAAGGGCCTGTTTCCACATCAAGTGGTTCTACAGCTTCCTGAGAAAAGCAGCTCGTATCCATGCATGGCTTCTCTTCTCCCTATTCTTTCAGTGTGCTTTGAAGGAAAATATCTACAGACCTGGACAGCAGCGAGAGGGGCACTTTGTGCCATGGACAGGCTGGCACTGAAACCCCACCACGTGCCACCTGCTGTCTGTCCCCTCACCTAGATGAATGGAGACACAAATCTACCATCTCCTGTGGAAAGTGTTGGTTCTGACTTGGTATCCCAAAATGCCTTCACAGCAGAAAGCCACTTTTTGGGAACTGGACTGGATTTAAACAAAACTTTTAATTTATTTTTTTTCTCTAGTCCAGGGCAAGACTTGTTATCATATTAGAAATTAATCAGAAACTAGAAATTACTCTTATGCTTACAATGTTGTTCTTGGAAATTCCTATCAGGCAAGAGAAATTTTTCTTCCTTTGCTGAATCCAGCAAGTCAGATTTCAATGTGGTCTCCCCAGTGTCAGCCAAATATCTTGTCTTCTGACAGATTCTGAAGGCATCCCCTTCCTTCAGAGAACTTTAAAGGTTGCAAGTCTGGATTAGAAAACATTTTCTTCCTCACTGTTGATGCAATATCCCATGGACAGGCAGGTGCAGCTGTGTGTAAACTTCAGACCATGCAAGCTGTTGGGTAAATTCTTATTCCCTCATGGACAGCTCTCTTGCTCATTTGTGGCTTCTGTGGACTGACCCAGCTGATTCACACAAAAAATTTGTCTTTAACTTTCACTCAAATTTCCTCGCAGAAAATATTTTTCCTTTCTTACTCATGAGCTAATTCCCATTAAAATGCTACCCTATTCTTTATTTGAAAAAAAATTTAAAAAAGAAAAAAATCTGGGGAAAGATGGCATGACATCTTTGACAGAGCCATGAATCACGGTCCTCAGATGAATGGTTATCCAAAACCATTTACAGTGCTTCCACACTTGACACAAAGCAGTGTTTAGGAGGAGTCAGGCTGGGCTGGAATCTGCTCTCTGTTTCACCCATCTCATAATGAGCTTTAGCAAGAGCTGCTCTTGATTTATGTTGGGTCAGGGTCACACTGGGAACTTGTATCTCTTTCCACAGTGCTCACATTATCTCATAAACAGCTTCAACACCCAAAACTACAGCAGTGAAAGATCTAAGAACAATTACTGCAGTATAATTCTAAAATGCAAGCCTACCCATGTTACACTGACAGTTTTTAAAAGTACACTCTTGAAATAGTCAAAACCAATCATTTTTCCCTGTAAAAAGCAGTTTGAGAAAAACCCAACTGGTGCTCAAAATAATTGTTTGGGATTTTTTTTTTTTTAATTCAGAAATCACTCATAAAACCTCAGGATCTAGTGAGATATAACAGCATCTGTCATAGACCTGCAGGAAAATTAACTTAAAATTGACAAAGATAATGTTAGAGTAAAATCTCCTTGGGGCTTTATTATTCACAGCAAAAAAATTATTTGAGACAACAATCGGGTACTTAAAATGCAATATTTTATCAGGTGTTTGATTTCTAAGTGGAAATTTGGTAATCCTTTTTCTTTGAAGCAGAAAATATTTAAGAAGAGTTTAGATATGTATATGCAACAGTGGTGGAAATCACAAAATTAGAGTGAAGAGTTGGTGTGAGCAGGTGATTTTCTTGACCAGATTCTTTGTTCATGCTGTTGAATAACACTGTGACTGAGGATTTGGATTCTTTTAAATCCAGCGTCATTATTTTAGCCACAAACTAAACAACCTTCTAAGAAGTACTGGTACATATAATGCTGCTTTTTATTGCTTCTGAAACAACTTAGATGTAGAAAGTCTTGATAGGAAGTGACCCAATGACAGACTAACAGCACAGTGGCTTTCCTTTGGCTTTTTTGCTGGAACCGGGGGCCAATTTTCCTTATACTTTACAGTGTTGTGAGTTCATGAGCTATAATGCTACTGCTACACTCATAGAAGTGATAGTCTTAAGTGATGGGGGAAGCAAGGGCATTATCAAGGGTCAAAATGGGACTTTAGGAATGCTGGGAATAAAACAACCACTGCGTAACGTGAGGAATCCTACTTCTATCCTGTGTCACAGTAGTACAGGCCACTGTGCATCCCTAAGGCATACTGATATATACACATCTATTTTGAACACTCTACTCCATAAAGAAAATATAAATCATGGAAACAGATATTTTCTTAGTGGATAGAGAATGCTATATGCGTAGAGGTAAGTTCAGGCCCAGAAGCTGACAGTACTTATTTGAAATATTTCTTTTTTTTGAAATCTTTGCCACTGACTGGCACAAAAGTAAGAGAAATACAGGAAATAGGTAAAACTATTTCAATGAAAACAAAACTGGATGTTCAGTTGTGAACTGTGCAGGTATATGGAGTATCTGGGTCTAAAGATTAGCCCTGGAACATTAAATCAGTGGGGCTGATGCAACAAAGGCTTAGGGTAGTCCAGAAGATTTCAGGAATCCAGCAGGCAGAGACCATTAGCTATGGTTTTTCTTCTTAAGCAGACAGTTTTATTGCTCTTTTTTAGGTAAATTAACAAGTTACAGTGCTACCTCTTTTTAAATATGCTGAGTGCCCATAGGGAGGGATTACAACCAGATTTGGCTAATTGAGGTTTAGTTTATCTGCAGTTCTGGATACAAATAGTCTTGTGATGAAGATACCCTGAAGCACAGTATATAGTGTTGATTTCCTATTCATCATTTGAATAAAAATGAGAGTCAGAATTGAGTATAATTTTATACTTTTTCCCTGAAGTTTGGGCAAGGATGCCATGCTGTGAGATGTTCTTTGCACAGGAGCCCTGCCTCTACATTCAGTCTGATAGAAAAAGCTGTACTTATTAAAAAAAAAAAAAAGGTACTGTTAAACTTGGATTATGTTGAAAATTCTGGGATAACTTTTTGTTCTTTTCAAGATAATTTTCAAAAACTAGGATGAACTGAGATTCTCTGAAAAGGTAATGATGCCCTAATCAGAAATCAGAAGATGCTGGATGTGTAAAAATGTCCATATCTTCACCATTTTCTGTACTGTGAAGAGAATTGAAAATAATAACTGGAGTTGAGAGGGGGTTGGAAAACTTAATGCTCTGGTGTGGAAGTTAATAGGAGTTTAGGGTCTTATGTGGTGCAATTTAGACAGATCCTATTTTCTGACCTCAGCTGTTGGCTTTCCAGCTTCTGCACTACTCATTAATTTCTTCTGGGCTTCTTGTACAACTGAGATGGCGAATCAATCAAGTTTCTTGGTTAGCCACACATGAGTTTCTCAATCACCCTCATGACAGAAAACAGTTCCTCAGCTTTAGGTGCTCAAGGGCTTAGGAAACTTCAGGGTGATGTGCTAATTTGCAAGTGTAGTCTTCATTATCATCCATATCCATCATCACTATTGTTTTACTGTTTTCTATCAAAGTTTTCTTCAGCACACTGAGCAATAGCTTTGCAGTCCCCTTGTGTCCTTCATGTGGTTTCTCAGAAATGTGAATTGTGGATGGAGGCAGCTGTATCAGCCAAGGGAATGCTCTGCTCCACATGTTAGGGGAGGAGAGCCTCCCTCAAGAAGTGTCAGGACAAGTCTGCAACTCCCTTTGGGAAAAGGACTTGAAGTGTGCACAACCATGTGGGTGTTCATTCTCCCTTCACCTGTGGATTGTGGGGGCTACAAATCTGTCTGGGTGATATCTGGAAGTCACTTAGTCCCCATGACTTATCTGGTAAAGTTAAACTACACTTGAACAACATTTCTTTTCAGTCTTTGTTTTTTTTTTTACCCTCTTCTTGACAGTTTTCTTTCGGTTCTGCAGCTCTTGGCTTTTCATGCTTTTATGCTGAACTCTGAAATTAGGAGAATTTGAAAGCTCTGGACACTGGGCTTTGAAAAATAACACAACATAACATTAATCACCGCAATAAATGAAATGGTGGCTTCCCTACTCAGTGGGAGAATGGTGGCTGTGTGTGCTACACCACCAGTGAGGTCAATACCTTAGAAAATATTAGAGATGATTCACCATTCACCCAAGACAACACATCTTGTCAGAAAGCAGTATTATTCCAAAGACAGTTTTCCCATGACTCTCATTTGCTTTTTATAACATCTATGTAAGAAAGCTTTGAGTTTTCAGAAGTTTTGAGTCCACAGTTACAGATTTCTTGTGAATGTATATAAAAACTCTGTCAAGTCACAGTTTCCAAGGGTTGAAGCTGAATGCAAGAGCAAGGAGACATGAGAACACTCAATGAGCAACCAAAACAGTCATCCCAGCCAAACCCAACATGTCCTGTACTCTTCCCAGCACCAGGCACATTTCTCCTGGGACTCAGAGGATAGCTGCAGAACTAAATATTCTAGAAAAAAAACCAGTCTCATTAACAGTGAGTCAAATGTGTGCGTTTAAGTTAATGGAGTAATATAGGGGTAAGTCTGGCCTGGTACAATGGGAGATGGCTGCATCCTTTAAAAATCTTCAGCAGACATAAATTCAGCTACACTTTCTGAATTCTTCTTGTACCACAGTCCAGCATCTCTTCATTGATGCAACCTTCTCCTTTGCAAAATAGGCTGAGAACATGTTAGAGGTTCTGCAGCAATGCTTAGGGCTTTTTGCCAGCTGCAAACTGTCTTCACCAAAATGAGCAAACCATTTACTATCTGCAGTAATAATATAAACCCTACCTTCATCTAACATCCAGCAATGGGATTGAACCTTCACCTCATGAAAATCAGAAGTGATCGGCATGCCCTCAAATATTAGTTCATCATAGAAAAACAGCAGATCTTGAAAAATTGTTTGGATTCACACCTCCAAGCAACTCTAAAATATTTTTTTCTGCAGATCAGACCTGGTTATCCTCCCTCAAATCAGTGTTGAGGTCTCTTATTTGGGTGTATTGTATTTTTTCCTCCCTAAAACTAAGCTGAGTAAGACAGCTCTGTGTTATAGCTTCTGTTTGCTGGATGCATCAAGTTGTTATGAGATCACAGCATCCTGCTTTCCCCTCTTTTTTTGTGATGTGAAATCACCTCACATACCATGAGAGAAACAGATACAATAAATAGAGGAAATTAACCTACCTCTGCTGATCCTTTGCTCTGGTGACTGGCAAATGCTCACCCAGCTCTTCCAGTGTAAGTCAGGTCTGTAAGCATGCACGGAGAATGAGTGTGGAGATCTGGTAACCACCTACACCAGCCTTCAGGGCTGTTGTTATTCTTCTGTGATGACAGCTCTAGAAGAGCTAAGGCTGGAAAGAAAGGCAGAACTGACCAGCTGATTTATGTTTAAAAATGTGCTATAAGAGATATGGAAGTTCTTGGTGCAGCCCAAATCCAGTTTATTGTTATGGCAAGCACTGGGCTGACAGCCCTGGGTAAGATTCCCTTCTTTGTTCACAGGCAGGCACCATTTTTGGAAATATGACCTTTTAGAGTATTTCAAGAAAAAGGAGAGAACAGTCTCCAAATCCATTCAATCAACTCTTGCCCACAGTGGTCCCAGCCCTGGAGCAACCTTGTTCTCTTACCTGGTTTAGCTCCCCGGTTAACCTCTGTATCCCATAAACTGCATGATAATTTCACTCTCTTACTGCTCATATCATTGAGAACAACATAAAAATACAAGCCCCCTGAAGCCTTCTGCTGCTTCACATCTGCAATGAAACAATTTCAGTAAAAAATTTTCTTCTGAATGATTCTTCTCCCAGGGAATGAACACAATTACACCACAAAAACCTGAACTACTTATGCTTTTATAATTTATTCTTCTTTGTCAGGCCATTGCAGTCTTATTGGAACTTTTATGCAGGGTTAAAAAAATAGTGAAAATACAATGTTATGCAGTGTAAAGAAAAAAGTAAAAATACAATGTTTGCAAGCTGAGTAACTTTCATGCTTATAATGTTTGGTTGTTTGTTTCATTAACTGTTGAGATATTCTAGAAATTTTCAGCTAACTATCTCACAGGAGCAATCCAAATGCCTAGAAGGGGAATAATGTAATATTCATTACAGAGGTCTTATTTATTATATTTATTATATGACCCTAGAAGGCTCATAAAATAATATTTATTACAGAATAGTGCTTTGAGGAAAGACTCTAAAAAGCAGTTTTTATAGAATCCAACTCTGCTCTTTCTTTACTATTTTTTTCCTTATATATTTTGAAAAATGCGTTCAAACATTTTAATGTTTTGTGGTTTATACACAATCTGTAACAGAAACTTTTAATGTGAAGGATGCAAATAGACTGCAAATGTCATCTCATAAATTCTGACATATTTGGTCAGGATACAAACAAACCAATTTGTTGTTGCTTGGTTTTATCAAAGAATAAGACAAATTTCATTGCACAAACAGGAGAATCATGGATATGATACCATAGATATGATCTTATTTTTTGTTTTGGAAATCTGCTACCATACAAAAACTAAAATATTTGTGGGCACTTCAGTCAGAATGCTAGAGAGGGGCTTCCAAAACTGCTCCTTTGCCCTCCCTTCATTACCTGGAGTGCAGTCTGCTCTGCAAGGGGCAGCTGCGTCAGGACAAATGAGTTTGAGAGCTAGAAGCAGCTAAATGGAAGCCGAGATCCCAATGCAAGGTCATTTCTTGAAGCAGTATAAACACCTAAGAGACTTGTTAAGAGAATTCTTTTTAGGGAGCTTAAATCTTTATATCCAGAGAGTAATGAGGAAGGGTTCTTTCAGATTGGTTAATTCCATCCTGTTATGTGTCTTCATGGAGGTGGGAAATTTAGTCATCTTTAAGAACCGAGGCCTCCTTTTCTGTGCCCTTGAAAGTGCTTTATTTTCTGTTATTAAACTGAATATTCAATAATTTACATAATTATAGCACAGTCATAAAATGCTATAAGGAGTTACTCATGTAACTGCTTTGGGAGTAAACATGGATATTAACTTGGAAACTTTTCTTGGTTACAAACACAACTTCAGAAAAGAAAGCCTCTGACAAAAATTCATACCATCTTCCAGGGCTACTTACATAAAACTGTGCAGAATCAAACTTAAAAGTAGTTACAGGGGGGAAGAAAAGGTGTTTGAACTATTTGAAAGAGCTTCACCCTATATAAGCCCCTGAGAATACTAAAAAAAAAATCTCAGAGAAGCTGATTAGATAAAAAAAAACAACATGCTGATAAATTCCTGCCACAGAGGCAAAAACTAGATTCCAGCTCTAACATGAATGTGTTAGTAGTTTACATAAAGCATTTAATAAGATAATCTGGGAAAGAGTTCTAAAACAGGCCACAAATGTGGGAAAACCCTACAAGTTAAGTTTTTCTCTTCCAAAAATAGTGCAGAAAAAGATATACAAAAACCCCTAAATATATATAAAAGCCCCTAAGTGGAAAAAAACCCTTTCCTTCCTCAGGAATTTTATCTCATCATCACATCCTCTGATAGTTGCTCAGCCCAACTCCAAGTATATGACTTGTGAGAAAATAACCACACGGCAAAATCTGGGGGAAATAAACTTCACATTTAGGATATGACACTTTTACAGCATTGCTAGAAAGGCAATATAAAGCTGGATGAGAATTTTATTTATGTTTTTCCTGTAACCAGGTAAAACACAACTTCATTGAAGACAATGGTGTCTCTGGTTGAAAACCACATCCTGTTTATTTAGATGATGTTTTCATGTAAAGAGAAATCATGTAATTCTGGCAATCAGAGATAAGGAATATTCAATTCAGGTTTTAAATCTGTAGTTGTCTTAGGATACCTTATTTTGGATACACCTGAATTTAATATGACAGTAATTACTTAATTATCATAGTAATTAGTAACTTCTGCCATTTATTAATATTTAAATTATCCATGGTAAGCATAGGAATATGTTTTCTACAATACATATTGGCATAAAATATGGACTAATTTTTAATAGGGCAGTTTCTTTTGGATGTTCTGCCCACAAGGACAGGCAAAAAAATTAGAAGCTAAAGTTCATGATGTCTATTGTTCATTCACTGTTTTTTTCTATTTTCCCCACTCACATATTTGAAGACAACAGAGTTAAGATTAATAATTTGTGACATTTTTGGCTGTCTTTAATTGCAATTTCCTTTTATACCTGGCAGAGAAACCTATGTGACAGAAATAGATTCAATGAACCTGCAAAGGCTTTCCAGTATCATTCAGAAGAGAGAATTATACGTGACTTTTCCTGTGCATTAGGGATCTCCAGCCCTGTGGGCATTTTCCTGAGTAAATGCTGTGGGATTAGGTTGTCTGTCCAATATGGTGTTTTGCTGGAAAAAGAAGATTTCCTGGTTTAAGCAGTGTATAGAAAATGAACAGGTTTTGGTTTTTTATTGCTTTTATTTTTTTATTGCTTGCATTTGAACACAGAAGTAAAGCTAATTTTTATTTCCCAAGTATTTATTGTTACCTCTTTGACATAATGGGCTAAGGGGCAAGAGAAGTTAAATCATCTCAGCTAAGTGAAGGTGACATTAACCAGTTTTACTGTGAATGGCTTGACAGACATTGTTAAGCTTTGCCTGGGTCCATCAGGGCTCCAAGCCTGTTAATAAACATTTCTACCAAAAGAAGAGAGCAAAAGTTACTGCAAAATGATTTTCCTATTTCATAGACCATAAAGGCAAAGATTTGTTCCTTGTCTCTATACAGTTTTTATGTTGGAAAACAAACAAACACTGTCTTTAGCAAGAAATCTGCCCCTTCAAATTATTTTTCAAATTTTTTTCAAGAAATCTGAGCAGTAAATAAAACAGAATAGTTGGAAGAATAAATAAATGTTGCCTTCAGGATGCCAAAATCTGAGCTCACCTATTAAAACCATTCATGACAACACATTTTGCTTTTTATGTTCCCTGAGCACATCACTTCCTGAAATATCTGTCATTCCCAGGATGGAGTTACCTGGAACATTCCTCATAATGTGTTTGAACAGTTAAACTAGCCTATAGCACTATAACTTTAATGTATTATAAATGGATCACTATGGATACAAGGTGTCTTGATGATCCCAGGTATTTGCCTTTGTACTGCAATTCGGTATCTGTGATGTTTGCCTACCAAGCAGAAAAAACAAGCCTCATAAAATTTGATTATTTTATTAGAGCAGTCAAATGAAAAAGTTAAGGGGATAATGAAATATAAGAGAAATTGAAACAGTAAAATTTGCCATCTGCCAAGCTCTGGCAGGTGATGCATTCACAAAACTCTTGGCCAGCTGAGAAGGGTCTGACTGGTCAAACCCTGCAGCCTGTACCCAGGCCTGCCTTTTGGAGCAGGATGCAGCCACAGCTGCAAACACGTCTGTCTCCCACAGGAGGGGCCAAAGAAAATGGGAATGTGTCCTGCAGACTTCCAGCTGTCATTCCTGCTGTGTGCTGACTCGAGTGCCAAAAGCCATCCGTCACACAAGCACAGTGTGGAGTCGATTTCAAGAAGGAAATGTGGTTAAAAGGCAATTGGCTCTTCACCCTGACTTCTCATTTTCTTATCTAGAGCTTCCTCTGATTTGGGGGAGAGCTCTGTCTGAACATTAACTGGGCAAGGATTGGAGGCCTTGGTATCTTGGCCCAAGATATCATGAAAATCAGCCTGGAAAGCCTCATCTCTAATTACAGCTGGCAAGGCAAGGGGGATGGTAGTCCCCTTGTCTTACCTCCTAAAGCTCTATTGCCAGCATGTATTGATGCCATACACAGACCTCTGGTCATATAACAAAGTGACACTCATCTACCTGGACAGCCTCTGTCCCATGCAAATCAGCTTTGCATCTTTTACTGCTTAGGAAATTACTCCCTCAGGAGCTAAAACGCCCACTAAAATTCATGGACTCTCTCCAAGGAGCTGCAGCAGATTTAGATAAGAGATTTAAAGGATCTTTCAATCAACTGTGTTTCCAGGGCCAGAAAACAAATGGTGCTTACAGCAGGAAGTACCTATAGAAGTTACTGAAATTTTTACTGAAATTTTATTGATTCACACTCCTTTAGGAAGGGAGATGCTGGCTGTAGGAAAGAAACTACACAGGATGTAATTTAGCTGTTTTGCAAATTCCAAACCCAAATGGAGGTCATGGATTTCAGATTAAAGACTTGATTTTCTTCACATCTGAGATCAAATGAAGGTCCTAAAGAGCAGCTTCAATTCACATACTCTCCTGCTATTCTTCAGATGAACCTGGAATCATAGCAGCCAGTTTTATCTTACTGGCAATGTTTTTGTTCAGTTAGAAATATGTGGTATGACAGGACTGTTGTTGCCCCGGTGTGTAACAGATTTAATCTGACAGAGAAGTCAATACTAAGTGTGTAATGACTTCCATCACAACCAGTTTTGTGCTCCTGCTTTTCGTATTCTCAATCCCTTCCAGCCCATCTTCCACTGAAGCACCTAAAACACCTCAGATTTCATAATTCCACACATACTTGGACATGGCAGCTCCTTGAGCTGATTAACACCACCCAGCACAGTTCTTCAACAGAAGATGTGAAAATAATAATTGTTCTGGATTTATGCTTCTGTTCATGACATGAAGAAAGCCTCCTGCATTTTGCATTTGTCCTCCATCTCCTGTGTAGGTTCTGCTTCAGGAAGTTAAATAGAACTTCAACTTGAGTTTAAGTAACTCAACCTACTCACTTATCTCAGTTTGACTGCCAGCATTTTCTTGGACTTTCACATTTTTTTCAACATTTCTCATCACAGTAAACATCTGTGAAATCATGAAGTAAGGAGAACTTACCCATGATCTAAAAAGAGGATCTCATGGAATGCAGTCCCTTCTATTGAAGTATACTGTTGGCCTGGGTGAGGACCATGGCCACAAAACTGAGCTCCACTGCTTGTGTTGTTCACCTCCTACACCCATAGTAACATGACAGGTACATAAATGAATCTTTGACTGCAGAAAGAAAAATCTTCCCTTCCACAGCCAGGGATTTTTTGCTCTGCAAACAGCAAAAAATCTCTGTTTTGCTCAGAGTTAACATCTTTCCCATGTAAAATGCCCTTTTTTTGGGATCCCTGGAAGAAATGAGGGCTGATAAAATCAGTAAAACACAATGAAGTGGACAATACATGATCCCCAGAGATGAAGCACACAAAAAGACGGGAAACAGGGAGTACAATGGTTGCAATTTTAAAAATAGTTAATTGAAGCCTATTGAATAAATCAGCTACTTGTCTGTGCCAAGTTTTAATGTGGTACACTCCCATGGTGGTATCTTTATTTTCCCGTGACAGGGGGAGATGCTTTTCAGACTGTTTAGTATTTTATAGAAGTTCTACACATCTTCCTTCTGGTTACTGGAACCTGCTCCACACCCTCCCTGCTTTATCTCTTCCAAATCAACCAAACCTTCATGGAGGTGACACCTCCCTTTTTCTTTGCTCCGTGGACCATGCTTTTTGCCATGTTTTGCTATCTGCTTTTTGAGTGTCATTCTCAGTGTCATCAGAAGTCCAGAAATAATATTGATGTGTAAATGGGGATTATACCAGTCTTCTGCTCTGATTCTTCAAGCCCGTTTTTTGTACTTGTTCTTTCAGTTTTTAAGCTTTATGCTTAACTGCAAAAAAAAAAAAAAAAAAAAAAAAATCTACGAAAGATTCTTCACTTTTTTTTTTTAATCTGAATGGTTTTGTCCCCCTATTACACTTTCCAAGCTTCCCACTATAAGACAAAAAGAACAGAAGTGTGACGTCCTTCATAAAATTCAATAGGAGATATGCAGAGCCTGTGCATTAAAGACAACCCCTGGAGAAATTAAGCTGTCAGGAGCAGTTTGCAGTTGGCTCAGTTTGTGGAGAGTGATGGCTCCCCAGGTGATGGGTGGGCGATCGCGGCTGGGCTCTGAAGAGGGCTCCTGTTCCTGCCTTGGCCAGGCCCAGACACCCCCTGCTCTCACATCTGCCCTTCACGTGTCCCACAGGAGCGGGCAGGGAGGCTCTCCAGTCCATGTCAGGAGACAGAGAGAGAGAGAGTCTAAAAGTTAAGTTTACTGCAGCATAAATATCTCCAAGAAATACCAAAAGCACATGAAGCACTACTTACCTGGGGTTCCTGCAGTGCTGTGAGTACTGTAAATACCTCTTTTGGAAGGCTTTGAAGAGGTAGATCTGTCTGGTTTAGATGAGGCATTTAGGGAACTTCAGCTGGTTTCCTGTTGCTGAGATGTATGCTTTTCAACAGTCCTTGGGCTTCTCAGCACCTCAGCAGAATCACATGAAAGGTTTGTGAGATTTAACACCAAACCTATTTTATATAAATCACTATGATTAGAGCAGAAATCAGTGCAGGCACTAGAGGACTTAAATAACTTTAAGAGAAACAATTATTTGTTTTAGTTATGTTTTCCCAACAATCCAAAGGCCAGAAGCTAATTTATATTCCTCTGTAATCTTCTCTGGAGAAAGCATTTTCTTATTTTCTTTAAAGTTATTCCAAGTTCTTATCTTACCTTTAAAACATTCTAAAGGGAATGACACCTTCAGCTGCTAAATGGCTGTTGTGTACAAGGGACAAATTTTGCCCAGAGCATCCTGCTATGAGTAGGACATATGGGCATGGAAACGTCCATGAAGCCTCACACAGCACTGAGCTATTCTTACTGAATATGAATTTAGGGTTTTGGGTGGCCATAGAGGTCACCAGGAGCATTCAATCAGCATCACAACATGATCCTGGTCTGACAAAATGCTGAGACACATGGTGGACTACTCTTCACTTGAAATATGTATGCACTGCTCTGTGCCTCAGGTTTTGCTGCCTGTATCTGTGAATCACTCTTCACCTCTTCCAAAACATCTCTTTTGTCGCAGTTCAGCCTTGTGTTTATCCATACCATGGTCTGGTCAAATAATGGAAACAATGACATATCAAAAACTTTATAAGCAGTGCTTCCTTGTGAGTGATGGATAATTTCTTTCTGAGTCCCTGTTAACACTCCTGCATAAAAAAAAAAAAAAAAAAAAAAAAAAAAGTACCTCTGGAAGAATCAGGGATTTTCTCACTGCATTCTGAGAGAAAATTGCAATTGGAGGGTCAAAAAGAATTTGAAACAAGAAGAAGCTGTTGCTAATAATAGAGAAGTCAAATGTCTGGTTATCTTCCTGGCCTGCCATATGCTACAAATACTAATAAACAATTGTGTTGCAAAGCAATTGTGTCCTTTGTCTTTTACTACACTTAAAAGAAGTCATTGTCTGAGAGTCATGCTGTTATTCTTGGCAGATGGTTGCAGCTCAGCTCACACTGAACTTCAAGAAATGGAAACAGAGGGATATGGGGCACCTGACAGGAAATCTGCTTTTCCCTCCTCACATTGCCTCACGGACAAACACATCCAAGAGAGCTACCTCCTTGTATTCATCCTTTGAACAGCCTACAGTCTCAGCATTGTTACATGACCTTCTAACCACATACACTCAACAAAGGATTGCTTGATGCTTTACAGATGCATTTCCTGGTCAAAATAATAGTTTGACTCAGAAAGAAAAGTATAGAAAACCAGTGTGGTTTCCCTTGTCTACACTTTTTTAAAAAGGGTAAGAGGTTTCTCTCACTTTAAATTTAGTGTAGGCTGTTAGCCATTTTTAATTGGAAGTAAAATATGATAAAAAATAAAGTCTGATCATAACATCAGACACATGATCACACTGTAAAGGCATTTCTTGAGTCCCTGGCCAGTATCATCTCTAACAGCCAAAATTCTGTGCCTGGCATGAGGATGAGTTTTCATCCCACCTCCTACTAGATTCAGGGTATGAAATAATCCTTTCCTTGGCTCTTATTAATTAGCTTGAAAGCTATTTGTTAACCACTGCTCATTTAAAACCCAGATTTCATCTGTTACATGAGATGTTGCAACCCATACTTGGTGCACATTAATAATTCAAATAAGATATCCATGAAAGTTGAAATAATTCCTAGCATAGCATATATCTTTTCCTGGAAAATGAAACTACCTAGTGATAGATGTAGTTTCCTGTAAAATACAAATAACAGGAGTTTTAAATGCTCACTATTTCATTGGAAAGCTGTTTACCGTGGACCTGTAACTTTGAACTATGACTGCTAAGTCTTGAAGCTGTGATTTGTGTAGAACTCTGTTGCAGTCTAGAAAGGTTTAAATTGCTTGACTAAGTTATTCATAACTTTTAGTTTAGACAACTGGAATCATTGCACTTTTCTATCAATGTTAATTGGTTTCTAGATTACACTATTTTGCTGTATTTAGCAAAGAGAGAACTGGTATCCTGCTTCTCTGCATGCTGTTCAGTAGGCACTGGATCATTAATGTGAAATACTGCACAACTGGTTTGCAATTCATCTTAAAGATGAACTGCAGTTCCTTAATGGTCTTGAACTTTCAGTTTAAGAAAATAAATAATATAAATCCTTCTATGTAAGGCAGAGGGGAGGAACCAAAAGTGCCCATTCCTGGCAGCAGGGTTATAAAAAACCTTGCTGGAAAATGCCTTTCCTCTTATTAGACATTACTGATTTCCTGACATCATTTCTTAGAGTGGATTTATTGTCACCAGCCAAATATTTTGCACAACACAGAAGATGCCACGGAATTATCTGAACACATACTTCTGTATCACTGAAAATGGCCAATGTAACTTAGAAATCCCAAAATTCTCAAGCTAAAGTGACACCACAATACCACATTAACTTTAATTTTTCTTTTTTTTTCCCTTAAGTATGAAATCCACATTTTTTTACAGCCAGGTTCTTCTTTGCTGTATATTAATATCATATTTCAGAGCAGTAGGCAATAAATTGTTTGAGAGTTTAATTATTTTCCCTCCATTAGAAAATTTTGGGCCAGTGCACTGGAAAATCCTGACTCATTACCAACACTTCATAGGGGAGTGTCAGTTAAATTTCTCCACAGGACTTAAAAAATACCAGGAATTTTCTGTCTGTACAGAACCTTTCTATATAATGTTTCCAACTTTTGGTGTCTGATTGCACTGTTGTTGATGATGTCAAAATATCTGACATATGTTTCAGTAGAAGATAAAATTAATTTGAAAATATTTTTTGATATTTTGCAAGTCTGAAGAAAAGCAATTGCCAGGTTCAGTGTGAAGGCACACCACCATATTCCTGGCAGAGTCTGACAACCTGTGACTGGACTGTCAGCAAGAGTTGCAGGTTCTCCCAGGAGACAGGTTTGTAATGTATCTCCTAACATGAGAACAGGGTCAGTCAATTAAATGAAAAGAATCGGAAGTTTAAAAGATGTGAAAATCTCTCTTTTTGTACAGTTTAACATAGACTGTCAAATCCCTTGCACAGAGAGTCAGCAGGTCAAATATTATGGCTGGATATTTAAAGAGTTTGGAACATATCCTGCTGATTTTAATGCAGTGCAGTGATAATTAGGCACTGTCCTCATGGTCTTCACGTTCCAAGAAAAAGTTCTTCCTTTGAACTTCACAATGTACTTGGTGAGTTAAAATAGAGCTTACAATAGACAAGGACCAAGAGAGAAGAAAAAATTCTCAAAGGTAAAATATCTAGAATGAAGCATAGCAATATTCCTATTCCTACTGTCTTCCCATGGGAGCTGGGAACAAAACCCTCAGCGATGACCCTGAAATTCTCCTGCATTGTGTTTTGGCTATGACTAAAGTACATGAAATTGAAACTCCTTTGGGAAGTGTTCTGCTTTGTGGGAAATATTATCAAATGAAGGAAAAACAAAATTTAAGGAGCGTGGTGAGAGGAGTGCAGGCTGTGGGCCAGAGGCTGCAGTGGGTACAGCCCAAGTAGGGTTATGTAGACCCTTTGGAGGGCAAGGATGCAACTGAAGGGCAGAGTCCCTTTTAACCTGAAGCACATTTAAGTTGGCTTCTGGAAGTCAGTGGTTGAAGAGGACATTTTTGCTCCCAGAATCATTCCTATGCCCTACAATATACCTGTCAGTCCCCTAGGATTCAATTCCAGAATGGGGCTTGATGTGCACAACTAGACAGGTGTTAGGTTACTGGGCACATTCCCATAAAACCTTTATTGTTCCATTTTTTTGGTTTCACCTAAAACAATGTTACTCTGCTGGAAAGGTTTTGTTTCTTCTTAGTGCAAAGAAATAAGTATATAACAGGGTGAAACACAAAGTGGAAGCTGCTTTATGCTACAAGCTGTATAACAGAAATCGGAGTACAAGTGGGAAATAAACATTTGTGTGGAAGAAAATTACATAGAAGGATGTGGAGAGACACCATAAAACACATTACCAGTTCAAGAAAGGAAGTGGCTACTTGGTACAAAAACTGAATACCAAAGAGAGAAGAGTGAAACTGACAATACTGAGTAAGTCATAGAGTAACTCCAGGTGTGGCTGGGGTTTTATTATAGGTTTTTGTTATGGATGGATATTTATTGTGGATGAGACGCCTTCATTATTAATAACCCAGACAAAGAGATGGGATTTCATGCAAGAGATCATTTAGATAATTGCCCTAATGTGTTACACAGTGACCCACACTGTTATCCCTGCCAGATTTCTGACTACACTGTTTGTGAATCCCTAAAGTGAAGGATATTCCTTCTTACATCAGTTTTTCTGAGTGCTTTCCTCCTTTTCTTCAGAAGTGTTTCCCAGTGACCTACCACAGTTTCTCTTACTACATGTGGAACCCACTATATCTTCCTGTACACACCATGGATATGAGAGAAGATTATTCCAACCCTCTTTGTGTGGGGATGACAAAGCATGGTTTGGCTTCCATATGCCAGGCTGAGCTTTCAGTCTTTCAAGAAAAAAATAATCATCCATTTCATTAAAAAATTTACCATTGTTAAGTAACATGGAATTCGTTATGTCATTTAAAAACATCCCCTTTCAGATTGCAACCGTATGGGAAACATGTGGCTTCTCTGTAACCAAAGAGTAAAAAAGCCCAAACAAACAAGATCTGAGAGGCTGTGCTGAGACTCCTAACACAGAGGAATTCTATGGTCTGCAGTTCACTGCAGCAGGAAACGTGCTGTAAGACATCCTGTGACTGTACTTTTCTCTACTAAATTTTCAAATTGCTGTGACAAGACATTTAAATTAGTGAAAGAAAGGTTATAGATCCCTCAAGGTGTCAGTGCAAAGAAGTGCTTTATATGCACACCTTGAGGGTATTTGAATGAGGAAATCAGTCTGCAAAAGCAAAACATGACAAAAAAGTTCTCTTGTTGTTAATGTTATTTTGTGCTCCACCCACCTATAAGGTTTCTGTATCACTGTAGCATGAACAGCTTTTTCTTTCCATTCATTCAGCTGTAATCTGTTCAAACATCCAGATGAAGGGATCTTTCAGAGGAGACCTCTTTTTTTTTTTTTTTTTTTGTAATAAGAAACCTTACCAGTCAATTCCTACGGGAGGTAGACTAACCTCTTTCTCACGGTAAAATCCAGATCATTTGGTCATGCGTTGGGTTTGCACAGCCAGATCCTGGCAGTGGGGGGGGGGCTGCAGGGGTGGCTTCTCTGAGAAGCTGCCAGAAACTTCCCCCATGCCCAGTGCCAGCCAGGTCCAGGATAGACTCACAGCTGGGCAAGGCCAAGCCCATCAGCGATGGTGGTAACACCTCTGGGATAATGCATTTAGGAAAGGGGGAAAAATGCACAAGTGCTGCTGAAGAGAGGAGGGAGAATGCATAAGAGAAACACCTTGGTAGTGAAGGAGAGATGGCAGGAGGTGTTCCATGCACCAGAGCAGAGATTCCCTGCAGCCCCTTGTGCAGCCCATGGTGAGGCAGCTGTGCCCTTGCAGCCTGTGGAGGTCCATGGGGGAAGAGACATGCACCTGCAGCCCCTGCAGGACCCCATGATGGAGTGGGGGGATGCCCAAAGGATGTTGTGACCCTGTGGGCAGCACATGACTGTAATTTCTCAGTGATTTCTCCCTGTCCTTATCTCAACCCACCTTTTGTTTTCTTTTCTCTCCTTTGTCCAGCTGAGGAGAGCAGTGACAGAGCAGCTTCTTGGGCACCTGGTGTCCAGCCACAGGTGACACACTGTAAAATGAGACTTCATGTTACACCATGTCACAAACTATTCACAGCAAAGGAGACAGGCAGGCACCTCTCCTGCCAAGTACTAATGACCTTCTTACCCCCCTCAGCTCTTCCTAGAGCTGGCACTTCTAATCATATCTCTCAGAGAAAAAGGCCTGTCATTTAGGAAAAATATAAGAGAGAAAGTGATTTAGCTACCTTTGCCAAGTTCAAAATCCTGCTGCAAGCCATGAGTGAGTTGGTGCTTCAGGATAAATTGCTGTATTTAGGCTGCATTTGCATACTGCAGTGTGGATGTTCTCAGAGGTTCATTATTAAAGACAAAGGCAGCAGCTACCTCAGACCTGGCATTTCTGGGGCTGGAATAAGTTTGGATTTGAGGATGGTGGCTCTCAGCAGTGCACTGGTGTCTCAGAGCTTAGATTATATCTCTGCACTCTGTGATGATTGCCTGGGGAGTGAGACAGCAGAGCCTGAGGAGAGGGAGAGAAGAGGCTGGACTGGTGTGAGAAAGGAGAAAAGACTCAAACAGCTAGTCCTGACAAGGGGAGATACAGCCACCACAGCCCATGCCATAAACCAGGTCCACTGGTCACTCCACTCTGTGGGGTGATACCTCATCCATGAAATGGCTCCTGCTTGCCTAATGTTTTGGCCAAGACAAACCACTATTAGCCACATCTGTGTTGACCTTTACTTAACATTCACTGCTCAAAGGCAGGGCATAGACCTACAAGGTATTGTCTATCAGGAGCCCATTCCAAGCGTTCCAGATCACTGTGCCCTGGAGGAGACAAAAGCATATTGAGCATCAGGAAGCACGAGGATGGTGGTCCATTTTCTCTGACTGCAAACAAACACAGGAGCATCCCAGAGATTGATTTGGTGAGTCTGTACTCTCCCAGATCCTGCTGAGAACAAATATTCTGTGACTTTTTTAGCCAGCATGGCCACCAAGAAAGGGTCCCATTTGTGTCCTCTTCACAAATTTTGCCTTCACTGTGATATCTTCACTCTTTCTTCAGACCACCATAGGTGCTCACAAAGGGTCATGAGTTCATAAGCACAGATGGTTGGAATTCACATAAAGAAATTAAAAACAAAATCTGTAGTCTGAATGGTGTAAGGAAGGGACGAGACATTTTCAGCAGTACCTTCATCCTTCTTCTGTTGCATATTTCTTAAATTTTAATTTAAACAATATATATAGATAGATGTGTTTTCTTTTAAATTTATTTTTTGTTTATTTTTTTAATCTCACTTTTGGTTTCAGGAATGTTATTGAAAGTTCAAGCTAGTTAAAATAGGTTTTGTTTACTTAGAGATGTAAACTGCAAAAATCAGAGTTGAGACACAATATTTGAGAATAGTCAGAGTATTTCCAATTGTTTAGATAACTTGATGATCATAATTTTCATATTTTTTTTTATTTTCTCTCTAAGTCTTCTTTTTAGTTCTGTTTAAACTCCTTCCTCTCCTTTTTGTTTTGCAGTAAAGGCAAACTAGTTCTTCTGCCCAACTCATCTGGAAAGTGTGTGATTTCTTTAGACAGATATTTCCAATAAACTTTTCATTTTCAACTCAACCTTATTATATATTGCCTGTAATTTCATAATGTCCCAGGCAGTGATCTTTGCATCATTAGATCAGTGGGAAGTCGGGAGAACAGAGGGCTATACATATTTCATCCTTTTCCTTCCAGTATTTTTACCATTTAATGTGGCATTGTTTCAACATGACTTTCCTATCTTTAAGAACAATGGTTCTGAACAATTAGGAAGAGCATGGGTATTAACTGAAGTCCTTAATCGTGTAATCATTTGTGGTGGTGGGGGAGGATCTGAAATTCCATGTATTATTTCATGAAAACTGCCCTGGAAATGGTGGTTGATCCCTGATCTCTATGGAGCATGTTCTCCCTTTTCATTGGAGCATTAATACATGACTCAGTCTAGGGCAGTTATTTCAGAAAGGTGTGAGGCACACAGCCACTGTTACACTTGGTGAACAACCTGGAAAGGAAAAACCAAAAATGTGTGCTCCTGAAAGCTTGTTTGATTTAGTCCCCAACAGTATTGCTTAGTCTCGTAAAATATATTACCTTTCCCCACAAATCATACTTTTCTCATTAGAGTGTTACATGGCAAACTTAATTATTATAATCACACTGGGGATGCTGGATTAAAAAGCCTACGGACATTTAAAGTAGGATTAATGTCTTCATGTAACAGCAAAAACTGATGTAACTTTCATGCCACTGGGAAGCTGATTTGCTATGGAAATAATGCCATTTTAATTCTGAAAAGTTTGAATGTCTTCTTGGTTTGAGGAAACAATCTGCTTGCTACATTTTTCTCACCTTCAAGGTTTTTGAGTCTTGTGCAGAAATCATACAATAATTGGATTCTCAGACTTGTTTGCTGAGGAAATGAACCTTTATGTATTCTTGCAGTCTATCTATCAGTCTCTTGGCTTCTCCCTAAATTTTGAAACTACTAGCCAATTTCAACCAAATTTAGAGCACTCCAGACATCTGAAAGACATTATATTCCTAAGATTGTGCAGAAATTGGGATCTGAGTAGAATAGAAAGATTTAAATTAGAGCTCAGTGAGACAGAGGCAAAGGCTTTGGGCATTACAGGCAGTGCCTGGCAGCAGCTGGACCTGCCAGGAACCCACAGACCCAACCTGAACATCTGCAGCCAGCCCAGCCCACACCACCCCAGTCTGCCCTGAGAATGGGAGGGAAGGTGGAGCTCTTGGACCAGGGAGGATTTAGGGCACCAAAGTCATTATGCAAGTGGAGTTGGTTGTGCTGTTTCTGATACAGCTTTGTCTATTTTATCTGTAAAGGGACAGTGATTATCACTGGTCAGAATTTCTAAAGAGAACCACGAAGTCTCCATTCTTGGAGGTTTTCAAGGCCAAACAGCATAAATCCATGAACAATCCTGTCTGGACCATAGCTGATCCTGCTTTGAGCAGCAGGCTGGGCTAGAGCAGCCCTTGCAAACCTGAATCATCCTTTGATCCTGTGAGTCTGTGGAGGTAAGTTTGTATTACTGTGTTACCAAAAGCAGGATATAGACAGGTTAATTTAGTCTAGATTTTATCATCTGCCAACTACCGTTTGAAAGGCCTGTAGATTTTTTCAATAAAAAAAAAGGGTATTCCTAATGCTTAATATTTATAATGTGCTAATAGCCAGGGATGTTAGCCAAGGTCAGAGACTAAAAAAAGAAGGAAATTAATTTAGTGGCTAAATCATTAACCTACAACAGAAGAAATCAAGTTCACTGGAGTCTTGCTGTATGAATTTATACAAGCAATAATGAGTGGGAGTCATCTCACGTAATTTTAGCCCTTCAGAAAGTAAGTAGATAATTTAATGTGGTTTTTCAGATGCCCTCATGAGTCAACAGACAGACCAAGAGCTCAAAGCTGTTTCCTGCAACATATTTTGGTGGGCTGGACACTTTCTTTCTGTTGAGGGAGTGAGATAATAGCACTCAACGGGGAGCATGGAGGGTTGAGGTAGACAGATCTCATCAGACCATGTTAAAACAAATTGTTATAAGGTTTCATTTTATTAGTTTAACAGTTGCAGGTCACAGTGTTTATTTATTTGCTGTCAGGGGTTTTGTGCTTGTTTTCAGAGTTGCATTATCTAACACCTCACTTGTTCTATGTGTTCTCTGTTGTGCTGTTTATCATCTCTGGGGGCTGGATTAAAGTTATAATTTTCCCACACTGTGTAATACTGGCTTATATGATAAAATTAATGGTCAGGATAAGAATTTGGTAATTGTACTTAGCATTGCCATCATATCCATGCTTCAGGAACCACGTCACAGGGACTGTTAATAATTACCCTCTTTACCTTTACTCCTCGGAAAGCCAGTCCATGGGGGGAAAAGAGGAAATATTTTTTTTGCTCTTTCACCTTTCCCTTCTCCTCTTTTGAGAATTTTGAATATTCTTGGTATTTTCCAACCAACACATTCATATTGCTGTCTCAGTTCTAGCTGGATAGTTAAGTGTGGGACAATATGGACAAGTGCCTGGGACAGTGGACACACCCAGTACTGTAGAACTTCACCTCTGAATAAGTGTAAATTGTGATGTGGGATGGAAAGCATTCCTAAACCCCTCCAGCATTCCTAGAGGCATGGGTACACAAGTTACAAGGAAAAAAATCACAGAAGGGGGTTCTTTCAGAAAAGTTGCTGCTCCAGTTTCTAGTGTGCATGTCCCCAGATATAGTAGAAAGGCTTTCTTGCAATCTTAATAAAGGATTTTCTGACTCTTATTTGCAAGAAGTGAGTAGTCAAGACTATGAGCAGGACCAGAGACCCCTGCCTCCAGACAGGTCAAAGAAGGGGAAAATTGGGTTTATTAGTCTGTGATTCAAGGCACTGGCACAGCAGACCCACAGGAGTGTTAGGTCTAGTATTCACAGGTGCACAGTGTACCCTAATGCCATCTGGCTGTAGAGGTTCAGATCCCATCTGTATTTCCTCTTAGCCTTACTCTTGACCAGCTCCAGGACCTCCATGTCCCTCTTGTACTGAGGAGCTCAGAATTGGTTTCTCTCTGGTCCAAATTATCCAGGTGAGTGATAAGAAGTTCTAATGACCAGCCCCTGGTTTTCATTAACTTTCTCCATTGAGTCCTAGATCAGAAAACCCAGTGTATACCAACCTTTACCATAATCCCAAGAAGTTACTGGTTCTTGAGCTACTTACATTACTATAAAGTCAGCTGCCAGGAAGTAAGAGTGGCACACTTTAATTTAATCCAATTCCTGTTGTGAGAAACAGCAAAGTCTTTTTTAACTACTGAGGCTTAGCAATGGTAAACATTAGTCTAGTTCAACGTGTACTGATTTTCTAGCAGGCAGCACAGCACCTGATAAAAAAAAAAAAAAAAAAAAAAAAAAAAAAGGAATTCTTCAGGGATTTCTCTCCTCCAGTGGTTTATAAGTGCATGAGAATTCAGTGTCAAGGTTTAACTCCAGCTGACAATTCAGGCCCACACAGCCACTTACTCACTACCCTCGTGGTGGGATGGGGGACACAATCAGAAAAGTAAAATGAAAAAGCTTGTGAGTTGATATAAAGGCAGTTTAATAGGTAAAACAAAAGCTTTGCACACAAGCAAAACAAACCAAGGAATTCATTCACCCCTTCCCATGGGCAGGAAGGTGTTCAGCCATCTCCAGGACAGCAGGGTCCCCTCACACATAATGGTGACTTGGGAAGACAAACACCACCACTCTGAATGTCCCTCTCTTCCTTCTTCCCCAGGTTTGTATTCTGAGTATGGCATTTGGTGTGGGATGTCCCTTGGGTCAGCTGAGGTCAGCTCTCCCAGCTGTATCTCCTCACATTTTCTTGTCCCCACACTGTGTCCTCAGAGGTAGAACTGGGTGAGAAGCAGAAAAGCCCTTGGCTCTATGCAAGCTCAGCTCAGCAGAAACTAAATAAAATTCAAATTTAGAGTAAGGCAAGCAAGCCCCAACCAGGACACTTCAGAGGCATGGGAGCTTGTCCAGTACAGTAGTTGAACAAGCAGCAAAAGGAAAATGTAGCTACAAGCATTCAGAAAAGTCATGATTTTACAAGTGACAGAAATCCCAGAAGTGCTTAGGGCCAGATTGATGGAGCTCTAAGCAACTCAGTCTATTGGATGGTGTCCCTGTTCATGGCAGAGGGTTGGAGCTAGATGATCTTTAACAACCCTTCCAACACAAACCATTCTGGGTTCTATGTTTCCATGATAAAGTGATTATCTTTTAGACCCCACAGAGAGGAAGAGGATGAATTGCCAAAAAAAAAAAAAAAAACTCACTAAATTAGGATATAAACCCATTACCCCATTTTCTTTCTATTTAGTGTTCAAGTGGCCTTACCTTAGGAGACTGAAAATATCTTGGGGTTTCCTACAGATTGTTGTAATGCTGGGTTTAAGTTGCTCTCTTTCATCTGAAATGTTTGCCATTTTCAGGAGTCTTAAATATTTTTTTTCCTTTTGAGAAAACAAGTACAGAAATACATCTTCTTGTCAGTGTAACCTAATTGCTCATAGAAAAATCTTTAAGATCTTGTTTCTCTGAAAATAATAGAAAGAGATATACTACAATTTCCCTACTCAGAAATGCAGTGTATAGACAGAGTGAGGCAGGTGAGGAGCCTGCCTGGTACACAATGACAAGAGAGATGCTGTCATTCTGTCTGCACTGAGGATAGGGGGAGAGAAGATTAGCAAACATAATGGGGATGGAAAGAAAAACCACAGAAATTATTCAAAAGTAGAGAAGATGAGCTGTGCATATTTTGGTTTTGTGGGTAACCCCTGAATGAGAACCCCAGTTCTGAATGGTGCAGACCAGCTCATGTAGAGCTGCATAGCATTCTGACAATGTCATCTCTGCATCCCGTGTGACTGCTTTTGCCTTGAGGCAAAGTTATGATTCATCTCTATGCTTTTTTTCCATTTTGAAATTCCAGAAATAATGGATGGATGCCTTACAAAATTTCACAGCCTGACACTGATGTCTCATGTTAAACCCAATAATGCAAAACATATTCCTATTGCTTGGAGCTCACCCCAAATCATAGAAACATAGAATTGTTAAGGTTGGGAAGGACCTCTAAGATAATTGAGTCCAACCACTACCAAAAACATGACCCTAATTTTTTTTGAACACTTGCAGAGATGATGATTCCACCACTTTCCTGGGCAGCCTCTTCCAATGACTGAAAGCACTTCTTTTTAAAAGGTGAATAGACTTTTCCCAATGTTAAATCTAAACCTCCCTGAGTGCAATCTGAGACCTTTTTCCCTTGTCCTATCACTTGTTCCTTGGGAGAAGAGACTGAGCCCCATCCGTCTCCTTTCAGGAGCTGTAGAGAGTGACAAGGTCTCCCCTGAGCCTCCTTTTCTCTGAACACCCTCAGCTCCCTCAGCTGCTCCTCACCAGACTTGTGCTCCAGACCTTTCCCCAGCTCCATTGTCCTTCTCTGGACATGCTCCATCCCCTAAATGTCTTTCTTGCTGTGAGAGGCCCAGAACTGGACACAAGATTCAAGGTGCTACCAGTGCCCAGCAAAGGGAAGGATCACTGCCCTGGTCCTGCTGGTTGCACTGTGCCTGGTTCAAACCTGGATGCCATTGCCCACCTCAGCTCATGTTCAGCTTCTCATCCACACACACCCCCAAGTTCTTCCCCTCAGGGCTGCTCTCGACCCCATTCTCTGCCCACCCTCTATCTGTGCTTGGAATTGCCCAAATCGAGGTGCAGGACTTTGCACTTGGCCTTGTGAAATTCATGAGTTGTGGCTGTAAATGTGATACATGACTATTGAGGGTGTTTTGTTCAAGCCATCTGTAAGCAATATAAGCTTTAATAGTTGTGTCTTAGATCCAGAAGGCCAACATCATTATGTGTGTCTAAGATGAACCTCACTTTAGGCAGCTTTGTGCAAATTTTATAGGTTTCTTAGATTTCATTAACAGTTCAGAGGCCAAGTTGAACTTGGAAAAATCAAATTAACGAAGACAATTTTGTCATTGTTAAATACATCTAATTTACAATAGAGCCTAAAAGGGTGAGGAATAAAATAACCTGGTCAAAGGGGATAGACTTAAAACATCTTTCTTCCATGCTTTTCCTCTCCACATGATAAAAACTCTTCTGGTATATGGAGATCAACCTGATTCTCCTTCAAAACTTTTGCAGCACTCTGTTATCTTGGTGACTATGTAGACCATGATGTGCTTAGACTCCTGGGATGCTGGTATGGCTACAACAACTGCTTATAATTTTGATGAGGCATTACAAGAAATGCAATGTTTTGCAATCTCTAAGTTGGAAGTTATTGACATCCAAAAGCTAGTGTAACACGAGATGTTCAGATGCAGAAAAAATGGACTTTGTGTGTTCACATGCCTTCAGTTACATTTAATAATAGTTAAGAGAATAATTTAAAAAGTGATACCATTTTTCACAGTTAACATTAATTATTTAAGCACTTAAAGAAGGTAGTGCTTTTTGAAATTTAATTTTTTAAATTAATACTTATTTATGTAGATGTATGTGTATATGTAACACACATATTTTTATATCTATCTATCTATCTATCTATCCATAGAATCTCTCTCTCAGCCTCTCTGATTTTCTAGCCTGAAATCCCCAGAAATACAGGGTTGGATGCAGTGATGATGATAAAGCATCAATACGGAGTTAGATTTGAGCTTGGGAATATCATAAATTATTAATAATAAACCATTTAACTCATGATTAGAGGAAAATGTTCCAAAGAGAAGGAAATATATATGTTTCACTTGTCTGGCTACAATGTTACATAACTATAACTAGTCTGTTCTCAAAGGTTCCAGAGGTGCAATACATGCCTCTGATATTAATTATCACTAAATGTTTGAGGAAATATCTCTGCAGCTTCACAGCCATTCTTGTTTAAATGGTGGAGTTGATTGCATTGAGTGATGCTAAAGCAAGGGAAGAACTTGTTTAACCCACTAAAGACAGCCCTGAGGTACACCATGATGGGGTTTAAGGATAGATCACCTAGCCAGTTAAGATTCTATGGTATAAAAAAAAATATTTTAGCATTTGAAGATACATTTTTATTGAAATAAATGAGTGGTTCAAGGAAATTATTGAAGTCTGACAAATTCCTGCATAGTATGACCAAGACAAAATGGATGTTACCAACCACACCCAGACTGAAGATGTGTGTTCCCTCTGTCAACAAGCATTTTACCCTTTTTCACAGAAGTCCAACTGAAAAGAAACACCTGTCTTTATTGCAAGGTGTCTTCTTTGGTGAAGAAACAGGTGAAGCTATAATTCACTAGAACAAAGTTAAAAAGTGTTCAACTATGCCTGAATTTAGTGATATTTTTAAACAGATTTTTTCTTTCATAGAAAGTACATTAATTCCTATGACAACTGTGAAGATAATAAATTTCCCTCTAGTAAAACTTCACTATAGAATTGTTCCACTGTTATTTGGGCTTGTTTACTAACCCCTAGATAATCTGTCTTTGCTGGTGGGTGAGAGAGTTGTGAAACTTCTTAGACAATATTTTTAAAATCCATAGATTAACTGGGTTCTACAAGCAACAATCTCCAGGATTAGATGTTAGGTCAAAATTAGTTCTCTAAATTACCTTCCTAGTCAACGAGTATCAGTTGGTACCTTCATGTTGTGAGTCAACAACCTATGAGGGAGACTAAACTTTTCTACTACTGAAATGAACTGAGTCTGGGCCACAGATGGAAGAAGATCAAGTCCTGATTTATAGGGTATTTCAGGGTTCTCCAATGTTTTTGTATCAACTTCAAGAAAAAACTACTAAAGAAAAGAAAAATGCATTTCAGAAATCTCTTTCTTGCACACATGGATCAGAACTAGGCTTGCCCAGGTACCACAGTACAAGCTGGGTAAAAATGAACAACTCATTTAATTTTAATTATCAACAGGTGTTGTTACCAGCCTGTGGACCTCTGGCACAACCCTTCAGTGTGGGCTGTCCCTTTGTGGGATAAAACAGGTTCTAGAGTTACTGTTTTTATTCACTAATAAGCCTAATTGCATTGTTCAGGTTGGCAAATATTGATACAGAATATTCAAATAAATTTGGTGTTTCCTGCAGGAATGTAAGACCTCAGTACCTATGATGTGCAACAGAATGACAGTAGCAAGAATGACAAAGAATTTCTATTGTATTTGGCTAAAAGGAAAAAGTTGGGACAAGTTTTTGAAACTTATTTAAATAGTTGAACCCAACTGCCTAGACTAAATAGTCTGCTCCCACAATCAGGCAATCCAAAGTCATTCCTGACACAATTTTTTATGATAGGTTTTTTGAGTGTTTTTATAGAAGTTACAAAATTCTGGGTTCCCTTTGGGAATGTTAGCCCCAGAACTGAGATTATAATGCATGCCCTTGCTGGTGGGTCCCTCTAGACACAAATAACCAGACATTCCCACAGAAAAGGTTGTTTCCTTTCCATCTTAAACACTACAGACTCTCAGCTTTTCAGAGACCCATTCTGCTGATCTCATATAGACAAACACTCCAAAGTTAAGCCCACCTTCCCTGGACAAGTTTGCCAAAGGTCATCTACAAATGCAGCT